>NC_052627.1:16026680-16682235 GCF_016161935.1 Mauremys reevesii | reverse complement strand
GGTGCGTCATCCTCTAGACCCGGAAGGCCGATTCACAGGAGAAGCAGCTTGTCACAACCATTTCCTTCTAATGCAGCAGATTATTTGGAGAATTGCTGAATAAAGCAGTGGCAGAAAACTTGGCAGAGGATAAGAAATTCCTCCCCTCTCCATCACCAAAATCTTTTACAGGCAATTCAACAAAAGCAGGCTGAGCTGCACCTATCGTGCTAACCAATACCATCTTGTTGTTTCCTTGTGCTCCCCTGTATCCGCCTGCCTCTCTTGTTATACTTAGATTGAAAGCTCCTCAGGAACCCTCTCTTTGTCATATGTCTAGCAGGGTGGCACGCTGGCTTCTAGGTCAAAGAAAGACAAATAATAATAGTAGTAAACAAGTTGGAGTTCCTTTCATTCAGTAGATTAAGCAACCCTTACTCATATTGTTGAGCATTTACACGCACAAGAATTCCCACTGATTGTAATGGGACTGGACATGACTCATGGGTGATGGCACTACTTGGATGAGCTCATCAGTCTCAGTAAGGGTTGTTTGTGTCTTACTCATACGAACTTTGTAAATGCGATTTGAGGCTGGAAACAGTTTAGCAGATTTTTCTGCACTCTGTGTGTGTGTGTGTGTGTGTGTGTCTATGTGTGTATGACATTTTAGAGGGGGAGGGAAATAATTTTGAAAATATATCCAGGAATCGTGGCCTCTTAATTATCAGAAATCTTGGCAAAGGCTGTAAGTTTGGTGCTGTGTGATATATCAAACTATAAAGCCTTTTCTGTCCTGGTGTTCACAAGGTTAAACCACTGATAAATGTGTACATGAGGGTTTTATACAGTGCAGCAACAGTGTTGAAATATCCATATGTCCAGTTACAAAATAAGCATTATTAGTGTAGTAGAAATGCTGTTAATAGCATTTTCCAAAAGCTGCCAGTGTACTGAAAACACTGGAGATAATGCTCCTGGTTCCCCACTGCCTTGCACAAAATTTGGTCCTTTACCTCTATGCAAAGTGGGAATAAAATACTACCAGATCAGAATGCTGGGGTTTTTACTCCCACCCACTCACTTTGTACAGCATATAAGCACATGCTTAATTTTAGACACATCTGTATGTCACACTGAATTCAGTGAAACTTAAGCACATGTTCAAGATCTGTGCTGAACTGCTGAATCAGGGCCTAAATGATTTTACAAGGTGGAAGGCAGTGGAGAATCAAGTCCAACAGTGCTATTCTCCCCAACAGCTGTTAAGTAACATCATAACATAGGAACGGCCATACTGGGTCACACCAGTGGTTCATCTCACCCAATATCCTGTCTTCCAACACTGGCCAGTACCAGATGCTTCAAAATTTGGCATCATATTAGCTATCCGCCAGTCATCTGATACAGAGGCTGGTTTAAGCGATAGGTTACGTACCACAGTTGGTAGTTCTGCAATTTCATATTTGAGTTCCTGCAGAACTCTTGGGTGAATACCATCTGTTCCTTGTGACTTATTACTGTTTAATTTATCAATTTGTTCCAAAACCTCCTTTACTGACACCTCAATCTGGGACAGTTCCTCAGCTTTGTCACCTAAAAAGAATGGCTCAGGTGTGGGACTCTTTTTCACATCCTTGGCAGAGAATACCAATGCAAAGACTTCATTTAGCTTTTTCGCGACTTCCTTGTCTTCCTTCATCGCTCCTTTGGCACTTTGATCGTCCAGTGGTCCCACTGAATTTTTGGCAGGCTTTCTGCTTTGGCAGGCTAAAAAAAATAATAATTCCTGTTAGTTTTTGAGTCTTCTGCTAGTTGCTCTTCAAATTATTTTTGGCCTACCTAATTATACTTTTACACTTGCCAGAGTTTATGTTCCTTTCTGTTTTCCTCAGTAACCTCTTTTCCGCAGTTGCCATTAAACTTATTTTGATCTTATCGTATCTTGCTTGGTGACATTTCAGCCAATAATTAATTGTTAAAGAAAGGGATAGTTAAAAAAGAAATGTTATCAACAGTTTCTTTAGTACATATGCAGCTTCAGAAAATAGTACTCATGCCAACTTTCTATAGCAGTAATAATACCGGGAACTCATTGCTGCGTTAGTCTGAAAATACTGCAAGCCACTGTTCCCCAGGTACTAAATATCCACCAGATTATAATGGTTCATGGACTGTGAATGTCATTCAGGGCCTGATCAGGTCTTTCTTTCTTTCTTTCTTTCTTTCTTTCTTGTAAGTTGCATGAGTGCCTAATTAGAGTACATCTATAGTCAGAAATAACAGCTGGCAGGTATAGAACTGAATTAATGTATGGTGGATTGTCTTGTGTGTAATAATAAAACATATACAGGGATTGGAAATTGAATATTACAATGTATGTTAAACAGTTGAGTTTCAGCTATAACAGATATTTGCAGCAATATGCATCTGCAAGCGTGGTAATGTTAACACTAAAACCTTGGTTGTGCAGTATATTGTTTTTTATCAGCAAAACTACAAAACAGGATTATATGATGTTCCGTCTTTGTCAGCCCTTGACACTGGGGATTATTTGAACCTCTTTATTAGCTAGAGAGTGCATAAGACAGTGCGAGATACAGAAAGGAACTCCAATTTAAAACTTTAAAAACTGTTTACAGCTGTACAGAACATGGATGTTCAATAATCCCCTCTCCAAAGTAAATGTATAAATCAGCTATCGGTGTTTTTAAAAAACTATAAACCGAACTCCAGTTGTATGCTCCAGCTTGTCACCAGAGATTTACGAGGTGAGTGTAATATTATAACAGTTACAGCGGTGAAATACATCCAGTGCAGGGAGCTAGTATAGAGCACAAGAATGTTAATGCCAGTAGAATGTTAATGCCCCGTAGACCAGGCTCTGACTGGTGTTGCTTTTGTTGGCTACAGTGAGAGAGGAAATCAGTGATGTCAGTTTCTAAATACTGCAACACATTTGGGGTCTGGTACTTAACCTGAAACAGATACATCAGCACTCACTGTTGTCCTATCATCAGTCAGGAGCTTGATCTGCACCACAGAGTTAGGTCGATATAAGGCAGCTTATGTCAACCTAACTATGTCAGTGTCTACACAACAGCCTTGCTCCCACCGATGTAAGTGCCCTACTACACCGACGTAATAACTCCACCAGCCTCCCAGTTTGGGCTGTCCCCCTCCCCCCGCCCGGGGTCCCCACAGGGAGCCCTGCTGCCCACCAGGTCCCAGGTCCCCACTGAGAGCACAGCAGCTGACTGGACTCCCAGTGTGGATCTCCCTGCCAGAGGCAAGAAGTTCCCCAGCCATTGTATTCCAAGTCTTTCCCCCAAGGAAAGACCTAAACAACTCAGACCCTCTTGAAAAGAGCTAGATTTTGGAAGTGGCTAACATGGATTTGACCTTCCCAATTGTGATACCTGATAGAAAGTGAAACTAAGGCCAAGTGCTGTTTGATTGATGTGGACAATGTTCAAAAAAATTAAAATGTAGGGGATCCAGGTTCTCAGCTGCTGAAAATCAGCATTGCACCAGTGATCCCAGCAGACCTATGGAAGAGCTATAGAGAGAGACCATTTTTTTCAGGTTTTGGAACTCAGGCTTAACAGAAAGGCTAGTAGATGAAGAACTGCAATAACATTGTGAGAATAGGATTTATATAAGAGAAATCTAGAAAGCTGATTTAAAAGAGTAATATTCCAAAATATTTTCTTTTATTTTTACTGACATTTCTCATGGTTACATGATCTTTGAGGAATTGGCTTGGAGAGTTCACATGGGTAATGGGTATCAGCAGCTGTGTTTTAATCCACAGATCCTAGCGTAGAGTACCCCAGGTGTGATCCTCCCAGGTTCCAAATACCTCCTACAAAATGCCCAGCGTCCTCAGCTCCCACTGAACTGGGCAAGAAGGTTGAATTTGGACTCGGGAGTTTACGGGTCCTATCTTGCTCCCACTGAAATCAGTTGGGGTTTGGACATTGACATCAGCAGGAGGAGGGTCAGGACCTAAAGGAGCCAGGCTGGTAGAAAACAGCTGACATATTGTATGGCATAGTAATAATTTTTAAAAAAAACCAACAAAATCTGTTGTGGAAAACAACAGTAACAAAGAATTCAATAAGTGAAGCTGCTTGAAGAATGAAATTGTTCACATAAGGTATAAGCTGCATGCTGAATCATTCCGTAATGAACAGGGAACATTTTCGGAGGCTGACTGATAGTAGCTCAATGTATTAAAGCAGCAAAATCAGATGCACAAAGGACAATGTACAGTTGTGTGACAGAGTGCTTGAGAATATACAGTTCAGCACTGGAAGAGGGATGGATAACATAATCCATTCCATCTCCAGCTTCCATGATTCTCCAGATTTATGCCCACGTCCCCACCCCTCCTTTTGAATTACTGGAGAATATTGCAAGTGAAGCGAAACATAGAGAAGAAAAAATATTCAGAGATGGTGGGTAGGGAGTATTTCTTAAGACAATATGACTAGGCAGGAGAGTCCAGCTATGTAAATAGTAAGAGAATGATTTAAAGCCCTATTCAGAGTTGAGTGTAATTGCTGCATTCAACTTTCTGCGGTGCTAAAAAGGAGTGTGGGTCTGTCAGCACAACTCTACTTGTAGAATGGTAGTGTTATAAAGGGATAACAGACTAAAAAAAATTATTAGAACCCTTGTAACAACATTAAACAGCCAGCTGTGGGTGCAGGGTTTTGTATAAAGAGATTCTTGTTTGTTTTTACTATTGAAACCACATTGTAGATACCTTTTAAAACATTTATGAAACACCCAATAAAGAAAAGCAACACAGAAAACGTAAGATATTTGGTATTCACAAGTTAAATAATTATTGATTTCAGGATAGTGTTCCTTTCTTTCATTTCCATTCAGTAAAGTCCTTCACAGGGGAAGATGTTAAATGAAAAAGTCTCTTGCAGGTACTAAAAGCATTTCTTGGCGGGGGGAAAAAAGTCCATCTACTCTTGGATTTCAGCTTAGTAGTTTTTGTTGTGAGGTTTATGACAAAGGCAAGCACACGGGGATATGAGAAAAGATAGGAAAGAGGAAACATCTGTCTCCTTGGTGCTTGCTTGATTTGTGTGCAGCAGGCAAGATACAGGGCACCGCCCGGTGAGTTACAGTCAGGTGTGCTTTAACCTCAGGACCCTGCTGGTTTCCTGGTCTGGAAGGCCATCTGGCTGGCAGGCTGAGGCCATTCCCACTAACCCTCCTTCACGCTGGGGAGAGCTGAGTACTCTGCCTTAGCTGTCCTCAATCTCACATCTCCGGTGGCAATGAGCTGACGTCCACATTGGTCTATTTGTGGCCTGGATAAATCAAGGGATTCCCCCAAAGTCCAGAGGGTAAGGTACTGTCTCTTGAATGAGATTATGAGATTCCCCAAATCTGAGGATTTCAGAGTCCCCCAAAGACACTGACCATGTGTCTTTCTCAAAGACATCCAGACAAGGTGTTTTGTCAACCATACCATCTTCTCAGTTTGACCAATCAAAAACATTTTCAGGTGTCTCAAAGTTAGACATTTCTTTCTCTTTCAAGAAATTCTTAGTGTCCTTCCCTCCCTCCCCACCATGTATTTAGTATGATACATATGTACATAAATCAAGAGTGCCTAGAGTTAATGTACAGTGTTTTGGGAAGATAGGGCCTAATGCACCAATGATGTATGTGGGCACAACTCAACTGAAGGAAATGGAGTTGCACTCTGTTCCTCCACTGTGAATTTGGCTTAAGAAGTCTTATATAAATGCAAAATATGATTGTTATGAGTCTTTGGGATCAAAGAACATTTGTCCACCACACATACACACAAAAGCGATTTATCCTTTATCGTTAGAGTCAACAGATTAGTTGAGTTCCAGGCTTCTAACACAGTGCACTCCACAAGACATTCCTCCCTGGTATATTGATTGCATTGTTCCAGTGTAGCAGCTGTTCTGTAGGTCACACAGGAAAAGGAACATGGACATTTCAACAATAGACATTCTTTTGCCTTTTTTGCATTGGTACCTTGTGCCCTATTGCAGGGCCGCCCGGGGAGGGGGGCGGGGGGGCAAGTGGAGCAATTCGCCTCGGGCCCCACAGGGGCCCCCACAAGAGTTTTCAGGGCCCCTTGAGTGGGGTTCTTCACTCGCTCTAGGCCCCTGGAGCTTCTTCCGCTCCGGGTCTTCGACGGCGGGGGGTCCTTCCATGCCAGGATCCACCGCCGAAGTGCTGGGTCTTCAGCAGCAATTCAGCGGCGGGAAGACCCCAGGCCCCCTGAATCCTCTGGGCGGCCCTGCCCTATTGTGCACTTTGACACGTTCATCCGTTCCCTTTGAAAGCAATGTGTGCCAAGGACATGTACCCTTATTGCCCAGTCAGCTAAGAAGAAACATTATTTTAAGATATTCAAATATAGCAAATTATTGTGAAGTGACATAAAATGATCATTACTGCTGTCTGCATGAAACTGTTCCTGGATCTCTCTCTCTCTCTCCCCCACTCCCTTTTAAAAAAAATGTTCAGCATATTCTGCTCCTGTAGTTCCTACAGGAATTACAATTCACCCACAAAACAGTTCTCGTTCTTTTTTTAAAATGTTGAATCCAGTGCATCCAAGTGACTCCCATCTCCTGTTGGAAAATCGTGGAGTGCTTGCATAACTCACTTTTTAATTACTGTAGCCCTAAGACACTCATTTAGTTCAGTTTTATACTGACTACATGTTGGTATTGTTAAGGTTTATGACCCAATGATTTACAAGGCATGATACATCTCAATTCAAATTGGTTGTATTGATTGTTTAATTGAGTACGGGGACATGAGTGAAACATTAAGCCACCACATGGGCTGGCAGCGGTAACATGGCTGTGATGATAATTCATCTATGTTATTAGGTTCATCGTGCAAGCAGGCTTTACTACTGGATGCCAAAAATAACTTACGTTTGATACACTTTAACCAAAGTTCAAATTGGTCAGAACAATAATTTAATATTCTGATGTCTTATTTTAATTATCTAATAAATATCACCACCCTGTTACATGAGGGAGCGTGTCTGCTGATTTAGAGCAGGAGCTTGGGAGCTGCAACCAAGACTCCTGGGTTCTTTTCACTGAACCAACTCACACTCACTGTGTAACATTGGGTAAATAATTTAAGACCTGATTTTCAGAGCTGGTGAGCACCTGCAACTCCCCATTTGACTCCATTTGGAGTTACAGGAGCTCGGCATCTCTGAAAATCAGATTCTTACCTTCTGTATTTACCCATCTATAGGACATTGTACTTTTTATGATTTATTAATATTTAATATTGGCAGCACAGGGCTGTTTTGATAGTTAATATTTATAGGGTGTTTTGAGTCCTCTGATGAAAGGTGTCGTGCAAATAGTCAATCTAATCCCCAGTGCCCCACCTAAATATTTAGCTGAGAGCTGGGATCTGCACATGAGAACATGGGAGGAACCTTCCTCCAAAGACAGTTTTGTCTTTAATCTACTGGCCCTGGCCCATTTGGGGCACTGAGGGGCAACCCATCAGCTAGAAAAATTTCATTGCTACCACATGTTAGACAGGTATCTGGTAGTCACCACTAGGATGGATGGAGATGCTGGAAGTAGTGTAGTTTTTCTATATCATGTAATGTTTAAACATTATCAGGCACCCAATCCAAAAAAATCATAAAATCACAAAAAGAGCCATAACTCATAGAAACGTAGTTTAATTTTGACCAAAATTGGTAGAAAACTTCTAAATACAATTGATAATCATAGAATATCAGGGTTTGAAGGGACCTCAGGAGGTCATCTAGTCCAACCCCCTGCTCAATGCAGGACCAATCCCCAACTAAATCATCCCAGCCAGGGCTTTGTCAAGCCTGACCTTAAAAACCTCTAAGGAGGGAGATTCCACCACCTCCCTAGGTAACCCATTCCAGTGCTTCACCACCCTCCTAGTGAAATAGTATTTCCTAATATCCAACCTAGACCTCCCCCACTGCAACTTGAGACCATTGCTCCTTATTATATATGTAAGATTTGTAACCAGTATATATACACAAATCTGGGGCTAATATATATATATGCACTATCTGGTTGTCCAAGGACATAAGTATAACCATGTACTCTTACGTAACCTCTGCCTATAACTATGAGCTGCTGAATGTCTAATGCAACACCCTTCTGAGCTATATTCGTTACTAAAATAGTGACAGTAATTTGCAGATAGTTGAAACATTTCTACCGCTCCCCCCTCAGAATCTATCTGATGTGTTCAATACTCTGTTGCTACAGTTGTCACTGTCACAGTTGCATGCATTGGAGCACACCAAACTTCTTGCATTTGGACATTTCCTCTGCAGGCACTCTCACCATACTTGATTGATTCTTCATTTATATAATTGTCACCATCAACAGAAGTGTATTGACATTTTAGTCATAAGAACATAAGAATGGCCATGCTGAGTCAGACCAATGGTCCATCCAGCCCAGTATCCTGTCTTCTGACAGTGGCCAGTGCCAGATGCTACAGAGGGAATGAACAGAATAGGGCAATTTCAAGTGATCAACCCCCTGTCTTCAAGTCCCAGCTTCTGGCAGTCAGAGGTTTAAGGGACACCCAGAGAATGAATTGCATCCATGACCACCTTGGCTAATAGCTATCGATGGACATCCATGAATTTATCCAATTCTTTATTTTAACCCAGTTATACTTCTGGCCTTCATGACGCCCTCTGGCAATGAGTTCCACAGGTTGATTGTGTGTTGTGTGAAGAAATACTTCCTTAAGCTTGTTTTACACCTGCTGCCTATTCATTTCATTGGGTGACCCCTGGTTCTTGTGTTATCTGATGGGGTACAAAACACTTCTCTAGTCACTTTTTCCACACAATTCATGATTTTACAGACCTCTGTCATATCCCGCCTTCATTATCTCTTTTGTGAGCCGAACAGTCCGAGTCTTTTTAATCTTTCCTCATATGGAAGCTGTTCCATACCCCTAGTCATTTTTGTTATCTTTCTCTGTATCTTTTCCATCTCTAATGTATCTTTGTGAGATGGAGCAACCAGAATCTCATGCAGTATTTGAGGTGTGGGTGTAGCCCAAGATAGTCCAAGGATAAATGATCATCAGCTGATCAAGGAGCTCCCCAAAAGTTTTGTACTTGGCAGTATCAGTACACACCATCTGCAGAAGCACCATGAGGGCAATAATAGCTAATGTTGGCTCCTCAGATGCTGATAGCTCAACTATTGACAGATTTTTCTCCAGCCAAGACAGTGTGTTGCTCTTTTGGTTCTGTCTTAGAGATCTATCCAAGTTGAAGTGGGACAAGTGCCAGTTTATACTTCATCAGACCCTGGATATCAGCATCTCTGGACTAGCCAATAATTGTCTGCCTGCTGAATATGTGATGATCAATAGTTATTGCTTGTGCTGTGTGCATCTTTTGTTTGATTGTTCTGTTGAGATTTCCAAATGATTTGAGATTATGCCCTTTTATGGGATCAAAGAGGTCTACCTCACTCCTTTGCAGTCTACTGCTTACAAACTGCTTTGCTTGTTGTGTGCCATTCTCTCTCATAATGCACAAACTTCCTGCAGTTTCAGGTGGGTCCACAGTAGACGTTACAGTGTTCACAAGTGACTGTTTGTTTTCTGAGCTTGTCCCAGGTTCAGTGCTAACAGGATTTGTCATACTTTACATCTCAACTTTTGGACAGCACTTTCCTCTGCTGCCATATTCTTTGTGGTAGCTTCTTTGTGGAGATCTGTTGCTGAATGCTGCATTCCGCACATTTGTTTTGTTAGCTGTTACAGCTGCCTTAAAATATGCAGTCAGATACTTGGTCAGAGCTTTATCTTTTATACAAAGATGATGGCACTTCCCATAGTCCTTGTTGAGAGACTGTTTGATAGTCATGTCATACCATACCATACGCCATGGAAGGGTCTGGCAGTCTAGTACACTGCTCCCTATCAATGAGGGCATGATACATATCAGGCTTCTGCTCCTCTGGAAGTCTGGCTTTTGCTATGTTTGTACAACCCCATCTAGCATAATTCACATGGCTGCACTGGAAGTCAAGTGGAATCATCTCTGCAAAATATCCCATATCAAGCTCCATGGACTTCTAATTGTCTCTCTTTACTGCTACATAATCCATCAGTAGTTGGGTGGGAGAAATCCATTACGTAGTTTTCCCAGAACAGAAATATATCTGAACAATTCTTTTCTTAGATAACACAAGTGTCCATGGGCTGGTGAAATGATTGGGTGCTGCCATGAAGTCTGCCCGAGCATTCTGTGCTTCCACTCTGGTTTCTCTGTGTGCACATCTTCAAATACTTCAGTGCATGTTCAAGCTTTCTGCAAGCTGCATCTTTACTCATCTTTTGGGAGCACATCATTGTTTATGGAATCGCCTCGTACCATCTATTTCAAGCGAGCCATTGCCTCATTCCTAAGCTTGTGGGTTCTAATGCCATGCTTATATGCTTTCCCTTTTAGAGCACGGCTGATGAATGAAATGCCATAGATACTGTCTTCAAACCCATTTTCCTGCATCACGCTGCCTATATATCCATGACATTCATTACACGATGCATGCCTCCTATCTCAGGGTGGTCATTGTCAAATTTGTGTTGAATCAACTGGGCTTTGCAGTAAATTATTTCATCATGCACGACATAGGTTCAGTATTGGCCCAGAGAGTGGAATGTATCCTGAAAACATTTCATCATGGTGTACACCAGGGGTCGGCAACCTTTCAGAAGTGGTGTGCCAAGTCTTCATTTATTCACTCTAATTTAAGGTTTCGCATGTCAGTAATACATTTTAACGTTTTTAGAAAGTCTCTTTCTATAAGGCTATAATATATAACTAAACTATTGTTGTATGTAAAGTAAATAAGATTTTTAAAATGTTTAAGAAGCTTCATTTAAAATTAAATTAAAATGCAGAACCCCCCCCCCCAGACTGGTGGCCAGGACCTGGGCAGTGGGAGTGCCACTGAAAAGCAGCTCGCGTGCTGCCTTCGGCACGCATGCCATAGGTTGCCTTCCCCCAGTGTACAATATATTAAACATCAGTTGCCGGTGCAGATATCATTGGACTGTAGCCAATATTCATAAAATATAAACTAGACAGAAAAACATTTCTCAAGTCAGTCCATTCTACAAATGACAAATATTTTGATGCATTACAGGGTACAAACACACTCATACAGTCATGTTACTAAAGAACGTTTGCTTTAACCGAAGGCCAAAAAGTACAGGAAAATGCATAAAATATATCACCTGCGGCTAAATATTTCCCAAACGTCCCAAAACAGTACTATTCTGAGTACATAGTGGCATTAGCAATTGTATTTAGAAGCGTTCTGCCATTTTTGGTCAAAATTAGAGTATGTTTCTTTGAGTTATGTTTCTTTTTATGATTTTTTTCAGATTGGATACCTGATAATGTTTAAATATTACATGATATATGTACCTATCATATCACAGCAATGACATTTTTCTAGCTGTTGGGTTACCCTGACTCATTAATAAGACCCCTTTTTAAATCTGGCTACTACATCCTGGAAGTTACTACAGTCTGCCTGGCCCTAGAACCTCAGAAGGGTGAAGGACAACTAAAACTGAAGGATACGAGGCCATAATAAATAATAGGTCAGATCCCTTCATCCACCACAAAGCTCATTGCTCAGCTACTACAGAACCGGGCACCTTGCCATGATCCCCAAATCCCACCAATCCTAGCACAGTGGAACAGAACTAGTCCCTCTCCCAGGGGAACCTCCATGCTGGTCAAGGCGAGGCAGGATTTGTAAACTATACACCCAGTACTGCAAACCTGCAAGTTAAAGTGCTTGCTTAAGTATGGGTTTGAAGGATTCCATCATGCTTAAAAAAAGCACACGGTAACGCATGTATTCAAAATATAGCTTTTAATTGAGTGTGTTTACATAAGTGATCTATTTACTCTTAGGTCATTTCCTTTTAACTCCTTGCTTCCCTTGCAACTATAAGAATTATCTAAATGATTGAGCCTCTTTTTTGTATGTTTTCCTTTTGTGATTTAAAATTATAACGTCAAAATGGCTTATATTTTCCTGTAAAAATAAAAAATACTTTTCAGCCATTTCAGTAGTATTTTCAACTTGCCTAAATAGGAAAAAAGTAATAGATTATTGTGGTACCTGTTAACATAACGAAGTGCTAGCCGTGGGCCTGGATATCCTGGTAGCAAAATAAAGGGGGAGAAGTTGTTTGCTAACCAGGTGGAAAAAAGAAAGAAGGGAAAACTGTTTTCGGAAAACTAGCCTTTCAGGTGTGGTCCTGATTGCAGGCACACCGATCAGGTGACCCTCAGTGGCCTAATCCCTCAACTGATAGTTCTGCATCCTTATCAGGGGACAATGCCATTGTCCGTCTTCCCTGTCTGAATAGGAGGGCTGACGTGTAAAGGAGAGAAATAAAATATAGCCCCAATCCCTGCTATCCACTGTGCATGGAGCACCACTGATGTCTGAAGGGCTCTGTGTGGGTGCAGCAAACTGCAGGATTGCAGCCCAGGATTACTATCAATTTGTTAAACATCTTTGGAGGCTAAGACTATTCCACAGATGTTTTGGCCATTTCTGTGGCAATTTTAATATATCTAAATAGCGGGGAAAGTCATGATAATCTGCATGTTGCAATTACTTTTAAGAATTTGCTTCTTTCCCCTCCTCATCTGTATTATAAGGCAGCATTCAGTGGAAACAATTATGTAAATGTATTAAACTTGCAAACAAGATCAAGAAAAAGCTTTGCTAGCATTCCTATTTTATCAACAAATAGCGGTAATCTATAACATATGTATAGTAAAACACTACATGTTAAAGTGTTTAATTACAACAGGCCACTTACATTGGCTTCATACGGTACCTTTTAATGTGCCCTTAGTATGTGGGCATTATAAAGATGCACTCCTTGTCACATTCTATTACCTAAACATGAAACTTGTTCTGTACAGTGTTGGCATGGAGTACTTGCAGTTACATTAATGGCAGTACAACATTCCTGACCTTCAAAGTAATTAGCACTTTCACTGTCTTTTCCAACATCCTGATTTCAGATGTCTTATGTGAGTATCAGTCTCTTCACAAAAGATTGCTGCTTCTATATTTTTTTTCCATTTAAGAACTCTCATCCGCCACTTTTTCGATAAGAAAATGAGAATAAACATGCAGGCAAATAAATATTGGCAGTTACAACTCCAGGTGCAAGTACCTGACGATACATAATATACACCAGCTAGCATGGTGGCATGGTGATAGTCTAAGCTACTACCAGATGTGGGTTCATAGATAAAGACTGAGAATCAGCTCGTGCCTTAACTCCAGGGATAGCTTGGCTGTGTGGGCAGAGACCAAACTTTTCAAAAGTTAGGCACTAAAATCCATAACTTTCAATACCCGCGTGAGAAAATATTGGCCGGAGTTCTCAGCCCCAGAAGAAGGGGAGTACTTGAGCACTTTTAGCTAACTCAGGAGTTGGGTTGAATATTTGACCAAATCACACCAGTTATTATTTTGTTCTTGCCGTTTAGCCCACAGTAAGAATTTAAGACATTTCCATGTTTTTAATTACAAAATTAGCTCTGTTTCAACACTGTTTTGCTTTCATAATAATCTGAAGTATTTTTTAAACAAATAAGAAACCAAGCACACCTCCAGTATGATATAAAAAGTGGAAGTGGGTGGCCAACAGTAGATCAGGTTGCAAAGCTGCCACAACTCCACTTACCTGGGGATGGGTGGGGTGAGGGGTCAGAAGTCTCAGCAGCCACTTTTCTGGTGGGATCCCAGTGAGAACAGAGTTAGAAACACAAGTTGCCCTCCGCCAAAATTACTCCTCATAGTATGTTATGATTTTGGCTGGTGCAGGAGGATGTAGTTTACCAGATTTGCTGCACATGGTCCACATTTTGAAGTCTCTTATATGGCTAGATAGTGTGTCTTTCCTTATAACTAAGGAGTTATTTTGTATTTAGAAGTGTTAAAGCTCATGAATGCCAGGTTTTTTTAGTGCTAAGCAAAGTGTTCACAAGGTCTCATTGACTCTGTGCAGGAAGACCTAGAGTAGCATATTTTACTGATGGTCATTTTAGTCCTTAAGTAAAATGTTGGTGCACTAAAACGCATTTCTCAGACCGACCAAGAATTGTCCCTCCCTGACGACATTCAAATCTGCACGCTAAAGGGAAAGTAATCTAAGTATTTATCCAAAATTCATATACATTCTTGTGCCAGTAAATATATCTAAAGAACTATAAGGCTATGACACAAAACAATCAAAAGCAAGAATTTCGAGGTGAAGGGTAAATTCCAACATGCTTCTCTTCACCTAAGGTTCACTGGGGCTCGCCTAAGAACTAATTTCTGCAAATGTTTTATTGTGTCTCTTTTTCACATACCACATTGCACTTTGGTGTGAACTTCCTTGCTTTTATTGTTTCTTTAGGGGTAGCTTTGTTATGGGAATTTGCATAGAGCTTTTGAGCTTTATGCTCAAGAAATGCGTTACTACAGCACTCATTTTGTTATAGTTAATTTTTTTTTAAATTGTGGCGCAAGATGTGAAAATGTACGGTGCCTTTTATCTTCTACCTTCAATGGAATATTTTAACGCTCGCACACTTTATCTTCTCTCCATCTTCTCTGCATTTATAATCAACATTGTGGCAGCAAGGAAACTCCGCAGTTAATCCAACCTTGCATTCACTTTGTTATATTTATCACAAGAAAAATAGGACATAGACTCATTAGAAAAGCATTATGAAAAAAAGACTCCCTTGGTCTGTGCTGCACTGTATATTTATTCTTCCAGTTCATCTGGAGAACACTGCCTCCATACATACCACTCAAAGTCTGACATCTGTTTATGCTTGCTTGAATGGTGCCAAATAATACTACCGGTAAGTTACTGTACGTAGTACCCAGGTACCCTTTTGTTAGAAGTATTTTAATAAAAAAAAGTTATAAAATAAATTAATTAAACATGGAGTTTTGGACTGATTTTCCTGAGGACCCAGTGCATACTGTTAAAAAAGAAAAAAAAAAGAAAGAAACAGTAATAGTGCCAACAAATCATTTTAAAAAAAGGATCAAAACACTGGTATATCTGTTTACTCAAAAACTAGCTCATTTTACCAGTGATTTACTTTTAAATGTCTCCTTTAAATGAATTCAAACGCATCATTTATTAGTAGTATTGTAGGAATTTAGAGAGCTCTAAAATGTGCTGAGTGATACAGACAGTTAAGAAGACAAGGTCCCTGATTTCTTCCAGCCCCCCCCAAAAAGCTTTAAAGCATCTATTAACTAAAATGATTTTTGAAAGGCCTAAGGGATTTGAGAGCACAAGTCAATGAAACTCAGTGAAATTTGTGCTCCTAATTACTTTGACACTTTTGAAAATCTCCCTCTGAGTGTGCAAATGTCCTTTTATACAAGATCATTATAAAAATAAAGTTGTGGTTAATCTGTAAGAGAGATGGGGTAGAGTTTGCTCAGCACTCTAAAATGAAAATGGTATCCAATCTGGCTGGTTTATGGCAAAAGAGACGCTCTATGGCAAACGCATAAGTATTGGTGCCTGCTGGAAAGCCACACATTGCATTGACTTCTGATTAGGGCAACAAAAATGATTAGGGGGCTGGAGCACATGATTTATGAAGAGAGGCTGAGGGAACTGAGATTATTTAGTCTGCAGAAGAGAAGAATGAGGGGGGATTTGATAGCTGCTTTCAACTACCTGAAAGGGGGTTCTAAAGAGGATGGATCTAAACTGTTCTCAGTGGTGGCAGATGACAGAACAAGGAGTAATGGTCTCAAGTTGCAGTGGGGGAGGTTTAGGTTGGATATTAGGAAAAACTTTTTCACTAGGAGGGTGGTGAAGCACTGGAATGGGTTACCTAGGGAGGTGGTGGAATCTCCTTCCTTAGAGGTTTTTAAGATCAGGCTTGACAAAGCCCTGGCTGGGATGATTTAGTTGGGGATTGGTCTTGCTTTGAGCAGAGGGTTGGACTAGATGACTTCCTGAGGTCTCTTCCAACCATAATCTTCTATGATTCTATGATTGAGGAACCAGACCATGATTTTATAGTACACAGCCATACCCAACAGTATCAGGAGGTCGGTGGGGAGGAATCTTTCACTAGTGGAGGACCTAGAGATGAAGTATTCAACCAATGCTGTGACTTAGGCCATGTCTACACGTACAGTGCTGCAGCTGTACCAATGCAGCTATGCCCCTGCAGCACATCTGGTGAAGACGCTCTGTGCCGATGGGTATAGCAGAAGCTATGTTGATGGCTGACATAGCACTGTGCACACGAGTGCTTACATCGGTGCAACTTACCTCACTCGGGGGATGGTTTATTCACCCCCCTGAGCTACATAAGTTATGCCGAAATAGGCTGTAATATGGGCATAGCCTAACTAGCAGATGTTAATAACACCGTATTCATTTTCAGAGAATACTAGGACTGTCCATAACAGAATTCTGAACTAAGCTTCAGTATAACTTTCACTTTTCCATCCTGGAAAAGGAAGGTGTTGCTTCTTTGCAAGTGAGACATCTTTAAAGGGAGCTCCTTCTGGGAAGAGTACAACACAGCTGACGAGTGGCCATCAATACGCTCTCTGGCCAGAGCCTTAAGTAAAAATTATTTTCTATCTCAAGCTTGTGGAAATAACTAGTCTCTTCTCAGTGATCACCTCCCAGCAGGATGAATGACTTTTGGACCAAATTCATTCCTGATTTAAACCCCCCTAAAGTCAGTAGAGCTACACCAAGAATGATTTGGCCCATTGTGTTTAAGTATGATATTCTCAGATCCATATAAACCAGACAGTATGGGGAACAGTTTCAGTTTGGTACAAAAGCCTGTATGTAGATGTGCAGCTCTGGTTATTTTTAATAAAATTACTGGACCTGCATCAGCCACACAACATCAATGCTTTACTAGCAGTCATGTTTATTTGGAGCAAGTTTAATGGGAAATATGTTGTCCGTTACAGGGAAAATCTCCAACTTTGAACATCATCTAATTTTATTGTGTTTAAAACAGAACAACAGAGTTGAGTTTGTTTTTGTGTCCAGCAATTATTCAGAACTTGATGTGTTAAATCTTCCTTAGCAATGACCTCTGGAGGATCCAAAACATGGCACTTATCTTCTCATTGCTCTTAATAAGGAAATTATATAATAAATCTGTACACCAAATGTGATGGAGTGCTCTGGATGATTTCCATCTTAAGTTTTAACATATTTGTTTATGCATGTTATTTCCAAAATCATACCCATTTAAGTAATTGTTTGTATGTGACACATTAGCACTGGTATTCAAGGATCCTTACTTTGTATTTATTACTTCACTCACCAATTAAAATTATTGTCTCTTTGTTTTTTCCTTCAGGGCCGATGTGTTAACTTTACCCGCGTTTAGACTCAGTAAAGGAGGCTAAGAGGATACGAGGACGAAAAACTTCCACTCTGCCATTCTTTAAGCAACCAATGACAACTGAGCATGTTCCCGAATTTCTTCGATCAGCTTGAGCCTCTTAGCTCAGAAGCGTTTTCCGTTCCACTCTTCCCCAAGCCAGTGTTATTGCACCAAGTTCTTGTGTTCTACTACATTACAACCGTACTCCATGATTTGCAACGGTGACAAAAAGAGAAGCGTTGACCTGCATGCTTAGGCTTTGATAGAAAATCCAGTACGCATGTGCAGGGGGAGGAAAAAAAAACAACCAAAGATCATTTTGCTTTGTTTTGATTTTAAAAGGACTGCAAATTCTCAGGACGCAGTAGAGATGCAAAGTCTCTCAGATGCAAAGTTGGCACTTGTTATTTAAATAGGGACTATTAGCCATAGGCGGAGGGTAAAAAATCCCACTAGGCTAAGCAAATACAAAAGTTCATTGTCTTACAGCTATGTCAGGTCACAAAATCCTTCTGAGTCCCCCATCACATTGTGCCTTACGGGAACCTTCTGACTGGAAATCTTGTCATTCTAGCGCTGAAAAGTGCACACGCATGACAAAATGTAGACAGGGTGCCTCAAGGTATTGGTAGCAGGCAAGACTTTGCCCTTTAGTTTTTGAAGACACCTTTCTTTCATTATGCACCCAGGACAGGAAGAAAATTAATAGAGCGTTATTCTACAGGAAGACAGCCTGTAACCAGAGATCTTGAGCAGAGTTTGAGGGACTGATGCGTCAAGACCTTGACACCGAGGCTGGTGGTTTTTTCCCCTTTCCTGCATTCAGAGTTCAGTAGCGCATAAAACATCATCATCTATAAACATACCTAGCAGTTCTAGGCTTATGTATATATATATTTTTTTTAGATTTAAAAAAAAGCAGTAGCCACAAAGCTGGTATCTCAGGGGTTTTTTCCCCCCCAGATCTCCAAGGGCTCTTCAGCGTCACAAGCCAGCAACTCTCTTTGCATGAGAATTTCAAAGTTTAATTAATATAATTAAAAGCAACAGCAAGCAGCAGCCTGTGAAGATTTTGCTCATCTTTTTTATGCCTTTTGACATTGAATGACCTATTACTGTATGCGCATTACTCGGTTTTCGAGGGGGCACTGTGCATTGGCTACGATTCAGCAGTGGAAAAAGACCTCCTTTCATCAATTTACAAATTAAATTTACAGGAGAACTGGCCATCACAAAACATTGACAATGTATGTATTATAATTTTTTAGAAAAACCAGCGTCGTGTCACGTCGCCAATGCCAAATTATGTTAGCGTGAGCGGAAACACTGTGGGGGAGGAAGGAGGCAGCAGCTGAAGAAAAAGGCTCAAATGATCCAGTCACTTTCGATACTGTACTTCAGATGCAAAATGGATATTCGAGTCGAAACCTGACAAAGCGCGCCTGCTTTGATGTGAACTGGTATAGACAATGACCAGTGGCTGGGTCAGTGGGATGTCTCTCTGCGAGCAGGGAGGCTTATCAAATGACACTAAAAATAAGTTCAACAACCATCACATTTGAGGGGAAAAGGCGAACATTTCACATTTGGTGGGCATGCATGTGCGCAAGATGGAAAGAGCGATGCGAAGCGTCCTGGTCTAATTATCCCCTTTGTGCTCTTCATCGAAATTGCAAGGGACACAAATAATTCTCTTGGTCGATGTCCAAATTTGCGGCACTGCCCAAAGAAGCCTTTACATATATCCACTTGCTTACATCTTTTGCTTGAGTTTATTTATGTCACTGGTAGAATCATCAGCATCAGCCATGTGTGCACAAAGATTATAAATAAAATTCTTAGATAAGTTTCTGTGATCACTTCTTTTTTTTATTCCCTCCGCGGTTAAAGCATTATTTTGCTGGCTTTACAGTCTTCTTAGCTACCAGCTTAAAACGATAGACCCACCTTCCTGTGGGATCACATGTGTTCCCAAGAAGGCATGTCACAGGCTAACTCCAATGGCTACTGTCTTATCCCACAACTATTTCAGATTTGTCAGATGCTCCCGTATGTATGATATGTAGCATTAGTAATATAAATAGAACAATAAAATGCCAAAAGAGCTTTCTGTCGACTGTAGTATTCACAGAATTCTAGCTCTGATACCAATGCCACAGTGGACTTTTTTTTTCTTTTGAAGGGGAGGAGTAATGACTTGCTGTGTTTATGTACAAAAGAGTGATTTGTTTTTTGCATAGACCAACCACAAGCAAATACTCTCTTGATTTCAAGTCATTGGTTAAATCGATGCACTTTTATCCCTTAATTCAAGACGATAATCAAACTAAATAGGTTTGCCAAAACACAGGTGCCGTCCCACACTCACCTCTAGAATGTTGAGGCAGAACAGGCAGAAGTTCTTGGGCCATTCAGGCAGAAAGTTAAAATAAACCCGTGTTTTCCATTTTTAATGAAATCCCACATCTATTTTGAGGTACATGGAAAATAATCTTTATTTACCAACAACAGTGCCCATAAAAAGCCAGTTTTTCTGGATTAAATAGTCTGTATTTCAAACTAAAACAAATAATTTAAGAAGATTTCTTTTCTAACATATCTTCTGTGTATAAATCATTTTTTCTAACATATCCATATAAATGTAAATTCCATGATAATGGCTTGTTCTCTATGGCTGTCTACCCAGGATTATTAAAAAAAAAACCACCGAAATTTTGAATTTTTCATAGAGCAGTTGGTGCTGAGCAGAAATTTTTTTCAGATATCTGCACTGGTTTCCCCTTCTAAATGCTGTTATATCATGATGTGTTACACTTTTGACTCAATCGAAGAGCAAATCTTAAGATTTTCATTATTCTGTAAGATGGAATATCTGTCACTAATACATTTTGGGGGAAGAAATTGATAGCACAAGTTTAAAAGCCATTGTTTTAAAATGACACAAAGTGAGATTTACTTGACATGATAGGCAAATGTATACACACTAACTTCAATCAAAAGAATTTGAATAAAACTAAAATAACTGATTTAATGCAATTTGTGGCTTAATACAATGAAAACCTTGTGTATCACTTTATGAAATACACCATGTTCTGTTACCAAAGTCTTAATATTTATTTTGGATTGCACAACAGAGGCACTAGTACCTTGGGAAAATAATCAAATTAAAATGAAGTGCAGAGAACTGTACAGCTAGAAGTAGATCTTTAAAAAAAAAAGTGAAAAAACTTGTGTGGGAAGATGCACACTATTTCTTCAATATCATATTTCTAAAGCATGAAAGAGGAAAATATAGATGACAGCACATCTAGAGGCATTAGGAGATGTAATCCTTTTTATGTGAAATTATTTTAGGTCACCCACTCCTGTAAGAGTTCTCATCAAATTATAGAAGAAGGAATATAAATAAATATATTTTCCCCATGAAAAAGATAACTATTATCCATGAACACGTGCTCCGGTTTCCATATTATGTAAAGTAAGCAGCTAGTTGTAAAGGGCTCAGATGGTTATATTCTTACATACGTAGGAAAATAGACCATAGGAATACCATTCCAGTGCAAGCCTTAAAATGAATCCAGGCTTCTGTGTATTATACATTATGGTTTGGATACTGTAATCAGCTTTTGGGACACAATATTTTGATCTTGAAGGAGGACAGAGTATACCAAAAACATGTAGTTATGCATTTTTCTATAATACTAAGTTACCATATGTTGCAAAACATAAAAATCAGTATAAAACAAAGATTTTAAACAAAAGAATAATAGGTTTTAAAAATCTATTTCCAGTTGTATTACAATTAAAAAAAATACTTGAGATGGTATTAATAATTAACAATATTGAGATTGTATGTTACTTCACTTACCTATAGTCTCATGCAGCACAGACCTTTAACATCCATTTTGCTTCATTATAAATCTAATTACTAGTTCTGCATCAATACCAGCTTTGTAAATGAGCTCCATTTTCATCACAAAGACTGTGTTTACAACATACTGTGGATGTATAACAATGCAAATTAATTATGGAGTGGAATGACCAGTTCCAGGGGACAGGAAATAAAATGAAATGTTTTTTTACACAGATGCTACCGGTTAAATTAAAATAGGTTTCAGATAGACAATCAGATGTGGTGTACCAGCTCAAGAAACAAATCAAATGTTAGGAAAATGGAAATCTGGGGTCAGTATCTTTATGTTGGATTCCATAATAATCTAATATGTCCACAAATCCTATTCCTCTGTAGGAAGCTACTTTACATTCTAAAGTGCAAGCTATTTAAACAAAACTAGGTTTAGAAGATTCATATACTGCACTCTGTAGCCAATTTATTTAATTGAAAAAAGGATCAAAATTCACTGATGCTCCTGAGAAAGGTAGGAAGCATTACTGTATCTCACATGAGAATGACACCAAGAAGGGTGCATCAGAGAAATATCTTTTAAAGGGAATAATGTACAGAACACGTAGAAATGCTACCAGCCTATCCCATAGGGGCTTTTTTTTTTATCACCAAGAAGAATAAACAATTATGGCATCTATATCATAGAAAGAAACATATTTTATACAAATAAGGCATCCTAAACATGGTAAGTTTGCTTTTATTGTAAATGTTTTGATAATATGTGGATGTAATTGGCCAGAAATAATCGGAGATACAGTGAAACGGAATTTTGTAAGCATTCCATTTCAGTCAGTTTTTAATTTAATAAGAACTATGCCTTTCATCAAATATTAATCCGTGGGACTTAAAGAAAGAGAGCGTTCAGGCTGATCTTTGTAAAGTAAAAGGTAAGGGAATTTTTTGAAATGCAACAACTCTAGTGCATTCTTGGTCACAAATATTGTGTGACAACCAAGGCTGACTCATAGTAAGTCCATGATAATCTTTTATACTCTTGTGAACAATTGTAACTTATTTCTTTTGTTCTAATCATCCTTAATTCAGCACCACAATAATATATTTTCTTGATGATATTAGTTTACTTAATATTGTTGTATTTGTTTAAAAAAGAGGTTATATTGTAAACACAATCTTAAATTTTTTAAACAAAATTTGAAAGAATTTTTCAAAATGAAATTATGGAAGAATTAAGACTTCCTGAACAACAGTCCTGAGTCAGGTTTACAGTTCCTTCCTGTAATTTTGATAGACTACCGTTGCTCACCTGTACTAATCAGTGGAGCTACAAAATTTTGTACTGCGTGCTGTTTTCACTTTTTAACACATCTTTGTAATTTAAAATCATATTAATATATTTTTTAAAAAGTGAAAGCCACTAAGTAGTGTGTTTTGCCCTCTACTGCCTCCTTCATGTGCTTCTAGAGGAAATGCAGTTCTTGAGAGAGAACTTGCAGTCATTTTAGCCCTAGTATAATTTTCCAGCAGCTGGAGAAATGCACATTCCATTGTGGCCTGTATTTCATTGCTGCTTTGACTTCAGAGAAATGAGGACTTAATGGACAATACTGATTATATTTTTTACAGGTAGAAAGGCACAATATGTTTTCTACCATTGCTTTGAAGGGTCTCTCATTATTAAAATGACAATGATAATGCTACTCTTGTCTTCCATAGAATTGTTTTATTTTTCTAGCCCATTGGAAAGCACTGATGCTAAAAACCACCACCTGGCTTTATATTTTTCTCTTGGAATTTTATAATGCAGTAGAACCTGGCGCTAATGCTGTGAAATATAACAATGTATTACAATTACAATGATGTAGGGCCCGATTCTGAGAGGCACTCAATGTCTCTTGTGCAATGCCGAATGCTCTCAGTTTCCATTGAAAGTTCCACACAACTTTAAACACATGCTTGAGTGCTTCGCTGAACTGGGACATCAGTACCCAGCAGGATTGTGCCCTGAGGTACAGAGCATCTATAAGTCCCGTTGAACACAACAAAAGATAAGAGAGGTCAGAGCACAATCTAAAACTCAGACATCACACAAAAATACTTTCAGCTTTTATTTTGGCACATGTAATCCACTTCAAATTGTTTATGACAGTGGATCTCAAACTTTTGTACTGGTGACCCCTTTCACATAGCAAGCCTCTGAGTGCGACCCCCTCCCTATAAATTAAAAACACTTGTTTATATATTTAACACCATTATAAATGCTGGAGGCAAAGCAGGGTTTGAGGCGGAGGTTGACAGTTCACGACACCCCATGTAATAGCCGCGTGACCCCCGACGGGTCCCAATCACTACTTTGAGAACCCCTGGTTTATGGTAACTTCATAGAATGAGAAGTACTGGAGTTCAGCCCTCTGTTCAGGAGTAAATCCCTATTCAGGGTAGCATTTAAGCATATTTTAAGTCTCATTGAAGTCAATGGACTGAAGTTTTTCTTAACATATGCCTGAGTGCCTTCCTCAACAGGGTTAAGCACATGCTTAATTCGTCTCATGAATTGGGGCCTCAGTTTGCGCCAGTAATTAAGATTTACTAATACAAGACCACACTAAAGCACCCAGCTATTAAATCCTTCAGGTTTTTTGATGAGACTGATCAGTTTTGGAGGTTAGCCAAGCTAGACTTTGCGAGGCTCTGCTGTAAATCAGTTCTCAATATAAAAAAGCTCTGAAAAGGGAAGATACAATCCATTGCAGGCTGCTATTGATTTTAAAAGTCAAACCCCTTGCCCTTAAACCTCATATAATCTGACCTTGAGGTAATGATTATGAAAAGTAGAGAATGGTTCAAGTCCAAATCTGGATTTTGAACATCCCTAATTTTATAGGGGTTTTAGATTTAAAATTTTGGATAGGACCCATCTCTAATAAAAAGAACATCTTTCACTCGTTACGGTTATTTATTACATGCAATATGGAAAGCCAAAAATATAGAGACAGTTTAGCAATGTCACTTTATAGACATGTATAAAGACAAGGGGCAAGACTTACTGTGGTGTAAATTCAGAATAGCTCTACTACCTAAAAGGGAGTGATTCTGAATTTACATTGGTGTAACGAAGGCCAGATTAGGGCCTTTAAATATACAAATATTTCTACATATCCCAAATGCATATATGGTCTGGCGCTAAGAGAAGAAATAGCTCAAGGTCCCTGCAACAAAGAATCTAACGTATGTAAAGAAAAAAAAACGGGAGGTTGGGAGAAGAGATGCAACATAAAAGCAAAATGTTTTATCAGGTGGTGGCGAAAAAGCATGATACGACTTTTATTAGAGCCATATTTTATTTATGAACAACTCACAAGATTTTTTTTACTAACTCAAATACAAATTTCACCTGCAAAAAAGCTCCCGTTGATCTCAATGGCACCACCAGTGGGCATTTCACCAGCATGAGGGCTACAAGATCAGGACCTAAGAGCCTTGTCTTCAATGGGAGCAGAGTTTGGCCAACACTGAGCACTTTTGAAATTCCCACCCTAAATATCTCTACTTGTTGGGGGTTTGCAGCTGCAGAATGTATGTTCCTCTTATGCCGTACATCTTAATCCTGCCCCGTGCTATTTGAACAGGAGCAAATAGTGAAATGAATTTCTGTGAAACCCACTCATATGCTTTGTCCCAACTGGTGGGTCCCATCCTGCTCCCTTTAAAGTCAATGGGAATTTTTGCTATTTGACTTCAGCAAAGAGAACCAAAGAGCTAAATTTGAAAATGCTATGATCAAAATGGCATCAAATGTCAAAACGAAGCAAGAACAATGATATCAACCAGAGAAAAATTCATTCAGGTAGAAACGTATGTATCAAGAATGTAAAGAAACTACGCTAAGCAAGTAGTAAAGTTATAAAGTAATAAAGTAAATATTTTATTTGCTAATGAATGTCTCCTAAATATCTCTCATGCTGTTGTAGAATGACTTTGTCATAATTTCTAGTAACAGCCTTATTAGACCTGGCATGAACTATTTTATTTCACAAATCTGTTTTGTGTTGGCTCATTTAAAATTGTTATATATTTTTGGGTCTTGAGTAGGTGCCATCTGTTTAATGGTGCTAGTGGGTCCTGTGATGCACTTGTCAATTTCCTGCTGTAATAATTATTTAAATATAATGAGAGGCTTTGAATACAAGAGGCCCAGTATATTCTGCAATTTATTTTTTGGCAGGAAATTTGTAATAATTCTTACCATGTAATATGGATGGCTCCATATCCTGTGCAAAAGCAAACAGTTGATCTACATTCTACATGTTTTCAACGTATTGATGTTATTTCATTCTGACTTGTTTTTTCACTTGTATGTTCTGCACCATTTTCCACAGAAACTTTTTCATAAATGGAATCCTGGGGACTCATTCTAATTTCACTTGTAGTTTTACATGGCTGTAACTATACTGGCTTCAGTGGAATTACTCATAATTTACATCTGCATAAAGTTAAGTACATGAGTGTTTCCAGGATCGGAGCCTATCTTATAGAGTATCAGGCATCTAATGTTTGTTTTAAGAAAAATGATCATTTGTACCATTGTTCCATGTTCTGGTCAAAGAAAATATGGCAGTCAAGAGCCATGACCAGTTGGTTCCACTCTAAGCTCATAAAAAGTCCAGGTCTGCTAAATTGTTCCTTAATCCACAAGTATTAACAAAGAAGTCCTCACCCCAGCCCAGTCTCTCTGGCTCCTCAGCACCTGCAGGGAGGACAGAATAAGGCAGGGCACAAGCCCTGAGGTGCTGCAAAGCCTATCTCCCTTCCTTGAATATTTCATGAGTGCCTGGGGTGTTTGTGAAGCAGGTTCAAATCCCACCTTGTGTTCCTAATAGTATAGCTGTCCCATGAGTGCTAAGTTAGTCTTTGAAGAGGGAGTGCCCTCTAGTTTGCCTGTTGAAACTATTCCACTTTACTTTAAGGGAGGAGGGATAGTTCAATGGTTTGAGCATTGGCCTGCTAAACTCAGGGTTGTGAGTTCAATCCTTGAGGGGGCCACTTAGGGATCAGGGCAAAAATCTGCCTGGGGATTGGTCCTGCTTTGAGAAGGAGGTTGGACTAGATGACCTCCCAAGGTCCCTTCCAACCCTGATAGTCTATGATTCTAATATGAGTATTTGTGCCAGAATTGAACACAAAGATCTCCTTCTAGTTCACATCACAAAACAACTAGATGGTGTTTCACCATTGGCAGTTCCTGCTCTGGAGACTGATGATACAGTTCACAACCAACATGCCTGGGGAGAATCTGGATCTCAGATACAGTGATGGATGACCTTATGAAAACAAAGAAAGATTAGACAGAGGGAGCTCACATAGCAAAGTATCTGCCTGCACTACTCATTGCTGGTTGGGAAAAAAAAGGGACACATTTTTCATGAAAACTTTTGTGAGAAATTTTTCCCTTATTCATTGAAAAAAATTGAGTTTCAATATTTTTCATCTAGCTCTACAGCAACTGTTCATGAAAAAGTTACCTTTTTGGATAATTTTTCTGTCATTTGAAGGGGTTTTTTTTCACCAGCTGTTGCTGTTAGTCTCACCAGCATTAAAATTTGTTCCCAAAATGCTAAAAAGAAATGATAGTAAAACTAGAAACAGAAGGAACTTTTCTTTGTTTTTTGTTTTAAATTCTACTCTCCAATCTCTTGTGTAGAAGCATCTTTTTGTGTTGCTCCAGAAGTGGTATTTCCAGTAGCATGGAGCCGTTGGCTTCCGTACAAACTTGTTCCTATTTTGTACCAAAATCTGGATCAGACTCTTGAGTGCAGATATCAGATACACACACATTGAATTTTTCCTCTTTTGCAGACCACTTAGGACTGGGTAAGATAATCATGTTGATCAAACACTATATATGGTAGTCAGCGAGAGAGTCTCTCCTAGGGTGACGTTCCAGTACAAGTATGGCTGCTTTCAGAACTAATCCCACACATGGATTATTTATGTGTGGGATTATACCTTTGCTATTTCTGGTGCCAAGACACTTCCTCTGCCCTTCCTTATTAGAGGAGATAACCAAGGAAATACGCTGAATTTTTACATACCTACACGTGAAAAATTAGTTTCCCTTCACAAGAGAAGAAACTAGGAGTTGTGGAGATCTTAATTAATATTTACTGTAAGTACAAATTCCAACAGCTTCTATAAAGTCTTAAAATCTGACCCTCCAAATAAAAGTCTGGAAGGAAGAAACAGTTATAGATAAGGTCATGCTTTGTATATTTTTTTTCAAGGCACTGGCAGAGAGATGGGCATACTTGAAATATGCTGTCATCTATTTCTTTATTTTACTTGGAAAACTGAGCCTTGTGATGAAAGATTTTTTCATGATTAAGTCAGTGGCATGTAATTTATTTTAAATAATACAAACTAAGCAACATATTTTCCCGTGACAGGCTAACAGGGCAGTAAGATGTCATCTGTTTCTGTTCTTAGGCTTCATATATGGTAAAGGGGAACATTTGGGGCTATTTTGATTGCAATTTTATAACAAAAGACTTTTTAAAGGGAAGCTTCCATTTCACAAGATTTCAATATATGAGATAAAAAAAACCAAGCATATGCCATGAACACAGATTGATCCCTTACTTATTTTATTGTGTTAATATGCAGCATTCTGTAATGGTTTCCCTCATTCAGCAATCCTATTCACATTTTCCATATTCTTCCCCATTATTTGATGTTTTGGACAGCTGCACAGGTACTGTCAAAGCCCTGGATATAGTATCTAGTGACAGCACTGTAAGATGCTAGTTAAATTATGTGCTTTAGCCAACATAAGTGCAAGGAAAACAAGTTGAACTAGGAAACTGATGGGCTCAGTGCTACCCTGTTAGAATGGGGAGGTTGGGCTCTTCTAACGTAATGCTGATTTTATTTGATTAGCCAAATTATGAAACAACAGTGTGAAATGTGTTATTGTACTAATATGATGTGCAAAATGTACATCTCATTGCAGCTTTGGCCTGCTTTTTATTTAGATTCTGTGTGAGCTGCGCAAGCTTAAGTTGGCCAGAAATACTTTTTTTTTAGAATACTCTAGTAAAATTATGCCATAATAAACACTGTATTTAAATACAGTTTCCAGTCACTGTGACCTCTACCTATCATATATGTCTCCAAGCGTCTGTAGAAATTAATGCTAGCTGAATTGGAGGTGAGATGGGAGATGCTGGGGGTGTGGCAGAGATGCAGAGTTTGTCATCTATTGGTGTAAGGCCCTTTATTGGGATAAGCCAGAGCAGATGCTCAGCTGCTGTAATTTATATCAGAGCCAAGCAGCACAGGACCAGAGAAAGACAACTGGCTCCCTGCTGCCACTCCCTTCTCCTGGGTTCAAGGAGAGCAGGGCTCAGAAACAATGGAGAATTGAGCCCTACTTCTTTAATCCAGGTCACCAAAAAGTTCCCTTTAGCCCACTGTGAAGGCTCTTTCTATGCTTTGTATTTTATTACGGAACTCTGGTGATATCTGAAAGTATTTTACTGTGACATGCTTCTTTTCTAGGCTATATGTGGCTTCAAGGTCAGTTCACAGCATTTGATGAGAACGAACATATGGTATAAAAGTAGAACACCACCAGGATTCTATCTGAAGAAGTGTTTTACATGAAGATCCAGTTGTTCAGATAAGTTGGTGAAGGGTCACTTCACAATATAGTCCTTTCAAATTGCAGTCCAAACTGAGAATTAATTATCCTTTAACTGTCTTGGGTTTTCTTTTCTTCTTTGCTCAACATTAACTGCAGCTGAAATTATTTTAAAGCAATGATCTTGAACATCATGTCCTTCAGCTGGCCCTGAAAATCCATTTTCCATGGAAAGCCTCCTTTCTCTTCCAAGATTTCTGTTAGCCTATAAAGCTCATCAAGGCTCAGGTTCTCTAGGGGTGCAAAATGCTGGAATCACACCCAGGTGTCTGCTGGCTGGACCAGTTCCAAAGTACTCTATTACAGAGAATAGGCCAACTTGAATATAGGTTAACCCCTTTGGATTTCTCAGTTGTGCAATGTGTCCAGTGACAGGGGAACTCAGATATCTGTTAACATAGAGGTCATATCTTGCCCTGGCCAGAACAGCTAGTGGACCAAGGATGATACTCAGTTCATCTTCTGTTCAGAAATCCTGCTAGCTGGTGCACATGGCAGATTTGGGGGGCCAGCAATGGGTTGCACTTTGCTACTGTTCTGAAATGGAGCAGTATTTGCATGTTGCTGGCGGCAACGTGTGGAAGTTGGAAATGCCCCAAACTTGGCAGACCATAGTGCATGGCAAGCCATGGTAACTTGTCCACCTTCCTTGTTCTTTCCCATGGGCTAAATAGAGATCCTGCCTTGCTACTCTTAGGGTAGGAAGGAAAGGGAACACCCGGGGTGTAGAGGGCCAGGGTCTGCAACGTAACGTTTATGGATGAGATTTTCACAAATGCTCAGCATTGACTGAGCTCCAAGTTTCACCCTTGACTTCAGTGGGAGCTGAGTTAGGGCAACACTGAATGTGTTTGCAGATCCCAACCTACATATCCTGCCATCACATGCATTTTCTTGGATCTTCTTACAAGCCAAGGGTTTGACATTGGCTGTGCCAATGTTAAGTGAGGGCTGGATGTCTTGATACTGATGGAAGGCTATCCAAGAGTTAACATACTTACTTCATGAGAGAGGTGTGGCTATTTTCTGTTGAGAACATGAAGTTCCCAGGGTTAAATCTAAACTTTTAAATTAATAAGGAGAACATCCAAAATGATCTGGACAAATTGGAGAAATGGTCTGAGGTAAACAGGATGAAGTTTAATAAAGACACATGCAAAGTGCTCCACTTAGGAAGGAACAATCAGTTACACACATACAGAATGGGAAGAGACTGTCTAGAAAGGAGTATGGCAGAAAGGGATCTAGGGGTTATAGTGGACCACAAGCTAAATATGAGTCAACAGTGTGATGCTGTTGCAAAAAAAGCAAATGTGATTCTAGGATGCATTAACAGGTGTGTTGTGAGCAAGACACAAGAAGTCATTCTTCCGCTCTATTCTGTGCTGGTCAGTCCTCAGCTGGAGTATTGTGTCCAATTCTGGGCACCGCATTTCAAGAAAGATGTGGAGAAATTGGAGATGGTCCAGAGAAGAGCAACAAGAATGATTAAAGGTCTAGAGAACGTGACCTATGAAGGAAGGCTGAAAGAATTGGGTTTGTTTAGTTTGGAAAAGAGAAGACACAGAGGGGACATGATAGCAGATTTCAGGTATCTAAAAGGGTGTCATAAGGAGGTGGGAGAAAACTTGTTCATCTTAGCCTCTAAGGATAGAACAAGAAGCAATGGGCTTAAACTGCAGCAAGGGAGGTTTAGGATGGACATTAGGAAAAAGTTCCTAACTGTCAGGGTGGTTAAACATTGGAATAAACTGCCTAGGGAGGTTGTGGAATCTCCATCACTGGAGATATTTAAGAGTAGGTTAGATAAATGTCTATCAGGGATGGTCTAGACAGTATTTGATCCTGCCATGAGGGCAGGAGACTGGACTCGATGACCTCTCAAGGTCCCTTCCAGACCTAGAGTCTATGAATCTATGGTATTAATGGCAATCTTCTATAGTCTTCAGTTAGAAACTGGGGTCCCAGATATTAAAAACAGTTGTGCTAGAGATTTTTCTTCCTTCATTTCCTGGTCTCAGTCTGATTATTAGGTGAGGAGGGCTGATCACAATCCACATTATCTGTTCTATCCAATGGAATCTTTTCTCTCTTTAAACAATGGATAGTTGGGCATGCAACTCTTAGCACATCAGGACAAGACTGAACACAGTATATACTCCCACACCAATTTATTCTAGGTTTTAAAGTTCAAGCAAAGATTTCAACAGGTTTTGGATGCAGCGAATGGAAAAAAAAACCATACTATTCCTGTGGTAACTAAGAGTTTTGGCATCTTACTCATTGTTTCTGTAGTTCAGGGAAAGTACTAATGTCAATGGAGCCTTCAGAGCTAATAGTTTATCAGAATTTTTGCCAACAAGCTACCAAAGAGAAGGGATTGTTAACCTCAAGTTAGCCGCACGTGTTGCTGTTGTGATGTTGCTCTCTTTTGCTTGGCTTCTTAGGGAAAGACTGGCAGCTCCAGGCTTGAAAGAGGGCTCCTTCTTCCAGAGACCAATGGCAGCTCTGTTACGCTGACCACCAGGAACTTCTGAGTAGCAAATTTTTCATTCTGGCACTGGCATCAGCTGGAGGTTAGAAATCTTTGGCAGCTAGTGGTGGTAGTTTGACTCATGGTGCTGCTTCCTTTGGTCAAGACTTTTAGGGTGTTATCTTTTTTCCCCCACTTTGCTCTTATGCTGGCTTGGAAGCACTGTAGAAAGCTGTTAAGTTAATAATAGGAAAAAATTAAAGTGAACTCAGGAGTCACGACTGAAAAATTTCCGATCTATAGAAAAAAAGGGGCAGAAATGAGAGTGCAGAGCAAAATATGATGGAAGGGACTCCCATGTCAGGACAAGCCCTCCGGCCTTTATAAATATATTGCTGAAAGGGCACAAATATATTGCTGAAAGGGCACTTGTACAGCATCTTCCATCTAAAAGCCAGAAAGCTCTTTATGGACATTGATGACATAAGCTTCACAACATCCATGTGAGGTCCATGAGATTGTGATTCACCCTGGTTACTGAAAAAGCCCATGGAAAAGCTGGGAGGGGAATTGATCGTCTGACCACCACTCACTCCCGACTCCCCCTAAGACAGTCCATCTCCAAGGTACAAATATGTACTGCAAGTATGCCCATCTTTCCAACCAAACTCTTCATACTAAATGTGATTTAGATCCACTGCAAATGGTAAATAAAAGGCACACTGTTTAACAAAAAGAGATTGATTGCAAAAAAAACAGTAAAAATTGTGCACTTGTTGGAACACAGATTCAAAAGAAAGGAACTTAATAGAACTGAGAACATGGGAAATCCCTTGTGCAATTATAATATTAGGATCCTTGATTTACTAACTAGTGCTGTGTGTAAAGTTCCAGGGTCCTTCTGTATCTAATCTGTCTTCTGCCAGCCAACAAACCCAGTGTATTTCTAAGACACCAATCAATTTAGCATCTGATAGCCAAGTACAATTAGGACTTTCATAGAACTGTCTCTAGCAAAGTTTGTTTTAGCATGCCCTAGTGCTTTTGCTTCATCCTTATTGCTGCCACAATTCCTTGTCTTCTTTTATTGTGTGGGCCTTTTTTGGAAAAATTGATCTTGCAATATACTCTAAAAATGGTGAGCCTTAGGATCAGGCTTCACTCTTCCGGAAGTATGCCAGAAAGTTGTCCCTGGCCTTGTCTTCTCCTGCCCAGCCTACTCAACATAAACCCACGAGGCTCAAAGTGTGGAAACTGAAAGACTGCTGGCCAGATGTTAGAAAATAAATGCATGTGTTATTTCATGGAACTGTTGGTTCCAAATTCCTATCACTATGATATTAGGAACATGTGCTGATCAGCTGAAATGAAAACAGCTTTAAAGCAGAGAGAACCTCTATCGTGTCTTCTTTCTATGGAGCAAACTGCTATTCTGAGGAAAAACGCTTAGTGTCATTCTATAAGATGAATAAACCAGTAGAGCTTTTGGAAGCACCATGGTCCACTGTATAGGCCGTTTGACTGTGGTCAGGAAACCTGGATTATTTTCTCAGCTCAGCCACTGAGCTTGTGTGTGACCTTGCGCAAATAAACTAATCCATTTCACCTCTAATGCTTTGTCTTTCTTGTCTAGTTAAACGGTAAGATCTTCAGGGCAGGGGCTCTCTGGACCTTCTGCATGGAAGCCTTGTAGTAGACCAGAGGTCATCAACCTTTCAGAAGCGGTGTGCCGAGTCTTAATTTATTCACTCTAATTTAAGGTTTCACATGCCAGTAATACATTTTAACATTTTTAGAAGGTCTCTTTCTATAAGTCTATAATATATAACTAAACAATTGTTGTATGTAAAGTAAATAAGGCTTTTAAAATGTTTAAGAAGCTTCATTTAAAATTAAATTAAAATGCGGAGCCCCCCGGACTGGTGGGCAGGACCCGGGCAGTGAGAGTGCCACTGAAAATCAGCTTGCGTGCCGCCTTTGGCACCCATGCCATAGGTTGCCTACCCCTGTAGTAGACTATTCCAGCAGGCATGCATTAATCCAATGTGCTGTAAAATGTAAATGGAATGATCCTTTCCCCTGATAGCCACCCTTCTGCACCACTGGAGGTGGCATAGGGTTGGCAGAGGTGATTCTGTGCCTCACCACTCTGGGTGCAGTCTCTGAAGGAGGGGACTGCCAGGGGCACAGCCAGGTGTGTCAAGGTAGGAGGGGTGCCTTGTTAGAGCAATGTGAGCGTCAGCTAATTTGTGTGGCATTGATGGCCAGCAATCCCCGTGTGATTTTGTTGGTGGTTGCATCAAGTGGCCTCTTTGCAGTGCTGCTGACTGTGAAAAGGTAAAATAGTGTTTAAAAAACGAATAAAATGTTGGTGCCTACCATCGCTCTGATACAGAGAGAATATTAATGCTACTTTCTTTGTGGGGAATGCCCTCATTTCCCCTCCACCCACCCCCAGCTCTGCATGTTGACAGCACTTAAGTTCATATGATGAGAGACTGCAAAAATTAGCCTGGAGGAGAAAGCTTTTTGATGGGACTTAATTGTGGAAGTTACGATGATGGAGCAAATAGTTAAAACTAGTTGTTCAGCCTGTCAAAGTTAGACTCAGGACTCACAGTTTGTCAGACCACTCTGTTTTATTAGCACAGCGCTCTGCTAATAACACCCAGATAATGTGAGCACCCTGCAAGACACAAACTATCTTATTTATACAGATAAAAGGGCGAGAACTTAACAAGATAACAAAGGAAGCAGAATCTGATAAATTTACCTGGGCTAGGCATGCATATCTTATTTCCTTACTAACTACTACCCATCTTCTGTTAATGTTTTGCCATTGGCACCATTGTTTATGCCTAATGTTTCTTTTCCTGGCACCTGTATTTCAACATTTCTTATTTCTGCTTAAAGGTACATACAACATTTCTTTAATCTATTTTTATTTTTACAATATAATTCATTCTACTTTCACAAGCCCTTCCCCTTTTGCACTTTCCCCTGGTATAAGAACAAAGAAGAGGTCCTGTGATACAACTGATAGCAGATACATGACAAACAAATTCAATTCCTTTTCACAGTATGGCATCAGCAGTAAGTCACAGGGTCAAATACAGTAGCTGGTGTTTATAGCTGGGTAATTTTCTGAGCAACAACAATATTTGCAGCTACACATGCTAAAGGAGTGGTAGCGAGTGGGGTCTGACACTTCAGGGAAGCTCCTGATCATTGCAGGGGTGGGAACGAATTCCTGACTCCCATTTTGAGGTTTGCACTATTAGCCACATCAGGGAGGAAGAACAGTGGTATGATTTTTTCTGAAGCATCAGTTTGGGGCCAAACTGATATATTAGTTATTTTATCTGGTATGTTGCAATATTATCATACTTACAGCTTCTGCTTGGTACAAAAACTGTGAATCTTGCTAAGCATTAGTTGGATTCATGATGCATAACTGATGCATTTGTTAGCATTGCATCCTTAAAACTTGATTACAGCAGATTATAACACTATTACTTCTCAGTAACTAGAACGATACCTCACTGCCTTCAAAACCTTCACAGCCATTTTCCTGTTCACTAACACAGGCATCTGGCTACACTTCGCTTGCAAAGATGCTAGGTTATAGGAATCCTGAATTATACATCAGATGGACTTTCTAATAGCCAATCAAACTGCCGTGTAGTTGGCCATTAGTTCCTATTCAAAGTGAAGAATCCTAAACCAATTAGAGAATAGGTTATAAATTATGCTACAAAAATATAGAGTTGGTTGAAAATTTTCACGTTAAAGCTTTTTCCACTGAAAAATGGCTTGTTTTTTTAAACAAATTTTTACAGAAAACTTTCACTTTGTCATTTCTGCTTTCTTGATGAACTCTCCCCCCAATTGTTTTAAAAAACTGACATTAACTGAAAATGTTGAACTTTTCCAAAAAAAAACTGAACATTTTTCCATTTTCAGTTTTCAAAAAAGGGCATTTTATTTGTGTATCTTTGGGGGGAGGAAAAACACATTACACACACACACAAAAAAAAAAGAAAAGAAAATAATATTGTATGTGTTTAGAAAATTTTATTGAAAAACATTTTTATAGAGCTGGTCAGGAAAAAGGATCTTTTATCAGGCGTCTTCTTAAATTCTGTTATCACCTCTCTCACTGGCATAGATGCAACCCAGCATGAGCAAGGGTGCACGAATTGGGCTTTTATTTAGCAATTATATACACAGTGGGCACTTAAAAAGTTAATTCTGGTTCTGGAGCTATAACAGGTTTCAGAGATATTGCCATTTTCATTTGCAGAGGTATGTCCTAATGGATAAAGCAGGGAACTAGGAGATGAGCCTCCTGTGTTGTATTCCCAGTTTTGCCACTGACTTGCTATCTAGGTATGTTGGTTAGACAACCTTTTCAAACTTTGAAGTTGGGCAACTAAATTCATAGGTAGGCTCCTAAATCAAAGGGGCTTGATATCTAGAGGTGCTGAATATTGTTGATGGGAGATGGTCGTTCTCAGAACCACTGTCAATAAAGCGACTTCTGGGCCTACTTCTCGCTCAACTATATTAGGCCCAACCTTGTGAACCTCCATTTTTTTCTATCTCTAACGTTGATAATAACGGGCCGTGTCCTCAGCTGGTATAAATCAGCATAGTACTATTGATTTGAATTTCTGGCTCTTTTTTTTCCCCGTTAAGCATTTATATCAAATATAAATCAAATAAATTTGGTGATCTCAGCTTAGTGCTCAATGAACTACAGTGGGGCACCAAACAATCACCGAACCCGTCTTTTATGTAACTAACAAATCCAGACAAGATTAGTCTAGAATGGGGAAGTTAGCTCTGCTTCAACCTCCCTGTGCCTTGGGTTGTTTTATAAAGTGGGAGATTCGTTTACTAGATTATAACCTCATTTCCTGACAATGAGGGACATGAGCCGTTTGGTCTGGGTTTTTTAAGAGCTGGTGGGAAGTAATTACTATAACACAATTTCCTACAGAAACACAAGATCTTGTTCACCATACATGTGTTGGTGAGTCAGCTGAAAACCTCTTTCCTCCCCTGAACTTGGAGTAGGGTAGGTGGTGCTCCGCTACCCAAGTGCTAGGCTGTGAAACAGATTGTTAGTCCTTTGCTTTTTCGTTTCCAAAGCAGCTTGCTGGAACGCTAATGAAGGGGCCAAAAAGTTCAGCAGTTCCCTGAGTGCCAGGTGTGTACGCTCACTGTTATTTTAAGTGAGCGATGATAGGCAATGTTCACACCCTCAAGTCCACAGCTGATGATTTTTCTTTTTGATCACTGACGCATTCTCAAGTAGCTCTTTGCAAAACATTCCCTGTTCATTCTACCCTCCCATCCCCCAGCCCTTTACTTTTTCAGCTGGTGAGATGGGCAGTCTATCAATCTATCCATGTGTCTACTTGGCCTGCACCTGTTACAATGCCTCTCATACCAGGAGCATTGGCTGCTTGTTAACAAGCAAAAGCAACCTATGTCAAGTTACTGGGTTACAAGTCACTTCCTCTTCTGTCAAGCCGAACTATTTCAGCTCTTCTAAATAAATCATCCATCCATGTCTGCCTTGCAGCCAGGACAGAGACGGTGAACTTATGGCAACAGGCATTTTGGGCAAGGAGTGAAGGAATTCATTTCCCCCGAAACTAAGCATTGCTAGGGTGTTCTTTCTCCCCTTCCTGCCTTTTGGGGATAAAAAAATAACATCACATAGTTTGGGCTCAAACCACATAGATGGGCCCAGACCAAACCCTGCATCTGAACACCTCTGAGCTCTGGGGAAGTTTGGCATCAGATCTGTACTTTGTGGGTTCTGCTGCATCTCTGCTTTATTTAGTGGAGTTACACTAGGAATGAATTTACGCCATTGCAAAGACCGAGCCTGTTCTTCAGCCCCAAAGATATTTCAAGAGTGGTCTGAGCACTCATGGGACTAAGGCTCTGTGTTGTTCATTTAGAAAAAAATCTAGTATGCTGCAAAAGCTGCACGTGCAGGATATTGAAGGGATGGGTCTCTGTCTGGGACGCTCAGCCCTGAATGGTGCAATCCTCAACACCGAGCCAAACTTTAGTAACAATAAACACTTAGACCCCAACATTAATGTAACACACAATTACACTGTCAGGAGGCAGCAAGTCCACTTACTCTGGTTGTTCCATATCTTGGGTCTCTGTTGTCTCAACCTGCTGTGGTCGTTGACTGTATGAGGCCGTCTCTGAGAAAATGTCTGAGTCACTGTCCCATATCTCCCTTTGTTCCATGTCAGGTCCCACTCAGGTTCCCCCTCATGGTAGGAAGGTGCCATGCAGGCACCCAGCCTCAGTTCCTCTCCTTCTCAGGGTCACTGCAAACACTCCTCAAACATTTTCTTGTGCTGAGGACCCCTCCGCATGAAGTACTTTATTATTACACATCTCACAGATATAAAATAAAGTCCCATATTGTAATTCAGAAAACCTCCGGCTCGGCCACCTTCTTTCACTCTTGGCTCTTCTTCGGTCTTCAGTCTTTTTTCAAACAAAGCAATAGCCACGTCCTCCTACCCTGGGCTTAATGAAACTCTCATGTCCCGCCCGGGTTCTTTCTCTCCCTGGCCCCTGTACTTCTTTCACCCCATTACTCACAGAGATGAGCACCCCATTACTCACAGATTATCCCCTCTGCCAGGCCATGGCTCTCTTCAAGCTCAGTTCTCTCACACTTCTCTGCCCCGTATATGAGAGAGTGGCCAGAGGAGCGCTCCCTGAGGCCTTCCTTCCTGAAGTCTTCCCTGATCCAGGGTCTACTGCAGAAGACTGTCCCTTCCTGCAGCTTCTGTCTGCAGATGTGACACCAACACCTTCCCTGCTCCCTCCTGCTGCTTCTTGCAGCTCTTCATAAGGAACACTCTCCTCTGCTAAGCTGGATCTGATTAATGAACTGGGCTGCCTGGCCCAAGGCCTCTGGCCCTTAAAGGAACATACCACCCAGTTACACCTGTCCTTCTGGGAGTGGGAGATGGTGTTTTGCCTATTCCTCTGTTGTGCGTGTTTGTCTTGGATGGCAATCTCATATGACCGTGGAGCAACCACTTGTGACACCACTGCTGTTTGCAACCATTCCATCCCATCACAGAGACAGAGTGTCATTTTCATGAACTGGTGGCAGGTCAAATCATGCTGAGCTCTGTGTCTGGCTTTATCCATCTCTTTATACCTCTGCACGTCCCCAGTGATTCTGGCATCAATTTCTAACAACGTTCAGTGATCACTCACTGCTTAAGGTGCTTGCTTTATTCTGTGTCCAGTTCCAACTGGCTGTGCATTACAACAAAACAGTGCCTCGCCTGGATGCTCTGTCTGGGAAATGCCTCCCTTAAAGACACAGCCCCTAATGCTGCCATTTAAAAGTCAACATTTATCTCCAGATACCATACGGTACTATGCAATTTTTTCCTAGTCTTTACCACTGAGGAAACTGGTAGCTTCAGGGCTGGCGCAACCCATTAGGTGACCAAGGTGGTCACCTAGGTCGCTAACATTTGGGGGGCGGCAACCATGGCAGCCGGATCTTCAGCCGCCCTGGTCATCGGTGGTATTTCGGGGGCGGGACCTTCCGCCACCTCTGTTGGGGGTGCCATTTTGGGGGCGGGACCTTCTGCCATCTAGGGTGCTAAAAAAGCTGGTGGTGCTCCTGGGTAGCTTAGAGGCCACTTTGCTACTGTAGGCCATATGCCCTCTTCTAGTTCAGATAAGGGCTGTGTGAGATCTCCAAGCCAGTTTTGTAGACCCAATGGGCCAAATTCAGAGGGGATGGAAACGATGTAAGTTGTGCATCAATAAGCCAAAGGTAAATGGTGTGGTGAGGGAGCAGAAAGGCAGGATGGTAGCTTGGAAATGGGAACCAATGGGAAAGCATGAGATAAAGAAGACATTGCAGAGCTTGCATAAGACAGCTGAGGTGAGCCAGTCTTTGGTAGGAGCCCCTAGTCTCTGACAAATGGTCTTTTGGAATCCAGTCCCAGACTCAGCTGTGTCCAAAGGAGCTGGTGGATAGCTCTCATTAAGACAGATAAAATGGAGACTGGAAAGAATGTTAAAGACAACTGGAGATCTGTCAAGATTATACGTAATGAGAGATTGCAGAAACTACATTTATGGAAAGGAAAAACACTAGAAAGGTCTTGACTGGGATCTTTTATATTGGGCAGTATGGGGAAAACCAATTAGTCTGTGTTATAGGGACACTTGATGAAATGGAAGGTCAATACAATATAGAGACAACAAAAGGAAATACTAAAAGGGCTTTTTACTAGCTCCCAGAATACGGTAAATTTCATCCCCCAGTGGAATTTCATAGTCAAGAGCCTTCAGGCCCCACCTCTGCTGGAACACCAGCCCACCCCATGCATGGTTCCTAAATCCCTACCTTCTTGCCTCTTCTGCTGCAGAACCACGGCAGTTTCACTGGCCCAGGCCCTCTGGGGCCATTTAGCCTTTCAAACGGGAAGCACTGATCTTGTGATGCCATTCTGCTAAAAGGAGCCTTTCTGTTACATGAAATGATTATTCTAGTATTCTTTTCTAGAGCACATGTAGTTGTCTTTACAAGATTACAGGGCGGGGAGGTGTCACCGTAAACCAAGCTTTTCTGGTAGTTCTGTCTTCATCCAGAAACATATGGACTGAAGGACTTTTCTGAAAGTGGCTGCTAAAGTTTCTGTATCTGTAACCAAATCAAACCAGCCAATGGACTGTCTCTACTCCGGCAAATGATTTCTTCTGAACAGGCCATATGGTGATTACCAAAGTCCTATTTTTTAATTTAATAGGGTAGTGGTGTTTTATGATGTTTCACTTTTGGGGCCTGATCCAAAACCCATCAAAGTTAGTGGAAAGACTTCCACTGACTTCATGGAGCATTGGATCAGGAACTTAAAGCTTTAAATGTGTTAGATTTTAAAAGGGGGAAATATATTTGACTATTTTTGCATCTTTATGATGTATAAAGATGATCTGAATACCTATGTTTTCCCCAAAAATTTATTTTAGAAATTCAGTGCTTGTTTTAACCTGCTTTTTCCCAGGAAGACTGGACAACTGGAGAAACAATGAAGCTTATGACATCACAAGAAACGAGAGTAAAATCTGAAGAGAGTTTTGGTCGGACTGCTTAACACTTTGCTCTTTGTTTTTAACACCTACAAATTACTGACAAATTGACAAACAGTTGGGAACAAAGATGATAGTTGGAATTTAGTGACAATTAAGGGCTTCTCCACCCTGCCCTTTCAATTAAGGGGTAAAACTGTTCTCCCTACAGTTTTTTGACCCTCCACAGTGTACCTCAGCAAAAGTAGGGAAGATCAGCCTTAATATTCCAGGTATCTTTAAGGCTCAAACCTCTCATCAGCCTGATGTTTACTCACTCGATAGGATCAGCTTTCTTGGCAATTACACCTACTTTTTTCATTCTCAGAATCTCTTTAGCCTTGTAGTGGATTGAGCACGTATTATGATAGCCCCTGTGGTATCCGCTTTAATCTTGTATTCCCCAGGAAATACAAATAAATACATCTTTGTGATGAGCTGGGTGTAAGAATATGGCCCTGTTTCTGTGTTTCACGGTGTAAATATTTTGCAATCTCATTGTGTTTTAGTCTGCAGTGCAAAGATCTTACATCCCATTAGTTCACTTTCATACCGAGGCAACGTTTGGATTGTGAGTATGATGGGTTCATCTTTGAATGTCAGGGGACCCAGATTCCAAACTCTGTATGATACCTGATTTTCTTCCACTTCTCAGGAAGATTCATACTTCCCCAAATCATTGATTCCAGCAAACTCCATAACACTAATTCCTTTCCTACTTCTGTGTTTACGGGATTCCTGACCCCATGTAATGCTTTTGCAATGTAAAATGCTTTATCTGCTTGCATAAACAGATGGTAAGTAGCTACTCTAACATCTGCATTGTAGTTGTAACCATGTAGGTCCCAGGATATTAGAGAGAAAAGTTGGGTGAGGTAATCTCTTTTATTGGGCCACCTTCTGTTGGTGAGAGAGACAAGCTTTCAAGCCACACAGCGCTGTTCAACCTGAAAAAGGGCTGTGTGTGGTTTGAAAGTTCATCTCTCTCACCAGCCAGAGGGCAAGATTCTCTGTTCTTCCTCTCCTGAGTTTGCTCAAGAAAGTTGGGGGATGAAGGGATGGGCACATCTGGTTTTCAGCTACCATTGTACTTCCTTGATTCTGGTTCTGTTCAGCATAATTTATAGCCGCCCCCTTTGGGTCATTGTGTGAGCACAGGATAACTAGAGCACAATGCACTCCCAGCACAATTCCTCCCTCCTCCAGCATGTTCTTAGTACTTCGGGAGCCAGGAATTGGGCTGGCATAGAGCATTACCTAGCTGTGTGCTGGCCACAGAACCATGCTCTAACAGAGGTATTCAGAAGGGGTCATCTAGTCCCTGTTTAACACTTCTGAAGCAGCGCAAAGAGGCTACAACATAAGGGAGAATAGGGGCTAGACAAAGAGGCTCAGGCTATGTCTACACTTAAAACACCACAGCAGCTGCACCACTGCTTCAGTGTAGTCACTCACTACAGCAACAGGAGGGGTAGTTACTGTAGTTAATCCACCTCCCCGAGAGGTGGTAGCTAGGTCAACAGAAGAAGTCTTCCATTGGCCTAGTGCTGTCTGCTCAGGAATTTAGGTGGGCTTAGCTGCGTCGCTCAGGGGGGTGGGTTTTTCACATCCCTGAGTGACATAGCTGGGTCAATTTAATTTTCTACTGTGGACTAGCCCTCAAACAGGAGAGAGTTTGCTAGTGATATATTCAGTGTTTAGAAAGACCTGTATCACAACTGACCTTGAGCATTCCTTTCTCCCATTCTTTGGATCTCTGGTTTATTTAAATTGTAAGTCCTTTGGGGAAAGAACTGTCTTTTACCATATGTTTAAACAGTACTTTGCATAATGGGAGTTCTGCTCTCTAGTAGGCACTCTAGAAACTACTGCGATATTTATAAAAAAATGCAAAATACTATAAGGAATGTACAGACACATTAATTTTGCCCAGTGAACGATTGAAACTATAACAGATTCGCTGCCAGCTTAGGTCACTGGATCTGGAAACTTGAGTAAATACTATACGGTATTAGACAACCTTGGATTATCTTGGCTAGGTATTGAGAGGCAGGGACCAAATGCATGGCTGAGGAAGCAACAGGCTTCCTGGTTGTATTAGTGATACAGTAACCCTTTCCTGCTCTGAGGATCTGTGCTGTAGTGTATCTTGGGACTATATTAAATAACAAAAAGTCAAATGCAAGACAGTGAGGCTCTTTTTTAATTCACATTTTGTTGTTAGCCTTTTGAACAGCAGCTGAAATTTAAATAGGACTGGTTTAAAATGTAAACATTGCTCACAGCTTTTTTATCAGCTGCATTAAATATAGTCCTTAAAAAAAACAACACAGTATTTTCTGTATTTGCTGAAGGATGACGTCCCTCTATGCCTTAAGCGAGTGCCAGATTACTCATAAACCTGGACCATATGCCACTGCAATTTGCTGATGGGCCCAAGCTGTTTTGGTAGATATAAAATCCGAGGGGATTATGGAGGCTCGATCCTCCCTGAAAACAGAGCAACAGTGGTGGGGCAGCTGCTTGCTCTCTTCTCTCTCTGTCTCTCAATTTAGGTCAGTATTCAACAGAAAACCCAAATGCAGTGATTGAGAATGGCTCTCATATGCTGTGCATGTGCGCAAACAATCACCGATCCCAACCCATACTTCCTCCGACTGACCCTTCACAGCCTGTGTCACTCAGTGGGACCCAACGTCCACGTCAAGACATGATGAGAAGGAGGTCATGCATAAGCAGATGAAACTACTTATATTTCATACCAGATTTAGGATGCTGAAGCTGATAGTGTGCACAAACCTTGTACTCAAACCACAAAGGTTTGCTCCCTACTTATCCTCTCCTTTTGCTCACTATTAAATACTTCCCATTTCTTTAAAAAAGACTAGTGATTTGCCTCGATTTTTGGATGCCCAACTTGAGAAATGTTCTGAGACTTGCGGCCATGCGGGTTTTTTTCCCAGTGTAGATACATCATTTAAAGGGATCTGATTTTCAGAGGCTGAGCACTCACTGAAACTCAGGCGCTTTAAGGTGCCCGAAATTGGGCACCCAGAAAACGAGGCACCGTAAATCACTAGTCATATTTAAAAATCTAAATTATTTGTCTCAGTTTCCTAAACATAATAATATTTACCTGCCTATTGGGAGTGTTATAAAGACATCTTCAGGCGGAAGGTGGTACAGAATTGCAAACTGTTAACTTGATCGTTTTGATGCAAGTCTCATTTGCTTACATTTCTTGCAGTGACCCTTCTTTAATTATTTTATCTCTTTTTCTCTTTTTTTCGATATTTTTGTCTTATCACGTTTCTGAAGGCTGAAACTCCTTTTTAACTCCTCCAACTATTTTCAAGCATCAAGGCTAAGATTTTTTTTTAAATGGATTCCTGAGATTAGGCACCTCAGTCCAGGCTGAAGTTACTAAATTTGGCCCTAATTCAGGAAAGCCCTTTTGCACATTCTGAAGTCCCACTGACCTATTTTCAAAGGGACCGAGCGCCAACAGCTGCCCCGGAGGTCAGCTGGAATTGTGGATGCTCAACACTCCTGAAAACTCAGCTTCTTTTATTTCATTGCCTAAATGCAGTCTGTTCTTGGCCCAAAATATTTAACCGTTTTAAAATGCGGGGCTATTTTCCTTAGTGCTTTCAATACAGTAGAGAAATAGATCAACATGTAGAGCTGGACAGAGAGTGAAAAAACGGTGTACAGCATTTTCACAAATAAAGTAGTGTGTTCCCATCACTATGATTCCTAGGGCTATTGGGTTAGTTATCTGTGAGTATTCAAACAGCCAAGGGTATTCAGGAAAATGTTTCAAAACCCAGAAAGTTTCCCACGTTTTAGTATGAATGTTTATTTATCCCCAAATTGGAATTGCAAGTTCCCTATTTGCTATTGCTTATGTGCTACTCCTCCATTAGAAATGTTTCAGTCACCACCTAGGAAGAAGACACTGTACTATGTGACTTAGGAAACCAGCCACATGATATGATTAATAAGTAATCCAAATGTATGTTTGCTAACAACCTGCACTATGAAAATTATTCCTCCTAAATTTAGGAATAATTAACAGATTCAAAAACAATCGGAATTGGTTCATGAATGATTTGCTGATCAAAAGAGTGTCAAATTCATACTCAGTATCATATGCATAATAATTAACATTTTGACCAACTCTGCCAACAAATAACTGTACCTTAAGTATCGTTTAAAAAAACAATCTCACCTGGTCATCAAAGACTCCTTCTTTATTTTCCTCTGACTGTCATCAAACTTGCTATACGGGGTGCATTTCCCCACAGTATGTGTGTATAACTGCCATTATATCTAATAAAAGAAAGACCTAGATCCTCAAAGATATTCAAATTCCGTAGAATTCAATGGATGTTATGTGCATAAATAAGGTTGAGGATGTTGGCAAAAGTATCCATACAGTATAGCATCAAAGAGGAAGCAGACCCATGTCATTAAATAAAGCACTTCCACTTTTAGAAATCCTAACAAACAAGAAGGAGGAAGCTGCTGTTGGATTTGTGCTATCTTACGCCAACAAAATAAAGTCAGAAAACCAGGTTACATTCTCTTACCTGACAGCCCTTTCACATATGGCCATATATTTATTTTAAACTTGCCTCCTGAGTGACAAATTGAAGCTGCTCATTGCTCAGGTCTCCTACGTGAGCAAGCCAGACATGCAACATGATGATGGGCCCCAGACAGCAGGAGGGCAGCTGGGAATTACAGCATCTTTCCATGCATAGGCTAGAAAGCAGAGAAGACATGCACTCTGAACAGCTCATGTGTCCTCAACTGTGAAAGTAAATGGAATTCCAGGTCTGAGATACCATGTATTATGCACCTAGTTTAAGCATCCTCACTCTCATTTTTAGGTTATCTGTTAATTTGTGATAAAACTTCCCACAACTATTAAAAATAGCTCACACTTGTCCCTGCCTGCAGGTATATGGGATCTTGGGGAGCAATTACCACACGGGTGGGGTGCAAAACAAACTTTATTAAGCAAATGCAAAAACAGGGAAAATTCAATAGTGAGGGGTATGGGGTTGTTAAGGTAGACAATTGGGGAGGGGTTTCTTTTTGGTGAACAGTAAGGGGGTTTCAATAGTGGGGTACAACACAGTAGGATACAATACAGTTGATAAACAATTAACACTGAAGTATAAAAGTAACAGGTAGCTAACAATTTCTATGTAAAAAGGTGTGTCACGGCAGCATATAACCAACTAACAGTTATGGAAAAATATGTTAAATAACAAACAATTTTAGGTAAAATGTGTCACAGGGGTGTAAATGTAGAATGTGAGGGGTATCAGAGAGGAAGAAAGTAACCAATGGGGTTTTATGCTAGAGATTTAAACTTAGTGAGACAGAACAAACAGGCTGCAAGCTTAAGCAGCAGAGAGAGTGTAACAAGGTAGAAAGACACAGAGAAGCTGGGGGGGTGTTGACAGACAATTACAATTATACAGAACACAGCAAAATCTTATCTATGAGCTAACTTAACCAAGACTACACAAATTAAAACACAATGCAACAATTCTCTAAGCCTAACTTACAAAGTATAATGCTAAACTTAACTTAATGGGTGCACCTTATGCTAAGGGTAGTTTCAGAGGGCTGAGTGGTGTGTGTCCAGGACACAGCTCCAAAGGGGGGGGGGGTGACTGCAGCACTGGGGTGGCTGCAAGCAGGCTTATTTCTAGCAGCAAAGGCACTGCAGAACTAGAAACAGATTACAGATACAGACCAAGGAGTTAGATAGGGTCTGTCTGTTGGGGAAACAGAACCAGCAGCCAGGACAGGGGTGTGTGTAAGAGAGGTTTTAAGACACAGACCAAGGTTTAGCTTGAGTCTGTGTGCTGGGGAGACAGAGCCAGCAGCTAAAATAATAAAATAAAAGTATAGAAAGTTTCACAGAGGGATTCTTACCATCCCCCAAGGCAGCAGCAGTGGCAGAAGCAGCAAGAACATCAGAAGGCTCGGTACAGTCTTGATAATCAGGAGATCTCTCAGGCAGCAATTCGTTCTTCGTGGGTTTTTTTTTTCAAAAATGGGGGTACGCTCAAAAATAAAACGAGAGCGGAGAAAGGACCCCCAGAACCCCTGGTTGATCAGACCAGGCAGCAATGCAAGAACCTTTCTGAAGTCTGTTCAGAAAATGTCTGTTTTTAAAGGCAAACCCTGGCAGCTTCCCGCCAGTAACTCTGATTGGCTCCCCCTCTTGCAGGGAGGAGAGAAGGCAGAGAAAAAACTGCAGGCAGCCACAGAGGCATGTTTGGACTAGCCCTGAGCCCAGAGGTATGACTCATGCCCAGGATCTTAAAAACACAATAGGTCTTGCAGCTCTGGACAGTGCCCACCCTACACCAAGCCCAGGTTTTAACAAGGTGATAACAGGACTAACCCTTTGAACAGGGCAGTGGTCCCACTTAGCACAAGTGGCCATCCCTTTGAGAAGGGCAATGGCTCTTGTTAAACAACTTAAGGGGCCCTGGTAAACAACTTAACAGCCAGGGAGGGGAGGCCACAGAGGAGAACAAGAACAAAATGGAGTAAGGGGACAGCTGTAAGAAACAAAATGGAGCTGTGACAGACAACACTGAACAATATTTGTCTGTTTTTCTTTTTGTCCATGTTGTTTTGCTTAATATAGGGCCAGATTCTTATAACTGTTCATGCTGGGTAATATCCATTGAGTTCACTGGGACCACTCCTGGAGTAAGGTATTATTCAATGCAAGTAAGGGCATCAGAATCTGGTCCTTATTGTTTGTATGTTAATAGGCCAGCATTTTTTAGTTCATTATGATCATCCTGTTGGTTGAGATGTGTCTCTGAGCCACAGAATTTCGTTCAATTGATGGATTTCAGTAGGAAACGTAGCTACATTAGAGATGGGCTTGAACCAAAGCCCCCAGACCCAACCATCCTGAACTTTTGAGAGAGTTCATATTTAGAAGCAGATCTGAATCTAAGCTTCTGGGATGGCACCTCTCTTTATAACGGATCAAATGAGAACCCTGGATCCAAACACTCCCTGATTTCACCTGAAGGTAAAAATTGGGGCACAAACCCATCTCGTTTCCTTCAATTCCAGCTGAACCCGCCAGGTAAATTGGAACCTATGTGCTCTCTGTAGAGATTAAGAAAAACTGCGATGGCAGTAAGGTTTCTCCACTGGGAATGGATTGGCCGTAAGGATTGATCTAACAGCAGTGCTTAATTTGTGCCAGGGCTTGCCAGGGCCGATCCCCGGTACCTCTAGGCTGGGCAGTTCATAGCCCCGGCACCTCTGGGCTTGCTGCATCAGTTATGAATGTAAAAAAACCTGCTTGAGCTCTGGCACCTGATTTCTTGAGCCCCAGCACCTCTTTCATTACAAATTAAGCACTAGCAGAAATAGAAGCCTATGAGTTAATAAGGCTCCTCCCTGGTGACAAACTCCGCTAAAACATTATTAAAAATTGGGAGCCATTGGAACTACTAACCAACTAAGGGTATGTCTACACTACCCGCCGGAGCAGCGGGGAGCAATTGATCCAGCAGGGATTGATTTATCGTGTCTAGTTTAGACGTGATAAATCGACCTCCAAGTGCTCTTCCGTCGACTCCTGTACTCCAGCGCAGCGAGAGGCCCAGGCGGAGTCGATGGGGGAGCAGCAGCAGTTGACTCACCGCTGTGCAGACAACACGGTAAGTCGGTCTAAGTATGTCAATAACGTAGCTGAAGTTGCGTAACTTAGATTGATCTGCCTTCCCCACCACCACCACCATCCAGTGTAGACCAGGGCTAAGAAACAATTAGCTTGATTCTCCTCTCACTTACACCAGTGAAATTCCATTCACTTCAGTGGAGTTACTCTTGAGTCACATTGAGAAGACAACAAGGCCTCATATGTTTGTGGTCCAGCTGCTTGTCAGCTATAGTGGCTCTAACTCGCAGTCGTAGGGACCTGCGCTTCCTATCGTATATATTTCTGTACCTGTGGCCAGCAATTATTGCACACTTTGGGGCCAATCCCTACTGATGCTAAGGGACCTTTGCACCACTCTAGGAGTGCAGAAGGGCATAAAGAGCATGTAAATAACATTCACTTTAAGCCCCATCCCTCTACACTGTTCGAGCAATATAGAAGGGCTTTAGCGTAAATGGGAATTGGGCCTATATATCCGATAACTGCCTGGATACAGAAGCCCATGTTGATGTGAATGATTTTTGTTTATTATATTTGAAGACTTTGTGTGTGTGTGTGTACGTGTGTGTGTGTCTGTCCCAGACTGACCTAGAAACATGCAAACCTTCCCCTTTGGACCATTTTATCTGAGATGATTTACTGTAACTCCCTGTTTTCTCATGCCCAGATCTGAGATGGGGGTTTGCAACAGAGGCACTGCTAGGCCTGGCTGGTGATTATTGTTTACAACTTTTATGAAACCCATTTCCCAATTATTATGATCGTTCTGCAAACATTGTGTATGATATTTATTAAATGGTTTCATTATTGTCTATTTTAAAATTAAAACTATGGAATTAGTCCCAGTACCATGGTGCCCTGCTGGCAACGAGCACACTCAAATATTTAAATAAATGTATCGGTTGCAATGGATAGATTCCCCTTGTGCCTCATTACAATACCCTGGCTTCTGTGTCCATTAAATTTCATTATTACAATAATGCCTCTTAAAAACAATTGGCCCAGCTCTGCAGAATGGTTTTACACTGAGATGAGAAGTGTATATAATGTATACACATGTTGAAGATTAACAGCTACCCACGGAAGTGCTACCCAAGGAAGTGAACTTTGTGTCTGAAACACAGATTACCCACATGTTTACATACTTAATGGAGACATTTTTCAAAGCAGTGCACTGGAGTTCCATATATAAATCCCATTTAACAAAAGAAGGGGAAAGAACTCCCATGTAGCCCTTTGAAAATGTGCCAGATATTGCTGAGTTCAGCTAGTGAACCTACAGTACGTAATGAAAACCTGTGGCGTTTATAGTACAATATCTATAAAATGATTAATTCCCTGGGTGAGATTAGTAGGTATTTTTTTCATTCTTTCTCTCCAGAGATGTTCTCTGTTACAAGGCAAAATACACAAACTGGGCCCAACTTTAAAAATTAATTTTGGGATGTGTGCCAGACCAGATGGTTAGAAAAGCTAAATACCATTGATTTATTTCTTACCCTTTACGAAGCCATATTAGAGACAATGGACCTTATCAGAACAAATGAGAATAAACAACGGAATGCAGACTCAATACAGAATTAACAACCAAAGCTACCAGCTTTTATTATGCTATGATTAACTCTGAATGTATGAAAGCATTAACAATCAGCAGAAAAATGTTCAGCTTCACCTAATGGAATCATGCCAAGCTATATAGCCCTTTGGTCAGCCATCTCCAATTTGTAAGATACCACGGTGGTAAAAAAACAAACCTTGGAAGTGAAATCTAAGAGCAAGCCACAACATGATGCCTGCCTAAAAACCTAGCTAAAAGACATCAGATGAAATGCCACACTGAAAGTCTGTACCACACGAGGCCATGGGGATTTGATGTCTCAAGACAAACACCCGAGAACTAGTCTAAAGTCTGCCATCCTTCTGTTTCTACCCCCTCCTAAATCAGTGAACTAAACAACCAATATTTATATAATCCAATGACTTTTTTTCTGGTGATCCCATTGGTACCCAAGTGGGAAGGTGACTGAGGAATTTTGCTGTATTATTTCCATTTTCTTTAGGTTGGGCTTTTCACAGGGGCCTAGAGGAAATAGGCCCCCAGCTCCATTAACCTCCCTAAAACCACCAGTTTTAGCCTAACCCCTCATTAGGATTGATAAAGTGTAACATCCCCTTGGCAGAGTGCTCTCTAGTCAGAGGCAGGATTCATGTTCTGTTGCTGGCTCTGCTCTCTGATCCTGGGCACATCACATCATCGCTTGGTGCCTCAGTTTCCTCATCTATAAAATGTGTATGATATTACTACTGTGAGTATTATTACGCTACAGATGCTTTCGTTAATGAATTGTAAAATTCTGAGGTCTTTAGATCACAGTAGCTTAGAAGCTGTACGTGTAAAATATTATTGTTTCGTGTACTCTCTGTTGTCGTGTACACTTTGATAGTAAACAGGTTACATGTTATTACTTTAACATACCAAATGTTTGCTACTTGGCTCTGTCACCCAGAAGTTCAGCACTTGGTTAACTGCTGGTGGCAACAAGAGGAAATAGCCTTTCTGATGGAAAATGTTCAAGGTCTATTATTTGTGAGATGCAGCTGAAATGTTATATAATGAATTTAGCTCTTTTTCACTTCATTTACCACACCTAACACATACAATAAGAGTTTAGTTTATACCTTTACGCTACCATGCATGAATATCTCATTATCACTGCAAAGACTTTAATTTTTATTGGAACTTGTAACTACATTGCGGTGTGTTCATTTTCCAAGGGGTAACACAAATCTAGCAAGTTATTTTAAAAACCCAAACTCCTGCATGGAGATAACAATGGGGTTCAGTATAAAGGGAAAATAGCATTTTTGTGAATGAGTTTTATTTGACCGATTACTGCGTTAGTTAATATGGACCAGATGCATATCATTGGCCAGACTGCAAGGCCTCCATTTTGCGTGTCCCACGCAAGGGCCAGGTAAAAATGCACTGAGGGAATTACCCCCTCAGCTCACCCTGGGGGCACACATCACCCTAAATGGAGTGGGGAGTATAATAATGGTCTAACACACAGGAGGGCTGAAAAGAGACTGCTCCTTATTTCCTGGCCCCAGTCACATGAGTCAAGGTAACAAAAGGTCAGTACTCCTGTCACCAGGGCCACCTGGGAGGGGGCAGGATACGCCATTTGCTCTTGGCCAATGTATTGAGAAAACCAAGTGACCTTCTGACATGGCACATGGGGTCGCGGTGCCACTTAGGTTCACCCTGATGGACCCTACATCACCATGGAGTGGCAGCCTAACCAACCCTGAGTAGCGTTAGGATCCTACAGGCAGGGTCCCAAAGCCTGGAGTGAGGAGCTGGGCCTACCCCCATGGGCCAGGAGCCCAGTTGCTGGTGCGGGGTGAGTGCAGCGTGAGCTTGCTCTGAAACAAATGGGAGTTAAGTGCCCAAATACCTCTGAGGATCTTGGCCTCAGTGCAGAGGCTTCAGTACTACCTTCTGGTCCTCTGGTAGCCCCCCTCCCCTGGTGTGGGGGTTTTCGACCAGTGGAGCCATGTACTTACAGACACACTCCTCAGGCCTCTATGCCGTGACTCCTTGATCTCCACCCTCCATAGCTCTGTTGCATTTGGTGCTTTTCATGGCCTTAACACCGTTAGGAAGATTTCTTCCCCTCTTATAAATAATTGATTTGACGATCAGCTTGGTGCTAAACAACGAAAAGGAAAAAAGGCCAGTCCATTCCCCACTCAACAAGATAGAAACAAACACCTCAGGATCCTATTATTAATGCACATGTGAGCCGCAAGGCTAATAACATTCAAAACTGAACACACCCGGGCACCACAGAGTTAGGAAGTGGGACCATATGTATCACATACATCCTGACCAGCTTTATATCCTGGGTAAAAACTACTGCTAGAGCTCCACATGGCAGGCTCGTCAGTTGTGTACAGTGAGAGTAATATAGTGCCATCCGCCCTGAGATTTCTACAGCAGCAAATACTGGATCGTAATTATAGCCTGTTTGTGAACGGAGTGTTTCCACTGATAATCTAATTGGCAATACCATTTTGAGAAGAAGGCTACACTAGCTTCAGAATGTTGTTGCTTTTACAAAATGGATCCTTGCTGCTTTCTGATTAAAAGTCTGTGATTGGGTTAACGTTCATCTCTATGGACTGTAACTTCTAGTCTGGTTATATCTGTACAATCAGTCTGGTTTGTGCAGTCACTGCCAATGATATTTTTGCAATACAACTTTTCCACTGGTAACGCCAGTAAGGTCACATTTCCTAGGACTTGCATCATATCCTGGGAGCATCGCCAGGTGGAAAAGGAGCAGCTGGAAGAAAGAGGATTTTTAAGGTTTCCCTGCAGATGGTACATAGTGCAATGCAAAGATTTTTTTTGAGTAAACTTTCATGGATCTGGTGGTCAGTTTTGTTATGTAAAGTAGTGTGTGTGTTGGGGGAGGGGGGAGTTAACTGAGGGGAGGACAGATAGACCAAAACAAATGTAGAGCAAGGTGGATCCTCCTTTAACAAGAGCAATATCTATATGCATATATCACAGATAGGTCCCACTGTATTAAAGATCTCACTAAGAAGTGGGTAATATGATCCTTTAACCCAGATGTCTTTTACAGCCTTAGTTTCTTAAAAACTTGTAGTGTCTTTTTCCCCCCATAGTATTTAGGAAATCTGCATAGTGAATGTATGACTCCCCACTTGCAGAGTCCCTGAGATCAGGCTCCAGCCCGAGTCCGAATGTCTACACAGCAATTTTACAGCCCTGCAGTTCGAACCTGGCGAGCCTAGGCCAGCCCACGGGTGTTTACTTGCTGTGTAGGTGACCTTTTGGAGGCTCTCTAAGGCCCTATGGAATCAACTGAAACGATGCCAGGAAAACACGTCAGTCTTCTTTTTGGTTTTTCCTTCTTTACAGCCTCAGGATCAATGTCAGATCTGATGTAAACAGGTGCAATGCTACTGGCATCAGCAACTTCGGCCCCGAACAGAAATGATTGTCCAGATTTCTACCCAGAAGAGAGGGAAATCAGCAATGATCCATTTTCTGTTCCCTTCACCCTTTGGAAATGTTTTTGTCACTCAACTTCAGACGTGAACTGTGCAAAATTCATCAATTTAGACACATGAAATCCTGCAGCTTGGCAGGGGGTTAGACTGGATGACCCTTGCGGTCCCACCTAACCCTATGGTTCTATGATTCCATGATTCTAATTTTACTTCTTAAGGGTTCATGCGAACTTTTGCGTTGGTTTCCGTTCCCTGGGATTTGCCCTGCCTTGCTGAGTTTTGCTTTCAGTGTCCGGTTCCAAAAAATCTTGAAAACCTCAAAGCACTTGAAATGGCCACGTTTCACCTGATTTCACATACAGGCAGTGGGGCTCAGCATAATAAACCCCAGGCCTTCATGCCCTAAGTTCATGCCTCAGAGACGTGAAGGAGCTTTTGGAGGTTCTCTACCATGAAGACACAGCAGAGTGTCAAAGAGATAGTCCTCATGAAACACCACACACGGCTCTGCATGCAGGACAGAGCCATTCAGATTAGACAATGGAATGAGCAGAAAATGAGACAATACAAATACATGCAAATGTACTCTACATACCATGGAGATTATACATCTGTTGCATGGAACTGGGCCTCTACTAGAAACTGCTAGAGAAGTACCCGAAGGCCTGTGCATCTACACCACGCTAGCCATGCAAAATGGCAAATGTCCTTTAACGAGCCCAGGCAAGGACAGTGTGGGCACGCTGCACTGCCAGAGCCCTAGCTGGCGTACATTACATGACTGTAGTTTCACTGAAGTCAACAGAGCTATGCTGATTTACACCAGCTGAGGATTTACCCCTCTGCATTTGTACCCCTGCAATCCCGCCACTTCAGTTAGTACTGGTTCAACATCCTAGCGTAGGCATGGCCTCTGGGAGAAGTTATTGCTGATGTAACCGGCGTGAGAGGAGAATCAGGCACTGCTTCTGCTTCCATGTAAGACAAGGGACCTGATTCTCCCCTGGGTAAAAGTGGGTGAGGTCTGGTCTACAGTTACTCTCCAGTAGTTAGTGAATATTACTTACATCCATATTTGGTACACGTGCCTGTTGACGTTTAGAACGCTATCCCTGTGAGCTAAAATATATATAGCCTTGCGTGGAAGGGACTGAGGGTCAGTTTGCTGAGTTGTGCCTATTTGTGCTTTCATTGTGTGAAATGGTAGCGTACAGCGTGATACCATGGTGTAATGCTTGGAGTGTTCTGTTTTGTTTTCAGATTAAGTTTAATATGTGCTCCGTCTCCAAAGACATGCTTGAATATTTCTCCTTAAGTGTTTGGAGTGGAAAAAAATTCTCATAATTAGCAGACAGTGAACAGTATAGCACAGGGACATAACATGGCTGAAGGAAATGCTGAGTAAAAGGAGCATTTCACCTGATCCCTGCATGTTCGGATGATTTTTGCAGTGATTTCATTACTGCACATAACCATTACTGTAGCTTCTTAATAACTATCAATGTTGTTATTTAGCAGTGCAAGAAAATTCTAAATCTGAAGCTGAATTTGACGTCCACATAGTTTATCCAACTGAGAAGAAAATTGTATGGGGCTAATAGGCTGATTTTAATGGAGTGTGTATACTGTCTGCTGGATAGTGAAAGGGTTAAACTCCCCACCCTGTAAAGACTGCATTAGCTGCCAGGACTAATCAGAAGGACCTTCAGCTGTGGCTTATTATGAAGCAGCTGGAAAGAGGGTGGACTATCACTGAAGGGAGAAGCATATGGTTATGAAAAGCTGATTGTGCTGAGTAGGAGGGCTCTGATCTGACTTCACTACAGCTGAGGGGCTAGACTTTTTCATGTTTATTTGGCTAGCCTGTAGAAAAGGGAGCCTCTTTGTGCTACTGTGCCAAACAGGGAATCCTCTGTGGTTGTGGTTTTTTCCACCTTGCCAAAGGGCCCCCCTTCCTCTGTTAATTTCTCTACCTTCAATGCAGGAGGAAATCAAGATGACTATCTGAGTCCTGATGACAATGGAATGGGGATGCTAGGATGGGAGTCCTAGCAAACTCCTCACTGCCTGCTGGCAAAACAAGAAGTGGTTTGTTTTGATCAGACTCCTCTTCAGTCTCTTTTTCTTGGGCTCTTTTCCTTCAATGGATTAGTGACCCCTCCCAGTAACATGGTGAATCTATGTACAATTGATCAATTCTGTTTGAGAACATGAACTCTGTATGTATCTGTGTCACGCTACAGACTCCATTTTGAATGTGGGACTTGCTGCTTTTGCTGCTGCCATTTTTATCTCTATGTTGGACTGAAATTTCAAGTGATGGTGGCAACAGGGCTGACAATAAACAATCTTGTGTAAAGCTTGATGGGCCTCTATTCAAACAGAAGTGTTCTTGGATAAAGTATTGGTTACCAGCCCATAGAGGTGGACTGGTAACTAAGCAGGGGATCCACCTGGTAAGCTGAAGAGTGTCACCTCACAGGGGATGAGAGGTTATAAAAGAGATGGTATCTCCACCAGCCAATTTGAGAAGAGACCAGAAGCAGAGGAAGCTGGGGCAGGAGCATAGAAGGACTCAGACCATAGAGGTCAGAGAGTCCATGATTCTGAAGAGAAGCCATCAGCAAAAGGGGGAACCTGGACTCCTCAGAGGATGCCGCACTAATCCTAAATGTCTCTCCAGAGTGTCGAGGAAACTGATGCAGGAAAGTGAGTACAGATATGTTTATTACACTAATCCAGAGAGTGTATTTCTTATGCTATCAAAGTGAAGAATGGGATTTAGGATTTTGTGCAAAGCCTACCTGTGTGGCTGTTGGCTTTGCTATCATGTGCCTCTGAAGGATTATACTGTAAACTTGTATGGCAGGAGTTCTGGGATAGACTGTGTTAAACTACTGGGGAGTCTGGCAAAGGCAGTACTAGTTGCAGGGGTAGGCAGCTGGATGGCTGGTTTTCAGAAGGGGATGCTAGACAGAGGGTTCTGTACCCTGAGGATACCTACAGGCCCACAGCGAGAGACAGTGCCACATATGATATTCTGAAGTAGTTAAGTAACAGAGAATGTTTTTAACCTGTTGTCACAACTCCCCCAAAGCTCCCACTAACTTCAAGGCAACTAGACATTCCATCCCCAGTTCCAATGGTAGATCAGCTTTGTGTGAATAAGGATTTCAAGGTCAGGTTCTATATTTATAACCTGTTCTCAAAATTTGACTTGAATGATGAATATATTAAAATCACTAACATACCTACTGCTGAAGAGGAAAAAATAGATGTGAGACATTCAGTGATTTGAGTCCTCGCTCTTCTGGACTCTGCTGTATCTGCAGGGATTCACTGAGTGCTAGATTTTGCATTTAGATATTTAATTTAATATTAAAATATTTTAATAATCATGTAGCCAGAGAGCTCCTTAGTAGCTACTCATGTACTGTGCCCATGAGTTGTACGCAACTGTTGTTCCAGCTAAGGTCAACAGTAATTTATACTTAGCAGCTTGTCTCCAGATCCACATTTTATAGCTGGCAGCATATGAATAACTTTAGAGTTGGGATAGAAACACCTGCTTTTGGGCTCTGCCATCAGAAAGGCTTGAGAGATACAGATCTGGCACTGCATGCTGTTGGCAAGACAATTGGCAGTTCGCAAGTTTGGCCTTTTACTTCTTCAAAGGAAACAGTTTGTGCAACTTTCCGAACCACGCATGTGTGGATGGGAGAGAGCGGAATTTCTCCCAAAGGGCTTTAGTGAAAAACAAGTCCTTACTAATACCATATGAAAGTTGTTTCTCAAATAATAAAGTGGTTGCCAAATTGCTAAGAAATGGGGTTGGGAGATACACACTGAGTGGTGCTGGAAAGACGCTTTGGCCTGAAAACAAACAGCATTTTTAAAAAGAGACATAATTATAGTGCTTTATTCTCATGCTTTGCATTTCATTATATTTGACCAAATTCATCTCAGTAGTAAGTCAATTGACTGCAGTGGAAGAAGCTGGCCCCTAGTGTGTTTTATACATTCAAATGCAAGGCAAAGTCCTGTCCTGAATTGTGCAGATGCATTATGGCTTGAAGAGAATACAGGGTATCCTCTTCTCCTACTCTAGCACGCCTGGGCAGTGGCAGGGCCGGACCCACACTTCTAATGCTCTTGAGAACTGGTGGAGGAATGCCTGGTGTCATGGATGCAGTTTTCAGGCCCCCGGAAGGCTTGTTCTCTGCTGCTTTTTTGGGAGTGTAGTTAGCCCCTTAGCCTGTGTGAACATCCTAATGGACCTGAACCAGAAAGTCACTTAACTTCTCCTAGTGGGGTCACCTAAAGTGTTTTCTCCCTCACAAAGTAGCCCCTGGTTCATCCCCAAGCAGGTATGCTGAGCTGTTTCCACAGGAGGAGCTGCCCTGCTCTGCCCTTTTCAGAGAGAAGCACACGCTGCTCCTTTTCAGTCCTGGCAGCCCTTCCCCCACGCAGTCCTGAGCCATCCTGTACTGAATTAGCAGGAAGACTCAATGACCCAGTGTGAGAGTGGCATCCTCTTCCCCTCCCTGCAGCCTCTTTGCAAAGCTCAGACGCATAAGGCAGGATTTTGCAGTTAATATCAAATTAAAAACCAGAAACTTGCTTCCTGATGCTCTGGCTCCCTTTCCAACTCCAACTCTGACCCTCTGAGACGTAACCGCCTGTTGGATGGGGATGTTTCTATACTGCCAACTTGTCGTCCTCCCCCTGCAAAACCCAGCCAAACAAAGCATGGAAAATGTGAAACAATGACTTTAACAATTGCATCGGCCAACAATGACTGAATAACTAAATACAATGGGGAAAAGACTGATGTAATAGAGCCTGCCACAACTGCATAGCTTATGAGTGTTCTAACTCGTGTCTTATCCATGTGTGCATGTGCACAGATGGCTGTTTAGGAGGGTATATTCAGTGGAGCTTTCTTGATGCATGAAACCAAAAACTACAGTCTGTCCTTATGAAAATACAGAACCACCAGGCCTCCTCTGCTCTAGAAGTGGAGTGGACAGGGCTTGTGTTGGTATGGGAGGAAATCTGCACCTGGGATGATTTGGCAGCTGGTTGCATGTTATCTTTGGTCTGGACTACACGCTGACCTTTTAAGCTTTCTGACTTCCAAATGTTTATGTAACGAGAGCTGCCCTTTGAAAACTGACAGGGAATTAAAAGTGAAAGACGAGAGCTGAGCTCATTCTTCAGGCTGGATATGATGATGCATCTGCCCAACAGAAATGATCCAGGCAAAAGTAGGAGGCCACATTTAAATGCCTGTGCCACAAATTGACTCTGCCACAGACTTTCTGTGTGTTCTTGGGCAAGTCACTTACTCTCTCTGGCCTCGTTCCCCATCTGTAAAATGGGAAGCGGCAGCCAGCATGTCCCTACAGCCCGTGCTGCTTCCCACAACGCCCAGTGGCCGGGAACAGCAAACCACAGCCACTGGGAGCTGCAGGCAGCTGTGGCTGCGGACGGTCAATGTAAACAAACTGTCTCACGGCCTGCCAGCAGATTACCCTGGCGGGACGCAGGCTGCCCACCACTGCTCTAGATGCTACATGAAAATAGTAAATAATTATAATTAAAAATGTCTTTGCTAATACTTGGAGGTTCTGTAATGCAGGGCCGCCCAGAGGGGGGGGCAAGAGGGGCAATTTGCCCCCCCCCCCCCCACAGGGCCCCGCCCCAGTTTTTTTCGCCCCGGGCAGGTCTCACTCTCTCGGGGGGGGGCGGGCGAAAAAAGGCGAGCGCGGGCGCGCGCTGCTCGCGGTCCCGGCCGGCGGGTCCCCTTCTCTGGGGCGCGGAACCCCCCCCTGGACCCCGCCAAGACAGAGCCGCGACGGCGCGCGCAGCCGCGCGCCCAGCCTTCTGCGGCGCGGGCGGTCGGACGGGCCTCGCCTCCCTCGCCGGGGCCGCCCTCGAAGGCCCCGCCCGGCGCCCCCGCGCCGGCGCCGCGCTGCCGCGGGCGGGCGGGCGGGGGGGGTGGGGGGGCGGTGTGGGGGGGTGGGGCCCCCGGGTCGGCGGGTCCCGGCCGCGGGGCCCCGGCCCCGGACCCCCCCCCCCTCCGGGCCGGCCCCCTCCCCCCTGCTGTAATGAAAGTAACTGATGCTGCAGTGGGTGCTAGCCTGGGCTCTGAAAGGCCCAGGTTCAATTTCTTGTTCTGCCTCTGATTTATTATGTGATCTTGGACAAGTTAGTGTCTCTCTGCCTCAGTTCCCCATCTGTGAAACTGGGGTAACAGAACAATTCCCTACCTCCTGGGGGCTATTGTGAGGAGAAATACATTAACTAGCAGAATGAGGTGCTCAAATCCTACAGTAGCAAGCAAGATACTTTACTGTAAATTATGGCCTAGATTGTGATATCTGTATTCATGTTGGGTAGCACCCTTACTGCACAAGTAATTCATTTATTTCAGTGGGGCTATTTGTAGTGTCAGGTTCTATCTACCATGAAAAAGGTTATCGCAATGGGATTCCACTCTCTCCTTGTTTCTTACTGGGTGGACAATCGCTTTCCTGCTTCTTCATCTTGTTGACACACATGGAAAATAACATTCTATCTCTGTTTGGTGAGTGGAGTATTCAAGAGTTGTGCCTGAGCTATTTCTAACAATATAGTTTCAGTTGGGGAATCTACGTAAGTAACCTGCAAATCTTTTTTTTTTTTAATCTATCTCCCAATTTTATGAAGATTTTCTCTATCCAATTTCTTTCTGTAAGTAGGCTTGGATTTTTTTTTTTAAAGAAGCCAACAAACTGCTGTATGCTTTGAAAGCTTTCCTGATAGCTGTAGAAATGGATGCAGAGCTTGTATTCCTCTAAAAAAAAAATATCATTTTTAATATCTGCTTACATGATTGGGTCTTTAAGCATAGATACATTCAATCACCATCTTGGAGTGTGTGATAAATCTGTACTCAGTATTAGAGAAATAAGAACAGAAAAAGGGCCTGAAATGGTTGAAGGCAGAATTTCACCATTAGCTGTGCTCCTAGTAAGGGTTTGTCTTCACACAAAGGTTGCAATGGTTTATATCTAAAATCTGTTTTTACAATGGATTTTTAGATAAACTGGTGCAATCTCTTGTGTGGACACACTTAAATAAATTTAACTCTGGCTTATATCAATTGACCTTAAATCAAAAAGGAATCAATTTAAGCTAAATCCTCACGAGCCAGGTTTTGAATTGAAATGAGTTTCCACACAGGAGTTTGCACTAGTTAACTAAACAGATCAGGAAACATAACTTTAGTTAAAGTAGTGCAATTTTGTGTGTAGACCAGGCTAGGTCTGAGCCTTGCATTCTTTGGGCAAAGTTCCTGCTGATGTCCAGGACCGGTAAGAACCTCAGGACTTGGTTACTGTATTGATCTTTGCTAGAAATGTTTCACCCAGTTATGCAATAAGGGATTGATTTTTTTTTTCTTCAGAAGTGGTTGGTCCCAGTTCTCCTGTTAACTTCTTCCGAAGCTGTGGGTGCACAGCATGTCTGAATATTATGCCCTAAAGCTTTACAAGGGAATGAATGAGTATGCCTGGAACTGGCCCTGTAGCTAGCACCAGCCCAGCAAGCAGCTGCTTGGAGTGGCCAATGGTGAGGGGCGGCACGTCCGGGTCTTCGGCAATTCAGCGGCGGGTCCCTCACTCCCTCTCCGAGCGAAACACCAGCCACCGAATTGCCGCCAAAGACTGAAGTGATGGTAGAGCTGCAGATCACGATCATGGCTTTTTTTTTTGCTGCTTGGGGCGGCAAAAACCCTGGAGCCGGCCCTGGCTAGCTACAACAGATAGAGAGAGAGAGAGAGAGAGAAAAAATCAGAGAAACAGTGTTGTCAACTCTCATGATTTTATTGCCAGTCCCCTGTGGTGGTTTCCTTAAAGCCCCAGTTCCTGGAGGCATGTGATTATGGGAGAGTCTCACTTTTTTTTAAAAAGTGAAATCTCATGATTGCAGAGAAAAGAATGAAAACATGATCTAAGTGCACCCTAAAGACTCAAAACCAGAAGCAGGAAAAAAAAATCCACCCAATTTTTGGCTTAAAAATGAGGAGTGGGGAATTAATTTCATGATTTTTTGGCATGCTGGATTCATGATTTTTTTTTAAAGGCTTTGGGTTGGCAGTACTGGAAAAGATGCAGTGTTCTACATTCCCTGCATTGTCCAGGAAGTACACCACACAATGGACGTTTAGATAAAATGTTTGAGGATTATTGTACTCCAAAGAAGACTTGCATTCCAGCACCATGTGTTTGATTCTCTAAGCAAGAAGCAAATAAAATAGTTGGTGAATTTATAACACACCTGCCTACACTCTACTCAAAACTAATTATGGTCATCTTGTAAATGGTGTGATTCATAATAGAATTATAAACGATATTATACTACTAGTGATGAGACGACACAATGATCACTCCGTGAGCACAACTTAACTCAAGCGCAGATGTATGTTGGCTCAGAAACTGCACAACAGAGGAAAACTTTGACTAATGATTATACAGCAAACTGCAGTTTAGAAAGAGATCCTATGCCATAGATGGAGTTCAACTAGAAAATGCTATGCAAATGTGTGTGAATGAGGATACAAGGATTTAATGGAAGGGAGCTATTAGCCAAGATGGTCAGGGATGCAACCTCACTCGCTGGATGTCCTACACCTCCAACTGCCAGAGGCATCTGGCACTGGGCACCATCAGAGACAGATACTAGGCTACATCGACCATTGGTCTGACTCACTATGGCCGTTCTTGTGTTGACTTCGCAGAGTGGGGACAGCATACTGTACAATGACACAATATGGACAGCAGGTAGAGTGACCAGATGTCCCAATTTTATAGGGACAGTCTCGATATTTGGGGCTTTTTCTTATATAGGCTCCTATTATCCCTCACCCTCTGTTCCAATTTTTCACACTTGCTGTCTGGTCACCCTAGTGGCAGGATATCTCTCTAACTCACTTGGCCGCATCTGTAAGAAAAGCCTTGACCGTGAGACGGGATGGGAGTGGATGTGGCCGCTATCTTTCTGTTTTGTTCATTCGTGGCTTGCTCCAAAGCCCATTGATATCGATGAGGGTCTTTCCATTGACTTCAGTGGGCTTTGATCAGGCCTGTCTTTCCCCTCCCCCACGGACTGAACACTCCATTCTCCATAAGGGTCCCATGAGACGGAGAGAGCACCAGAGTGCTTGTGGCAACCTGTGAACTATGCAATCGGATGAAGTCCTGGCAGAGGCAGTGCGTGGAGAGCATAGCCACAGCGATGCTATTTGGTGCTCTAAGGCCTGGTCTACACTAGGACTTTAAGTCGAATTTAGCAGCGTTAATTCGAACTAACCGGTCAACCGTCCACACCAGGAAGCCATTTAATTCGAACTAGAGGGCTCTTTAGTTTGAATTTGGTACTCCACCCCGACAGGTGGAGTAGCGCTAAATTCGACATGGCTAGCTCGAATTAGGCTAGGTGTGGATGCTAATCGAACTTAGTAGCTCCGGGAGCTATCCCACACTGCACCACTCTGTTGACGCTCTGGACAGCAGTCCGAGCTTGGATGCTCTGACCAGCCACACAGGAAACGACCCGGGAAAATTTGAATTCCTTTTCCTGTCTGGGCACTTTGAATCTGACGTCCTGGTTGGACATTGGGGCGAGCTCCGCAGCACCTGCAACGATGCAGAGCTCTCCAGCAGAGGAGTCCGGGCAATCCAGGAATAGAAAGAGGTCCCCAGCATGGACTGACCGGGAAGTCATGGATCTGATCGCTGTGTGGGGCGAGGAGTCTGTGCTCTCGGAGCTGCGCTCCAACAAGCGGAATGCAAAGACCTTCGAGAAGGTCTCCAAAGCCATGATAGACAAAGGATACAGCCGGGATGCGATGCAGTGCTGCGTGAAAGTCAAAGACCTGAGACAAGGTTACCAAAAAGTCAGAGCGGCAAACGGACGCTCCGGAGCACAGCCCCAGACATGCCGCTTCTACGAGGCACTGCATGCCATTCTCGGTGGGTCTGCCACCACTGCCCCACCAGTGACCGTGGACTCTGAGGATGGCATAGTGTACCTGGACAGTTCCTCGGCGATGTTCGCCGATGGGGAAGATGAGGAAGGGTTTGTGGAGGACGGCGCAGGCGACAGCGAACACAATACCACTTGCCCTGACAGCCAGGATCTCTTCATCACCCTCACAGAGATCCCCTACTAACCCTCCCCGGCCGTTAACCCGGACTCAGAATCAGGGGAAGGATCAGGCGGTAAGTGCTATAAACATGGAAACATTTATTTTTTAAAAAGCAGGTATAGAAAAAATAGAAATACTATATAAAAAATTTAAAATGTCAAACTATATAAAAAGTAGGTCCACACATATAGGGATAGAACAATAATCCTCTTGGGACAGTTCAACAAAGCTCTCAGAGAGCTGCTCGAAAAGCCTCCGCAGGAGGTTCCTGGGGAGAGGTGCCTTCTTGGGTGCTCCGTGGAAGCACACTCTTCCGCGCCAGGACATCCTAATGTACAGAGGAACCATCGCCTCCACCAGCATTGCTGCATATGGTCCTGGTCTGTGCAGGGCTTCCCTTAGCATCCGCTCTCTCTGACTCCGAGTGACCCGCCTCAGGGTGATGTCGTTCTGGACAGGCTGCATCTAAGTAGGGCAATTAGTGTATTGTTAAAATTAGGTTGCATAACAATGACCCTCGCTTAACAGCCACGTGCTGGAGGCCACAGAGAACAAGCATACATTGATCTTTCCCGTGCACTGGCGGGAGGGGCTGGAAAAGGCTCAGCCTTTCTGCTTTCCAGATTGCCTTTAGCAGGAGAGCACAGCTATCCACTATCTGATAAGCATTATCTACTTTAAGGCTTACCAGGACTGTCTGCAAGACAGATTCAGCTGTCTCTCCCCGCTTGTCCGCTCTCCTGTGCAATGGCGCCGCCAATGAGAGCGTATTCCGAAATCTCGAACTTGTCCTGAGATCTCGTGGAACTTGGTGCCCTGTATGGTCTTGTTCAGAGAAACTGACTACACTGTGTTCACTGTTCGCAAACATGTATCTGTTCAAGGAAATCACTTACTGTTTCCCATCACACAGCTTCTGCTCTTTCCCGGACTGCCCCGGCATCCCCCTCGCAGAGGCTGGCTCAGATTAGGCGGCGAAAGAAAAAGACTCGGGACGAGATGTTCGCGGAACTGATGGCCTGCTCCAGAGCCGAGGCGGCCCAGCAGAGCCAGTGGAGGGAGACCCTCTCTCAGCAGCAGCGCTCACACAGCGAACGGGAGGACAGGTGGCGGCAGGAAGACCAGCAGGCGACTCAAACGCTGCTTGGGCTAATGAGGGAGCAAACGGACACGCTCCGGCACCTTGTTGATGTTCTGCAGGACCGCAGGCAGGAGGAGAGAGCCCCCCTGCACTGTATCTGCAACCACCCTCCAACGGCAAGAAGTCCTGTCCCCCCCTCACCGAAAATTACAAGACGGAGGGGCGGTAGGGGCTGTGAGAACTGTCACTGCACCACAGCTGAGCGCTAATGTACCACACACCTCTGACGCTGTAACTGTGTAGAAGCGCTTCCCTTACAGGATCACCCAGTCCCAAATCCAAGTTTCATCACCCCACTATGTAGTAGATTAATAAAAGCTGTTTGCTGTTGTTCACTCTTTCCGTCATGTCTTTCGTGTCAGAAGACTGTGTGTATGTGGGGGGGGGGCAGGGGATTTATAATTGCACAGGATAGCCTACATTAGCAGGGTACAGACTATCGGGGGCAGGATCAACTGCAGGGCACACACAGACTGCAGTCAGTAGTCACCAGGGTCACTCTGTGTGGTGTATGCTGCCCCGGGTCATTCTGTGATGTGTACGCTTGTCCACGGTCCTAGCGCCTGCCACCCCCTAATATTAAGGCATGCTGCCCTTACCATGCACTTCCACTGTAGGCGCGATCCTCTCCGCTGCCCTGAGCCCCAACAAGAGCCCTCATCCACGGACAGATACTCACCCTTCCCCCACACCCATCACCCCTTCCTACGCCCAAACCCACAGCCCAGAGCCTGCATCCAAATCCCTATCCAAAGACGGCACCACTCGCCCCTTCCTGCAAACCCACCCCTACATGCACAACCACTTGAAACCGTCCCCCACCCCAGAGACCTATGTAGGAGCAGGAGGCTGTCCGTCCTGTATTGTACAAGCGGTCTGTACATCAGTGCACACCGTACCCAGCACAGTATGCGTCCATGTTTCAAACCCTGAACAGAAATGCAAAGTAAAAGAAAGATTTATTAACAATAACTGTTCCGTTTAATTTGTTTTAAAACATGTTTGGGAAGTGGGGGAAACTTGGAGAACGGGGTATGTAACTGCACATCTCACTCAACACATAGAGACACAGGCCCAGGATCAGCTTCTCTTAAAATCAAGTGGAGAGTCATAGGTTACCCTGCTCTCCAAGGAAACTTGCTTTCAAAGCCTCCCGGATACACAGCGCTTCCCGCTGGGATATTCTTTCGGCACGGGTGTCTGGCTGAGCGTAAACAGCAGCCAGGCGATTTGCCTCAACCTCCCATCCGGCCAAAAAGGTCTCGCCCTTGCTCTCACAGACACTGTGGAGCACACAGCAAGCAGCAATAACTACGGGGATATTCTTTTCGCTGATGTCCGAGTGAGTCAGTAAGCTCCGCCACCTCCCCTTAAGACGTCCGAAAGCACACTCCACCACCATTCTGCACTTGCTCAGCCGGTAGTTGAAGAGTTCCTTCTCACTGTCCAAGGCGCCTGTATAGGGCTTCATGAGCCAGGGCATTAGCGGGTAGGATGGGTCCCCGAGGATCACTGTAGGCATCTGCACATCCCCAACTGTTATTTTGTGGTCCGGGAAGAAAGTTCCTGCCTGGAGGCGTCTAAACAGACCAGAGTTCCTGAACACACGCGCGTCATGAACCTTGCCCGCCCACCCGACGAAGATGTTGGTAAAACGTCCCCTATGGTCCACCAGTGCTTGCAGCACCATTGAAAAGTAGCCCTTTCGGTTAATATACTGGCTGGCCTGGTGGGCTGGTGCCAGGATAGGGATGTGAGTCCCATCTATAGCCCCACCGCAGTTTGGGAATCCCATCGCGGCGAAGCCATCTATGACGACCTGGACGTTTCCGAGAGTCACTACCTTTGAGAGCAGTTGCTCAACGATTGCGTGGGCTACTTGAATCACAGCAACCCCCACGGTAGATTTGCCCACGCCAAAGTGGTTCGCTACTGACCGGTAGCTGTCTGGCGTGGCAAGTTTCCAGAGGGCTATGGCCACTCGCTTCTGCACACTCAGGGCTGCTCGCATCCGTGTGTCCTGGCGCTTCAGGGCAGGGGCCAGCAAGTCACAGAGTTCAAGGAAAGTGCCCTTACGTATCCTGAAGTTTCGCAGCCACTCTGTTTCATCCCAGACCTGCAGCACTATGCGGTCCCACCAGTCCGTGCTTGTTTCCCGGGCCCAGAATTGCCGTTCCACACCATGAACTTGACCCATTGCCACCATGATCTCCACTGCGCGGCGTACCCTGCTTTCTGAGAGGTCTGCGCCACTCTCCTCACCGCGCTGCCGGAGCCTCCTCGCCCGATTTCTCAGCAGCTGACTGTGCAAGAGGTGGACGATAAGGTGCGAGGAGTTGACAACGGCCATAAGTGCAGCAATGATCGCAGCGGGCTTCATGCTCGCAGTGCTGTGGCGTCCGCGCTGTAACCGACCAGAAAAGTGCGCGAACAGATTTCCCGCCGGCGCTTTCAGGGAGGGAGGGCGTGATTGACGGTTCGATGACGACAGTTACCCAAAAACACCCTCGACACATTTTTCCCCCCAGCAGGCATTGGGAGCTCTACCCAGCATTCCAATGGGCAGCGGGGACTGCGGGAACTGTGGGATAGCTTCCCACAGTGCACCGCTTCGAAAGTCGATGCCGGCCCTGTTAATGTGAACTCAGAAATTCGAATTAGTGTCTTTACTGTGGATACACAAATTCGACTTCATAAGGTCGAATCCACAAATTCGACTTAAGTAGATTCGAAATAGTCTTGTAGTGTAGACAAGGCCTAAGCAGGCATACTTGTAAGAGAGAGATCCCCCTAAACAAATAAAGATCCCCCTTTGAAAGGCCTCAGTTGGCTGCCAAATAACTTTCTAAAGGTGTTTACAACGGTTCCCTATAAAATTAGATCATTTGGAAAAGCCATCGTTTAATTGTCAATGTAGGTTTTAAAGTGATACGCCTCAATGGGCGAGCAGTGAAGGTTTGATTTTTTTTTTTTTTTAAACAGGCCTCCAAGTGGAGGATCTCACCTATGTATGCAATTTCAGGCAAATATTGAAACCTAGCAGTCTGAATGAAGTCTCAGGATTGTAGAAGTGCTTCATGGTAAGAGGCAGTGGAGTTCAAGAAATCAAAATAAATATGAGCAGGACCCACTTTTGAAAGGACTAAGAATAAACTTTACTAGAATAAAATCACTCTGTAGGTTACTAGAATAAAATCACTCTGTAGGTTGCTGTTACTCTAACTATGGCACATAAAATGTTATAAAATAAAACACAGAAGTCGTATAAAAGCCACAAAGAAGGTAGAAGACACAACAGAAGGGGTGGAAAGAAGATGCATAACTTAGAAGGAGTTATTTTACTATACCGTATACCCTTTCTAGGGATTGAACAGTGACCTGGTATGTCCGTGTATTCTAGGGACTTCCAAAGGATTCATGGGTGTGGTCTCTAAGGGCCACATGCATAAATTCATCCAAAAAGTGCATTACCACCATCTCTTCACTGTCTGTGCTACCCTGTTCGGTGAGGTACTACTCCTGCTCAGATGCCATGGTGATGGGGACCACATAAGAACCTAGGGTTGATGGGCATTGTCCTTCACAACAACAACGCTACCTATTATTTTGCAATCCTTGTTACTGAAAGCAGGTTTGTGCAAGGAGAGGTCTTACATTGTACCCTGTAGGTGGTAAGATTGGGGCTCAGACTGATGCTGGCAGGGAATTGCAAGGCAAAGGGCCTGTTGCCCTATTTCTGAGCCAATCCCCGGCAGTAATTTACTGGGCACTTGGGGATTGCACCTGTGGTAGCTTTTATGCTCTTTAAAGAGTCTGAAAGAGGCAGTCTCTGAGGTTGCCAGGTCCAATCTTTCCGACTGCTAGACCCTGATTCTGTGAGGTATTTAAACGTGTGCCTAACAAATCCCATTGGCATCAGTGAACTTCACATGCTTAAAGTTAGGCACCTGAACTGTGCTGAATCAGGGGCTAAGGGGGTGGCCTGCGGTGTATAAAGAATGCAAGATTGGGTCACAGGTAAACCTAGAATAATATCTGCGTTTAGAAGCTTTGAGCTACTCCATACTGATCTGTCTACCTCCCTGTAAAGGCTGAGGTCTGGTTGTCTGTGCACAGGACCCGCTGACTGATCTATCTGTAAATGCGTTGAGTGCTACTTTTATAACAATTCACTGAGTCTGAAATGTCACAAGAGGGCTGAAAAGACCTCAGAGAATCATGTTGAGCCAAATGACACCACTAATAACATCATGGACCCAGGAGTGTGTGATTATCAGTGAACTGGGGTTTCACCGATCCTCTCTTCAGCTGCACGGTGTGGAGCAGAATAACCATGCGTTAACCTCACAGAACTAGGGCGAAGGAATTATACACCTATGAGACAGGCAGCTATGGTATGTGGCGTGTTATTCCTCTCACTATCTCCATGCTAACATCCGTTGTAAAATACGTGCATTCTGGGAGCATGCTGAGGCAGTGCTAGGCAGCAGTCACTTTACATTGTCTGCTGCCATAGTAACACCCCTGAATGCTAAATAAGTCAAACCTGTAGCATTAATTTTTCTTCCTCAGTTTCTAGTTCCCTTGCAAGAGGAAGCCATGGGCGCGAACGGGAGCCTGACACTTGTGCCTGCCAAGCTGCTAGTTCTGAGGGAGCTGAGGCTGGCCGGAGGCACATGAAGGGCAGCTGCAATACATGCATGACCAGTGATCTGTGGGTTTTGGCGGTCGGTTCCTGAAGGTTCATGTATTTGGCAGACAGTGTCTCCTGCCCCTTCTGTGCTGAAGGACTTGTAGGTGCCAAAATGTTTTTCGCATCATTTTGGACTGTGGGGTGGGGGTGGGGGCGTGAAGAACAGAATTGCACCATGGCTTACAGATTTTAAAATCATGATGGCTTCTGTTTAACAAATAAGTACAACATTATTTCACAAAATGTTCGGGTTGAGTTGGATTTAAATTTTGCTCACCTGCCCTGCATCACAGATGGTGTAGCTAGTTGTTAGGAGACACTCAGGAAGCCCTTTGCAGGGGATAGCAACTTTATTGAAATGGCTGACTTATGAGCAAAGATGCTTATTCTAACAGGCCAACAGATGATGCTTCTTATATTAACTAGCTACGTATACCTGTCTATATGTAGATAACGTATCCCTTCTATAGAACTCCCCTAATACCAGTCTCCCAGTCTCACCATCCCCATTTTGTTGGATGCTGGGATGTTATGAAGAAACTATGTAATGGAAGGTGTGTCTCTGCAGTGAGGGAACTCATTTATTAAAGCAGCAACTGGTGAAAAATCCTTTTTGGCCAGTAGAAACTAATGCTTCCAACCACTGGGGCATCCAGAGATGCTGGGCTAGAATTTCCCATGCTTGGTCTGTGTCTGATGATGAAATCCTGGCTCTATTGAAGTCAGTGGGAGTGTTACCATTGGCTTCAGTGGAGCCAGAATTTCACCGAGAATGCCCGCAGTTCTCCAGTTTGGATGTTCTCCAAAGTTGGAGGCCTACATCCATCTTTAGGGCAGTGAAGGAGTGGCTACTTTGTAGAGGCACTGAGCACCAGTAGCTCCCACTGAAGTTTGTAACACCTAAGTGAGGTCAAAGGGAGGTTGGGTAATGAGTGAACCTGGGCCTGCACTGGGAAGACATGACACAAATAAATGACATTACACAATAACATAAGCCAACCTCTGATAAAAGTAATTCAGCGAAATCAGCTTCTGCTGACTCTAACAAGGAGGGTGTTACTGAATAGTTTTTGATGATGAATATGATGAAAACAATTGTATTACATTAGTGCTACTGCACATGATCCCATATAGGGCAATTTGGTAAACGTGAAATAAATAACATATCACTAAGGCTAATTAAGTGGATTTGCTTTGCTGTAGCATTCCCTGGCACACAACTGCAAGTGCTTTATGAAAGGCAAAACAGCATCTGGATTCGCTAGTTCTTTGAACCTCTCCCACCAGCTCAGCAGCCTCACCTAGATAGTCTTTTTTCCAATCCCCCCTGTAGACCCCATGATCTTCTGACTGCCCCGTCCATCCGCACTACTCAGCTGTGTGCTTCTCCACTTCCTACTCCTCAGCTTCAGACTTACGGCCTCTTCTGGGGGCCTCCTTCCCTGCTCAAGCAGAGCAGAGTCAAGGAAGGCTTGAACTTAAACAACAGTGACCTCCGCTCCATCCAATTCCATCGAAGGTCCCATTTATGGGACTGGATTGGGGAGGTAGAATTGCTGGCCACTCTATGAAGCTTCAGTCCCTCTTCCAAATCTGCCATGAAATATGGTTCAGCCTCTGAGCATTATAGTGTATGGACTCCGACTTCTCAGTGTGAACCTCCTTCCAGGGGTCTGGTTCCAGCACGTTTTGCAGGACAGCAGTTTTCCATGAGCATTCAACTGCAATAGATGGTATTTTGCCTTTCCGAAGCATTCAAAAATGACTCAGGCACCAAAGCTCCCCAAAACCCCCACGAGATTGGCTTAAAAAAATCATAAGATTTTGAAAAATAAATGTGGAGCTCTTGATTTGCCTTCTTGCTTTTGAGTCATTATGGCTCATATTTCCGAGCTTTTCTCTGCACTCAGATGCAAGAAAATAGCTGTTGGGTTTTTTTAAACAAAAGCGGAGAGTCTTGTGTAATCACATGATTCCATTTAAGAAAAATGCTGCATATCACAGAAATTGTAATAAAACTGCAACACTGTGAGCAGATGGGATCCTGAGCAGTACTTTCCCCTTCCTTCCTCCTTACTCCCCAGCATCTTAGGCCTGGTCTACACTAGGACCTTAAATCGAATTTAGCAGCGTTAATTCGAACTAATCGCTCAACCGTCCACACCAGGAAGCCATTTCATTTAATTCTAGGGGGGGGCATTTAGTTCGAATTTCCTCCACCCCGACAGGTGGTGTAACGTAAGTCGCAGCACGCTCTCTCTAAATTAGCTAGTGGACTGGAAATACTTACAGTAGCTCTGGGAGCTATCCACACACACTGCACCACTTCTGGACACAGCAGTCCAGCAGGATTTTCTGAGCAGCCACACAGAAATGACCGAAATGGCCGAAAAATTTTCCCTGTCTGGACAGTTAGAATCTCATCTCTTTATTTTTTGGGGCGGTGGAGCTTAGGTTTTTCTCAGTGTCCCTGGAAGTGCTCCATGCTCTTGCTAGTTCTATAGTTTTGCCTTCTGTGCCCCATGAGAAAGGTGGGGCAACAAGCCCATTTCCTTCTGATGGGGTGTCAGTAAGGAAGTCTGCAGTTGAGGCATGGATATGCCATAGAAGAAGCAGTGTCAGATTTAGATTATACTTTGCCTTAACCACATTTGTTAATTTCAATGACATTTCAAATTTCTAAATTAAAAAAAAAAAGCCCCCTCCTAAGAAATTCAAGCATTGCCATTCTTCCCCTCTAGCCTGGGTTTCAAATGATTATACAGCTGATTGAAAAAATGCATACTGGAATTTTGAAATCTGGGGAGTGAGAGGGAGGAAAGAAACAACTTTGATAACAATTTAGTTATTCCCCCTTTTTGACCGTCTCTAATTGAAATGAAGAATTAAATATGTATCATGACAACAAATACTACGCACTTATCAAAACCTTTCTTCAAAGACATTAAAAAACGGGCATTCAGAAAAGTCATTATAAAAGTGATAGGTATACATCCATGCTTGCTAAATAAAGCTAAATGGGCAAAGAAATCAAAGAAACTTTACAGGCAATTCCATTCTTTAACAAAGGATATAGAGAAAAACAGATACATGGTATCTGTCAGTTAATGAAACATCATATAGGGAAGACTTTGTACATAGGGAAAAAATGAGTAAGTGTGGGGTTATTTAGCAGGAGATGGGAAGCAGGAATCTTGGTTATTTGGTTTTGGAAAGGAGGAGCCATGATTTACTCACCTGTTGAAAATTTGCACGGTTGAAAGGTGCTTTGGTTGGTGCGAAGGGTGCAGTGAGCATCTTATGCTGTTATTTGAAGATCCATTAGATCAAGGTCAACATTGGAAGTTGCTGTATAACTGGACCTGCTCATAATAAACTTGGTTGTCCAGTAACACAAATAAGAAGAAATCTTTTGTGCTTCTGAAGTACTTTTCATCCATACACCCCTAGGTACTTTACAAAGATGGGTAAAGCATCATTAGCACTGTTTTCACAGATGGGGACAGAAACATGCATGGTTTGCTAAGGTTAGGCACTGAGTCAATGGCAGAGTGCGGCTAGATCCTATAGACCAGAGCCTCTGACATTCCTCAGCTGGTGGTGGGGAATGTCATTTTCCACCACCTTTCCCCCCTGACCTTGGGGAAGGCAAAGTACCCTTAAGGCTTTTCTAATGTGCCTACATTGGAACAGACCCTTTGGGGGCACAACTGGAGTGCTATTCCCTCTCATCTCCCACTGTACATCCCAGAATTCCTGCTCTGCTGGATGGGCCTAGAAGTGTGTGACATAATGCCACATGCAGTTCCTCTATGCTCTAGCTACCAGACCACGTGGCATTCATTTAGTGTAACCCTACTTATTATAGAATATCAGGGTTGGAAGGGACCTCAGGAGGTCCTCTAGTCCAACCCCCTGCTCAAAGCAGGACCAATCCCCAGACAGATTTTTGCCCCAGATCCCTAAGTGGTCGCCTCACGGATTGAGCTCACAACCCTGGGTTTAGCAGGCCAGTGCACAAACCACTGAGCTATCCCTCCCCCCTGCGTTATCATGATGCAGAATGAAAGTCAAGTTCTTCTGTAAGTGGTGGGGGGATCTCTCTGCTGTAAGAGGATTCCAGTGTATTTGGTACAGAATAAGTGGGCAGTCAAATCACAAGGTAGTACAATGACTTCAGTTAAACCATTTTCTCATGTTGGGAAGAACTTATAAGTAAGGAACCAGATTTTTTTTTTTTTACTAGGTTCCCAACTGTCTACATGTAACGGAGACCTAGAGGAAAGAGTAAGAAGCAAGATATCCAGGATTGCAGATGATGATAAAGTCAGAAGAACTGTAAATAATGAAGAACTATGCAGTCAGATGCAGAAGGGCTTAGATCATTTAAGTACCTGGGCTAAAAGATGGCAAATGCCAGGAATCCATGTAGATATATGTAGAATACTGAATCTTAGGCAAAAGTAAAAAAGAACCAGTGTCTACTAAAATAAGTGTGTGCCATGGCATATCAGCCAAGGAAGATATTAGAGAGTTAGAAAAAATTCCCCAAAGCCTCCAAGACAAAGTGCATCTCTGTAGCGATGGAAACAAAAAATGTGCTGTGATGTTTTGCTAGTGTAAATCAAGAGGCAAGGGGTATTATTGCTAGATAAGGCAGGACTGTAGAGACATGTCTTATTTAGAGCACTCTGTCAATATTACCCATACCTTAAGGCACTGGAAAAGGCATGTCTGAGGAAAGGAACATGAGAGGAGATTTTACAAGTGTAATTTATTAAAACTAACGCTTGCTTTCCCCACCAAAGACGTGCATTTATTCTAAGTACTATACAACATCTTTCACTTTTTAATTTTGTTTTTCAGGTCTCAAATGGATAATTGATTTGACAGCTTTGCTTAACAATAAGCTACAAATAAATGGTCTCATTTCAAAGGGGTTTTTAAAAAACAAAATTAACACTGATTTGGTTCTTTGTTGAAACGGATGTGACTCCAGCATCCTTTTCCCTGTGACCATCACAAGGATACCTTTGATATGAGAATAACACCATTCATACCTTTCAGTAATATGCTTCTGAGAGACTGGAGAAGATACATTGCTCTCCAGAGGGGAACGTAAGGTTCTTAAAGATCCTATATCCTAATTAAGAGGATGGTCAGCACAATGCCAGAGAGGAGACAGAGAGCCTGTTTCTAGTTAGAGCCTTGCATACATGAACAAAAACTTCTTTTTTGGATGTCAGTGTCACAGGAGCTGCTCCAAAATTACTCTCTTTATTTTATACTTGAGCAAAAGCAGGAAGAGGGTCTTTGGCATTGGCTCGTCTGGGGGAAGCTGGCCTCTTTAAAACAACATGGATCATTCGGTGAATGTTACTGCCAATGTTATTGCCATACAGATATAAATATGTACATGGGCTATCATTTTCTTGTAACAAATGGTAAAAGATATGCTGGTGACAGTGAGGTAGTCATGGAGAAAGAACTACTTTATCACCTACCTATGACTATGTTTCCCAAGCAGCATTCTCGCCAATCACAAGCCCTGTGCGATCATTAGTCCTTGCACATGGAAGCAATGAAGTTGTCTCTTAAAGTAAATCATTCAAGGATTTTTATAATCCAAAATAAAATTTTCTAATATTTTTTTTCTAAGTTTTCCAGGTTTAAGGTTTTAATCTTTTATTATTTATTGTACAGCAGTTTTGAAGGGCATGATGAGAGAAGCACTGTGTAAATAGTTGTAGTTGGGAGATTTGTGCATGACAATGCTGTAGTTAAAAAGTTAACGTTTATCATCATCGGGTTATTTCTTGTGCCATTCAAAATAAAAAATGAACTATGCGTTGGTTTATAAGTGTTTTGCTACCCTGTCAATTAAAGTTGCTGATAAATGTTTTTTAGAAGAGGGAGGATGGCATATACATTTTTGTTTCTTCCTGCAAGACTAAAGGCCTACCATTGAAAAGAATATACATTCTACTGTTCTGTATGATTGTGTGATACAGAAAGTTACACTAAGTTTTCCCTCCAGGATTAAACAGTCTTTTAAACTACTACATGCAGGATTTAAGCTTTGCTATCTTTACCTCTTGTAATTAAAAAAATAAATAAAAATCCCACCTGAATCTCAGTTACATGCTAATCATTGCGAAATGCTGGACATTCTCTAACTGAGGGCTTCAAAATAATACTCTTTAATTGGAAAAAGATACAAAATATCTCATTAGATAAATGGCACTACCAGGTATAATCTGTCCTACAGTATAAAAAAGATTATGCTACACGTCATTTCTTCCCGCCTGCATTCTATGACACCTGGAATTTGGCAGCTGAATACCTAGTGTGGGTTAAACTCTTTGCTCAGTTAAGTAAAATAACGACAGTATATGCTCTTAGGGCTTCATCTTGCTCCACTGAAGTAAATCACAGTTTTTCAGTTGACTTCAATGGGATCAGGATCAAGGTCTTTAACTGTTCCACCCCCTCACACCCACACACTTAAGCTGTTGAAACAACTTATCTATGGGCTTGATCCAAAGTCCAGTGAAGTCAGTGGGAGTCTTTCCATCTACTGCAGCGGGCTTTGCATCAGACTGTATGTTCTGTGTATCTTTTTTCCTTCCATATGTATTGTTACTTATTTAATATTTCATATGCAATATAAAAATCAATAGCTCAGATGGCCTGGATGAGTTTCAACGTGGATCCCACACACCCTTATTCATGTGAGTAACCCTTATGCACACAGGTCTTTAAGGCAGTAAGATTTGTTTGCCTGAATAAGGGGTTTTCCAAGATTGAGCCTCAGGAAATTACATTCCATCTTGCAGTTTCTACTGGGTGAAGTAGCATTCCTTTTGCTGACCTACGCTGCTTTGAGTAACTATGCACTGCTAAGCTGCCACCACACGTCACCCCAGACATGTCAGTTTTCTCAAGGCTTAGTGGTGTGTAAGTGTGAGAGGATGCATGTTTCCCCCACCTTCAGTCATCTCTCTCTTCCTCCTCTACCCAGCCTGTTAAATGCCTAATCTACCCCTACTCAATCCTTAGATACACTAGCTCCTTCTGTACCTGTTATCAGCAATAGGTGCAGTTGCACTGGTGTTGGCCTCAAGCAAAGAACAAGCTGGTAAACAAGGTTTAAGGGAGTCCAGCCCTGCAGAGGGCACAGTGTTATAGAGGTTGATGACTACCCACCTCCCCCAGCCCCCCAAAAGTCTGAGAGATCTCTGTGGTGTGGTTGGACCCATTAGTATGCAGAGAATGTCTCACTTGTGAATACGTCAGTCGGTTCCCTTGTGATGTGGAAGGGTGCTGCCTGATGTGATATAGCTGGCATTTTGATACTTGCATGAATGAAAGAAAATCACTACGGCGCAGATCCTCAAAAGGTATTTAGGCTCCTAACTCCCATTGTTTCAATTGATTTCTATGGAAGTTAGGTGCCTAAATACTTTTAAGGATCTGTCCTAGACCTGCTGTCCTAGAGTTAGGACACACATTTGATAGAGCTGGTTGATTTTCTTTTCCAAAACTCTTTTCAGCCAAAACACAAATTTTCATTGTCTAAATTTCCTGCATTTCCAATGGAAAATGGAAGTTGTTCGGTTTTTTTTTCTCATGGGAAACAAGAAAAAGGGAAATGGGGGACCCCAAAGAATGACAGTTTATTTGGTTTTAACTTACTAGAACATCTGCAAGTATCTATAAAAATTTGAATCATGTTTTTATTTCCTTCCAAATGTTGTCTGGACAATATACATTTTTGAGCAGCTCTTGGTCTGTTCACTTAGGCTCATTCTCAACATATTCCTTATTATAACTAAAAGTTGTATTTTCACTTGGAACTTAAAAGGGCGTGATCAGAGTAAATGCCTCAATTTCATTTTGTACAACTAAGCCTTACAAAAATTGAAGATTATTAAAATATTTTAAATAGAAGAATCAGACCTCTCCACTGGAAACAGTTTTTATTTCAAACAAAGTACAATGCTTCTGCAGTCTTTGCAGCCCAAAGACCTGAGAATGAAATACTAGATGAGAAATCTGAAAGTGGTATTCACTGGAAACTATCCGGAAAAAGAAGTAAAACTATTAGCCAGTCTATGTTCATTGTCCAAGCTTAGAAAGCAAATGGCATCTATAGTGAAAAGTAGCTTATTTTACACCATTGGTGGAGAAATTTGGCTATTGAAAACAGAGAGGGCCAGATGGTCCCCTTTCCACAAAGAAACGTAAGGGAAGAGGCCACAGGGACTAATAGGCCAGTCAGAGGGAAAGGTTTGGCACCCTACGAGTTCAAAGGAGGCAAAACCCAACCCCACTTCGCAGATGCTGTTTACGTTCAAATATTCTAAAACATATAAAACTGAAAACCTTCTTTACAGATCTTATTTGTACGTTTTACTGGCTAACATACCACGCTAAGCATAAATGCACTTTCCTGGCCCAATGCCACAGAAATGTATGATGTGAAGAGTCCCAGTGATTTCATTAGGACTAAGAGCTGCCAGATCTGACCCACAGTGACTTTTGAACCAGATGTTGGCATTGTAACAAATTCTGGGGCTGATCCTGTTCCACCTATGCCAGAAGAAGTGCGGCCAAGCCTTCCCCCACCGCCAGTATTTTACATTGTTTATATGTCCTTCATATTTATTCTTAGCTGTGATAGTTTGTTGTACATTAGGACCACGTCCATACAGTACTAAGGATATATACACATCCCAAATGATCAAGGATAATTATATGCTTAAAGAGCAATATGCAAAGGTTCTCCTATGAATAATGAAGGAGCAAACTCAGTTCACCCATGTGGGAGTCAGACATCCTTTGGGAATTCATCCATTATTTATAATCTGCAGTGTCTTGTCAAACACCCTACATGAGAAGCTAAAGCATTAACACATTCTCTAACACACTGCGGGCCATGGCCCCCATTGGGACAGACACTGCCTTGCACCTGCTAAAACCCTGTGCCCCTTAGGACTTTGAACCTGTAGCAGCTCAGGGGTTGCATCCACACACCCTTATCGCCCTCTGGATTTCTGCCAGATGTGTGAGTGTGTGGCTTTAGCTTACAGCCCCACTGACTGCGGAGGGGATGCAATGGATCAGCACACCCCCAGCACCTGGGCCATGTACCCTCCACTAAGCCAGTTTTTAGCCACTTCCTGTCCAGTACTGGTACACTTATAGGAACCTGGCACCACCCAACAAATTGGCCCCTTATGGCCCTCCAGTGGCAAATGAGGCTGCAATTATTTTGTACTGTTCCCTCTTCCCTTCTGAAGACTTCCCCCATTATGACTCTTCCTCAGGGTATCCTGATCATTGGTTTTTCTGGAAGAAAGCTACATTTAGTTTGACTCAAGTAGAAAACTGAGGATTTATCTTATGGTCTTTTGATAAATCTAAAATTCACAAAGCACTGAAGACTCTTTGCTCGACCTACAACCTGGGTATTTGAATCAGTTTCCCAGCAAGAACAAACATGTTTCCTTTTAAAGGCTCTAAAGAGCTGTGCCATAAAACGCAGGCATGCACATGCAGCCCCACCTTCTGCTAACATTTTTAGAGAGAAATCACCTGCAAGAGGGATTAAGGGAAAGCTTTTTTGAGAGCTCTACCCATTATGGCAACAGGCAAGGATGCTTGGAAAAATGTGCCCTCTCCTAACATTGCAGCCATCTAGGCCCCAAATCAGCAATGCACGTAAGCATGCCCATATTTTTAAGCATGTGAGTAGTCTCATTGATTTTGATGCAGCTGCTTGCAAGCTTACAATTAAAGTATATGTGTACCTTGCTGAATCAGGGCCTCTGTGACTTGTATACTAAAAAGTGGAAAAGAAATCTGCAGATATTATTATTGCTGTTGAAATCCTGCCATCGCATCTCTCTGGAGACAAACCCTTCTTATTTTTCTTTTCATCTTTAAAATTGTTTTTAATGCAAGGTGTTCCCATCTCCACTGCAGAACGATCCTACAGTATTTCAATTAAAGCAGCCAGCCTTCAGACCCATTTTCCCCCTCTAGTACCCCTACACTTCCATTCACAGCACAGGCACAAAACCCAATTAGTTATTAATTGATGCATGTTAAAGTTCATTAACTTTGCGTATGAAGCTTAAGCTATAATTAACTGTCTTCCAAGCCTTTTGTTCTTTAATCTCCAGGTAGAGGTTCCCATTGTTAATAAGAAAGAAAAGAGGCATCCTGAAATCTCTCAAGTATTCACTCTCTGCAGCTTCTGTGGAAGCAGGCGGCTTGGTACTGGTGATGTGACACTGTACCAGTGGGGACATCACTTTGATAATGCTTTCATGTCAGCTACTAAGTATTGATTTCCAGGTGTGAATCTGATCAAATCTAGAATGGAAGGTGTATGGGTCAGTGGGAAATTCAAGGTTATTTTCAGAAAGCCTAATGTGCTGCTATCCTACTTCCTGAGCTCCACAACATATGTGCTTTTTCCTTTCTAATATATTCTGCAAAGATTTGTGTTTTTAAAAGTTACCAGAAAAATGGCACAAGACAAACTTGTACTCCACATACGGGACAGCGTTCAACCAAAATTTATTTTAAAATAAAATGAGCTGGGAAATTAATTTACATGTCAGTCGTATGTCCCAGTGTGTAACATGGAATTTCCATACACTTGTGTTGCCTCTCTCTATACTCTATGTACACTCAGGTTTGTGCAGGAATAATGCATTATTTCTTATGTATTTCCACCCCTTCTCTCCCCCGCCGCACACACCCAACCACCAGGCATGTGTTTCTAAGACTTCTATACACTTACGGTGGGACTTTTCAAAGCTGCCTAATGGATCTGGATGCTCACTTCCCATTCCCAATGCCATAGGCAGCATTGAGAACCCCAGCCTTAAAGCCACAGACTGTTAGTATCATTGATATCATTGAAGCAAAGGAGAGGGGACAGTATCAGGAAACAGGAAAGGGAAAGGAAGAACATAAGACTGACCATACTGGGTCAGACCAAAGGTCCATCTAGCCCAGTATCCTGTCTTCTGACAAAAGCCAATGGCGGGTGCTTCAGAGGGAATGAACAGAACAGATAATCATCAAGTGATCCATCCCTGCCCATCCTGGCTAATAGCCATTGATGGACCTACTCTCCATGAAATTATCTAGTTCTTTTCTGAACCCTGTTATAGTCTTGACCTTCACAACATCATCTGGCAAAGAGTTCCACAGGTTGACACTGCATTGTGTGAAGAAATACTTCCTTTGTTTGTTTCCTATTAATTTCATTTGGTGACCCCTAGTTCTTGTGTTATGAGAAGCAGTAAATAATTATGTATAGTGGGATTATGTTTTCCAGTGTGTATTACTTTGCATTTATCAACATTGATTGAAGGGGAGGGGAAAGGAGCAGGAGACCATCTCTTTGTTCTGTGTTTGTGCAGTGCCTGGCACACCGGGGTCCCGGTCCAGGACGGGGGATGCTAGGCGCTACTAGTGGAGGAGAAGCAAAGGAAAGAAAATCAATAAACTATGGATTGGCCTGATCCATCCATTCCTTGACTGTGGGTAGGCTGCCCCCGGACCAAGCCACACTGAAGTCTTAGGTTCATAAAAGCTCATGCTTCTATGGAGGGGTCAGGAAGGGAACCCCCCACCCCGGGGTGTTTGGGTTTTTGGTTTGTTTTATTTTTTTAATCTCCTTCCTCTGAAGCATCAGAGATGGTCATAGCTGGAGAGGGGCATTGGTGGGTAGGGCCCAGGCTCTGAAGTGGCACCAAGCATTCTCTCTCTCAGGTGTTTGGCTGGCTGGTTCTTGCTCGCAGGCTCAGTCTAACTGATCGCCAGAGGTGGGGTCAGGAAGGAATTCCCCCTCCCCCCACACTCCGATTGGCAGTGACCTTGGTTTTTTTCACCTTCCTCTGCAGTGTGTGGGTGTGGGTCACGTGCCAGGATTATCTGCACTGAGGGTACGTCTACACTACGGGACTATTCCGAATTTGCATAAACCGGTTTTGTAAAACAGATTTTATAAAATCGAGTGCGCGCGGCCACACTAAACACATTAAATCGGTGGTGTGCGTCCATAGTCCGAAGCTAGCGTCGATTTCTGGAGCGTTGCACTGTGGGTAGCTATCCCATAGCTATCCCATAGTTCCCGCAGCCTCCCCCGCCCCTTGGCATTTCCGGGTTGAGATCCCAGTGCCTGATGGGGCAAAAATCATTTTCGCGGGTGGTTCTGGGTACAGCCTCACCCCTCCCTCCCTCCCTGAAAGCGGCAGACAATCGTTTCGCGCCTTTTTTGCTTGGTGAACTGTGCAGACGCCATAGCACAGCAAGCATGGACCGTGCTCAGCTCAATACCGCAATCGTGGATGTTTTAAACACCTCGCGCACTCTCGTGCAGTATATGCTGAACCAAGACCTTCGAACCGAGGCGAGTAAGAGGCGGATACGGCAGCGCGGCGATGACAGTGATGAGGACGTAGACACAGAATTCTCTCAAACCGCGGGCCCCGGCGCTTTGGAGATCCTGATGGTAATGGGGCAGATTCTATCCATTGAACGCCGATTTTGGGCCCGGGAAACAAGCACTGACTGGTGGGACCGCATTGTGTTGCAGGTGTGGGACGATTCCCAGTGGCTGCGAAACTTTCGCATGCGTAAGGGCACTTTCATGGAACTTTGTGACTTGCTTGCCCCTGCCCTGAAACGCCATAATACCAAGATGAGAGCAGCCCTCACAGTAGAGAAGCGAGTGGCGATAGCCCTGTGGAAGCTTTGGAGTTGGAAAATCTACTGTGGGGGCTGCTGTGATGCAAGTAGCCAAAGCAATCACTAAGCTACTGCTACGAAAGGTTGTGACTCTGGGAAACGTGCAGGCCATAGTGGATGGCTTTGCTGCACTGGGATTCCCTAACTGTGGGGGGGGCGATAGATGGAACCCATATCCCTATCTTGGCACCGCAGCACCAGGGCACCCAGTACGTAAGCCGGAAGGGGTACTTTTCAATGGTGCTGCAAGCACTGGTGGATCACAAGGGACGTTTCACAAACATCCACGTGGGATGGCCAGGGAGGGTTCATGACGCTCGCGTATTCAGAAGCACTACTCTGTTTAAACGGCTGCAGCAAGGGAATTACTTCGCAGACCAGAAAATAACAGTTGGGGATGTTGAAATGCCTGTCGTTATCCTGGGGGACCCAGCCTACCCCTTGATGCCATGGCTCATGAAGCCATACACAGGCAGCCTGGACAGTGGTCAGGATCTGTTCAATTACAGGCTGAGCAAGTGCAGAATGGTGGTGAAATGTGCATTTGGCCGTTTAAAGGCGCGCTGACGCACATTACTGACTCGCTCAGACCTCAGCCAAACCAATGTCTCCTATGTTATTGCTGCTTGCTGTATTCTCCACAATCTCTGTGAGAGTAAGGGGGAGACCTTTATGGCGGGGTGGGAGGCTGAGGCAAATCACCTGGCCGCTGATTACGCGCAGCCAGACACCAGGGAGATTAGAAGAGCACACCAGGAAGCGGTGCGCATCAGAGAAGCTTTGAAAACAAGCTTCATCAATGGCCAGGGTACAGTGTGACTGCTGTGTTTGTTGATGAACACCCAACCCCCTTGATTGACTCAGTCCCTGTAAGCAACTCCCCCTCCCCCTTCGAGTACAGCTTACTTATGCAAATAAAGTCACTCTAATTTAAAAAGCATGAATTCTTTATTGATTCATTATAAAAAGAGGGAGAGAAATAAGGGTGTGCTTTGGGAGGAGGATAGGAGGGATGGAGAAGGCCATTAAAAAAAAAAATTCAGAGTAACGACATCCTTCTGGTTGGGCTGTCCACGGGGGTGGAGTGGGCAGGTGCACGGAGCCTCCCCCCACGCGTTCTTACACGTCTGGGTGAGGAGGCTAAGGAACATGGTGAGGGGGGAGGGTGGTTATACAGGGGCTGCAGCGGCACTCTGTGATCCTGCTGCCGTTCCTGAAGCTCCACAAGACGCCGGAGCATGTCAGTTTGATCACGCAGCAGCCCCAGAGTTGCATCCCGCCACCGCTGATCTTCCTGCCGCAACCGCTGATTTTCCTGCCGGTCTTCCTGCCGCCACCTCTCATCTCGGTTGTCCCTCCTGTCCTCACGTTCACTGGCCTCTTTCCTGTAATTTGAAACCACGTCCTTCCACTCATTCAGATGAGCTCTTTCATTGCGTGTAACTTCCATAATATCCGAGAACATCTCATCTCGCGTCTTCTTTTTCCTCCGCCTTATCTGTGCTAGCCTTTGGGATGGAGGAGGGATGGTTGAAAAATTTGCAGCTGCATGAGGGAGATAAATATTTAGAAAGATACATTTTACAGAACAATGGTTATAGTGTTTCACAGTGAACATCACTATTCACCTAGCACATGTGATTTCCCTACAAGGTCGCATTTTTCATCTTAATAGTGAGTGCTTGCAGCTCTGGAGTTACGGATCTCACAGACACAGGTCCAGGCATCAGAATTCAGCTTGCATGCGGCCATGGTAAGCCACTGTCTCAGTGATTTACCCCTCCCCCCCAACGCATGGCTAATACCACGCTAGCTCCCTGCTAATCAACAAACTTCCCCCTCCCCCCCACCCACTGCGTGTCTGGTAGCTTGGGGAAGATCGCCGGTGACCAAACAGAAAAGATCATCGGCATTTCACTCCTCCCCTCCCCCCGCTTCGCTACGTGCAGGAAAGTGGTTTTTTTTAAGCTGCTGCATTCCACGAACCCAGTAGAAAAATGGCCACCCCCCTTACTTAAATTCCTGATTTTTAACCAGGTTATCCTGAACGATATCACTTTGCTGAGGATAACAGAACAAGATAAAGAGCGGATGCTTCTTGAATGCCAGCAGTCACCGGGACCATACGCTGCTATGCTTTGCCACGCAATGATACCTGATTACTTGCTACATGCATGGCATGGTAAAGTGTCCTACCATGGTGGGCGGAACAAGGCTGCCTTGCCCAGAAACCTTCTGCAAAGGCTTCTGGAGTACCTACAGGAGCGCTTCATCGAGATGTCCCTGGAGGATTTCCTCTCAATCCCTGGACATGTTAACAAACTTTTCTAAGTAACTATACTGTCTGCGAATGTATCCCAAGTCCTCAGGGCAAATCAATCATTAAAAAAGGCTTGCTTAAAAAACAATGTTTGCTATTTGCAAAGGTACACTCACCAGAGCTCCCTTCCATAGCATCATTGTCTGGAATAGTTGCTTGTGAGGGCTGGGAGCAGGGTAATTCCGTCAGGGTGATAAAAAGCTCCTGGCTGCTGGGGCTCACGGAGTGCTGTGTGCTCTCTGCTAGGTCTTCCTCCTCTTCTTCATCTTCATCTTCCCCATCTGCATAATCCTCAGACATGGCAGAGATTACAACCCCCACCTCGGAATCCACGGTCAGGGGTGGGGTACTTGTTGCACAGCCCCCTAAAATTGCATGCAGCTCAGCATAGAAGCGGCATGTTTTTCGACCTGCCCCGGACCTTCCGTTTGCTTCTTTGGTTTTCTGGTAGGCTTGTCTGAGCTCCTTAACTTTCACTCTGCACTGCACTGAGTCCCTGCAGTGGCCTTTATCCGTCATAGCCTTAGAAATTCTTTCAAATACTTTTTCATTTAGTCTTTTGGAACGCAGTTCTGTTAGCACTGAATCCTCTCCCCATATAGCGATCAGATCCAGTACCTCCCGAGCGGTCCATGCTGGGGCTCTTTTTCGATTCTCAGGAGACTGCATTGTTAACTGTGCTGATGAGCTGTGCGTGGTCACCTGTGCTGATGAGCTGTGCGTGGTCACCTGTGATGATGAGCTCTCCACGCTGGGGAAGCAGGAAATGAATTTCAAAAGTTCGCGGGGCTTTTCCTGTCTACCTGGCCAGTGCATCCGAGTTGAGAATGCTGTCCAGAGCGGTCAGTGGTGCACTGTGGGATACCGCCCGGAGGCCAATACCGTCGATTTGCGGCCACACTAACCCTATTCCGATATGTTAATCCTGATATTAGCGCTACTCCTCTCGTCGGGGAGGAGTACAGAAACCGATTTAAAGAGCCATTACAATCGATATAAGGTGCCTCCTAGTGTGGACGGTTGTGGCGTTAAATCGGTTTTACGCTCCTAAAACCGATTTAAACGCCTAGTGTAGACCAGGCTTTACTCATTTCCTGCCATTGTAGGAATCTCAGGCACTGCACCTCAGTCCCTCCTGTTCTCTGCCTGTGGCACATAATAGTCTAATCCCCCCTGGGCTGTAATCCTTTGGTCTCATTTCGGTTGTGGGGTTACTGTGCAGGTGCTGGGTGGTGCTGGTGGCCTGTGATTTACAGAAGGCTCAGATTAGCTGGGCCAGTGGTCCCTTCTGGTCGTAACCTCTGTGACTCCAAATCACTGGGGTTCTGTGTGGATGCAGTAGTCTGAAGCTGCAGGAGTGGGACTTATGTTCCTAAATAAAACTCTGGAAATCTGACCAAGGTTTAAAGAGCCAACTTGGGGTTTTTATTTTCATGTGGTTCCCAGCTACTCATCATTTATTTATTCCGTTATTATTATGAAGTAAGGACGGATGCTCTGTTTTGGAGTTCGGAAGGACTCATGGTGGAGTGACGCTCCAAACGGTGGGAAAGAAAATAGTTCAGGGTAGGCTTCCGCCCCATTCTTATTCCTGCCAAGTGGCTTTTGTGTCTAGTCACAATGTAAACTTCTGAAAGCAGCAGGGTTTAGAAAAATACGCAGCTCTGCGCACATCTGCTAAGCGGTACCTGTGTGGGATGGGGGAAAGAGGTGAGAGCGAGTTCTTGATGGGGTATTTTTGGGCTGCCTATAGATTTCAAGGATCATATAAGGGAGCTCAATCATGAGCCTGTTGTTCTCCCAGGCAGGGGAGTCAGGGGGCACAAGGAGACCCCTGCTCTCGCTGTGATCTACAGGCTTCACTGGTGTTTGCGGTGGGGCAAAGCAGCTACTATTCCCTCCCACCTACAAGCCTGATCCTGCATCACTGAAGTCAATGGGAGTTTTGTCTCGGACTCCAGTGAGCGCGGGATCGAGCCTTAGGTGGGCAGGCAGTGAGTGGGTGTAGCCAAGGCCCCACTCTCCTCAATTCCCTGCTTCACCAGCAGGCCCAGCGGGGAAGTAATCTGTGCCAGAAAAAAAGGCCAGCAATGGTGACAACTGTGAGGCCAGTATCTATGTGATTATACTTTAGATCTCATTCTCATGTGGCAGGGAAACCATCAGGGAGAATCCCTCATGTTGTTTTCTCACTCCTATAGCCGATTCAGCAGCAATACTGATGGGGCTGTTTTCATGGGTGGGGGCTAGAGGTAATACCCAAACAGTGCCAATGGGTAATGGTGGGAGTTGAGGAACATTAATGGTGATCCTGGGAGACCCCCAGAAGAGAATCAATTAGGACCTTGCACGATTTTCTCATGCTATAGTATCAATCATATATGTTCTCTTCTTGTAAGCTTGTGAAAAGTAACATGAATAGTGATATTAAAGATGCTGTCAAGCCACCACAATAGGCGTTTGACAGCACCATGCAAACCAGAGATAGGGACACTTAGTGCAATCAATAACTTCAATGGTCTCATACCAATTCAGTCACTTAATACAGATATAGAAAATGATGTGTCAGGGTCTCTTTCTTTCTGCTTTCTGTCCTGTAAGGGTTAATGTTTAAGGGAGTTACCTAAAGCTAATCTGCTGGAAATAGGGTAATTTTTACGATTGAAGAGCGTAACAATTAAGCCTAGTTTCTGCCAAGGAGCTTTTGGGATTTAGAATTAGCAGCTCTCTGTTGTGAGAAGAAGCAGAACATAAATCAGATCATAACAATCACATTCAACTTCTAGCGACGAGTCGTGGGAACACGGTGTTAAATTTGCTGGCCACGGGTGGATTTTCATTGTGCAGGTCTGTAAACAAACATATTACCTTAGCAAGAAGTCTGAGCTTGGTACAAATCCAGGTGGTTTCATTACCCTATCAAATCTTAACAGTGGCACTATAAGATCAACCTTTGTTTTGCCAAGAGCCATGAAAAAGACAAACAGCACTGCCTAAAATCGTTATTATTTTATTTAGCTGAGAGCCAACCTGATACGGTGCCAAAATTAAAAAAAAAAAAGTGTTTAGGGCTGGTGGAAGGTGACAGATAAAGACGATAGGGAATAAATGCCTCAATTTATCAACGAACAGTTACAGTAATAGCCGTGCAGGTTTCCCCCAACTACTCTGCAATATATGTACAGGTTTTCTTGATTGAGCCTCTGTGCAATGCTGTTGCTGATGGATCAGATATACATTGGGAACAGTTGTACTCAAAAGGGCTAGATTCAGGAAGGGTGCATAAGAAGATTGTTGAGACTGTAAGTTCTTTGGGGCAGGGACTGTCTTTTTGTTCTCTGTTTGTGCACAGCCTAATACGATGGATCCTGGCCCATACTTGGGGCTTTACTGCAATACAAACAAATAACAGGAAAGGAACTAGAAGTTATGGGCTTAATAACTGCGGGCAGGAATTACTGGGTGAAATTTTGTGATCTGTGTTATACAGGAGCCCAGACTATGGTCACAGTGGACCCTTCTGGCCTTAAAAATCTATTAAAGGTACAGTAAAAAGGCCAGGAAGGGCGCAGAGCATTGAGAGCTGCTACATGCAATTCAGATCCAAATCTTCAGAGCATGCATGTGCTCCATATCAGTGCCTAGGGACCTAGACCCTCAAACAGTGTAAACAGGCACTGAAGTTAAAAGAGATACCAGCTGAAGATCTGGTTCTAGATTTTTTTTAACTTACTACTGTTACAAGTATCCTCTGGACTGAAAGCAATTAGAGAGCAAATCTCTCTTATTCGTAGTAGTATTTTTCAGCTTGTTTATATTGTGGTGTCACTGTGGGCCAGATTTTAAGCCATTTAGGTCCCTAAAGATGCAGATAGATGCCTAGTGGGATTTTCAAAAGCGCCTAAGCACCCAACTCCCATTCAGATCAATAACTAGAAATCCATCATTGATTTCAATAGGTATTAGGCACCTAGTGGGATTTTCAAAAGCACCTAAGCAGGTTAGGTGCCTATCCGGATCTTTGGAGACCTACATATCTGAAAATCTGGCCCTGTGTGTATAGTCAGTTTCATTCTTTTCCCTTGTGCAGCCACTGAGTTGCTTTCCACCTTGGTTGGCTAAGTCTATCACACAGCAACAGGGAAGAGGAAGAACATTTAAAAAATAGGAAAACATGATTTAGAACTACCAGAAAGTGTCCAGTGGATAGGAGCGAGTGTCATGCCTCAAAACTATTTCAACATTTTTTTTTGAAAATTATTATTTGTAGCAATATATGTCCAGGATCTTCAAGGAGACCCCATCACCAACCAACACCTCACTGTGCTTGGCCCCACAGAGGCATAGAACAAAACCATAGTCATTGCCCCAAACATCTTACAACCTACACTGATGTGAAACTGACTAGATTTTGTGATGACCAAGTCCCTTTAACACACCTAGGACACTGAGATAGAGCCAGATGTTTCAACTGCCCAGCACTCATAACTAGGTCAGATTTTCAAAAGTACTCGGCACCTTTCATTGTTGCACTTACCCCTGAGCACCCACCATGATTTTGAAAATCTAGGTGCCTAAATGGGAGCTGAACTCTTTTGGAAAATCTGGCCCTCAGTAAATAATATCAGTGATTAATAGTAATTAATAAAGAAATGGAAGAGGCCACTATGACCATTGACTTAAAACAAAGTTAAACGGCTACTTTAGCAAAAAGTTAATGGACTGTGCCCCTTTTGGAAAGAGAGGAAGAGGCAAAGAACAAAAATACACCTAATTATGAAAAACACTCTTTGCATCCAAATGAAGCAATGTCCTTGCCCAGCTGTTAAAAAGAAGCAGAACTTAAATACGAGTGGTTCCAAATATGTAAGATGCAGAAAGAAGTTTTTCGGGTTGCTTCGCTCAGGAAGCAGTGACCCCCAAACTCCATCATTAGTAACAATAATTAGAAGGTGCTATAAGAGGGAGTATATGGATGATTGCACCTAAAACAAACAGTCTCGTTAATTTATTACAGATTTTTAACTTGGCTTCATTAGGACATGTCTGTTGAAGGCCATTTAGGACTCTGGGGATGTGCCTGTATTTTAGATTCCCTCCATGTTGTCTAGCAAAAGGAAGGCAAGAGCTCTTTGCTGTCCACTGTGATGTCTTGTGCATAGCCACTGTCAGTCTTCTAATCAAGGGCAGGTGGTTTATGGAAACCAAGCGCCTGATTCCCCACCGCCTTGCTCCTTGTGTAATCATTTGCACAGTGAGTGCATAGTTTCACAGCCACTGTCTCCTTCTGCTTGGGCAGCATCTTTCCTCCACTTGGCACTCACTTTGAACAGGTGCAAAGGACTGCATGAGGTACAAAGCCCTGTGGAATCAGGCCCCAGGCCTAAAGAACAAGTCTCAGCAAAATAATGTATTTTCCACCTTCAGATTCAGTTCTTTACACCATTGTTTTGTGTCAGCTGGGGAGCTCTGTTCTCTTGCTTTCAGTCTGAAATCATCCAAGGCTGATCACTTTTTTCTTTAATTTTTATCATCAATCCTCCCTGTGATGGCACCTGGTCCTTTGCTATTTCTGCTGCTGTGATCACAGTATCATACCGTCACCTGGGGATTCAGGTGAGCTGCTCCCTTCTGTGCTAATACCCATACTGCTCAGTGAACTCTCTAGTGGCAATGCTCTTTGAGTGCTGCAGCTGGTTGCCTTATTCCCAGTTGTGCGATGACTTCCCCCTAAGCGTGTGGCCACCAGAGCCACAGCCTGCCTTCCAATGAAAAACACAAACGGCAATTGCTTTTGTCCCATTGGACTGGAAAAGCAAGTATATAGGTCCCTAGGATAACTCTGTTTTATGTTACCGTGTCTCCTGTGGCCAGTTTGAGTTTAAAGCTGTAGGCTCACATTAGACACCACAATAAGTCGATCAAAATACGTCGACTTCAGCTACGGTATTCATGTAGCTGAAGTTGCGTAACTTAAATCGATCCCCTCCAAGTGTAGACCAGGCCTGAGCTGCACTGGGTTTGACTGTAGATGGTGGGCACAGTCTCACAGATAGATAGTAGTTGCTTGTTAGAAACTACTTACAAACTGGTCTTATGTTAAAAATCCAGAAGAGAGAACTGAGGATCTTTTGGTCCGTGCGGCTCTTTGCTACACTGACTTCCCGAGTTGTTTTTCAAAGGCAGGACTAGTCATATGCAGCCGGTAAGGGTTGCAGGATTGGGCCCTGAATTATTCACTTTCTTAATACAAATCAAAGGAACCTTGATTTCCTGGTTACATTTTATTTAAAGTGTTGGGAAAAAACCCCAGTTTCCATTGTTGTATTTTTAAAAGACATTTTGGGTGGGATTTTAAAATGTGCCCAGCATTGCTTTAACTATGAAGTCAATAGAAGTCTTGCTTATTATTGTTGATTATTCGTATTGTGGTAGTATCTAAGGGCCACTATCAAGGGCCCCACTGGCTAGGTGCTACAGACTCATAACAAAAGATGGTACGTACCATCATGACAATCTAAGAATAAGACATGAGACAACAGGTGCACATAACAAACAGACGAGCCCAATGTAGCTGTGAGACAACTTCAATTAGCGTAATAAGCAGCAGTCACACCGCACCAGCTATCTAGCTGTTGTCAAGTGGTTTGTAGGCATCTTGACGTAGGAGGGTTTTAGAGACTGCTGTAAAGAAGGATAATGCAGTGGCTTTGTGGGGTTTTATTTTTCAAACAGCAAGTTCTTCCCAAAAGAGGTGACCAAAAAAACCCCATGAAGATGCTTGTTAGAAACTACTGACTTCAGTTAGACCAATGCTAAGTGCTTTTGAAAACCCCACCTTTAGCTTCAGGAACTGAATTAGGTGCTTGTGGTAAGTGCTGGATGGGGAAAACCATAGTGCCCCTGAATTGGTACAACACAATCCTTGGCAATAGAAGCTCTTCTGCACTCCCCACCAGCTTATCTCTAGCCTCACTTAAGGTAATAATTGGAGATATACCAATCTCCTAGAACTGGAAGGGACCTTGAAAGGTCATTGAGTCCAGCCCCCTGCCTTCACTAGTAGGACCAATTTTTGCCCTAGATCTCTAAGCAGCCTCCTCAAGGATTGAACTCACAACCCTGGGTTTAGTAGGCCAATGCTCAAACCACTGAGCTATCCCTTCCCCTTGAAGAGAGAGGGTAGTTTGCTCCATTTCCTTTGCTGCTTTGGTCTCTAGCAGATCCTCCTCCTATCTGAAGCTGTTTCCTCTACACTTCTGACCTCCAGTTTTTGGTGTATGCCTCACAAACAGGTCTTATGTTAAAAATCCAGAAGAGAGAACTGAGGATCTTTTGGTCCGTGCTACACTGACTTCCCGAGTTGTTTTTCAAAGGCGCTTAAGGGAGTTTGGTATGCACGTTTCAATGGAATCTGGGCACTGGACTCCTTTATGGTTTTTTTGGAAAATCCCAGCATAGGACTCTTTAATAATAAATGATTCCAAAACTTTTCTCTTAAATCTAGTTTTTGCTAGCGTGTGAAAAAGACAAAGAAACCCCACAAATGGTAATGAGTGATACGCACTTCGGAGAAGTTAGGCTGTTAGACAATACCCATCATGCAGAATTTATGAATGGTTAACAAATCTAAGTATGTAGCCCCCATCTAATGGAGCAGAAGACAGGGAAATATTAAAGACGTGCTAACAGCTAATACTCTGAGAGCCAACTGCTTACATAAGACACAAATGGGAAGCAGAGAGGCAATTCATCTATTTTAAGATAAATGGGAGAAAAATACCTCGTGAATCAATATCATAATCCCATCCAGCAACTATCTATCTGTGAGATTGTGCTCACCATCTACAGCCAAACCCAGTGCAGCTCAGGCCTGGTCTACACTTGCAGGGGATCGATCAAAGTTACTGAACTTCACCTACATGAATAACGTAGCTGAAGTTGACGTATTTTGATCAACTTACTGTGGTGTCTTCACTGCAGTGAGTCGACTGCCGCCACTCCCCCGTCAACTCTGCCTGCGCCTCTTGCAGCGGTGGAGTACAGGAGTCGATGGGAGAGCGCTTGGGGGCTGATTTATCGTGTCTAGAATAGATGCGATAAATCAACCCCCGTTGGATCAATCACTGCCCGCTGATCCTAGGGGTCCGCAAGCAGGTTTCAGGGGGTCTGTCAAACATATTAGACTTGCTAGGGCCCAGAGCAAAAAGCCAAAGCCCTGCTGTGCAGGACTGCAGCCTGGGGCCCCAATCCCACCCCCCAGGGCTAAAGTCGAAGCCTGAGCTACTTAGCTTCTCGATGCCCCCTGTAGCATGGGGGTCTGGGCAGTTGCCCTGATTGCTCCCCCTTAACACTGGCCCTGGCTTTTATATGCAGAAAAACAGTTGTGGCACAGCTGGGCCATGGAGTTTCTATAGCATGAGAGTGGAGGGCTCAGAAAGGAAAAGGTTGACAGCCCCTGATCTAAGGCACAGAGCAATTTTCAGAGGTGCTCAGCACCCAGAGCTCCCAGTCACACTGCAGGGATTTGAACCAGTGGTTACAAAAGTCTAAATGATACAAATGGGACACTTGGGACATTTAGTTTGCAGCAAGCGCGGGTGTGAATCTACCCTCCGCTAGCCCACCACGCGTTAACTGTCCATGTGGATCCTGCAGAGACGTACTCACACGTTTGTTAGTGCGTTTTAATCTACTCCCATTTTAAAGCTACAAGTCTTCTCCCATTTCACACCCCAGCTTGCTGCAAACTAACTGTTCTTGTACACAAGCCCCTAGGTAACCACACCAGCTCATAAGCAATTTAAGTTTGTTCCATCCACCTCATATTTCATAGTAAATATGCTTCTGTGGAAAATAATGTAGTGTTCTGCGTTTTAGTGGGGAAGGGGGGGGGGAAATTAATCAGCAAAATATTAAAATAAGTATTACATTTAATTTAAACTGCTCTGGTTTTGAATTTCAGTTTTATTAGGAACAGCTGGCAGAACGTATCAAGAGAATTGTTCTTTAGTTTTTAAAAAATGTATCTGCTTTAGGTTTTGAAAACAGACTTTTTCCCTGTGTACACTTTTCTTCTAATCGCAATCAGAAACACATTGCTGGGTACTGTTAGCAAAGAGCACTGGGAGTCAAGGTTAAATCCAGCCTCCAAACTACCACTGAATGATACAGGCAAATCAGTTTAGGCTGATAGGTCTCATGCAGAAGTAATTATTTACCACTCATCAACTAAACCCTGATCCTGCAAAAACATATTTGTTTAACTTTAAGCACAGGAATAGTCCCATTGACTTCCCTTAAAGTGAAGCCTCTCTGCATTGTTTATTTCAGGATCAGGGCCTACGAAATGAATTTTGAAGCTAATATAAACGTTATATGTATAATAAACAGCTAAGAATTTTGTGCAATGCAGATTTTTTTGTTGGCTTAAAAGAATTATTTCTGATACTTATATTTATATTTGACCTAAAGCAAACAAATGTCAGTCTTTCAAGTTATATACATTATCGATATTTTAATAGAAAAACAAAAATGAGAATCAGAACAGTTGAATGATACAGCGTATCTAGTATTATATAGAGAAAAATGTGCATTTCCTGGTTTTCTAATGTTTGGGGTTTGTCTCCTCCTTAGGTTATGTACACATGGCACAGTCCACCCAGGCTTCTACCCAGATTTTACGCTTAGCCTCCCTACCATCCACATAGAAAAACTCTGACTAGCGTTTGGAGGTGATTTAAACCCAGGTTAACTGACCCAGCAGGGGGTGTGGGTTATAACCATGCTCTTCTTTAACTTTGCCTGAAACCCGCTAACTTTGCAATGAGGACGGAGACAAAATCACTTGCGTGCTGATAGTCCTCCAACGCGCCTTCCCACAATATGGCCACAAAGGACGTATACATTTTCTTGTAATTGACAAGGATCCTAGAGTGCCTCAGCACAAAGAATCATGAGATATGTCTCCAGAAACATAGCGGTAAGTGCAGACATCGTGAGGGCACAGTAACATGGATAGGGCTTTGCAGTGGGGATGCTCACACCTAAGCTAGACTAACCTGGGTGTTCAGACCCAGGTGCTAATCACTCAGGTTAACTGTGCAGTCTAGATATAGCCTAAGTGGAATGTGCAACAGTTTTGCCCTAAAATACATGTTCTTCAAACTCAGTGGGCTAAACTGTTTGACTTCTCACATGAGTCCTACAGTGTTTCCATTGGTATCAATGGAAATATGGGAATTAGACAATAAAGATTTGGTCCAATGTAATGTGTTCCACCGTGTCGATGACTGCAGGAAGACAAAGTTTTCTGCTGATATGAACCCTTCTGGCTTTGCAGTGTTTGCCTCTAGCAATTGGACAGCTGTAACTCCAAAATCAGGTAAAGGGAAAAGGAAAGACATTCATGGTTTATGGCCAGGATCTAAACAAATTTTATTGGAAATATTTATGTTTGTAGGTTTGAGGAGTTTTTATAGTGAGGAGTTCTGAAAACTGCCATAAAATTTTGCCTTGGGGGTTATGATTACATTTTTTGTATCTGTCCCAAACTTATATAAATAAAAAAGACAGTTTTTACTGTAGAAGCTTAAAGGGTTAGAGTGGTATTTGGTCTGTGCTGAACCTTTTATAGGTATGATGTTGTAAGAATATTTTTTAAAATAGCAATAAAAATACAACTTTACATTTCTTGATAAAGCAATTTTACCTTTGGTGATAAGAAAAGGATAATGTTAAAAATGTAGTTGCATAATTCGTGCTACACTATGGCCTAATGAATTTTTGTACATGCAAACTGCTCTAAACAGGAACTAGCTTAGAGTATTGTTCAGAAGAAATATGATTTCAAGAAAAACAATGAAGAGTCCGGTGGTACCTTAAAGACCAACAGATTTATTTGGGCATAAGCTTTCGTAGGTAAAAGAAACCCACTTTTTGAAAAAGTGAGGTTTTTTACCCACAAAGCTTATGCCCAAATAAATCTGTTAGTCTTTAAGGTGCCACCGGACTCCTTGTTGTTTTTGTGGATACAGACTAACACGGCTACCTCTCTGATACATGATTTCAACGGAAACTTTGTGAACTTCTGAGATTTCATGTAAGAGTCACATTTCTTGGCCACAGACCTCATCTTCCTGGTTTTTGATCTGGCTCCATTCCCGAGCAACCTGTGTGTTATGTTAAGAGTAGTAGGATCATAGGGCCCAGATGCCCATATGATTGTACCTGATGATGGTCTGTAGCCTTGTGGAGAGTAGGAAGAGTCAGCAAGCAACATGGCGAGTGTTTCACAAACTGCATGCTAGGTAATACCATGAGAGAACCCCATCAGTGCGTTCATCAGCCATGTATGCAAATTTTTTGAATGTGGTCAGAGAGTTCTTCACTTTTTCAACTGTCGAGTCTTTCACTGTTGCACCACATGCTTCTAGCCAGTCAGTTGAGTTTCTTGCAGAAAGATAGTGAGCATTTGCTGGTCTTGTTCGGAACCAGCGTTCAACTTCAGGATGAACGAGTGACAATGCACTTAACGTTGGCCTCCAGTTTGTAGTGTGTGGTATCTCTTGCTTAAATAGAAAGTATGATGCCACGGCCATGTTTGTTCACATGAACTGTGTAGTGTCTCCAGCATTCTTAACAGCCTCATTAACACTCATCAGTGTTGTCTTTGGTCAATGGAGACTCAGAGTTCAGAGGTGCTTTCACATGAGTTCACCTCCCAGATGGGGGCCAAGAAGGCACCTTGCTGATTCCTCCAGCTGCTCACTGTTCGCTCTGGCCACTGTTCTTCATTGTGCCACTGTTCACTCCATCGCCCTGTTGCCAATGGCCCTGCACCATCACCTTCTGCTGCCATCTGCAACTGTGACCTCTGCGAGTTGGTCTCTTAAGGTTCCACCAGCTCTCAGTGATTTCAGCTGAGTTCTCAGTGGGGGAACCTCGCTGCTAGTGCAGACTGCGCTGTCTCTTCCACAGAAACACTGTCCCACAGCAGGTCTAAGCACTTAGACCTGATTATCAGTGATTTCGGCTGCAGTGGTCACTTAACAAAACAAGAGACTAACATGGAGCCTAATCAACTCTGTCTTTAAACAGTGGAGAGGGGCAGGTCAAATAGTACTTGTGACTCAGGCAGACCATCAAGCAAAACACCTGTCCTCACCCTCTCTCTTGATGCCCTCAATCAGCAAAGGCTAAGTACACAGCCAATGGGAGCTTTGGGGTACCCACAGGCGAGGGCAGCGCACAGAGCCCTCTTCCCCCCCCCACCCCCAGGGGCCACAGGGACGTGGTGCTGGCGACTTCCGGGAGTGGCGCAGGGCTAGATGAGGCAGGGAGCCTACACCTCAAACCCCTCCTGCACCCCACACCCCAACTCACTGCCCTGAGCCCCCTGCTGCACCCCTCCTGTACCCCAACCCCCTGCCCTGAGCCCCCCATACTGCACACCCACTCCTGTGCCCCAACCCCTTGCCCTGAGCCCCTTCCTGCACACTGCACCCCCTCCCACACCCCATACTCCCTCCCACAACCCAACCACCTGCTCCAGCTCTACATTCATGGCCCTGCATGCAATTTCCCCACCCAGATGGGCCCTCAGGCCAAAAAGTTTGCCCACCCCTGCCTCAGAATAACACACTAGTGGTCTTACTAAAATATTAAGCCTCTTTCTTTGTTTTCAGTTTAAACCGATTTTTACTGAAAAATTCCCGGGTTTAAAATAAGCATTCAGTTTTTTTCTGAATTTCACTCTACTTTTGTATCATTCAAATATATATATATTTAAAAATAACTTGTTTCATTAGCAAAACACATGTATCTCATGCAATGTATTGTATTACAAAAATACATTAGTCTGTGTGTATATGCAAAGCTGCCTGTTGAAGTCAGGCTATGTATTAATCTAGATTAAGATACACACAATAAACAAACAAGCCTGCTTGCGAGCTCTGAAGGGCATGCGCATCTGAATGTACTGATGAATCTCAAATATTTCAAGCTGTTAGCAGATAACGGCTTAAAAATTTGACACACTAAAATAAGATGAAAATGAAAATCTGTATCAGAATACGTTTCAGAACACAGGGAAGTATTTGAAAGTTTAAAAAAAAAAACAGGAGAAAAAGATGAAGTTGAACGTATGCACTGCAAATGGTGTGGCCCAAGTATTAAATGTAAATATTTATAGGCTAATGGATCTAAATCTAAAACAGTAAACTGTTTATTCAAAAGTATTTGGGGATTAGAGATGTATTGTATTCTTAAACTCAGAGGCGGCATTGTGTTTTGAGTTCTGTTTTAGTTCCGCAGCAAACCGCATTAATGAATGGAATTCAAAGCATTAATCTGAATACTTTCCCCGCCTTCTTTCCGCCAACCAAAATAAACCCTGATATTTACCCAGAAAAATTATTAAAAATTTTTTGCTCTGATTTTCACCTGATTATGTTGTTGCGATAATAAACACTGATAAATTCCTGGGACAAATTAAAAAAAATATGGAAATTGAAGGGCCCTATGGAACATGCATGTATTCCTAGAAGTTTTGAGACCTGTACTTTCCTAAACAATGGCAGGGGTTTCAGAGAAAACGATACAGCTGGCTGAGTGCTTCCACCATTGAGAACTTGCCTGATTTTGTCACATGATAGTTAAGGATTCATTTAAAGTCCCGCCTCCTGGAGACAAGTGATTGTGCGAGAATTTTAGCTTTTGTTTAAAAAAAATAAAGTTTTAGCCCTGTGGGTTGAGAAGGAAAGCTTGAAAATATGACCTTACTGCATCCTAGAAGCTCAGAAACCAGTGGATCAATAAAACAAACCCAAATTGATTCTTTTTTTTTTAATCTCATGAGTAAGCCAGTCTCTTGATGATTGGTGGGAGGGGACGCACACTTTTTGAACAGTTGGGGTTGGCGGCAGTGTTTTTCCTATCAACACACAGCCCTGCACAGAGATCTTACACTAAAGTTCAGGCATTAGTGTCCTGTACAAAGCAAAGTTCAGTGCCCAGTCTTTCCTCCCCTAGAGGATTCTCTGAATTTAGCTAACGAGCCAATGCTTTCTGGGGATCCCCTCAGCCATTCCCAAAAGCAGCCCCAAGACAGATGCAGCTCAGTCGGGCCTCTGAGAATCAGGCGCATCTCAGTAGCAGCAGCTATTCCACTTCAGTTCTCCACGGGAATGAAAAAGATTCTTATCGACTGAGTGATGAATCTTCTCCCTCAGCAGGCTGGGCAAAACTTCCAAGAACAGGAACAGGGTAGTAGGATGAGGGCATAGCAGATGGTTTTTGCTGTGAAATCCTTCACAGGCACCTCTCATGCTAGCGGAGTGAATACTGCTGGAGGGGCAGCAGGGAGGGAGTGTGGGGCTAGAAGGATCTGTCTCAGAAGTCTGTCTCCCTTCCCACCAAAAAACTGTTTGCCTGTGTCCTTCCTTTTATTTGCTGTCTCACTGACCTCACCCTCTCTCCTACCCAGCATTGTTGAAAGCATAGGAGCAACAGAATGCAAAAGGAAATATTTTCCCTTTCGGGAACACTTTGTACAAGCACTGACTATGCAGTGCGCCTCATAGGAGTGAGATGATTCCCTGGAGGGTGGGGCTCGATCAGGAGTAAAATTTATTTTACAAACATGGAACAGATTGTTTGTAAAGCGAACATTAGAACAGTTAGTTCACTTAGAAAAAATGCTGTGTCTATTTGCCTGGAACATCAATCGGTGTTTCAATATATAACTCTCTAGACAAATATGATTAGAAGATTTTAGGTTCCACTAAAGATTACAGGAATCTTGTTTGTTGTATTTAGGATGGGAGAATAGTTGCGGGGGGAGCACTGCTTTACCATGTTATATCCGAATTCATGTTATATCGGGTCACGTTATATCGGGGTAGAGGTGTATATGACAAAAATGGTAGTATATCATATAAGGAATGAGGAATCCAGAGCAACTCTCCTTTCTACATTTGCTCTCCCTTCCTTTATCTTTCTGCTATCTAATCCGCTCCGAACAAAATTCCACCCCAAGATGATGATAAAAAAACCCCACCCACAACACTAAAATCTTCCTCCTCCCCCCAAAACTTAGGCACTAACATATTGTTGGCAAACCATCACTCTGTTCTGTCGGCTTGTACAAGCTGGTTGGGAGTGCTCCATGAAAACAGGTTGTTGATAGAAAATGCAATTTCCACAAAAGTGAAATTTTCACCACTAAAATTTCAATTTTGCTGAAATTTTTTGATATTCCATCTGGAATCAATGTATTCTTGTTTTGTTTCAGGTCAGTTTGATGTTAATCAGCGTCTGACTGAACTGCACACTGCCTCATGGGAGTTGTCGTTTTGGTGCCTCATGCCCCAATTCTCCTTGATGGTCCAGGTTCCCTGCCTGGACCACATTTCTTATAATTCACTATGATTTCCCTTCTAGTTGTTGCATCATGAGTTTTATGACCATGATGCCTCATGGGAAATGTTGTCCTACTGGGGAGCCAACCTATAGAGGAGAATGGGGGCATGAGGCACCTGAACTACAAGTCCCATGAGGGAGCATGGCAGCTCAGGATGAATCAAACTGAAACCTTACCAAATAAAGTTTTTGTTGTTGTTTTGAATTTTCCATTCCATTAAAAATTTAGATGTTTTGACTTTTTTGTCCTGATTCGGGACAAAAACAAGTGTCAAAATATTGGCATTTCCTGTGGGATAGAAGTTCTGATTTTTCTACCAGTGGTCATTATATCCCTTCCGCTCACTCTTTTTCTGCCTTGTGTATTTAGATAGTAAGGTCTTGGGAGCAAGGACCATCTATTGCTATGTTTGTACAACAATGGTGCCACACTCTCAGTTATCCCCTATGCATTACTGTAATACAAATCATAAACTCCCTAGCCAATTTGCACAGTTGGTGGTTGTGTCCAGGATTAAGTGGTTTGGGGAGGAAATTATTAAAGAGATTCCTCTTCTGACAAAATGCTAGCTTCCTAAAGAACCCCTGACTTGCCCCAGAAAAGGACCTGCGTTTTAAGCAGAACAACAAATTATTTTCTTTTTTATAGTTAGCCGCTAGACTCTTTATTGCACATTATTGGAAATGTGTGACCCTGCCTCCTGTGGAATAGTGGAATAGTAAAATATGGACTGTCTTTGTAATGGAAAAGCTTCCACACCACTTGCGTACATGTGAGAAGCACCAAAAAGAGGATAGGTATTTAGGAATTTGGTCACCCTTTCTGGCATATTCAGATGATAGAGGCTTCCCAGCCAGCAAGCCAGACTCTTTAGGCGGGTTCTTTGAATTCTAACCTGATCCTGAAGAAGTCAGGTATGATGTAGTGTGTGAACATTGTATTGTAACTTTGCCTTAATACAATTTAAAAAAAAATACCCTCCCTAGCAAGGGCCCGGCATTCAGGCAATTAAAGTCCAGATTCAGCAAAAACACATTCTTAAGTCCCACTGATATTCAATTTAAGCATATATGTAAGTGCTTTGCTGTATAGCAGTGGTTCCCAAACTTGTTCTGCCGCTTGTGCAGGGAAAGCCCCTGGCAGACCGGGCCAGTTTGTCTATCTGCTGCATCCGCAGGTTCGGCCGATCGCGGCTCCCACTGGCTGCGGTTTGCTGCTCCAGGCCAATGGAAGCTGCTGGAAGTGGCCCAGGCTGAGGGGTGTACTGGCCGCCATTTCCAGCAGCTCCCATTGGCCTGGAGCAGCGAATCGCGGCCACTGGGAGCTGCAATTGGCCAAACGTCCGGATGCAGCAGGTACACAAAGTGGCCCGGCCCGCCAGGGGCTTTCCTTGCACAGGTGGCGGGAGAAGTTTGGGAACCACTGCTGTATAGGAATGAGATTTCTCACATGCTTACAGTTAGACACATGCTTAAGTAGGCACTTTGCTGAATTGGGGCTCAGAAGATGGACAAAGATAAGTGACAGGCACCATTTATAAATAGTGCTGGACACAAACACGCAAACACAGCTACTTTATCAATGTTGCATAAGAAAATTGCTAACAACAAAAACTTATTTGTTTTTTATTCCCTCAGAAGAAACCCAGGTATTATTAAATTTGGGGTGCACGTAGATAAAATATTCTTGTACAAAAGAGCAAATTTTAAATGTCCTAAAATTTGACTAACACGGCTACCACTCTGAAACCTAAAATTTGAAAAACCTTCTACAATTGTCTTCTTAGAATGCTTTCCACCTTCTCCCAGAACACCCAATGATTTCTTGAGGAATTCCTCCTCTTTTATAGAGTTTAGATAATCCAACCAGGAAACCGCAATAATACATGCAACTTAGGTCAATCATACATGAACAGCAAATCATGAAAAAAAAGTACCATTCATGATCAGTTGGTTGAAAATTATTCATGTAAAAATTAATTGAATTACAAATAGCAAATCATTTAGTAAAGATCATACCTGTTTGCAGATCATTTGGGAGTTGAAAGAGAGGCAAAATTTGTCATATAAATTATTTGCTGAAAATTGTCCACTCAGAGGTCTGTTTCCATGCATGTAAACACCTAGCTGTTTGGAAATAAGATTTAGAGATAAATCACTGCTGAGGACACCATATTCCATACCACACACAAGAAAGAGTTTAAAAAAAAAAACTAGTCATGGTATCCACAGTTTTCTTGTTCTTCACTAGAGCTGGTCAGAACATTTGATGAAATATGGTTTCATGAAAGTCAAAATGTTTCATGGAGATGGATCGGTTTCAATTGAGTTATTGCCGAGAAGGTTTTCTCGGGTTATTTCTGACCAAGGAAAGAGACCTCACCCAAATTGAAAATCTGAGCTTTTGGTTCTGAAAACAGCCATTTTAATAAAATTCCCATATTTCAAAAACATTTGCAATGTTCCAGTGTGGAACAAAAATATCGAAACCTTGAAAATTGTCACAAAACAGAACTGGCATCTTCTGGACAATTCAGTTCTTTACCCTCAGTAGTCCTCCCCCCGCCATTTCTCATATTTTAACTCTAGTCTTCCCAGCGAGCAATGAGACAAAAGAACAATTTACATCCCAATCCTGTAAACACTACACAGGTGAGTAGTCCCATTGATTTAGTCCTCAGGGAAGGTGCAGCATGTGGTCTTGCGCTGGCATCCTTGGAGTCAGGGATGGAATGTGCCTCCTTGAGCCACAATCCTGTCCAAAGCTCCCCCGTCCTTGTGGCAGTTCAGCACCATATCACCCCCTACTGATGGGGATGACTAAATGCTACAATACACTTCTAAATTACCAGAGTAAAGGCCGCTCAAAAGGGAAAAACAAATGAACAAAAACTTTACTAGCAGGCTAATAAATAGATATTTCTGTAATATTTACTACTGTAAATATTCAGAGCAATGTATTATACATATATTGACTGGCTCAGAGAATTATAGCAGCAAGTTATGCTCAGGGGAGGGATAGCTCAGTGGTTTGAGCATTGGCCTGCTAAACCCAGGGTTGTGAGTTCAGCCCTTGAGGGGGCCACTTAGGGATCTGGGGGCAAAAATTGGTCCTGCTAGTGAAGTCAAGGGGCTGGACTCAATGACTTTTCAAGATCCATTCCAGTTCTAGGAGATTGGTGTATCTCCAATTATTACCTTTATTTTTTTTTATTGCCCCGGGTAGAAAAAGTTCTTGAGATGGAAAAATATTGCTGGAAGCTGTTCATGTTTATTGGCCTGTGGTTTCAGTGTCATTGATAGTTGTCAGTTATGACGATTGGCTTCTTAGGCACAGATCTACTTTTGGTCATGTGACTAAATTTTAACCAATTACACTGGATAAAAAAAATCCAAGTGGTAATAAATGTAATGCCATGAATTGGTGTATGTGCGTGTGGCTCTCTGCCTTCCAGTTTTTCTACTGGATAGAAACTGAACTAGTCCATGTGTCATAGGCCCTATGGTGCTAGCAGCTAGGCTAACAGATTCTCCTGTAGCTGAAGAGGTAGTGGCATGTGCTTTTGGAGCCTGAAGATCTATATTGTTCTCCCTGTCTGAGAAGTACCAAGTGGCCAACATGCACAGCATAGTGACAGCCATGAAGTTCTAGGGGGCACAGATTCGTAGTAGTATGTTCTTGGTTTACTCCAAATTTTAAATAATGTCTGGCAGTTAAATCAACATAAATACAGCAAGCAGCTTAATTTAACTTTGTATAAAAACCAGAAAGGATTTGAAAACATGCTGCCTGCACCGTAAGACTTGTATGTACATTCTTAATAAGACGCAACTGACTTTGGCTTTGTTACCAGTGCATTGGGGTCATTTCTCTGTTGTGCTAGAGAAGGGGTGTTTTAGTTAACCTTTAGGTTTTCCCTCATTAAACTGAGTAGCTGTCATTTATTTTGAACTGATTGCCTGATGGCCAATGCCAGTGAGCTGTAAGCAGATTTAATAAGTGGTATGTAAGGAAAAAGTCAAATTTTATGAGGTTTTATTTAGGTCACAATTGATTAGTGTCACGGCTTATAAACAATCCAAAGGAATCACGATAATGACCTATTCACACAGCATATTTCATCCAGAAGGATCCCAAAGCACTTTACAAGTTTTACATAGTAATCAGTTCATACAGTCACCTCCAGGAGTTGAAGGGGGTAATCTCTGGATAGTGCTCAGCAGTACCAGACAACAGTTGCGCACCATAATTGGGGAAGAGGGAAAGGCTAGCTTATCCAGAGTAGGAAGGATTTAAGGCAGACAGAATGTACTGTAATTACCTAATTGGAATTTGAGCAGAACACTGCAGATATAAAAATGGTGAAAACCTTTCATAATGCCTGGGCAAAGCTTTTGTAACTTGCCTGCTTTCCAGTTCCATTACAAACTCCAACACTTGGTCCAGGTTTGCCAATATGTTTGTTACAAGTTCTGTGGTCTCTCAAGACCCAAATTATAAAGGAAAGAGTCAGCCAGCCAGCCTCACTGGGAGAGGAATGAACATTCTCACTCACTTTCCCCACTGGGGAAACCTAACATGAAACTGTAGGTGTACTAACCTGCAGGGACCAAAAATAAACACTGAGCCCCAGGTGAACTGAAGTTGCTTAGGGCTTGTCTACATGGTGCATTAGTGTGCACCAGCTGGGGTGTACGTTCTAGTATGCACCACTAAATGCTCCTTCTAGTGTGCATTGATGACATACTTGTTTGGAATGGTTAGTTTCCCAGGGTAATAATACACTTACTCTTTTGGGAAAAGTAGCACAGAACCTTGATTTCCCATTGAAGACCGTCTCCAGCAGCAGAATACCCATTCAGATCGTAGAGCAGCATTTTATCCAAGCTAGAACTAAATCAGAACGCTATCTACTGAGTCACCACCATCACTTCCTTCAGCACTCTGGGTCGCTCCTCCAAGGACGGACGTTGCTTAGCGTATGGTTTGTGATGCGATCCTAGTTCAGGGCAGTATGATAGCACTAGGACAAGACATCTAGCATGTAAGCTTCCTGGGACTCTGTACTCTTGTTTGTACAACACCAGGCACAATGGCGCTTTGACCCTCATTTGAGACTCTTTGATGCTCCTGTGAAATAATTGGTAAATAAGAATACTACAAATATTGTAAAGGCTACATTAGGAGCACAGAACTACACACAATAATTCCAAGGGTGAAAAATAGGATCTATTTGAAGCCTATGAAATCAATGTGTTGTCTGTAACTCTTCTGCTGTACTGGGAAGAACTGCACTCTGCAGCTCTTTGCACAAGCTTATGCATAATAAGAATTTTGTATTTAAAATCCTCATACCATTGATGACTGTTACTGCATGAATAAGGTTACAATACACTATTTAATTTGGCATTTTCTCTAATGCTAATTATTTTTTTAAAGTGTATTTATTGCTCAAGAAACATTCTGAACGGATGGGCTGAGAGACCAAAATACTGCATTTATCAGCCAGAATAAGCCTTGTACAGAGGGTTGCTGTGAAAGCTTCCTCAACCTCATGCGGCCCTCAAAATATGCCTTAGCTCGGTTCTGCAAGGACCACCCCTGCAAGTGGAGATGAAGCATTAAGTCCCTGGCTTTTCTAGTGAAACTACCAACAAATCAGTGCCAATTGCATTTGGACACCTGCCTATCAGAAACTTGGCCGAGACTCCAGCTTATTATGGCAACCAAACAGCCATTGAACTGCAATAACTTTCAGTTCTTAATGTTTTATTTGTGTTAAAGTTTAAATTAATATTTTAACATTTTAAAATATTGCTTTCTACAATTGCCCGTGCAGTGGCTTATATCATGTCCCCAGTAATCTCACCGACTATATACAGCTTTTCGCCAGAACAGAGCTTCGAAATCTGAATCTCATCATGGTTCACAAATGAGGTCTTTCTTTCTATAAAAGAGGGCTACGGAAATAAGTTTTGTTTCCCCTAAAACAAGCCTAAAGATAGATTTACCGCCCCCACTCCCAATTCAGCAACTTCTTTCTCTAGCGTTTTTCCCCTTTTCAGGCTCTGTCTGCCTGCCTCTGGTGAAATTAAATCTTGATTAATATACGCAGTACTTGTCCTTTGTGACTCTTAACAGTTAAGAGAGGACATAGAGTCCTGAAAGGAATGCCTCTGAGGATTCCCTAATGAAGTGACAGGCATTAAGGATTCTACTGCTTGGATGGCCTTACAGATGCCTTTATAACCTCGCCTCTAGGTAGGATGAGGAGGTCTTGTTTTACTGTCTGACTCATCAACCATTTCTGAATGTCTGCTGTTAATTTGGAACACCTTAACCTCATCTGTTTTCTCCACACTCTGCCATTAGGCAGAGCATAACTTGGTCTTGAGACATCTGGAATTTGACAGCACATATGTCCTCTTCATATAAAACAATACATCTGTCCCGAAGGCAAGTTGCTCAATTGTTTCTAATAAATTGAGTAAAAAAATAATTAAAATATAATAACCAACAGTCATTTTCAGGCTCCCATAGACTTTTCTGCTTGAATTTACCAGGTGTAAATCTAAAGCGAATCAGCACATAATTCATAATCCAGTGCCAATTCTGATACCCTTAACAACACTGAGAAGCCCTTACTTCACAAGTGGTCCTACCGACTTCAGGTGAATAAGGTACCCTTCAACCAGTGTAAAGGTATAAGAATCCATCCTTAAGATAGATAATTTAACTCAATTATATTTACTGACTGTAATTTATCATAAATTAACAGAAAAAAAACATTTTTACACAAATGGCCTTGCACAAGACATTTTCTGGACACTGAAATGGAGAAATGCAGTCTCAAAGTAGGAACATGGGAATTTACCAGATTGCATAAGACCAGCCAAGTTTCTGGCCATTCCAAAGGAACTGCCTGTCCAAGAGCCGGAGGAAGCAATATTGGAATATCACAGAGGGATTAGGCTAACAGAGAGACACACCCTAAGTATTATATGCTACACAACAAACCACCACTGTCATTTCGTCTTGGAGTGATTTTTCAATACAACCTCATTAAAGACACCAAAATAGCACAGTGGTGCTGTGAGGACATTAAAACTGAGCTGCAGTGATGACTCTACACATTACAACGCTAGAAGAACCATTACAATTATAATTTGTAGCTCTCAAAGGGCCTGTACAACAAAGGTACAGTAATGAGTGACTCAAAGACATTGTACAGCACCATTACACCTACACTGACCATCTCTAGGACTCGTCTCGTCTCTGATTTGCTCACAGAGGATATGCAGACAGCTGATGAAAGTGTCAGTGTGAATTTTTGCCAGCATCGCTCTCTTATTATTGCTACAGGTTGGCATCTCCAAAGTGCATGGAGAAGGTGCCAAGCTTATTACTAACCAACTTCTATAATTTACAACCTGCACAACTGAGGGCTGAAAAACCCAGCAATTTTGCAGGGTAATTCTGGGAAGTAACCGGCATCACAGCACCAATTATTAAAGCCACTTGTACACACTAAAGCTATAAAGATTAAAAATATAGCACATTTGTCATTAAATATGGATGAAATCATGTAATATGTATTATATAGTGGTACAACAGCCAGCCGCACGAGCTCTAGCCCAGCCCTATAGAAGAGCCACAAACCCTAAGTCCCAAATCAGCGTGCGTTTTGTCTAGCAGAGGAACAAGTTTGTCATGCAAAATAAACACAGATGTTCCGAGCACTGACTGTAGCTTTTAGGCAACTGGCTAGGACTAGAAAGTGCTTTAGGAAAATGTGCTGCTTAGTGAAAGCCTACAGCCTCCGCACATACTGTACTTCAGCTGCAGTTGAGGCTGTGTGAGTCATTTAAAGGACATAGCCTGTTGTTGTTTTTAATTTTGTTTGCTGTTTATTGTATTCCCTCCCCCTCCATACTCAATATTCTGTCTTGAAACCCATTCAAATGGCTCCCTGTGCTGATGTGCTCGGCATGCTTTAGTGACACACGAGCTCTCTTCAACACTGCTGGCTAAAGCTACTTCATGTTTTAAAAAGGCTAGATTTTATTAGCACTTCAGGCCTTGCTTTGCTTTTTTTAATGTAATTGTTTTCCTCTCTTTTCTCATTCGAGTCTCTTGAGAGATGAATCCTTTTCTCTTGTGCGACATACATGCACCTCTTTCAATCTCCTTAGCTACTGCATGTCATTCCCATAGTCTAGGCGCGCGCGCACACACACACACACACACATATATATTATCTGCACTCAGAACCAGCCACTGCATCTTTCTCAGTTTACCTCAGGCTTTCCTGATGGTGATATCCCTTTCCTGGGAAGAGAATAGCTAGTGGTTCCTGGTAGGGCTAACCTCCATCTTGCTCAAGATAGACAGTTACATTAGAGCTAGGAAAACCAGAGTCCTCTCTTCTGGAGTATATTGTCCCCTATGCTCCTGTAGCTTCAGTGGGCCCCAATACAAGTCGCACATTTCCAGTATGAGTCTCAAGTCTTCTTTAGCCCAAAGTGAAAAAGAATGGTCCAGTGGTAAGGGCACAAGCAAGAAACTTGGGGTCAATTCCCTGCTCTGCCACCGTCTTTCTGTGTGACGTTGGCTGAGTCACTTGGGCCCAGATCCTCAACAGTAGTTAGTCGCCTAACTCTCATGGTGTAAAAATCAGAGTTAGGCCCCTAAATACCTTTTGAAGATCTGGGCCTTAGTCTCTCTCTGCCTCAGTTCCCCATCCGTAAAATGGGAATAACGGTATTTCTCTCAGGAGTGTAGTGAGGATAAATAAATTAAAGATTGTGAGGTCCTGAAATACTACAGTAATGGAGGCCAGATATGTATAGATAGCCCTCTGAAAGGAAGGAGCATCAGATTCATTCCCCATCCTCCTCCAAAGTTAACAGGATGCCCACAGAGGAAGGTATGTGGCAGTGAAGACACCGCAGTAAGTAGATTTAAGTACGTCGACTTCAGCTACGCTATTCACGTAGCTGAAGTTGCGTATTTTAGATCGATTCTTCCCTCCCCTACCCCCCAGTGTAGACTAGGCCTAAGCAACACAGCTTGAATTTCAACTATCGAGCTCTGAATACTTGAGGCAAACTGCTTGCTATCAATTATAGAAGGGGGAAACATACACCAAAAAGTTTGTTTGGTAATTTCAGAAAATATATACATTCCCAGAAAGTGTGCTTGCAGATTTACTATGAACAGGGAAAGGCTAAATTTGTTGAGTAAATTACTTTCTGAAAATTATTCTCTCAGCTCTAGTTAGCACTAGTTAGCTTGAGACCATGGATAATTCATTACCCACAAATCTCTGCCTGGATGGGGCAACATAAGTAATTTGGAGTCCATAGGCCTAATTAGGTATCGTTTAATGGACTGATGCTCATTCTGCTGCTGCACAATTCAAAAGCAATTTGTTTAAGTTGTGCGATCCAGTTGCAAGGTGAAGGAGATTTTAATATCTACTTTAATTGTGCAGAACATCAATGCAGTTGAGACTCCTACAGCTATGTGTGGGGAGTAGGTGAGGACCCAGCAGCAAATGTGACGTGGAGCATGACACATGCCACTCCATCCTTAAAAGAGAAGTGTCTTCAAAACACTGAAAGTTCATACAATTATTATTATTGATACTGCTCAACTAAATAATGGGTCATTATTTGGGATGGCCAAAATCATTTGAATAATGTTAACTTTTGATTAAAATGTAAGTGGAAATAAATCTCCCTTTTTGAGGTTCAGAAAATGTGAGGGTGAGGGGGTTGGTAAATTATGTTTCATGTAATTCACCTCTGTACTTCCTGATTCTGGTCAGGACAGGATGTGGAAGAAGAAAAATACCGTGAGAACAGCCGCTCTCAATATATTTCTGACCCAACCAGAAGAATAAAACCCCCCAAAATGTCACAAAAGAGCCTGTTCTCATGCCATTTGTAGAGCCAAAAAGTTGAATAAGGTTTAGACAAGTTATCTGAACTGGACCTCCAAATCATTTTGAATTTCACTGACCGCTGTAATTATTATTTGCTGGTCTTTTGGGGAAGCTGATTTGTTTTAAATTGAAATTGTTGGATCAGAGCTACGGTGCAGAATAAAGAGTGTGAGATTTGATATTCACATTTTGGAAAATTTTATGAGTAAATGAGGAAAAAATGCTGCACAATTTAATACAAAAAATATTCATACATTTTCTTCTGGGTCATTTTGGAGTTCAGAAACATTACTCTTCATGTCATTATTACAAAATGACCAGTTTGGCATCAAAATGGGGGGAAATTTAAATATTTGTACCATTCAAAATTACAGTGTTTGAGAACTAGGATGTCGTTGTTAATGGGATAGGCTCCAAGAAGCCAAGGAAATAAACTTTGCTAAGATGCTGTTTAGGTATTAAAAGCAAGCATATACTGTATATGTCTGTTCCTGATAACTGTTATGCTTTTATAGTTTTAGCCTTAAACAACATATTGTGACCTAAATCAAAGAGACAATCCATGTTCTCACCAATATGCAAAAAATATAGATGAATCAATTGAATGACATGTTGCTGTTTTTATTAGAATCTGATGTTGTGAATCTCTGTGAGGAGGTGAAGTTTGCAGACCGGCATCTAGAACAAACAGCCATATCACTCAGATGTACACGTTTACTGACTAAGACAGAGCTAACTATCCATTGTGGCAAATTCAGGCCAATTAGCTACCTGGAGAGGGGTAACGATTAGCCCGGAAGGCTTAGCCAGCAAAATAAGGTTCAGCTAAGCTACTAATCAGGTTCAGCTGGCCCCAGTTGCTAGAGACCTTTTTAAACCCTCCCTGACAAGGAAGCGGAGAGGGGGGAAGGAGGATGAGAGAAGCAGGGCAGCTGCCAGCAAGGAGGGACAGCTGAGCTCTGAGACTCGCTGCAGGACGGAGGGCATTCTCCCCAAGGGGGGGGGAAAGAAACTAGAGCTAGGGGGCAGGCTGAGAAGGAATCAGCCCGGCCTTGTGAGATTGAGAAGGGTTTTTTTTCCCTTGTGCCCTAGCCTGTGCCTCTGAGGCTGGGAAGGACTGAGCTAACAAACAGAGGGGCAGATATTTTGCCACACCATATTGTGAGCAAAACTGAGTTTGCTGTGGGAAAGGTTACAATACTCGCACAGGGGCGTATAGGCCACGTCAGAGCTGTTAGTTTATTGACAGTGCAAACTCCATATTGACGCAGGAATGGCAGACAAGATGATGGTAAAGGGAGTAAAGTGTAATTATCTACTAAATATCATCTTCCTTTACATCAAAGTCATACTCCCATTGTAGATCCTGCATTGTGTGCACAAGATGCCCTGAAAAGATGGCCCAGAGTCATCGGGGTGGACATACAAGAAATTTTGCAGTAGTAATTGTATGATGCAGTTTTCACTTCAGAAATTAGGTAGGTGGGGCAGAGATTGATTGCGTGTTTGTACATAATTTAGCACAATGGGGCTTGATTTGGTTGGAATCTGGGTGCGTAAATGCTAAATAATAAAATCATTTGTGTTACCACTGAAATTCACCCATTTAAGAAACAGGTTTGCGATGCTGACATTCGCATTTCTGGAAGACAGCCACACACACTGCTGAACTGATGCTGTCTCAGTTCAGCCTGCATCTACTTTCCTGGAGTATTTTTTGGAGTGCCCAGCTAATGCAGAACATAAACTATGTATAGTAGTGTGCTTGCAGAAAGCAATCCCTGTGGTTAGTTAGTGTAATGCTCGGGTGCACGACTACCTCTCCATGACAGCATACAAACTCCAGTCCCTTGTTCAAACCCTGCTCCTTGCTCTAAGAGTTGAGTTACACTTAGTTGTAAGTGATTTGTCGGTAAATGTGGATTTCACCATACACCCACAAGCTGACAGAAAAGTATTAGAGGCCAAGTAAGAAAAATGCTGCTTGAGAACTTATTAGAGTTTGTATATTTTGACGTGAAGTTGATAATTTGTGTGTAGCCGTTATAAAGCTTTAGTTTTTTGAAAAATGTCTACTATAACTAATTATATTCTGACCCACACCCACTTGCCATCCCTCCATAATTTCCCACAACTGTGAAAATTTAATTCAGTAAAACTTGTAAAAAGATGCTTAAAAATTAACATCAATATTATCCATCTAAATGATCTATAAACAAAAAGCAAATTCTGGCAAGGCTACATATTGGGCCAGATCTTCAGGAGCTGGGCTAATTTACCCCAGCTGAGGATTCGGCCCACTCATTCAAGGATCAGAAATAATTCCATGTGATTTAGGTGAGCAATCGCAACACAGCTTGAATTTTGCAATCAATCTAGAGAATAAAAAGAACTTTCCAAAACGTGTTGAGTAAATCTAAATAGCAAGCAAATGTGAGGAAATCACAATCTGCTCACGGACAGTCTGTGAGAGGGCAGGAGGGGAGACTGAAGCTGGGATTTTCAAAGGAGTTAAGGGACTTTGGTGCCCACATCCTGTTGAAATCCCATGGGAATTGGACGCTTCATTTCCGTGAGTCAATTATTCTCTAAACTTGGACTTATTCTTGCATACTACACTACAGAAAAATCCAGCTTGCAACAGCCAGACTTTGCCTGTCCAATAAAGGCTTAATTAAGAGGGCCTAGGGCAGGGGTGGGCAAACTTTTTGGCCCGAGGGCCACATCTGGGTATGGAAATTGTCTGGCAGGCCATGAATGCTCACCAATCGGGGGTTGGGATGAGGGCTCCAGCTGGGGGTGCGGGCTCTGGGGTGGGGCCAAAAATGAGGAATTCAGGGTGCAGGAGGGGGCACTGGGCTGAGGATGCAGGCTCTGGAGTGGGGCTGAGGATGAGGGGTTGGGGGTGCAGGAGGGTGCTCTGGGTTGGGACCAAGGAGTTCAGAGGGCAGGAGGGAGATCAGGCCTGGGGCAGAGGGTTGGGGTGCAGGAGGGGGTCAGAGGTGCAGGCTCTGGTCAGGCAGCTCTGCATGCTGCCCTGTCTGCAGGTGCCATCCCTGCAGCTCCCATTGGCCGTGGTTCCTGGCCAATGGGAGCTGCGGGGGCAGTGCTTGGGGCAGGGGCAGTGTGCAGAGCCCCCTGGCTGTCCCTATGTGTAGGAGCCAGAGGGGGGACATGCCGCTGCTTCCAGGAGCTGCGGCATATGCAGAGCCATGGCATGTGCAGAGCAGGGCAAGCCCTTGAACCCACTTCCTGGCAGGAGCTTGAGGGCTGGATTAAAACACCTGAAGGGCCAGGTGTGGCCCCAGGCAGCGCCGGTGCAAGGATGTTTGGCACCCTAGGCGAAACTTCCACCTTGCACCCTCCACCCCCCCGCCCCCGCCCTGAGCCCCCCCCCCCGCCCCGCAGCAGCTCCGCCCTGAGGCACCCCCTTTGTGGCAGCTCCCCACCCCCCATCCTCTGCCCTGAAGCACCCCCCTTTCCCCACAAGCACCCTGAGCACGCTGTTGCTGCTTCACTTCTCCCGCCTCCCAGGCTTGTGGCGCCTAAGCTGATTGGTGACGCAAGCCTGGGAGGCGGGAGAACTGAAGCGGCCACAGTGTGCTCAGGGAGGAGGCGGGGCAGGGGTGAGCTGGGGCGGGGAATTCCCCTGCGTGCCACCGCGCCCCCTTACTTGCTGCAGGCAACCCTCCCCCCGCTCCCCTGCCCCAGCTCCCTCCGCCTAAATGCCAGCGGCGACCAGGGCAGTCGAAGATCCGGCCACCGCGGTCGCTGCCGAAGAATATGGTGCCCCCCAAATCCTAGTGCCCTAGGCGACTGCCTAGGTGGCCTAAATGGTTGCACCGGCCCTGGCCCCAGGCCGTAGTTTACCCACCCCTGGCCTAGGGATTTCAGCACTGGACTGGGACTCAGGAGAGCTGGCTTCTATTTCCAGTTCTGCCACTAGCCTAACTGGGTGACCCTGGGCAGATGACTTCACAACTCTAGGCCTCGCATTCCCCATCTGTAAAATGAGGGTAATGATACTGCCCTATTTTGAAAGTGTTTGGAGATCTACTGATGAAAGTGCTATATAAGAGGTAGCTATTATTATATTACTGGTCATGCATGGCATGGAGGTTTGCCATTTGACTTTAATGAGCACAGGATCAAGCCCTGATTGCATGGTAGCAGTACGTTAAATATTGGTGTTCTCTGAAAACCTTAAGGCCAGATCCTAGTTAATGCAAATCAACATAACTCCATGGAGTCAGGGAGTAAGATTTGTAGGCTAGAGTGGTTAAGTTATAAAAACATTACACTTAGAGTTAGTCAAACTCTTTCAGATGAAAAGATTTTCATTTTAAAATGGCCTTTCTAAAACATAGAATTTTGTGAAAAATTGTCAACATTAGCAACGTCTTTTACCATTTTTTAAACCAGAATTTGCACAGAAATCCTTATTGATATTTTTCATTTACTGAAAACTTCATTGTCTTGCTGAAAACGTGTTTTGGTTTGGGTTTGGTCAAGGGACTATTTCAACTATAGTTTTGATAAAAGTGTTGATAAAAATGTCAAGTATACGATCGTGGAAAATTTAGCAAAAACTGGAAAATGAGTCCAATTTGAATACTGCAGAAGGGAAACTCTTTTAACATTCTTCATTTCCCTATTTTTTGACTTGCATTCTTCATTTAGTGTATTACTTCAGATTGTAGAACAAGAAACCTTCTTTTATCTAAAGCAGTGGTTCTCAACCTTTCCAGACTACTGTACCCCTTGTAGGAGTTTGATTTGTATTGAGTACACCCCAGTTTCACCTCATTTAAAAACTACTTGCTTACAAAAATACAAAAGTGTCAATATTATTGAAAAATTGCTTATGTTCTCATTTTTACCATATAATTCTAAAATAAATCAATTGGAATATAAACACTGTACTTACATGTCAGTGTATAGTGTATAGAGCAGTATAAACAAGTCATTGAATGGAATTTGAGTTTGTTCTGACTTCGCTAGTGCTTTTTTATGGAGCCTATTGTAAAACTAGGCACATATCTAGATGGGTTAATGTATCCCCTGGAAGATCTCTGTGTACCCCTAGAGGTACACATACCCCTGGTTGAGAACCAGCGCTCTAAAGTGTCAGATAGGAACGCGTGGAATTTTTGTACACCTTGTGCCATCAGAGATGGAGGTCTCAGAAGTCTGGTTATCTTGATGACCTGAGCCATGATGTTTGATTACTAGCTACAAGTGTTCCCCAGTGAAATGAAGTGGTGCTAAGTTAATGAAGTATTAAAATAGGAAGAGCAACTATATTGACCGGACATTCTATTACATAAGAAAATATAAATTCCTATTAACATGATTGCTTGGCTGTATTCACCTTGTTTGGTTATTGTGATTTATTACAGACCCCAATCAGGGTCCCAATGTGCTGCACTGTAAACATGTAATAAAAGAGAGTCCTATCTCCAATGAATTTATAGTCTAAATGTTAAAACCCTCTGTTATGGTTAGTACACACATCTACTGATTGCTTTGATGCTGGAAATCCATACTGAAAAATTATATTTTATTACAGATGAAAACCTTTGTTAAAAGCCCAGTAAGGCTGCAAAACCAAACGTTCAGAAGCTAGCAATAGAATGAAAGCTGCAACCTTAATTCAGCCCTCTTGTGCATCTGCAGTATGGTAGGTACAGTCTTTAATTACATGATCACGTACTATTTTTTCCATAGGACGCCTGCCTCATTCGATGCACAGGCAGGATGGTGCGCACTGTGAGCAGCTATTTAATATTTTGTTTTCTCCTCGCTGGTCAATGTGTGACACCCACCTCCCCAGTTCTATTTATTGCACATGGGCAAACTAGGCTCTGAAGACAGATTTTTTTCACGGGTTTTTCTATGGTGCTTATCACTACAGTATCTGAGTGTTCAAAGCACAGCTGTCATTGACTTCAGTTGCAGCTGTGAGTGCTCAGCAAGTCAGGCCTCAGAAAGTGAAAAACACAATTAGTGGCCACCTGTGAAAAGTCTGATTTAAGTGTTTTCACTAGCATCTGTGTGACAGAGGCAGGGACAGAATCTAGTGCCCCGGGGCAACGTTCAGCTGCCTTAATCAACAGACCATCTTTGTTCTCCCTGTTGTCCCATCTCATTCATGATGCACCTTTCGACTTCCGCAAGAAATGAGGCAGGGTTCCTACAAGACAACAGCCTGTTTCACGACACAACCCTGTTTCATCCCTAGAGAACCTGGGAGGCAGTGACCATGAGATGGTAGAGTTCCGGATCCTGACACAAGGAAGAAAGGAGAGCAGTAGAACAGAGACCCTGGACTTCAGAAAAGCAGACTTCGACTCCCTCAGGGAACTGATGGGCAAGGTCCCCTGGGAGAATAACATGACGGGTAAAGGAGTCGAGGAAAGCTGGCTGTATTTCAAAGAAACCTTATTGAGGTTGCAGGAACAAACCATCCCAATGTGTAGGAAGAAAAGTAAATATGGCAGGTGACCAGCTTGGCTTAACAGTGAAATCCTTGCTCGTCTTAAACACAAAAGAACAGCTTACAAGAAGTGGAAGATTGGACAAATAACCAGGGAGGAGTATAAAAGTATTGCTCAGGCATGCAGCTGTGAAATCAGGAAGGCCAAATCACACTTGGAGTTGCAGCTAACCGGAGATGTTAGGAGTAACAAGAAGGGTTTCTTTAGGTATGTTAGCAACAGGAAGAAAGTCAAGGAAAGTGTGGGCCCCTTGCTGAACGAGGGAGGGAACCTAGTGACAGAGGATGTGGAGAAAGCTAGTGTATTCAATGCTTTTTTTGCCTCTGTCTTCACAGACAAGGTCAGCTCCCAGACAGCTGCACTCTGCAGCACGGTATGGGGAGGAGGTGACCAGCTCTCTGTGGAGAAAGAAGTAGTTCGGGGCTATTTAGGAAAGCTGGACGAGCACAAGTCCATGGGGCCGGATGCGTTGCATCCGAGGGTGCTAAAGGAGTTGGCCGATGAGATTGCAGAGCCATTGGCCATTATCTTTGAAAAATCATGGTGATCGGGGGAGGTCCCGGATGACTGGAAAAAAGCTAATGTAGTGCCCATCTTTAAAAAAGGGAAGAAGGAAGATCCAGGGAACTACAGGCCAGTCAGTCTCACCTCAGTCCCTGGAAAAATCATGGAACAGGTCCTCAAGGAATCAATCCTGAACCACTTAAAGGAGGGGAACAGTCAGCATGGATTCACCAAGGGCAAGTCATTCTTGACTAACCTAATTGCCTTCTATGACGAGATAACCGGCTCTGTGGATGAGGGGAAAGCAGTGGATGTACTATTTCTGGACTTTAGCAAAGCTTTTGATACAGTCTCCCACAGTATTCTTGCCAGCAAGTTAAAGAAGTCTGGGCTGGATGAATGGACGGTAAGGTGGATAGAAAACTGGCTAGATGGTCGGGCTCAACGGGTAGTGATCAATGGTTCCATGTCTAGTTGGCAGCCGGTATCAAGTGGAGTGCCCCAAGGGTCGGTGCTGGGGCTGGTTTTATTCAATATCTTCATTAACGATCTGGAGGATGGTGTGGACTGCACCCTTAGCAAGTTTGCAGATGACACTAAACTGGGAGGAGTGGTTGATACACTGGAGGGTAGGGCTAGGATACAGAGGGACCTAGACAAATTAGAGGATTGGGCCAAAAGAAATATGATGAGGTTCAACAAGGACAAGTGCAGAGTCCTGCACTTAGGACGGAAGAATCCCATGCACTGTTACAGACTAGGGACTGAATGGCTGGGCAGAAGTTCTGCAGAAAAGGACCTAGGGGTTACGGTGGACGAAAAGCTGAATATGAGTCAACAGTGTGCCCTTGTTGCCAAGAAGGCTAATGGCATTTTGGGTTGTATAAGTAGGGGCATTTCCAGCAGATCGAGGGATGTGATCATTGAGGCCTCATTTGGAGTACTGTGTCCAGTTTTGGGCCCCACACTACAAGAAGGATGTGGATAAATTGGAGAGAGTCCAGCGGAGGGCAACAAAAATGATTCGGGGGCTGGAGCACATGACTTATGAGGAGAGGCTGAGGGAACTGGGATTGTTTAGTCTGCAGAAGAGAAGAATGAGGGGGGATTTGATAGCTGCTTTCAACTACCTGAAAGGGGGTTCCAAAGAGGATGGATCTAGACTGTTCTCAGTGGTAGAAGATGACAGAACAAGGAGTAATGGTCTCAAGTTGCAGAGGGGGAGGTTTAGGCTGGATATTAGGAAAAACTTTTTCACTAGTAGGGTGGTGAAGAACTGGAATGGGTTACCTAGGGAGGTAGTGGAATCTCCTTCCTTAGAGGTTTTTAAGGTCAGGCTTGACAAAGCCCTGGCTGGGATGATTTAGTTGGGTTTGGTCCTGCTTTGAGCAGGGGGTTGGACTAGATCCCTCCTGAGGTCCCTTCCAACCCTGAGATTCTATGATTCTATGAGAAGGTCCAAACTCTGCACTGAGTGAGACGGAAATCCTATGGAAAAATAATATGTGATCATGTCACGAATGACTGTTCTAATGCTTATGCGCAAATAGGGCCAAACTAAGGTTGGCAGCATTAATTCCGGCATTGCCTAACTTTTGAGTGCTTGACTTTGCAACCTTAATGTTCTTTCAACATCATTTTTTGTGTGTATTGTGGAATGTAGATTAATAACTTCTGTTAGGACAGAGGTCGCTTTCTTTATTAGGGTTAGCTTTATAACGTTTTTATTTATTTGTAAAGGAAACTTTCCTATAAAAGCATTTTTTTTCTGGGCTTGCTGAGTGGCTGATGCTTGTAGTAGTGAGGACTCGTTCATTTAATATTTGGAATAAAGATTACTTCCAGCTCTCTAGAGGCAGGTTATAATCTTCTTCCCACAGGACTGCCCAGAGGATTCAGGGGGCCTGGGGTCTTCGGCGGTGGGTCCCAGGGCGGAAGGATCCCCCGCCGTGGATCCCGGAGTGGAAGGACCCCCCCGCTGCCGAATTGCCGCCGAAGACCCGGAGTGGAAGAAGCTCCGGGGGCCTGGGCCCCGCAAGAGTTTTCCAGGGCCCCCGTAGCGAGTGAAGGACCCCGCTCCAGGGGCCCCAAAAAACTCTGGTGGGGTCCCCTGAGGATCCCGGGGCAAATTGCCCCACTTGCCCCCCCCCCTCTGGGCGGCCCTGTCATCCCAATCAGCAGCATGGGTTCATGTTGCTAAGCCTAAGGATTTTATCACAAATTTTGTGATGTGTTGTTTCTCAAACTTTCAGCTCTGGAAGTCAAGTGACAATGTGAGAATCTCAGTTTTCATTTTAAAAAATTTTTCTAGCCCCTATGGTTGCAGAGAAAAGCTTAAAAATGTGAACCCTAATGGCTCAAGAACCAGCAGGCAAATAAAAAAAATTAAAAATGTTTGTTTGTTTGTATGTTTAAATTCATGAGTTTGAAGCCAATTTCATGATTTTTGCAGTGGCCTGGCTCATGATTTTTGAACACTTGGGGTTGGCAGTACTGAAGGTAACTCCTAAGGTTACCTGGATTAGTGCCACATCTGGATTACACCTGGATTAGTGCCACATCTTTTCTTGTTTGCTGTGTTCTTGTGGCTTTTCGGCTATGCGGAGCTCTTCTTCATGACCTGAAGAAGAACTCTGCATTGCTCAATACCTTGCGTCTTTTACTGACAGAAGTTGGTCCAATAAAAGCTATTAGCTCACCCACCTTGTCTCTCTAACATCCTTTCTTGTTGTGTAATCAGGAAACAAGGTCTCTGATAAACATCATGCAGTGCTGAAATTTCACATACAGCTTGACTATCCAATCTCAACATTTGCTTACATATCCTTGGTAAGCCCTTATTGGGCAGATCTTCAGCTGTTGTTCATCAGTTAAGTCCCTGGAGCTATACTCATTTTCAGCAGCCCAGGATCTGGCCATAGATTTTTTGTAATGAACAGTTAAAACCATAATCCTACAGATGTGCACTTTTTGCTGGCCTCTAGTAATCACTTTTGAGTGTTTTAAGATGGTCAATGAAAGGCAGGGAAATCCCTGCATTTTACATCACTGTATTTATACACCAGTGGTATATTTACTCCTACCATCAATTTATTCTTGGTAGTAGGCAATACAAACTATGATAACTTAACATTGCCCATGCTCCGTTTCCTGGAATCAGCGGTCTCAAAAGCCAAGGCAACGCCGCTGTTTCTAGGAGGCATAATATAACTTCCATTTTCTCTAAGCAAAGAGAATTGCAGCCAGTGATTTGGTTTCTATCCAGATCTCTACATACAGATAAAATGGGGTCATCTCCCATTCTTAGGAATTCAGTGCTTCTGCCCAGCAGCTGCTGCTGGACTCTCACCAGCACAGAGTGTACCGACCATGAAAATACTGTAGCTGTATCTTTATCTTTGAAAAGAAATGAAAAGAAAAAAAAATACAGCAACTACAATCTGAATAGCAATCCTCCTGGTCTTTTCTAGCATTGTCAAGCAGAGAAATCTGGAACCCACAGTGTTAACATCTATAAGCTGCTCCGACAAGGGAATATATACTGTTAAATCTTGGGAGTTATTTAAAATGCCAGTGAGTATAATAGCAGTGCTCTGAAATAACCATTTCATCTGCCTACATTACTCTAAAATTAATGAATAATGAAGCGATGCCCTTCACATTCTCTTCCCTTTCCATTCCAAGATATATTGATCAGATGACATTTATTTAAGTTTGGGATAATGTATTAATTTCAAGATAATTATTCAATATACTTTTGTCACTGTTGATATGCTTCAATGTCATCCAGGGGCCGAGGGATGAATAAACTGTTATCTGACATTGCTGGACAGGGTGCTAGAAATAAATGCAATTTTTCTCCTTGAGAAAAGTCTTAGGGGGGTTTTTTGGAGCGGGGGCGGGAAGAGGAGAAATGGGGAGAGTTTTATGGCAGAGTAGAGGCAGGCTAAGAGGATAAGGATAAAAAAATTGAAGGTACTGTGGGACGAACTGCTCTTTCGTTGTCACTGGGGTCAGACTGATGCTCAGCAAAGCTGACAGAGCCCATCCTTAGTGGATGCCACTGCAATATTAACACTCATTTGGAGCAGATGTGGCTAAAAGCATGAAACATTGAACAAACAGCTGCCAGAGATCCAGTGCCATTGCAGGAGCACTTATGTTCTATTAATGAACTGCATTTCTGAGGCCGGTAGGGCAACCCTTATTCCCCTCCGTTCTTTAGCAGATGGGTCAAGCAATGGCATTTCAGAGAGGCACGATCCCTTTGGTGGAATGTCACCATGTTGCTCAAAGAATTCTAATGAAAAGTGCTTGCCGGTCCGCTTACATAACAGCAGCTACGACATTTCTTTAACCTCCAGTAATTTGATCAATGTAATTTTACTGCAGATTTATTTGTACACTCCCATAATACTTACTTTTTAAAAAAAATCTTTAGTCTTTGTGTTCCTACATGTGCCACCTGTGGAGGCAGACTGCCATATGCAAACAGACAGGGTCAGATTCTGATGTCAGTTACCGGTGTCTAAAGCTGGAACAACTCCTACTGAGCCAAATGGAGTTATTCCAGGTTTACGCTGGTGTATCAGAGCAAAACTTGTCCCATAGTGTGGATAGGAAAGATACAGGATGGGGGAGGGATAACTCAGTGGTTTGAGCTATTGCCCTGCTACACCCAGCATTGTGAGTTCAAACCTTGAGGGGGCCATTTAGGGAACTGGAGCAAAAATGTGTCTGGGGATTGGTCCTGCTTTGGACAGTGGGCTGCATCCCAAGAGCTCAGTGGACTTTCTTCAAAACAAAGAAGGCATGTGGGAAACACACCCTTTTTAGACTCAGGGGAAGGACTAGAATAATACAGGAGTAGGATAGAAATGCTCTCAAAATAAGAGGGGGAAAAAAAGAAGCAAAACTAGGAAGTGTGGCTCCCCAATGGGGTGATAGTTGGAAAGAAAGTGGTTCCGTGCAAGCAAGGCAGATACTGTTTTCATTTAAGAAAAGAGAATGGGGGTGAACTGCGCATTAAAACAACACTTCTGGTTTGTATTTTCGCTACTGTGTAGGGTGAAACTCAGGCCTGGTCTACACTAGGCGTTTAAACCGGTTTTAGGAGTGTAAAACCGATTTAACGCCACACCCGTCCACACTAAGAGGCCCTTTATATCGGTATAAAGGGCTCTTTAAACCGGTTTCTGTACTCCTCCCTAACGAGAGGAGTAGCGCTAGTATCGGAATTACCATATCGGATTAGGGTTAGTGTGGCCGCAGATTGACGGTATTGGCCTCCGGGTGGTATCCCACAGTGCACCACTGACCGCTCTGGACAGCAATCTGAACTCGGATGCAGTGGCCAGGTAGACAGGAAAAGCCCCGCGAACTTTTGAATATTTCCTGTTTGCCTAGCGTGGAGCTCAGATCAGCACGTGTGGCGATGCAGTTAAAAATCAAAATAAAGAAAGAGCTCCCGCATGCACCATGCGGATGTGATCGCTGTAAGGGCAGGCAAATCTGTTCTATCAGCGCTCCGTTACAGAAGACGAAATTCAAAATCATTTTTAAAAAATCTCCAGACAGACGCCATAGCAGGGGCTCAGCGCACTGCTGCGTGACAAGCGTAACGGAAAGCCAAAGAATCAAATGGACGCTCATGGACTGGAGGACTCAAGCTATCCCACAGTTCCTGCAGTCTCCGAAAAGTATTTGCATTCTTGGCTGAGCTCCAAATGCTTCTAGGGTCAAACACAGTGTCCGCGGTGGGTCAGGGCATAGCTCGGCAATTTACGCACCCCCCCACCCACCCCCAGAAGTGCTTTCCCAGAGGAAGGAGTGACTGACGACATTTACCCAGAACCACCCGCGACAATGATTTTTGCCCCATCAGGCACTGGGATCTCAACCCGGAAATTCCAAGGGGCGGGGGAGGTTGCGGGAACTATGGGATAGCTAAGGAATAGCTACCCACAGTGCAACGCTCCAGAAGTCGATGCTAACCTCGGACCGTGGACGCACACCACCGATTTAATGTGTTTAGTGTGGCCGCGCGCACTCGATTTTATACAATCTGTTTTACAAAACCTGTTTATGCAAATTCGGAATAGTCCCGTAGTGTAGACGTACCCTCACTCAGGGACAGAGGGCCTTTGACAAGGACCACATAAACCCTATTTGAGAAGGGCTTCTAACTCCACCAGGTCTTCCAGGTTATGGGATGGCCACTCCTGCCATCATGGTTTTTAGATGACAGGCGGCAGGCTTCACCTACTCCCTACAGTTCAAGGCCATACGGAAATAGACAGGGGAGTTCTTCTGCAATAAGCCCAGAATTCCTAGTATTGTCACCAGAGATGTCCCTGGGTTCCATGTGATCATAGCCTATAGATGATGCTTCTGTTCCCTAGTGTGCTGAGAGTACCCGGAGGTTGCTAAAGAATCCCTGAAGATGATAGGGCATCTGTGTCACCCACTCAACAGCACCAGCAGTTGGCAGTGGGGAAAAATGCATTTCTCTGCTCTTGCTGCCCTACTGGGAGAAGTGAGGGGACAAGGTACTCTAGTCTCCATCCTCAAAGACCTTATATAGATTATGGACACAGGCCTGTGCCAGGTGCCAAAAGACCATACTGAAGGCAAAGCAGCCAGCTGGCACACCTAGAAAACTGAGGGAGGGCCCTGCCAGTCCTCAGGAAGATGATATGGGTCCTTCCCTTTAGAGATCTAAGATACAAATGGGAGAGCTTGTGTACTGGTGGGGACAGGAGATGAGGAGGATTGCTTGCAAGCGGCACAGGAGTGGAGTTAAGTAAAGGCAGCCAGTGAGGGGGACCATTCTGCAAGCCTGGTTTGGGGTTGGCGTAGTGAGTGGTAGATCCAGAATCCATCCTGATTTTGCCCAGGTCCTCAATTTTATGCAAACTTTCAGGAAGCCCTGTGTTCAATCGCTACCTGAGGCATCCTTAACTTTTCATTTCTTTGATATCTTGAAGACAAAAATATTGTTGAACCTTTAACATTTTCCAAAATTAAAGTTTTGTCTGAAGTTCTAGGTCCTTACACAACCCCATGCACCTTGGCATAAATATATCCTGGACACAGAACTATCTGAACAGCTGCACGTGGCCTTCTTTACCGTGGTCTTGTATCTCGCTGTAGAGGCCCGGAGGGGCAGACTGCTGAAGGGGCAGCCGAGCCAGGATTGGCTGAGCCCTGAGTAGGGGGAGGAGCCAGGCTAGGAGGGGCCTATAAAAGCGGCCGCCCAGCCAGGCAGCGGCACAGGAGGCAGCAAACAGGGCTGCCAACAGGGGAGTTAGCGTGGGAGTTGGCAGGGGGAGGCGGAAGGGGCGGCACCGCGCTCCCCAGGTAAGAACGCCGAGCAAGGCTGAGACAGCAGCAGCCATGAGCCAAGCTGTGGAGGATACACCAAGGATGAGAGCATGCAGCAGCTGTGGTATGTACCTGGTCCTAGCAGGGGACCCAGAACAGTACTATATATGCATGAAGTGTCGCCTAATAGAGCTGCTGGAGGAAAAGATCCAGGGCCTAGAGCTGCAGGTAGAAACCCTGATAGAGAATAGAAGGGGGTTTGAGAGGCTGATGGAGCAATGGCAAGCAGTAACTGAAGGGGAACGCCCAGGGGCACAGGGGGGAGCAGGAGCTGAGGCCAAGGAGAGGGGACCACCAGAGGAGGAAGATGGGCGGTGGAAGCATGTGACCGTGAGAAGCAGGCCAAGGAAAAGGAGAGCCAGTGAGGGGGAAATTGAGCTAAGGAACAGGTTTGAAGGTTTGGAGAATGAGGAAGGGGTACAGCAAGTGGTAGCTGACAGTGGGAGGCCAAAGAAAAAGAGACGAGCGGCCAGTCCCATAGAAAAAGGGGAGGAGTCGATGGAGGTAGCACCAAGTTTGGGCCCAGGGAGGATACAGGATGGCTTAAGGGGAACCACAAGGGATGATAGGAATGGAAGGAGCTTGCGAACAGGGGATAGGTTAGAGGTCCGTGCTGTCCCCAGGCGAAGGCAGGTCTACGTGATTGGGGATTCCATACTGCGAAGGTTGGACAGGCCTGTGACCAGGGCCAATCCGGAGAACAGAAGGGTATGCTGTCTACCGGGTGCTAAAATACGGGATGTGGACCTGAGGTTGAAAAGGATCCTAAGAGGAGCGGGTAAGAACCCTTTGATCATCCTTCATGTAGGAACGAATGACACGGCTAGATTCTCGCTAGAGAGGATCAAGGGAGACTATGCCAGGTTGGGTAAGACGCTCAAGGAAATTGAGGCTCAGGTGATCTTCAGTGGGATTCTACCTGTCCCTAGGGAAGGGCGCCAAAGGGGTGAGAGGATCGTGACGATTAATAGTTGGCTGAGGGAGTGGTGTTACAAGGAGGGCTTTGGGATGTATGGGCACTGGGAGGCTTTTGGGGACAGACAACTGTTCTCAAGGGATGGGCTCCACCTAAGTAGGGAAGGAAGTAGACTTCTAGGAGGGAGGCTGGCTCATCTGATTAAAAGAGCTTTAAACTAGACACTGGGGGGAGACGGTCGGGAGAGGTCCTGGTGCTCTCCACGCCAAATTTATACATTGGGAGTGAGGACAACACGATAACAACAGATATAGCCAGAGGGGGGCGGTTACGTGTAAGGAAGAGGGGGGGGACGGATACTAGATCTATAAGTCATACTGGAAGTACTGTGTCCCTACCGAGTTGGGTGAAAAGAGTGAGAGGAGCCCAACAGGAAAAATTAGGATGTTTGTTCACCAATGCGAGAAGCTTAGGTAACAAAATGGAGGAACTGGAGCTCCTGGTCCGGGGTGAAACCGGATATCGTAGGAATAACCAAACATGGTGGAACGGTAGCCATGACTGGAGTACAGGTATGGAAGGGTATGTGCTGTTTAGGAAAGACCGATGCAAAGGTAAAGGTGGGGGAGTAGCACTGTATATCAATAATGAGGTGAAATGTAATGAGGTAACTAGCAATGCAATGGATAATACAGAGTCTGTTTGGGCAATGGTCACATTGGGGAAGAAAACTACCAGAGCCTCACCCGGGATAGTGATTGGGGTGTGCTATAGACCGCCGGGATCTAGCTTAGAGACGGATAGAGAGCTCTTTAATGTTTTTAAGGAGGTAAACACTAATAGGAACTGCTTGATCATGGGGGACTTTAACTTCCCGGATATAGATTGGGAAACAAATGCTAGTAATAATAATAGGGCTCAGCTTTTCCTAGACGTGATAGCTAATGAATTCCTTCATCAAGTGGTTGCTGAACCGACGAGGGGGGATGCCATTTTAGATTTGATTTTCGTGAGTAATGAGGACCTTGTTGAGGAAATTGTTGTAGGGGACAACCTTGGCTCGAGTGATCATGAGCTAATTCGTTTCCAAATAAATGGGAGGATAATCAATAGTGCATCTGAGACTAGGGTGTACGATTTCAAAAGGGCTAACTTTACTAAATTAAGGCGACTAGTTAGGGAAGTGGACTGGGCTAACATATTTAGGGATCTAGGGGCAGATGACGCCTGGGGTTACTTCAGGTTGAAGTTGCAGGAGTTGTCAGAGGCATGTATCCCGAGAAGGGGGAAACGGCTCATAGGTAGCAGTTTTAGACCGAGCTGGATGAGCAAGCGTCTTAGAGGGGTCATTAAGAAAAAACAGAAAGCGTACCAGGAGTGGAAAATGGGAGGGATCAGCAAGGAAACCTACCTTATTGAGGTCAGAGGGTGCAGGGAAGCTGTGAGAAAGGCAAAGCGACGAGTGGAGATGGACCTAGCGAAGGGATTAAAACCAATAGCAAACGGTTTTTAGCCATATAAATAGGAAGAAAACCAAGAAAGAAGAAGTGGACCGCTTAAAACTTTAAACGGAGTGGAGATTAGGGATAATCTTGGAATGGCACAATATCTGAACGAATACTTTGCCTCGGTCTTTAATGAGGCTAATGAAGGGCTAAGGAATAGTGATAGAGGGACCGATGGGAATGAAGATATGGGGGTAGACATTACGGTATCTGAGGTAGAAGCCAAACTTGAACAGCTTAACGGAAGTAAATCGGGGGGCCCGGATAATCTTCATCCTAGAATATTAAGGGAATTGGCGAGGGATATTGCTAGCCCGTTAGCGATAATCTTTAATAAATCCCTAAATTCGGGGATTGTACCGACTGACTGGAGATTAGCTAATGTAGTTCCTATATTCAAGAAGGGGAAAAAAAAGTGACCCGGGGAACTATAGGCCTGTTAGTCTAACATCTGTAGTATGCAAAGTCATGGAAAAAATCTTAAAAGAGAGAGTGGTTCTGGAGCATGAGGCCGATGGCAACTGGGATAGATTACAGCATGGATTTACGAAAGGTAGATCGTGCCAAACCAACCTGATCTCCTTCTTTGAGAAAGTAACAGATTTTTAGACAAGGGAAATGCGGTGGATCTAATATATCTGGATTTCAGTAAGGCGTTTGATACGGTACCGCATGAAGAATTACTGGTTAAATTGGAAAAGATGGGGATCGAAATGAAAATCCAGAGGTGGATAAGGAGCTGGTTAAAGGAGACTGCAGAGGGTAGTATTGAAGGGGGAACTGTCCGGTTGGAGGGGGGTTACCAGTGGAGTTCCTCAAGGCTCGGTTTTGGGTCCGATTTTATTCAATCTATTTATTGCTGACCTGGGAACCAAGAGTAGGAGTGGGCTGATAAAGTTTGCGGATGACACCAAGTTGGGGGGTATTGCCAATTCGGAAGAGGATCGGGATATTCTCCAGGGAGATTTAGATGACCTTGTAAACTGGAGTATTAGTAACAGGATGAAATTCAATAGTGAGAAGTGTAAGGTTATGCATTTAGGGATGACTAACAAGAACTTTAGTTATAAGCTGGGGACGCACCAGTTGGAAGTAACGGAGGAGGAGAAGGACCTAGGAGTCCTGGTTGATCGTAGGATGACTATGAGTAGGCAATGTGATGTGGCCGTTAAAAAAGCTAATGCGGTCTTGGGTTGCATTAGGCGAGGTATTTCTAGTAGGGATAAGGAGGTGCTAGTCCCGTTATATAAGGCAGTTTTGGTCTCCCATGTTTAAGAAGGATGAATTCAAACTAGAACAGGTACAAAGAAGGGCCACTAGAATGATCCGAGGAATGGAAGGCCTTTCGTATGAAAGGAGACTTGAGGAGCTCGGTTTGTTTTCCTTAACCAAAAGAAGGATAAGAGGAGATATGATTACACTCTTTAAATATATCAGAGGGATAAATACCAGGGAAGGAGAGGAATTATTTCAGCTCAGTGCTAATGTGGACACGAGGACAAACGGATATAAATTGTCAGTCAGGAAATTCAGGCTTGAAATTAGACGAAGGTTTCTAACCATCAGGGGAGTGCAATACTGGAACAGCCTACCGAGGGAAACAGTGGGGGCGAAGGACCTCCATGACTTTAAGATTAAGCTAGATAAGTTTATGGAGGAGATGGTATGATAGGATAACGGGCTTAGTCAATAGGTCAATTAAGTGCCACACTGGTAAATAGTACAATGGGTCAATGGTATGATATAACCTTTTCCAGAGGGTTTGGCTGGAGAGTCTTGCCCGCATGCTCGGGGTTCAGCTGACCGCCATATTTGGGGTCGGGAAGGAATTTTCCTCCAGGGAAGATTGGCAATGGCCCTGGAGGTTTTTCGCCTTCCTCTGAAGCATGGGGCAGGGGTCGCTTGCTAAGGAGTGGGTGGATCGGCTTATGTGGCCTGCATCTTGCAGGAGGTCAGACTAGATGATCATAATGGTCCCTTCTGATCTTGAATTCTATGATTCTATGATTCTACTTCTCATGCCACCAAACCATATCCCTCATCTCAAACCATGCCTCCCCAGCAACTTCTGTAAGGATACAGGACACAGTGGGCTAGATTCTGGTCTTCCCTTCGAGCTGTTTTGTTCATTCCAGCAATGCAGAGTAGTAAGAATACCAGCTGATCTGGCTACCTAGCATAAGAGGAATTGCTTAGAGGTTTCAGGCTGCTGTAGAGTCTTTTTTTGCCATTCCCCTCCCAACCCTTGGCCCAAGAAATAGGGATATAACAGTGGAACCTCTGCTGTCAGACTGATCCCTGACTGGCATGACGGCCTCTTGGGGCTGAGGGCAGCAGGATGCCTATTAGGCTACTCAAATGTATGCCAGGGCAAGATCTAGGGCTTGCAAAGGTTGTATAAGACCAACTAGCTTTTTGAGCCCCTGTCCTGCTGCAAACACAGTTTGTCTGGACCAGAGAATCTGGCCTGACATTGCATTCCCTGGTTTTAAATGCAAGGCACAGTTTTGCACTCATTTCAGTTGGAAGCACTGATTAAGCTGGAAAAACTGACATGCAACTAACAAGATCAATGAGAACTTCAAGGGAAGCTTTTGATGCAAAATAAAGAATGACTATACTTTGGATATAATAATAGTAATTTTGTCTCCTGGCATCGCCAGCTCTCCTGGCTGCTGGCATTCCCAGCTTGCCTTTCCTAATCGCTGGCTCTGGCACCTGCTGGCTCTTCCACTCTCTGGCTTACATTCGCCTCTCTCCTGGCTGTGTCTTGGCTCCTCACCAGAGGCTAGGAAGAAATTGGGAGCTCATTACATTTCCAAGCCCAGACTGTGGGAACTGATAGAGGGCAGGGTTCCTTGGTACATGCACACTTGTGGCAGCAAACCATGTGCTGGCACCAATAAATACTCCGTGCTGAAAAGCAAACACTACTGCAGGCATGAGGAAAAATACACCAGGATCCACGAGGCTGTTCTCAGAGAGCTGTGTCCATCACGCACCCAACCCACACCCCACTGGGCCTTCTGCAGTTAAAAATCTTTTATGTGGCACGTGTAGAAATATTCAATAATCCAACTAAAAGACCCTCGATGAAGGAAAAGCTAGCGTGATGGGGAGCATGAAGTACTGGGGGAGCAAGCCAAAGCCCACTGTAGTCAATGGATGTCTTTCCATTGATTTCAATGGACCTGGGTGAATCATGCTCATGAGAAGTAAAAATTCCAAGAGATATATACAGTGGGAGTCTACGTTCACCCCCTACTGAAGTCGCTGAGATAGTGCATGGATATCTGAGGGCTAAATTTAGCCTATAGTTAGCAAAACATTTCAAAAGTTCTGAATGTGAAATCATTTCCTGCCCAATTAATTTCTTGAAGTCAATGAGACTATGCGCGATGCGTAAAGTTAAGCACATGCACATGTCTTTGAAGGAGGGGGTCTTTGGACTTGAACTCAGACCCCTGAGGCATCCCTGCCTCACAACAGCAGAACTCTAGAGAGTTGAGTGGCTGTGAGTTACCATAATAAAGGATGTGCTGTCCTGGAATTCAGCATTAGTATTCCACATGCTCTCTGTGCTCTAATGCTCTCTTTCCCTCCCTCGTAATAGCAGTGAGATGTTCAATGAGGAGTAATAAGAAGAAAATAAGAAATGCTGTGCATTTGCTAGCTAATTCCATGTAATTTGACCTCTGTGTCAACATTGGTGGTGCCACTCAATAACATTGTTTTTAAATATAGTATTTGTGACAGACTTGGAGCTGCTATTTAATAATCTAAGAATACTGATATGTAACATAGTTAGTGAGATAGATCATGTAACTTATATTGGGGTAAGGGAATGTTTATTATACACCCATAATGCTTGAATTCTATGGGGCCGTGCCAAGGAGAAGATAATGGCTTCTAGATAAGAAACATCCCAGAATACACTTGAAAGACAATGGGAGGATTTATTGACTTTGAAGACCATATATCCTGTTTCCAATGAAGGTGCAAGTCCAAAGGATCCTAAACAATTAAAATCCCTCTCAGGCACCTAAATTCACTTTGGTTCAGTGTAGGCCACAGTAGCTCAGAGTATCTGAAAATCATGCCACTCATTTAGATGCCTAAATATGAATTTTAGGCAGCCAGGTTTGACATTTTTTGCTCCGGGAGTGGCATTTTCTAAAGCTCTTAAGTGAACTAGAAGTACAGGTCTTGTTGACTTTCAGTGTCACCTGTGCTCCCAAGTCACTTAAGGGCTGGAAAAATCCCACACCAAATATTTTAGTTCAACTCTTAATACATGAGCATATGCTACTGTAGAGTGAGTTTAGCCCTAAATAATACCCTAGAATCTGGTCTAGCAATATTTCTTAGAAACATTTTTTGTGCATTATGTTAAGGAGTTCCAAGCTGTTCTACATAATGCAGTCTTCAAATATCTCTTTCTCTCTGACAGGGGATAGAGCTAGATGTGCCTTGTAGCTTCTTTCCATCTCAAATTGTTAATTATCAGCTTTGACAGTGTAAGGAATGCCAAGCCCAAAAACCCATGGACAGGAAGGAGAATTCAATTTACTGTTCTATGCTAATTTATAAAATGCAATGGGAAAAGACAAGGATCACCACCAATCAGAGTTTTGGAGTCTTTTATGGAACGAGCTGCTGATGATTCTACTCTTCATTCTGTCAGGGAGGCAAAGAAAATTATTAACTTCTGATTTCCTAGGCAGACCGATGACAGATGCAGGAAAAGGCAAGTTAGGTCCATTATTTTGGTCAGTGTGAAGGGGAGCTGCCGGCAGTTTGATTTATAAAATGTGCTACTTGAAAGCTGACTATTAAGAATACACTTGAAAGGTGGAAGGAGCTGAACAGTGGGCAGATCTGATCATCAGGTAAATTAATTGATGACTGTCCATCTTGTCACTGAGGATGGTGGTGACACAGTGTTATGCTGATGCTGATGCCGCAGGTGGTACTACTCTATAGTGCTGAGGCAGCCTGCTGAGTGATATCACCGTTGGCTTTGTATCACCATGATGCTTTCCCCTTCAAGGGGTTGCAACCATTGTTTCTGTCTCCTACTCCTTTGGGTGGTGATTGTGCCTTATGCAAACACTAGCATGGAAAGGTGGCACAAATGAAATCAGAGTTTGGCACATCCCAAAGTACTGCAGATGAACCCGAGCAACTCAGAGGATAATCAGAATATCTGTCGGTTGGCAAATACCGGGGACAGCGAAGCCAGGTTTGATTTATTGTACGTGGTGGGTAAATCTGCATCGTATTATGGCACATTGTGTCAAACAGCATCACCCTGAGTCAGGCTTGGTCTCAAAGGTCACCATGTCTGCTTTTGTCTTCGAACATCTCAGTAGCAAATATCTGATTTTGGAAGTGTGGCAGATGAATTATTTACACACACACAAAAAGGTATTTCAATTATAGCTGCAGATAATCTGCTTACAATGGAAACTCGCTTGCCACACATCTCGAAAATGAATTCTCCTCTATAGTAATGGCAGGGATATTGTCTTGGTGAAGACGATGAGATAGGCAGATGGGAAAAGGGAGATGGAAACTTATTTTCTGCCTTGTAGATACTGTATTCTGGGTAACTACTGTGATAGACCCAGGCCAGTTGGGAACAGCAGAGTAGTAGAAGGGAGATATACTGGCCACTGGATAAGCAGTTTTCTGTTCCCTGAGTGACCAGAGCAGGGGCTGCTCCAGGCTAATGAGAACACCCGACTCCAATTAACCTGCTAAGAGTCAGGTGAGGCTGTTAAGCACCTGACTCTAATTAAGGCCCCTCTGATGTAATAAAAGGGCTCACTCCAGTCAGGCCAAGGGAAGCCAGGGAGCCAGAGGAGAGGAAGTGCGTGCGAAGAACTAGGAGCAAGAGGCGCGCAAGAAGCTGACAGTGAGTAGGCGTACTGCTGGAGGACTGAGAAGTACAAGTGTTATCAGACATCAGGAGGAAGGTCTGGTGGTGAGGACAAAGGTGTTGGGAGGAGGCCATGGGGAAGTAGCCCAGGGAGTTGTAGCTGTCGCACAACTGTACCAGGAGGCACTCTAGACAGCTGCAGTCCACAGGGCCCTGGGCTGGAACCCAGAGTAGAGGGCGGGCCCGGGTTCCCCCCAGACCTCCCAAGTCCTGATCAAACACAGGAGGAATTGACCTGGACTGTGGCTTCTACCAGAGGGGAAGGTCTCTGGGTTGTTTCCCGATCCACAGGGTGAATCTGTGAGGTGAGAAAATCTGCCAATAAGCGCAGGACCCACCAAGGTAGAGGAGGAACTTTGTCACAATACTGTCACAGTTATGGGGTGATCAGCACTGCTGATCATAGAATATCAGGGTTGGAAGGGACCTCAGGAGGTCATCTAGTCCAACCCCCTGCTCAAAGCAGGATCAATCCCCAACTAAATCATCCCAGCCAGGCTTCACCACCCTCCTACTGAAAAAGTTTTCCTAATATCCAACTTAAACCTCCCTCACTGCAACTTGAGCCCTCCTGGTCTCTTTCACTGCACTCCTCCTTGGTCTGAAGCCAAATGGCATCACCTTTCTTGGGATTCTCCCACTCTTAGAGTGGGCCCTGGGTTACAGCCCCTCTGTATCAACTGTGAATAGCTCAGCAGGTCTGACTTACATTCAATACCCGAGGCTTGCCTGTTTATCTAAGGTGTATCTGAAGAGCTTTGGCCTAGCAGTTGGACTGTAAATCTGACAAGTATGGTCTCTGTCATTTGACTCCATGTTTGTAATACAAAGCCTACGCTCCACGCTCACTCCTGGCAGTGCTGCTGATGACATTATCCCACCTCACTACTCCCGTTTTGATGAGCTTTTGAAGCAGGAGTTCATTCTATTGTATCCTTCAAAAAAATAGTAATACATTGCAGATCAAACAAAAATATCGAAGCCGAAGCAATTTGCATCTATCAACTATAATCACGACCACTGGCATCACTGTTGTGGCGTTCTGGTCCTCACCTGCCCTGAAAGTTCAAAGGCTACAGCAATGAGCTATTAGCATATTTCCCACAGACGGGGCAGGCAAATGAGTGAATATTTAAGCAGTGCCAAAACATCACAACGCGCCTCCTCAGCTTCAGAATTGGATTTGGCAGTTCCTAAATTGTGTGCAGTTTCAGGCAGTACAGTTTACTGTCTGAAAACCCATCAGACCACCACCATTTCTATAGCAAATAGCTTAATAAATGTTAAGTTAAAAGATAATGTTATATTTCCCATCATAATTAGGCAGTGCCTCCTGGTAGACAGAGATAATGTGTCCCATGTATATTTTGTTATTTTTCAAAGAGGAGGCTGGGAAGAAACATCACTGCAAAAGCAATTGTTTTAAAAGAGCAGGGCTCAAATCCTGAATTCCTTTATTTATTCTGATCTCAAGGAAGACACTCATTGTTGTCAGTAGTATTTTGCTTGAATAAAAGGTAAATATGGACTTCATGATCTATCTCAGGTGAGTAAAAAAAGTTAAAACTCTTTCTGTTTTAAATGAAGATTAGAGTGATGCTAATAAATAGTAATTGAATTTGTAACATCACCCAATAGTCCATGGATACTAACTCACATCATATGAGGCAGGGTACTAACCTTTGTAATGCTAACTCCTTTCAGGGTCCACAGTACAGTATTCAGCCACTAGATGACTCTGTGCTATATGGAGTTCCTGGTGGGCGGTGGTTCCTGGTAATACTCCTGGGGGAATTCTGTGCCACTATGCATGTGCAGAATTTATGTCCCCCGCAGATTTCTATGCTTCCCTGCAGAAAAATGACTTTCTGACAGGGAAGCCAATGGAAGCCAGGTACTTCCCCCGTACCTGAACTATCCCAATGAGCCACCTGGATCCTCACCCCACTGAGCCCCAACCAGCTGCAACTGGATTTCCCCCCCACACACACACACACTGAGCTCCAACCAGCTGCACCTGGATCCCCACCCCACGAAGCCCCATTCCCTGGGCATCTGGACCCCCCCGATGAGGCCCCCCACACCCAGACCCCCCTGCTGAACTCTATCCCCCACAACCATAGACCCTCCCCCGGTTGAGCCCCAATCACCTTCATCTGGACTCTCCTGCAGAGTCCCGTTACCATTGCACCCAGAAACCCCTCCTCCCAACAAGCCCCTGTGCATCCAGATCCCCCCTGCACCCAGACCCCCTACTGAGCTGCCTACACTCAGAATGCTCACATAGACCCCTCTCAACCCACATCTGGATCCCCCCACACACACTAAGCCCCTCCACACTTGGATCCTGCCTGGCTGAGCCTGCCTGCCCACACCTGGTGCACCTGGCATGGAGGGGCAAGACCCTCGGTGTTTCTGAGGCAGGCTATGGAGAACACGTGCAATTCTGTTTTCATGTAACATTGCAAAGGTTTTGGTTTTCTTCTGATGAGGAATGAAGACAAATTTTGAAACCTCACAGGTTGCCATGAAATGGAATTGTCGTCCTGCCCTCAGCTCTAGTTTTCATGTCCATTGAAAACTGTTCAAAAGACTGTAAAGAAATGTGCATGATTAGGGATGGGTGAAGCTGGTGCAAAATATTTCACACATTTTTCTCCCCATTTATTTTCGGGGTGTGTGTGTTCACAGTAGTATGGATACAAAAACGGCCAACTCATTTCTGGGCGCCATACAAAGAGTCGTCATATTATGGGTCTAGGCAGGAATGTGGGACTACACCTGGAATATTGAACTCAATATTCAATAAATGAGGCTGAGCACCCCATTATCAGAAAGAGGCTGTTAAAGTGATAGGCATTCAGAGAAGACCTGTGAAATTAACTTGGAGGGCTGGAGGGGAATTGACCTAAGACCTAAATACATTGTTTGGTTTCATGATGACTAAAGGGGGACACATGATAAGAGGCTAGACACAGCTGAAGGGTGTAAACACAAAGGACAGAGGGGAATTTACTGTCATACACTGAGGTATAACTGGGAGTAATAGAAATTACCAAAGGGAAAATTAAGGTTGAATATCAATATAAATTCCCTGGCAACAATGGTGGCTGATGTCCAAAAATAGTGGTGGGGCAGCTGTAGGTATCATAATGCCTTCCACCCAACTTTCTTCTTCTTCTTCCCCCCCACCCCACACATCTGCATTTCCCAACTTCTCCCATCTTCCAAAGTATTTCACAGGACCAATAAATACGTTCCCTATCAATGCATGGTGAAATGTGCATGTCTTTGGAATTTCTAGATAGAAATGCAAGGCCAGCTCTTCAGCTAATAACTTCCATTTTAGATACACGCAAAGTCTATTTTTTCATTCCATGATGCTTAGAAATAAGGAGAAAAATATATACACTTTGAAGTTTCCATCCAGCAGTTTGAACTTTCACAAATGGTCTCCTCTGTTAAAACACCACAGCTGGATAATTTTGTAGACATTTCCCTCCAAAATAGCAACTTTTTAAACATTCAGGTTCAAATGTTCAGAACTCTGCCTAAACTGATCCCCTCTCCCTCCAAAAAAATAAAATAAAAATTGTTCTATAACAACTAATTACAGTAAAAATAAATCTTTTTAAATGATCCACCATTGGCTCTACTTTTAATGACAAGGATCCAACAGTAACAGATGGCAGAGAGGATGATGAAGGGCGCTAGTCACTCACTAGGGTTATGGCTGTTGGTAGAGTGCTCTGACTTCAAAGAGCAAGAGAATGTGTTTGAGGTCACACTGTTTAACACTGTATCATGAAGTTGACTTGACTTATCACATTTATGGTTGTTTCTTGAACATACGTTAGAGAAATCCTTGGGGAAAAAACAGTGAAAAAAACAGATGCCTGGTAACCCTATTATCAGGGCAGTGCAACCTAGCAGCCAGAGTCAGTAGTACTTGTGAGCTGGGCCACCACCCAGGCTTGGGTCCCCCTATCCCACCCTCTCTACCAGGTCCTAACTCGGCGGGGCTCCTACAGTTCTACAACTGCTTCCCTGCAACATTTCCATGGGTCACTTCCTACCCAATTCTCTGCAGTTTGCTATCTCCATATCTCCAAGGTCTCTCCCCTCTCTACAGCATCCTGAGCCTGTGTGTCGGTCCATCTTCATCCGTCCACATCCTGGAGTGCAGGCAGTCCTCTCCCAGGAATCAGCAGCACACCTCCTTCCTCACCAGCAGTCAGCCCAGACTGAGCTGCTCTGCTGCCTTTTATATCCTGTCTCCATCTGGAACATGCCAAGCAGACCTGAGGGGGCAGGGCCTCCTCAGCCCAGAGAGAAGGATTAACCCCTGCTGCACCAGCACAGGACCGATACACCCCGTCACAGAGCCCCATTGTGCTGGGTACTTTAAAAAACACAAGAAAGAGAGACAATCCCTACCTGGAGGGACATACAGTCAAAAGACACAGAGAGATGAAGGGGAGGTGTTGTGGATACTAAAGAAAATATAAACAGAGAAAACATGATGGTGTGATGTGAAGTAAAGGCTGCAAACGGATCCAGGCATGCTGACCCCCATGCCTAAATGGAATGTAATCCCACGAATCTGGCAAGATTAGGGCTTAATGTTTTATTGGCACGAGTCTGGCATTACCTGCATAACTCACTGTTTTATGTAGACATGGACTAGTGCAGGGAGCGTCTGCAAGGCTGTAATCATACTGATGGATTCGAAAGAGCAGCCACTCGTGGGACCCCAAAGAGCCATGAGCTGGGCATGACCAGTCTAATGGGACTAGGGTTGGGTCTCTGCATACTCAGATCAGTAAGGAAAACGATATCCTGCATATATGCATGTATGCTGCAGTATTTTACAATATTTACTCCTGTGTCAGTTCCCAAACAGTATTGTCAAATTTGGCAGAGCATGCATTCCCCAAACGCCGAGTTGTCACAGTTATAGCGTGCGCGCACACACACACAGAATATTGATAACAGCTGAAGACACCTGGCTCTCTTCACACTCAAACATCTCAGTACCAGCTGAACACATTCATATTCTTCAATCTCAAAAAAGATTCCTGTGATAAAAATGAAAAAAAAATTCAGCCTCAATGTAATTCTGGGAGAAACTAGAAACCTCCATTTATGTAGGGGGAAATTTTCAAAAGTGCCTCAGGGATTTAAGGGAGTCAAGGTGGGTGAGGGAACCTCTTTATTGGACCTACTTGCGTTGGTGAAAGAAACAAGCTTTCAAGCTAACAGAGCTCTTCTTCAGGTCAGGGAAAGGTACTCAGAAACTTAAGATTTAAGATCAATGAAAGTCAATGGAAATTATGCTCCTAAATCCCTTACACTCTTGAAAATGTCCCCATTTACCTCTCACTCTCATTCTATTGTATTTGTCTAGTCATTTATCATATTTCTAATATGCCTATCAAGATGATATCTAAGTGCCATTTTTACACTGGACAGATCTCTCTTCCCATTTAAGCCAATTTCTCAAAATAACACAATAATCTTGCCAGGATAATATAGAATCACAGAATATCAGGGTTGGAAGAGACCTCAGGAGGTCGTCTAGTCCAATCCCCTTCTCAAAGTCGGGGATTCATCCACAGCGATTCATCCACAGTGATACTGACCCCTGGGTTTATCAGGTAGCAGGAGTTTCATTGTAATGCTGCTCTGCTGTCCTTTTAAAAAATGAACAGTGATTTGAAATGTATTCATAACTCCTGACTGATTCTGCTGACAGCAGAAAAGTTATTACTCCAAATGCAGCTGAGGCTGCCGATCTGACAATTGATCTTAAATGCACCTACATCATTGGGCTCTTTCTACATTCTGCTAACAGAATTAGGCTGATCTGAATCCCTGCACTTGTAAATATGCAGGATTTATTTTGAATGTGGTCCTTCCACTATTCAATGCAAAAACTAGGGATGGGCAAACAGGTTGCTATTAGAATGGAATAAATAGTTTATAACAAAACCACTGGACTAACTTAGCCTCTTTTTCCTTTCCCATGAACACACAGGGCAAACAGATCCTACTGACTTATGCATCTAAGCACCTTTGACTTTCTAAGTTACATAGACAGACACTTTTGAAAATTTCACCCCTTATTTTCTGAACAATTTCTGAGCATAATTATTCGTCTGTAGCATGCACTCAGGGGGTGATGTGGTGCCATTTAAATCAATGGCAAAGCTGCCTTAATCCCCTTGTGCCTCAGTTCCCCATCTATAAAATCCTTCCTTTCTCCTACCATTTGTCTGTTCTATTTAGACTGTAAAATTCTTTGGGGGTAGGGACTGTGTCTTCCTAATGTACTTGCAAAGTCTGCAATTTTGGGTGCTGTTATATCAAATATCGAACCTCTAGATGCTACTATAATATCAAATAATCTTAATTAAATAATAGAACAAGTATAAAAGGGGTACTTAGTGGAAGCAAATTGGTAGAATTCTTTTGCGCTATCCAGCCTAGGTGGGATACAATAAGAAATAACCTGAACCTTTCGCTAGAATTCAAAGTGAACTTGAACCTGTTTTTGTTTGTTTGGGGCTGGTAGCACGAGTGTCAGGTGGGGATGTTGTTAAGTCTGATGATGTTGGGGTATTTTATTTCTGCCATTTTACATGTCTCTGAACTTCCTGGTGTTTGATAGGACCGGAAGTGCAAAGCCTTATGAGATAAACATGACAAGCACAAGGTAAATGTTGCGTTATTTTAGCAGCTTTAAAGACCTGCCACTGATGTCAATGGAAAAACCGGCTTAAATAGGTTTGGGATCAGGCCCTCATTACCAAGAGACAGTCCAATTTTGCTGGCCCAACTTGCAGAAGAAAGTACAAAAGAGTAAGATTTTTTATCCAATTTTGTGGCCCCAAAGGCCCAGATTAAGCACTAAAGTTGGCTTGTATGGCTGGTTAAACTGGTTTTACTGCACCTTTGTGTCACCAGCACAGCACAAAGCAGCTGGAGCATACTGGTGAATCTGGTTCAAACCTCAGGGTACTTATCAGAATTGAAACGAACCTCTGAACCTTTGGAAGCTCCCTGATTGCTGGTAAAAAAGACTGTGAAATAAGAACTTCAGCAAGTAACTGACAGCTGAATTGTTACCTGTTGGACTGCAGAAGAAGCAGATGTCTTTTGTGAAAACAGGTGTACAGTGGCCCCAGAGACAACCACTAGTCAGCTCCACTCTAACCAGCAGGTCAGTCGTCTCATCCACCACCTGCCCTGACCAGGGACAAAAGGGAAACAGCAGAAAACCGATCAGATGGTAAAACTTGGGGAAATGCCAGTCTGAAAATGGGATACAACTACTGCATTAGACGAAGACTCCTATTTAATGGTATCAAAGAAGACAATAATGGTAAACAACAGTGATTTTTTTTTCACTTGCAAACCTTAGCTCCTTTGGGGCCAGATTCTGATGTGCTTATTCGGTGAGTCACTGGCTGGGTTCAGTCATAGGCACTATAGATGTCTACCTATGCCCCCAGCTTCCAGAGATGTGATCAGATTCTCAGCTGTCATTAAAAAACAAAGAGTAAGTTTCTAGCCCACATGGCTGCAAAGAAATGCTTGAAAACATGACACAACTGTAACCAATGCAGTGACTGTTGGGAGCTTGAAACAGTATTTCTGAGAGGGGTGACTTGTCTCATGCAGCTCAGTAGGATATTCACTGCAAGACCCATTGCTTTGGCCTTACCAACAGAGGATTGTGTGTGTCAGGAAAAGTGTACAGCAGGGCCCGAACAGATACAGTAACTCCTCACTTAAAGTGGTCCCAGTTAATGTTGTTTTGTTGTTAATCAGTTAGGGAACATGCTCATTTAAAGTTGTGCAATGCTCCCTTCCAATGTCGTTTGGCAGCCGCCTGCTTTGTCTACTGCTTGCAGGAAGAGCAGCCCGTTGCAGCTAGCTGGTGGGGGCTTGGAACCAGGGTGGACCGGCAGCCCCCATATCAGCTCCCCACTCCCCTAAGTTCCCTGTGTGCAGCAGCCGCCCAGCAGGCTATCAGTTGCCAGCAGTTCAGCTGTCCCTCTCCCCACTGCCATGTGCTGCTCCTGCCCTCTGCCTTGGAGCTGCTCCCCGAGACTCCTGCTTGCTGTACAGGGGGGAAGGGGAAGAAGAGGGGGGGGGCTAATGTCAGGGTGTCCTCCTCCCCCCTGCTCCTGCACCCCGCTTACCCCGTCTTCCATAGAGCAGGGGGGACACACCAGGGATCAGGAGGGAGCTTGCAGCAGCTGTGGTATCAGCAAGCTGATCTAATTAACAAGGCAGTGTACTTAAAGGGGAAATGCACATATCTCCCTCCATTCCTGCTGCCTTGTAGAGTGAGAGAGTTAACCCTTGAGGGCTCAGCCAACTGCTAGTTCATCATTTAGCAGTAAGGGAAATATCCCACCCTTTGACTCCACCTCAACCAAGCTTCACAATCATCAGCATTGTGTACCAGAATTAAATTTTGTTTAAAACTTATACTGTGTGTATATATATATTTTTTCACCAGACTATATATATATATATATATATATATATAGTCTGGTGAAAAAAATTTCCCTGGAATCTAATCCCCGCCCCCATTTACATTAATTCTTATGGGGAAATTGGATTTGCTTAACATCATTTCACTTAAAGTCGCATTTTTCAGGAACATAACTACAACATTAAGTGAGGAGTTACTGTACATCCTGACTGCTTTGCTAAGAATGGTCACCCCTACCTTTTCAGGGGTGAAATGGTATGTCCTCCAGCAGCAAATAGTGGGGATAATGGGGCCCCTCCCTCTCTGGAAATGTAAGGGTAAGTTTATAGGGGTGGGTCAGTGGGAGGCTGGGTTTCATGCTGTGCCTACAGCCCTGGCTTGAATAGAAGCTTACTCTGCTACCAGCTCAATTTAGAGCAATTTGCAAGATTGTGATACCATTACTTACACCAGGTTAGACTGTCACAGCCCTTAATCCTCCATCAAATTGTGACTCTGGCTGTGGGGCATGGGAGCCTAGGAGCTACTCACCCAGTATTCCTCCCTTTGAGTGTGTGGAGGAGATAGGGAGTTGGAGGATTCCACCCCTTCTCCCGCCACAGATGCAGGACAAGCAGCTCCACAGACAGGGGTCAAGACTAGAGCAAGGGAGGAGTGGAGGAGAAACTGGGCCTGTTGAGGGTCACAGTTCATTCTCTGGTCTGCTCCTGGGCCAGAGCTGCCCCTTATAGGCTCAGAAACTCAACCTCGTCCAGTGAGGGCCACCTTACCTCGTGAACTCTCACTGATGTCAATGGGCTACTTGCAGAGTAAGGCGAAACTCAGTATGAGTAAAGGTGTCAGGATTTCTCCCCTTTAAAAAAAATTACACTTTAAACTTTGGGCTAGCTCTCTCTTTTGGAGAGAGAAGAAAATTAGAAGCGCCGATTAAAAAACAGGGTTGAAGCAGTACAAAAGGGAACTTTCTGACATCTTTTATGTCTCTAAATATACCACTTGGAGTAGTAAAAGGCATTTTGCTGGAGCACATTTAAAGTTGAGACACAGGAATATCTGGAACTGCTCCAGTGGGGGCAATGGAGGAAGTATTTACTTGTACGCCAGGAGTGTTGGTTTTAATTATTGGAGTGCCGAGATTATTCAGTGATGCTATCATAAGACTTTAGTCAGCCATTGCCATTGAGATTCCTCCCCTCCACCCCCCCAGAAAAAGAGCTGGTGCTTGCATGGGCCATTCTTTTGTATAAAGAGAAAATGTAAATAAAAGAAGCAAAATGAGAGCTGCTTCCTGGGAGGACCCAGCAGAGATGGGCTAACTGTGCTTGTGTGCACTGTACATGGACCACAGCATGGGGGTGGCTTTTGCAAGACCTCCGATGAAGCTTTCTAGTGTAGCTTATGTGAATGGCTGCTGGCCATTCGGTCCTGCACTAGAACTTGTATATTTTCTTCTTATGCTGCCTGACTCTCCTTGTTGATCCAATAAGTCATACTGTACTCTGATGAGATGCAAAAGGCACAGCTGGAAATTCCGTGGTATTTCAGCTGTTGCTAGCGTCATCACAACCATGTGAAACGATTGTCCATAGTGTCTCCCTGCCTGTGACGGGGTGTGACTCACCACTGCAACGCCTCCTGCTGGATGTCCCAGGGATCAGCTCTGCTAACCAGTGCACCCTCTTCTGCTGGTGTGTTGCCCACCATCACCTCCACTCCTGGACCCGTGTCACCCCAAGGACTGCAGTGTCCTCTTCAGGACACAGCCCTCCGGTTGTGTCACACTCAGTTCTCCCCCCTTCCAGGGGAATGGCAGTCCACTGTTCAGCCACTTCCTCAGTGGCAACTGGGGGAAAGGAGGGAACTCAGGCTCGCCCACTACCCTGGGTCCTGGCCCAGGGACCCTGTAGATAGCAGCCACGTGCTGCATCCCTTCCAACCCCACAGTCTACTTCCCTAGGCCACTTCCCTGTAGCCTCAGAACCTTCTCTGCCCTCGTCTCAGGACTTCAGCATGCCAGCAGTCAGCCAGGAGCTCACCCTCACTCCCCTGATCCTGCCTAGCACTGTTCTGTCCAAGTTGCTAGCTGCTTTCCACCTGCAAGGCAGCCAGTCCTCCTCCCTCCTCAAGCTCCAGGGAGTGACTGCCCTGCTCTGCCCTGCAACACTTCTTATATGGGCCTGCCTGGCGCTGATTGGCTGCTCCTCCCAGCCCCTCTCCAATAGGCTGTCTCCTGCACAGCCTCCCTAGAGTCCTCGCCAATTGGCTGCCTGTTGCGCAGCCTCCTTAGGGTTCTATTAACCCTTTATGGACTAGTGTGGGGCAGACGCCCCATCACACTGATCCTCTGAGAATCTTTGAGACATTTAACACAACATCCAACCATGCAGACAGGTCTTAGTTGTGCTACTAGATCAACTTTATGCTCAAGATAAACATCTCCTTTTAACATCTTCAGGGCCCAAATCCTCAGCTGATGTAAATGGGTGAAATGCCATTGAGGTCAATACAGCTAAGCCCCCTTGTGCCAGGTGAGGATTGGGCCCTCTATCATTACTGGATTTGGGGGTGGGTGATCACAGAACTTCCATAAATGTTTCTCTTTCTATTTGGTGCAGCGGGTAGGAGGGGTGCAGCTCACTGAAACGTTTGTCACTGTTGGATTTGAGAACATTTAATGAACTAAAGGTCAAGCCACTCTAGCATTTCATCATAATCAGATACATGTGAATGCTGCAAAAATAATGACAGAGACATGTAATTTAGCTGTGCAAAAAAGACTGATTCTTATTTTCTTTCAGTGTCATCTTCTAATGAGAGTGAATATTACTTCAGTCTCTTTCTGCTAGATAGTTTCAAGGAAGAGTTCACCTCTACAGGTCTGTTTTTTGGAGACAAAGAAACCGGGATTTTTAGACTTATAAAAAGATACTGGACTTTTTGATTGAATAATATCTAATAAAACTGTCTAAACAAAGAGACAGAGATGCTAAGGCCCTTGGGAAATTAATTTGGATATGTTGCTGAGAGAATCTCGGTTATCCTTGGCAAAACTGGGAGCTGACCACTTTTCTTGAGCACCCCGCTTGTTCTTTATGGGTGGAATTTTCAGAAACAGTCTGTGTGGGCCTTCTCCCCATCCTTCAGTCCACTCAGAATGCTCTCTATGTTACGGGAGGGGTCAAGGAGGGTCTACACTAGCCTTTTGCCAGTTGGGAACAACCCAACAATAAGGGAATCCACACCTGCTGCCTTAAGACAACTGCAATTCACCTTTGAACTATTCAAGTTTTGCAGAGGAGAGTTAAGAAGGACCAAGGATTTGGCCCCAAATTCTGAAAACTAATCACAATCTCCATATTAATCTGTTACATGTATTAGGTTAAAACACAGCTCCGGAAACTGTGTACTGCACTGGTCTCAAATGAAAGAAGGAACAAAGGAATTTGTGTCCCTGAGAATTGAGTTCCGAACAAATGTTTTCAAAATATTCCCATAAATCTGGGATTGCTACAAACCAAGGCAAGTTTCCTGAGTAGTAAGATTGTTTCATTTTTTTGTAAGAAACTACCTGGCTGCCTATAGGATCCTGGGGAGTTAGGGGAACAGTTTTCATGCTGCTCTGTACAATTGAGGTTTTACAGCCTGACTTAAAAAGGAGATCTTTTCCCTGGCTGAGCTGGGTGGGGTGAGCACAGAGAGGTGCCAGCCAGTCACGTTTGTATGTGATAAATAATCAGTTGTGCGCTCAGTGTGTGATGCTTGTTAAAATCCAAGCGTTGGAATAGCTCCCGAATCGCACCACTACCACCTCCACCACCAATCTCTTTTGCATCTCATTGGCATTTGAGAACATTAATTGACTCATTATTCCAATTCATATTCAGGAAAGGAAGCTGATTAAGGAAGGCAGATGCAGAATCTCCAGACACATTTGTAGCTGCGTTGTTTGTCCCGGCAGTTTACTTGAGTTATTAGAATACTTAGGTAGCAATAGCCAGGAGAACAGGGAACGTGTCCTGCTAAAGTGGGACCCTTACAGAATTTGTCTTTTAACCCCATGATGATACACCTTTGCCTTTGATTGAAAACCACCCCCGCATATGCACAAAATGATTCCATTGAAACACTCAGGATTAAATAAAACAACTTCAGTTCATTGTGTAATTACTCTGGTGGAAAAGAGCTTTCTGGTATTTTTCTGTATGTTCAAGTTTTCCTTAAGAGTTCTGATTTAAAAATGTAATTCTAAATTAGGTTCTATTAGACCCATCAAGGCAAAAAACATGGGCTGAATTCTGCCTTTTTATTCATTTTTGGTCCTGCTTTGAGCAGGGGGTTGGACTAGATGACCTCCTGAGGTCCCTTCCAACCCTGAAATTCTATGATTCTATGATTCTATGTGGACAATTCCATTCCTGCCAGTAGATTAGCATAGATAAAACAGAGGGCGCATAAGTTTGCCCCGCTGTATTTTTGCTGACATTGCTAACAGAGCTGGGTAAATATTGAGTGAAAATGAAGAACAGTAACAACTGGAGCTTGGGGAGTATCTGTACGTTCTGTGAGCTAGATTGTGCCAGGTCCTCCTATCTAAGGAGTATCCCCTTCCTCTTACACAGCCCTTGCAAATTGAATGTAGGGTCTTCTCCCTTAGTGTGCTGCCAAACATGGCTGGGAGGGAGGGGATGAGGTTGAGGAATGACCTTCATGGCACTGGCCCTTTCGGCCCTGGCCTAAAGTAAGATGCAGCCTTCAGAGTCTGCCTGGGGTAGTGGCTAAATTCCAGTTTGGCTCACTATGTTCCACTTGCCACCTTTTTTGAATCACAGCAAAGTCCGTTGATGTTGATTGTGGCCTTTTCCGATGGTATCTGGATCTCCATGAAGATTCTGAGGGCACGTTTTTCACTGCATTTGGAATGTCAAGTTTTGGGCTGTGATTCATTATGATTGGTGGGAGCAGAATGGTTGAAGTCACATGATGTTTGTCATAAATAAACAGATCAGGGTTAAGGTCTCTTTTACCTGGAAAGGGTTAACAAGCTCAGTAACCTGAGAAACACCTGACCAGAGGACCAATCAAGGGACAGGATAATTTCAAATCTCTGTGGAGGGAAGCCTTTGTCTGTGTTCCTTGTTTGCTCTGTGTTCTCTCTTTGGATCTAAGAGAGGCCAGACATGTCTCCAAGTTCTCCTGGAGTAGTTCCTACTATCCAATAGTGAGTATTAATTAGAAAGGCGGATTAGTCTTATAATTTGATTTCTACATTTGCAATTGTGTGTTTGCTGGAGAAATTCTTTATTTCTATTGCTGTACTTTGCTTTTACTGAGAAAGAAAAGGGGAGGGGGAGTTCTCTCCAGGTTTATAATTTAGACTCTGTGTATTGTTCCATCCTGGTATGACAGAGAGAGTGTACTTTCTTTTTTTGTTCTTTTTAATAAATTCTTTTCTTTTCTTTGGACTTGGTTAATTCCTTCTCTTGTGGAGATTCAAGGGAAGGGGAGGGGGGAAGAGTGAGTTCCTCCTGAGGGTGATTCACAGAGTTGAATCGGTGTGTATCTCTCCAGAGTGGCTAGGGGAGAGGGAGGGGGGAAGTGGGCTGCTTCCCTGTGTGTAGAGATTCAGGGAGATTGAATCTGTGTTCCCCAGGGAAAGTTTGGGGAAACAGGCAGTGTGTCAGACACTTAGAAAACTGACTGGTGGCAGTGTATCAGATCTAAACTAGGATTTTAGTTTAGGGGAGTCCATGCAGGTCCCCATCTTGGAACCCAACAGCTCCAAGTGGGGAATAAACCTATGACAATGTTTCTTCTGGTTTCCTGATTGGCTGAATATATCCAGACGCAGAGCACCAACAGAAGCCAGCTGAGCTGATTTTCTCCTAGGGGGCGGCTTCATTTTATGTGCTGCTCTGACGCACTGGAAAAAAAACCCATAGGCTGAATATTTTTCAAAATTGGTCAGTGTTTCAGTTTTTGGGTACCCCATGTGAGACACAAAGTGTTGGCCCTAGCATCTCTGTTAATACTTCAAAGAGCCTCAGCCCTAGTTTTCTATAGCAGGGACTGACGTGGCCTAATTCTGCTACGTATCCCTGTTAGTCAACAATGTGGAGAAGCTCTGGGATGCATTATGTTGCATTATGGTGGGTAGGGATGCTCATTCCCCCTTTCCCTGATGACCAAACTACATAAAGAGCAGTATCCCTTGGGCAGAAAGAACTGTCTATCTGATGGCTGGTTGAATTATTTGCATGGCAAGAAAGGCTGCTTTCAACATAGGAAAAAAAACCCCAAACATTTTAAAATTTGAGACAAATGAAACCACAATAATATAGGGTTTTAATTTTGTTGTTGTTGCCTATTTTGCCTATTTAACTGGACGAAACTGATGTGTGTTACAATGGAGAGCCACAAATGACAGATGTAAGGCCACTGATTTTATCTGCATAGTCACGTGCCTTTTTTATCTAAGTCTCTGGGGTTCCCTTTCCCCCCCTGCAGTCCAGCATTATTACTGACCTGTAGATCTTATGACAGGTACTTTGGCAGGTCAGTGTATGAGAAGCCTGCGTGGTGCTTGCCTATCCTGAGACTAGATAGCCAGTTCTGTTAGAGTCTGATCTAATGCCTATCACCGGCAATAGAAAGACTCCAAGCAACTTCACTGGACAGTTCAGTGAAACTACAGTGAACTGGGCCCATAGTGGCTTATTTTCATGAACACTAGGGAAAAAAAAAGATGCCTTTTCCTTTCCATCCATAGGCTCCGCAGCAAAGCTTCCACCAGCCATTCCTTGTAGATGAGTTATGCCAAAGCTGGATTGTTACAGTTTCACTAATGACATGGCTTTCCTCTACTACCTGTCTTTTGTTACATATAACCACCATGCTGATTAAACCTGGCCTGCATATTAAATAATTATCTTGTGCATGTTGTGAATCCTGCATGTGGAGCACTTAGCTTACAGAGTTGAGTTGTGTATTCATTTTATTTTTTAAAACGAACATGACTTTCGTTGCCATCACTCTGCTTCTATGTTGTATCCTTCCCCCTCAACCTGTGTCTGTCTTCTCAACTTATATTGTAAGCGCCTGTGTTTGTCCAGTGCCTAGCACAATGTGGCCTCATTTTCAGTCGGTCCGTCGGCATTAGCACAATCATCATTATTCATGTCAACCAAGTACTTTGATGAAGTTTAGGTGCCACACAAACGCAAACAGAAGAGAGGTCATGTCTGAAAATTTGCTAGAGGAAATCTCTTTATTATACCTACATCAGATGGTTTCAGTGATGGCAGTAAATGCCAGATCCAAAGTCCACTGAAACCAATGAGAGTCTTTACGTTGAATTCAATACGCTTTTGGATCAGGCCCCATGTGAATTGTATTTTAATTGTTCTACTTTAATCTGAACAACCTGAGGCTAAATTTGCACCTGATATTACAGAGTCTACTTGGATAAAACTTCTCTTGAAGTTTGATGGAAGTTTTACATGACTAAGGACAGAAGTATCAGCTCCTTATTGTCCTTCATTATTTCACAGAAGATGTTTCTTTTCAATGAGAGCTTCATTTCCATTGCTGCCAGTTCCTTCACCTTCACAAGTACAAATACCAATTTAAAAAAAGAAAAATATCCCTCACCAAAGAGCATTAGGATCAACACAGCAGACTGTAATGGCTCCTTTGATGCCATTATGATCTATCATGTAAATACATAATTAAGGACTTTTTGAAATGCAGATTATGTAAATATATATTAAGGGTCTTCTTCAAATGCAGATTACTGACCCAACGGAGCATAATGACTCCTTAGGGGCTGCTTGTAAATATATATTTAGATTTTGAAATGTGGAGAATTGACCCAACAGACTATTAGCTACTCCTGCAGAGCTATTTAAAGCGTCTTGTACAGATGTGTATTTGGAGAGGATTTTTTTAGACAAATATCATTAACCTGAAGGAAAGACCTCCAATTGATCAGCAGTGCAAAAAAATTTTTGCTGGGGGGGAAAAATTGCTGCAGTGTACTTGTGTACCATCTGCTTTTAAATGAAATAATTTTGGCCATGGATATTTTTTCCTAAGTGAACAAATAGCAGCAATTCAGCATTGACTAATGACCTGAAATGGCTACTTTACAAATACTTTGAGGGACTGGAGAAACCTGAAAGAGTTGACCACTCCCAGGAGGCGCTCCCCACGTTTCAAACCCAAATATTGCAGCTCGCAACAGAGAACTAAGGTCTCCACAGGCAATCCACACAGCTCCATGATGAAAAGGTGGCACCGAGGGCCCAAGTGGTACAGCACACTACGAGATCAGGCAGCCTGGCTACAGGATGAAAACTCTACACTATGGGCATGCACTGTGGCTGTGTACTCAGACCAGGTCCCCCCAGTCCCACTTCCAGAACGTTTAATGCTGCCTGCTGTTTCTTCTCTTCCCAAGTCCTACCCACTGACCAGGCAAAAGTAGGACTCATTATTAGGCTCCTGACAGGAGATGCACTGGAATGTACCACATCTCTACTCAAACAAGCGATCCCAGTGCTTTCAAACTGGGATGCTTTCCTCTAGGCATTTTCTGCCATATTTGACAATCTCTACCATGCCCACTTAGCCGGGGTGGACCTGCACAAACTGAAGCAGGGGCAGGGACTGGTTTTCTCCTAGGCTGCCCACTTTCAGCGACTAGTCTCAAATGCCGAGTGGAACAAAGCAGCCCAGCTCTACCAGTTCTGGTGGGCACTATGCAAGGAGATTAAGGATGAGCTAGCTCATGTGGAGGCCCTGACCAACCTAGATGCCTTCATTGATCTTCTCATACAAATTGACAATAGGCTTGGCGAGCGACGTGAAGAGCGACGTGGTTGTGCCACTAACCAATCGATCTCCCTTGGTACCTGTCTCCCCTGGACCCCAAAACCTTGCCGCGCCCACGTGACTCCTGAGGAAAAAGAGTGTTGTTGCTGCCATGAGCTGTGTTTCTATGGTGGAGGATCCAGCTGTGCTCTGGCCAACTGCCCATCCCGAGCCCTAGCGCAACGCCGTTTGGGAAATGACCACACCCAGGCCTAGTAGAGGGGGTTGGCCGGGGCAGGCCCAGAGATAATGCCCCCCTACTCCTCACTGAGGCATGCCTCAGGCCAGGTGAGCACTCCTTGCACCTTGAAGTCCAGGTCTGCCTTCATGTTCCAGGGGGTGCTGGAGGATTCCAGAGCAGTGGACAACTTCATGGATGTCTATACAGTTCAAGCTCTGGGTATTCCAGTTCAACCAAAGACTGTCCCTGATCTAGTGGAAACTATAGATGGCTCACTCCTGTCACTGGGGCCAGTGACACAGGAGACAGTGCCTCTGGAAGTTCTCATTCAGGACCCTCAGGAGGTCCCTCAGTTTGGAACGATCCACTCACCACACTTCCCTACAATCCTTGTCATTTCATGGCTTGTGGCTCATGAGCTGCACATCCTTTGGCATGAGCACCAGGTTAGCTTCTGCGCCCATTTCTGCCAGTGAGTCTGCCTGTGCACACCATCTGATGAACCCCAGAACCAAGACATGCCCCCCAGAGTCCTGACCACCAGTCAGATGGGGCCACCACCAAAGCTGACTCCAACTCTGCTCCCCAACGACAGCGACTACACTGAAGCATGCTGACCACCTACCACCACACCTGGGATTATGAATGCCTGGTCACGCTGCAACCAGGGGCCAAGGCGCTGTTTGGTTATAGCTATGTGATGTTGAAACCTGAGCTGGCTGCCTTGTGTTCCTCTCTCCAGAAGAATCTGGCCAAGGGTTCCACACAGCTTTCTACATTTCCCTCCAGGGCCCCAGTTCTGGATTACCAAGCCCTCAGTCAGGTCACCACCAGGCATAGATGATACTTGAGGGGGGGCACAATCTAAAGGGGAGGACATTGACCGCGCCACGTGTCTCCTCAGCCCAGTGACCCTCCCACCGTGTACCCAACCTGGGGCTGCCATACTCTTCCCGCCTGCTGTTAGCTGTGGGAGGGGGGAGCTCTGTCCTCTCCCTGCGCCTCCCACCGGCACATTTGGCTGCTCTCCCTGGCAGCCGGGCGTGGAGCAGGATCAAACGCTTCTACCTGAGAGAGCCTGTCTGAGAGGCAGCGGCAGCCCCCTCCCTGCCCAGACTTTGCTGCCGGTGACAGGGGCCAGGCACTCCAGGAGGGGGAGGGGGAGCTCTGACTTGCTTGGCCCCTGTCCCCAGCAACAGGGCCTGAGTGGGGGGTAGCCCACTGCCACCCCAGCTGCATGTCTCTAGGACCCACGCCTGCAGAGCTGCCAAGTAGCAGATGTCTCCATACTTGCGGGTGCAACCAGCTGGTGCTCCGCTACCCCCATGGAAAGTCCTGACTCGAGGGGTCTGGCAGGAGAAGTCTCATGGCTCCTGATTGGCTCCCTGCCCTATAAAAACCCAGTGGCGGTCCAAGAAATGTCCAGGTGGCAGTGTGCATCTCTGGTAATTGTCAAGATCATTCAAGCTCCTGAATTCCTGGCTTTGATCTCGGCTTGATTTGGACTTCGCCTCCTGATCTGGACCCTGAAACCTGATTCAAACTCTGACCCCCTTGGTATTGACCTTGGCCTGGAGCCTGCCTACGAACTTCTCTACTACTCCTATCCTCAGGTTTGCCTCTGCTCTGACCCTTGGTCATGACTGCCCTTGTTAGGATCCTGACCGCTAGGCTATGTACCTATGCATAATCAAAAGAGTCCCTGCCCCCAAAAGTTTACAGCTTATATGTATATCTATAGTTCAATCTATATTTCACTGGTAATTGGATCAGGCCTTCAGACCCCTGAAAGAGGCTTTCAAGCTTTGGCCTCTACACTTTTTAAAGGAGTGTTGTCCCTCTCCTGAGTGGTAGTACTTGTCTGGGGCTTTGCAGGAAGTCCCAGAGAAGGAGAAATCAGTCATGCAGAGTTTGAAATGTAACTTCTTTGATTTACCCTAATCCTAGCACAGAGGTGGTCATAAACAGCACACAGGGCAACTTCTTCCAGGAATCTCAGCCGTACACCAAAGCCCTGCTCCCAGGGAGCAAATTTGCCCCCAAAATTTACTTAATTCAGAGCCCTAATCAGTGAGGGGAACTCTCCTGCTCCTCTTACAGCTCTGTCTACATAGAAACGTGCATAACCAAAGCAAACAACATGCAAGTCTTCCCAAGACTGAACTTTTATTCACACACTAAGAAAAAGAACTCGGAAGATATATGTAACAGCGCCATCTGGTAACACCTGCCATAATTCTAGGATACCGTTACCAGGCCAGATTTTCTGTAAATAAACAGAGCTCAATAAGCTATGTCAATTTACACCAGCTGAGAAACTGGCTCATTAATGAACTTATAAACAGGAAACAACCTCAAGTAATTGCTACATGGTACTACAGTTGAATTAAATAACCCTGCCAAGGAGTCCTTTCACTTTAAGAACCACATCAGAAACTACTTTTCTCTGACATTAATAGCAAACCACCAATTAAGATAAATAAATAAATAAATAAACAAGAGTAAAAAAAAGTTACTCACAGGCTGAAAACTTGTTGTTCCAAATTCTAGCCTTTCTGTACGGCCCGGTTCAGAATCCCCTAGAAACAGGGGATTGCCATGGAAACTTTGACTCATGTAAACTGATGTAGTTAAGATAAACGCAGCCCTTATTAAACTGAAGAGACCTCTGGATGGGTAACATTCACCCATCAGAAGGGAGAGTTAACTATTGAAATGACTATGACATTCCATCCTTGTCTCTATGGACTGGACTGTGCAACTCGCACTCCCACTGGTAAACACATAGTCATGCAAGTAATCCCATTAATTGCAACAGGATAACTTGCATGAGTAAATGCTCCCCAATGGGAGTAAGGATGGCATAAGCTGGTCCTGAACTGTTACAAGTGTCAAAAAAAGAAAGCTTCAAACTATGCTAGATTTTTTTTTAAATCTTCAATATTTAATTTAAAATCACTTTTTAATTCACTTTTCTCTAGGATTATTGGGGTTCTGCAGGGACAAGCAGATTTAACATCTTATAAAAGCAAAATGCAAGTAAAATAAGATATAATGGGTGAGATCCTCAGATGGTGGAAATCACTATAGCCTATTGAGATAAAATAAGTGGGACTACTCAAGCACTAAGGTGGCTACTCAGTATGAATAAGGGTATTGAAATCTGTTTCTAAATGATGGGAAATATTTTCCAAAATCCACTGTTATTGTGCAAAACTCTACTCCACAATTCACAGTATTTTTTCCAGTTTCTTCGGTTTGAGACTTTCAATATTCTTTATTTTTATGGTAATAATAGCATAAATCTCCCAGGTAGCTTCCTCCTTCCCTCTATCTATGATATGCCATGCGTTTCCTATTTCTCCAGGAGCGCATACGTTCCCACAGACTACATAGAGCTGGTGACATTGAGTGTAATGGAGTTGACGCTGTCCACATAATTACATTCAGCTGGCTAGGAATTTGCAGATCTTGTCTCAGTTTGTGAACTAAATTATTTGATGGAAACATCCACCAGATTTCAAATACTTGAGAGCTAAAAGGTCCATACTGAATTCTTCTTGCTTCAAATCAGCCTCCACAGAACCTCAGAGAAAAGGGGCTTTTTTTCTTTTAAATTCAGCCATCAAGTGAAGAGAAATTTCCCCTGTTCTGTCTCCTTCTCTGACATATTTGAATGTATTTTGCAATGAGGAAGATAAGGTTTAACTTGGTGTTCTATTGAGCTACATGGATGCCATGAGGTAGAATTAGCAAAGTCATCTGCCACTTTCTGGATAGAAGAATATAGGCTAACCCAGTGAACAAATTCCTACACAGAAATAAAATGTGCCCTTCAGCGTGCATTACCCGCCATGTCGTAGCCGCTGATCTGAATGTGTTATAACAATTCATAATTCAGGCACACTTGGAAAGAGCCTAGTCCAAAGCTTAATGAAGTGAATGGAAGTCTGTCCATTAACTTCAGTGGGCATTAGATCAGACTTATCTACTCCAGGGCTTACTGTCTACCTCTGTTGGGAGAAACTACAGAGTACACTGGAATGAAGCAGCACTACTGGGGGCCCACCAGTCACAATGCTAGATTTGTTGGAGTGTGCAAAGTTCTCCAAAGTCAGGCATAGCACAGTGGTGGAATCTACTATCTTTTCATGAAAGCCTTTTGGGACAGGAGAGGGTTCGTGGAGAGAAGGGAGGCAGGTTATACTTTCTTAAGGGCTGGAGAGTAGAAAGACTCTGGAGAGAGAGAAAGCTGGGAAGGAAAGAAGGGAGGGATAATGATAAAAAGAAGAAAGTAAGGATGGGACCTGAGCCGGTTCAGATAAACTTCAGATGGTATCTGGACATTTGGAGTCAGAGTTTCAGAATAGCTTAGCACGTTGCATGCACAGCTCTTTTGCCATGTTACAAAGGGGGCTAAACTCTTGAAAATCTGGCCCTGAGTTACTTTGACAATTTGGCCTGTGGGAGTTACCCGTATCTGAAAGCTAAGGCCTAGTGTGACATGTATTGCTTTATCTCTGCTCTTGTGTCAGGGTTACACCACATTTGATGTTAGAATACGAACCACCTAGTAGGTGCAGTGACAGCATGAGTTAATCAGGAAATAGCACTGGTTCACATCTCTGAGATAGACTTCGCAGTGTTTAGGGAGTGTAAATGCTGTTTTCTTCTAAAATAGAAGTTGGCTTCCTGACAAACTCATTCCAGTGAATATGATTATCTTTCAGGTCTGTTGTTTTACCAATAGTAACTAATAATAACAGACAGCCCTGCATGTGACACGGAGTGTCTGAGTCCTAGTACTCTTATTTACTTACTCATTCAATGATAACCGTAATGTATCTGTTAAATGCTGCTGTGCGTTTGGTGCTGTACAAGTCACAAGAACCGACAGTCCCTTACAATCTTAGCCTGCATCCTCACGCAAGGGAAATAAGATAAGGTCTACCTAGCCATTAAGCCTGGAGTTCACAGGAATAAATGGATGCTGCATGCTTCCCACTCTGTACCCACTGTGGAGTAGTGGGGGGAGAGAGGGCGGGGCGCTAGTGGGCCTTAGCTTTTCCTTCCCAAACCTGTTGGCCATCAGAGCTGAGCCAGTGCAGCATGACACAGTAGTAATCTGCTGCTGGTATAGGCCAGGGACGAGTTACTTCCCTCATGGAGGAAAAGGGGGAAGCAGAGAGGGAATTGTGTTTCTCTGGCTCATTGGCAAACAAAGAAACAGGATTTTACTGCAGTGCAAGACAAAGTTGCCAGTGGTGTAGAACAGAGCCGGTCCACATTTTTTTAAATTTCAAAATGTCTGCAAATTTCAAAATGTGAAGGGGGAAAAAGGCAATTTTTTCCTAATTTCACCCCTGTTTATTGTTCTTTTCTATAGCTGTAGCTTTAAGCCATTGTTAAAAAGGGTGGGAAATTTCAAAAAAATTCTCACAAAACATTCCCCTTTTTTTAGACTCATAGAACACAGGGTTAGAAAGGACCGCAAGGGTTCATCTAGTCTAACCCCCCGCCAAGATGCAGGCTTTGTTGGGTCTAAACTATCCAAGACAGGTGGGTTCCCAGCCTCTTTTTGAAAACCTCCAGTGAAGGAGCTTCCATGACTTCCCTAGGCATCCGTTCCATTGTCCTACTATTCTTATGGTTAGGAATTTTTTCCTGTTAATCTAAATCTGCAATACTGTTGTTTGAACCCATTGTCTCTTGTCCTGCCCACTGTGGCAAGAGAGAACAATTCTTCTCCATCTTCTTTTATGGCAGCCTTTCAAGTATTTGCAGATGGCTATCATGTCCTCCCATAATCTCCTCTATTCCAAACTAAACGCACCCAGTTCCTTCAGCCTTTGCTCATATGGCTTGCATTCCATCCCTTTGATCATCTTTTTTGCCCACCTCTGGACCCTTTCCAGTTTCTCCACATCCTTTCCATACAGCAGTGACCAAAACTGGACACAGTACTCTAGCTGAGGCCTAAGCAGTTTTAACTTGTTTTAATGTAGAAACACCTCATTTTCCAGCCACAAAACAAAGCAAAAAAGGCAAAGACATGATTAAACAAATAAAAATCTGGCTTCTGAGATTCCTCAGTCTCTAGTGGCTGTTTCAAATTTAGGGGCACAGTGTGATTAATAATACATAATAATAATTATGGATAATAATGAGCCGGTCCAATAATTGTGACCTAATTATAGTAGTTAACAAAGATTTCTTATTTATCCAGAGCTTTTCAAGGATCCCAAAATATTTCACATGCCAATTTTGGAGTGCAGGGCAGCAGCCAAATTTCACACAGTGGGGTGAGGGAGGGTAAGGGAAAAGTTTGCCCAGAAATACTAATGCAAACTTCTTCTTTTCCAGAAAGTACTATGGGATCAGGGCCGGTGCAACCCATTATAGCATTTGGGGGGAGCCATTTCAGGTCCTTCGGCGGTGACTGCGGCGGCCGGATCTTCGGCCGCCCTGGTCATCGTCAGCATTTAGGCGGAGGGACCTGAGGCAGGGGAGCACAGGGAGGGCCGCCTGCAGCAAGTAAGGGGAGGCGCGGCACGCAGGGGAACCACTCCCCACCCCAGCTCACCTCTGCTCCGCCTCCTCCCCTGAGCGCGACGCCCTGCTCTGCTTCTCTCCCTCTTAGGCTTGCAGCGCCAAACAACTGATTGGCGCCGCAAGCCTGGGAGGCGGGAGAAGTGGAGCAGCGACTGCGTGCTCGGGGAGGAGGCAGAGCAGAGGTGATCTGGGGCGGGGAGCTGCTGCACGGCTCCCTGGGCCGGGGGGAGCTGCCGCGGGGCGGGAGGGAAAGCGCCTCAGGGCAGATGGGGGGCCGGAGAGCTGCCACAGGGTTCGGGGGGGGGACGCAAGGTGGAAGTTTCACCTAGGGCGCGAAACATCCTTGCAGCCGCCCTGTATGGGATCTTAATATCCTCACAGAGTGGAGAAGATCATACTCATGGAAATGGATGGAAGGGGTCATACAGACTTCCATAGACTTTGGATTGCTCTTGGTTGTTTAGCGTCTAATCTGAGTGTAGCTGTTGCATTTATTGGGAAACAAACAAGCTGACAGCATTACCTGATCCTTTCTTCCCCCTTGGCATCCAGAGTGGTCACTTCTTTTGAGTGTTCTTCCTAATAATGACATCCGACACCGGTCTTAACTGCTGCTACTGCTCACAAGTGTCCAGGGTCTAAGATTCTGGCTTCCTTTTCCTGTGGAGCTGGTGATATTAGTGTGAGTTTTCCCTTCTGTTTTTAATTTTTTGTCCATGACAGATTTCACAGCAGGAAACAGCTCTGTGGCATATGGCCACTAAATTACAGAAACTTCAGAAACTTCTGTCTATTAGTTAATTTTTAAAACTAAAAAAAACCCAGAAAACTGTTAAAAAAAAAGAAAGAAACTAAACTAAAAAACACAAAACAATTTCCCATTCTATCTTCCCTTAACTACACTCCTGCTCTTCTGAATCATAAAAAATACAAACGTACTATTTACACCACCATCCTCCAGATCAGGAAAGGAAATCTAATGTATGAATTTTGAGGGACATCAAAGAGCAACTCAGTTTAAGTGAACAACGGTAATGGGTGACTTCAACTGCTCACCTATAGAAATTGGTCAAGTGTTGCAACTGGACGAGCTCTAAAGATGAAAGTTCTTGACATCGTAAAGGATTGCTTCTTGGAACAGCCCTCTAGAATCAGGGGCGGCTCTACAAAGTAGGCTGCCCCAAGCAGCGCGGAGCGCTGCGCCGCCCTTCCCCAGTCCCGCGGCGGGTCCCCTCTTCCCGCGGCTCCGGCATCCTGGGGAGGGCGGTATTTGGCTCGTTGAGCTCCCGCCGCATGCCTGCGGCAGGTCCACCGGAGCCCGGACGAGCGGACCTGCCGCAGTCATGCCTGCGGGAGCTCAACCGAGCCGCGGGAAGAGAGACCCGCTGCAGGCATGACTGCGGCAGGTCCGCTCGTCCCGGGCTCCGGTGGACCTGCCACAGGCATGCCGGCGGGAGCTCCACCGGAGCCAAATGACGCCCTCCCCAGGATGCCGCCCCAAGCGGGCGCTTGGCCCGCTGGTGCCTAGAGCCGCCCCTGTCTAGAATACACATGAGACGAGGCAATTCTTGACTTAGCTCTAAGGAATCCTGAGGTGAGAGGTAAACTACTGACACAGAGCAGAAACTGGCTAACAAGACCTAGAATAAAGAGGAGGAATAAATGGTCAGCTATCAACATGGCAAAAGGCTAACCAGCAGGCTCCACAAGGTACTATACTAGAATTAGGGTTATTACTGAGCTGGAAAAGGGGGTGAATAATTAACCTCCACAATCTAAAGCCAACAAGAAAGGGTCCCATGGAAAACCATGTGAACCGAAACCATTGCATTTTGAACATCTTTGATTCTGACTTTGTGCTGTTGGTCTTGATTCCTCCTGGGTGGGACTGCTGTAGATTCTACTAAAATCACATGGAATTACTTGTATCCTACGCTGAGTCAGGCCTGGATCACTGGTGCTGATAGGAGTGAATCATCAGTAGAGATGAGTCCAAATCCACACACTTCTGTGCTTTGTGGAGTCCGTGTTTCTAAGCCTGTGCTTGAGAGTCCTCACTGCACTGAAAACTCGGGTGTACAATTGCTGGATCAACATCTCACTGCCATGCTAATCAATGCATCCCTACTGCACTACACAGATCTTCTGACATGGGTCTGTGTCTTGACCTGTGTCCACACTGCAAAATGACAGGTCTTGGAGCCGAGACTTGGGCTGTGACCCACCACCACAGCAGGGTCTTAGGATTTGGATCCTGACTGCTTGCTGACCCAAGTAGGACTGATTTGTGGGTGGATGAAAAAGAAGCTTGGGCTCAAACCTGAATCAGAGCCCAGGCGTAGTGTGTGATGTAGACACACCCACAGATTACCACCTTCTTCTACAAGCAATCCTCCTGGCTTCAGTAGGACCACTCGTGGAGTACGGTTCTATTCAATGTAAACAGGGATATCAGAATCTGGCTCCTAAGGGGTGGAAATGATTCAGTGTCTCAGACAGAGACAAGGAGAGAGGTTTGCATAGATGGACTGATGAAAATGGACAATTAACTCAACCCTGTAACAATAGTGAAGAGTCAAGGTGAGGTAGAGAGTAGTAGAGGAGATAGATGTGGAGAGCTCAGAGTTTCTACAGAGAATGCTTTCCCAGGTGTCAGGCTGGTGGGTCTTGCCCACATGCTCAGGGTTTAACTGATCGCCATATTTAGGACCAGGAAGGAATTTTCCATGGGTCAGATTGGCAGAGACCCTGTGGGGTTTTTTGCCTTCCTCTGCAGCATGGGGCACAGGTCACTTGTAGGTTTAAACTAACGTAAATGGTTAATTCTCTCTAACTTGAAGTCTTTAACCCATGATCTGAGGACTTGAGTAACTCAGCCAGAGTTTAGGGGTCCAGTACAGGAGTGGGTGGGTGGGTGAGGTTCTGTGGCCTGCAATATGCAGGAGATCAGACTAGATGATCATGATGGTCCCTTCTGACCTTAAAGTCTATGAGTAAATAAGTCTATGGAGAACTTTGAAAAGTGGAAGGATAATTATCAACTGGATTTTGGGTTGGATAGGGAGACTGTGAAGGTGGTGGTGGGTGTGGGTTAGTTACACAGCCCTGCTTCCGGGAAAGAGAGTTGTCTTGCAGCAATATTCTCTTCTCTTCTGGTCTTCATACTATGTACATCACAGGGGTCCATATTTCTGCCCCCTCACAGGTTATAAGTAACTCCCATTGAAGGCACTGAGATTATTTGTTATCCATGGTGTGTGGATAGATTGGGCCTGTGACATTTAGAGAGGAAGGAGTTAGGAGTTACAGAGAACAGATGTGATATGAATGTTGAAACAGTTACAATGGCATGTGTGCCAATGGTACCACCCAGGTATTCCCCTTAATAAAGGCCTCCAGAGCTAGGCCTTAGCCATTCCGTCCAATCAGCTGTACCCTAGCCATTGGGAGCTAATGTGAAGGTTGGAATATATCAAGTGTGCAGTTACTAGTCTAGTGAGACACCAAGATACGGTATGTCTGTAGCTTGCAAGGGATTGCCCTAGGGGCCTGTGTGGCCATTCTGATGTAGCAAGGGCAGCAATACAATGACCTGGACAGTACAAATCCCTGTGTTCTTTTGTGCAGCTGGAGTTTTACACTGGGCACTTAGCATATTTGTGGTTTGCATGTCTGCTGCACTACAGCGTGGCAACTACTGGTCATAGAGATGCCTGCAGCTGCTCCAGTCTGCCCCTCCCTGCAAGGATCTCAGAGGAGTAAGCATAATCCTGAGATCTTTAACATAAGAAATCAGAAAGGACAGGCCTTCCTTTTCATTTGGGTTTAGCAAGCTATGCAGATAATGCATTAGCAACCTATGAAATAATGCAGCAATTTTGCACAGTTTAATAGAAAAACCGTCTAATTCTTAACATAGCTTTTTAATGAGTCTCTTCCAATAATCTTGGTGAATTAGGATACTGTAAACCGGGAAGATTAACACTGCTGTATAAACAGTCTGATTGGATCTGGCATGATCAAGGTTTCTTAGTGAGAAAATATACAGTTTCCTAATGCAGCTGACAGAAAGCCACACTCAGACCTTTTCAAAGGCTTTCAGGAGTTATTACTGGAGATTAACTATGGCGTGAGCAAAAAGGTTTCAAGTCTTGTTTATAGTTAGCCCATGGCTCTAAATTAGCAACTTATCTCTTAAATAATCAGCAATTGAGTCATAGGTGCTAATGAGTGAAGCTTAGCCAGAAGGGATGAGGAAAAGAACGGAAAAAACTCAGGCCAATACTTTGCAAAAAAGCAATATGAAAAATCTCAATAATTTCTAAAGTCAAACTGTATTTTAATCAATGCCTCCTGAATAAGATGTAGAAGTCACACTGTGACTTTCCCAGCTGTAAAACTGGAAGTCTGGTTTCACATTTGCATGATTTTGAAGGTCAAATGCCTGCTATCCAAGTCTTACTGATCCATATGGACTAGAAATGCCACAATATGCAATCGTCATGAAGGCAGATTGTCTCCTGTAAATCTGTCCTTTTTGTAACACATTCAAAATGTACCGTATTGGATGGATTATAAATCCATTCAGGAAATACATGTAACATTGTACTGAGTGTCTTTAGTTTATGAAAGTGTGTGTGTGTGAGAGAGCGAGAGAGAGAGAGACAGATGGCCCAGTCCTGCCCCCAATGAAGTCAATGGGATTTTTGCCATTGACTTCAATGGATGGAGGCTTGGAACCAGACAGAAGGAGAATAGGCATCACATTGGTAAAAACCTACCTACGTTTAGAAATGAAAAAAACCACAAACATTTACATGCATAGAAAAAGCCATTTGGAGCTGAGACTATTGTCTTCTTTTATGGTTTGTACAGGGATGACTTTTTGGAAAAAGACCACTAAACTTTAGGAGGACTGAAAACCAATACAGTTTTTAATAGGACTAGAAAATAATTCAGTTCTATAGAAACTAGTCTAAAAACCTACAGAATTTAATAAAAAATGAGCTCCCTTCTGTAGGATATTTGAGCCAGCCTGTAGAATTCTGTAGCAGGGAATAAATTCTCTCCTACTTTCTGTAAGATGACTTAAAAACTGAAGCACACTGTTGATGCTTAACAAATAACGCGTTAGGACCAACCGGTGAACCCCTTATTCACACTTGCACAAGTGGTCCCAGCAACATCAGGAAGGGAGGGAGCACAGCTTGGCAGTTCCTAACAATGTATAGAAGCCTCCCCATCCCCTGAATTCCTCAGTGCAAAAGAAAACGGGAAAACTCAGTTCCAAGTGGAACTGATATGAAATGTTCTAGTTTCAAAGAGGAATTCTGAGTGAAACCTATGTCTGTAGAATACTTTGCTATTTCTTTGGACAGGGGAGAACAGAGGGTCTCCTCTTTAGCTTACAACAGGCAGCAGAGCAGAACAATTTGCTTTCTGGATTTTTAGAGAAGCATTTTACATGTTGCCATACTTTTTTTCCCCCAGCACATGTAACTGAAAAGAGACATATGGAGACCAGCATGCAGGGCCTAACAAACACTTCAGCGTGCCTTAAAAATGAATGCTAATCAATTTTTGAAACTTTGTTGTTGTTGTCTTAAAACCAACTTCTCAACAACCTAAGGTGGTTTATTAGAGACAGATGGTGTAAAAATTCTTAATAATAATGCTAGGAAACTCTCCCCGGCCAAAATTTCCCCCTTCCTCCCTCCCTTTATCTGTCTCTCTTCCTATATCCCTACATCTTCCCCATCTCCACCCCCATATTCTTGATATGCATTCAAAAGACTGAACTGCTTACGTACATCCGGGGAGGATAAATTAGCACATCTGGGTGTTCAAGGGTCAACATAATAAGCAGGTAGTACTATCCGGCTTTTTCCCCTTTCCTTTGCAGTGTCAAGTAGAAGGAAAACTACAGGCTGATGACAAATCTCCTTCTGCATGAAAGTGCTGCATGTTACCTGAAAACAAGGAAGGCACAAGATGAACAGACCTTTACAACAGAATGTGCATCTGCCAAGACAAAAATACCCGATGAGCTTCTGGTGCTGGCACAGTGACAGTATAAGCAAGCTGTCCGTGCAGTGATTTTGCAAATGATCCATTACAAGATTTGAGTTTGAATTCTGTACAGGCCATAGGACCCCCAGGGCAACACATTTTGTATACAGCCACCTAAGCAGTCACCAGATAGGCAGGGCTATGGGCTAAAAAGAATTCCCTCCAAGCCTTTCTCTACAAATGCTTCACAACAGACTAGTGGGTTGTTTTTTCCCCTCTTTTTTTTTTTCCCTCTTCAGTCGCCTGGCATTCGCTAACCCACAAGCTGCTGTTTCCCTTTCCAAAGAAGCTCTGATGGGTGGAGGGCCAAGAAAAATTAGCCCAACTGATGAATTCAATCTCAACGGAAAATATGTTTTTTATCAGAGACCACATGTTGCCAACAGCAATTAAAATAAAACTGGGAGATTTCATCAGCTATAAGCCTGCGAAACGAGGAATCACCTATCAGCTACCCGTCAGGACAAATGGATTATGCATGTGATTGCAGAGTCTACCAGGGAGTGAAAAGTCACATGATCTGAGGGGGGAAATTCCAGCGTCACTGGCATGACTAAGAAGGGGCAAGTGTTCCCACCGCACGTGATCAAGTCAGCGGAATAGCCCATGGGCATTTTTCTCAGGGGTTTCCAGAACAAATTTGCTCTTTCCGGGTTAAAAGATAGTTTGTCTAACTACAGCGCTGCAAACGAACAGTCTCATTTGTTCACTCGTGTGTTAGCCTTGCGCAGAGGCTGAAAGCAAGGAAACTACTTGTAGGACTTCTCGAGTGAGGCAGGTTTTGTGGGATCTGAAACTTCTTTGGGGATCTGAAAGTTGATCTTACTTAATCTGTCTCATGCATTGTCACCAATAATAAAGATTGGGCAATTGGAACTGAGCTGAAAACTTGTTGCTGATGCACCAGGAAGAATTAGTTGTACGTCACTCTTCTGTACCAGCCTTGTTTTTGACAGTAAATTGAGCAAATCTGACTAACTAGGCACATGGAGCAAAATATTTCACAATATATCTTAGCACTAAGATACTCATTGCAAGCAAGCATGACAGAATCTAGGTCTTTGATGAGGATGGACTCTATGAGCTATTCATTCTTTCTTTCCCATCACTAACTACTATGATCCCCTGGCCCCATGAGCACCTGTTATTTCACCAGCAGGAGATCAAATTCAATCCTTGCATAAGCTGGTGCAACTCCATTGACTTAAATGGAGTTTGACCACTTGTGTCAGTCGTGATTTGGCCCATTATCTCATGCGCAGATAAAAAAGAGTTCCTGACATAACATATTCTGGGCAGCTCATTAAAGAAAATGCAAGAAAGAATGAATGAGTGAATAAATAAAATAAGCCATTGATTTTAAGAGGCTAAATAGTAAGTGACATGCGTTATGTACAGCAATGCTTCTGAATCTCCGGCTCTTGAAACATAACAGACAAGTACAGTTATTGTATGTATTTGCAATTTCTATAGCAATCTATTGCAAAGGGTATTTACATAGAGAAAAAGCCAGTTCTACAGTGTCCTTTCATTTATTGAGTATTGTTTCCATGCGAGTCCCTAGCTTTACCAAGCTTGTACTGGTGAATCATAAACACATTGGTTACACGAAAAGAAGAGTGGAAGTTCACAAGCTTGTGTGTGGTCTCACAAGTTACCATTTTCAGTGGCAACCCAGTGTGAAATCCTTAAGGTCTGCAGATAACAATTTTTTTAAGTACCACAGTGACTTGAGAGCCCATGTCCCACTGAAAATCAATGGGATGGAGTCCATGGGATTAAGTCATTTCTGGAGATTTTACCCTTCAAAGATCATATCTACATGCGAGTGCTACTTTTAAAGTATTGACTGTGTCGGGCACCTGGGATCCTAATCTGGTCAGTTGGTGAGATATGCAATGCTCTGTTGCATACTATCTGGTGGCTGATTAAATGCACCCAGACATTCATCAATTCCCCCTGCCCCCACCCAAATTCTTTTACAAGACTGCATGATATCGGCTAGAGTGGGCCAGCGCCTCTGTTTTGGGGAGGGGTTTTCTACTTCATATGGTCTTTTGTGGATATGTTCACCTTCTCCTAAAGCTAATTGCTTTCCAGAAATGCATACACACTGTCATAATAGAACAGCACAGGCATAGCCAGTTGCTGTGGTATTACTGAGTTCTTTGCAGTTATACAATTTCACATTTCAAACGCTCCTTTAAACAATGGTTTGGGGAGAATAGAAAAAAAAATCAGAGCTCCAAATACAGTGCTCCAAGAGCCGGTCTTCCCTAGGGCTGGCTCCATCCAGGCTTAGCTGGCAAGGAGAATCTTGAAATGTTCCTGCAAGCACCTGTCTCAATTGTGAATAAACAGAGGACTTCAGTCTCCAGCACCATCAGTCCCTTAACCTTCAAAAGCACAACATTTTTACACAGGAGGGGAAAAAACGCCCACATCTCTGTCTTTTAGTCTTGCTGATCCATGACAATTACTGTCAAAAGCAATGATTTCAGTCCCTGTTAGTGGTATATGCTTTCAAAGACATGTGGCTAAAAACCTGCACTATAAACAAGCGAGGCACTCAAAGCTGTGTTTATTCCCCGGTAACAATCACTTAATGTGACATTTGCATTTGGCCCATAAGCAGAGGAGTTCACCTGATGCAGGGTGGCCCAATTAATGCTAAAGACCTTGTCGCTTTGATCCCGAGATTTCATGGGATACCAATACAGCTCCCATTTAAGAGTATTACAGAGGAATCAATCAATTGTCCAAAGGGAACAGTGCGCTGAGATTCGCTGTCGGGAGAGAGGTAGCTTCTCTGCAGGCAGCACGTCAGGCTTCGTCTGGAAGACTGGAACTGACAAAGAGCCAGTCTCTATTGGCCATCAATTACTTCTAGCAAAAATGGCAACCCACTTTCACATAGAGGGTGACACTGGGCCCCTAGCAGCCAAGGCCGTTCTACAGGATCTAGGCTGCAAGCGATGAGAGTAAATCATCATCCACCTGAGGTATGTTCCAAAGCCCCTTTCGGGACCTTTTGTGGCAGCAAAGGCTCCTGGGATTGCAACTCAAAATGAAGCCCGAAGAAGATGCCCTCCCCTTAGGAAAACAGGAGTGCTTTTTTGGGTAATTGCTTTATGCAGCATGAAAAAGCAAATGCTCCTTTTGTGTATCATTTTACAGCCAATACTCTGCAATCTCAGCCTTTTAAAATCTTAGTGCTAAACCCATGAAGACTAAGAAGAAGAGGAAGTTTAAAATTGCCCACACATGTTGGTAAAAACACCCATCTTCGAAGTTTGTGTTGAAATCTGCAGAGAAAAAGGCAGCTAATGGGAGGCAGGATCATCTTCTTTCTCCTAATGCGTACTTAGCTTCTGAGTACAGTGTAAGCCTTATTTTGAAAGCAAGTATTGTGAGACTAAATATTGTCGGACAAACATGGTTGGTTGTCCCTGTACAGATTTATAAATGTGGTGAATAAAAGGAGTGTGGTAAATGTCATATATTTGGATTTCAGCAAAGCCTTTCAGTTGTCTCCCCCAGAGTTTTTAAAAAATTAATCCAAATTAGCATGGATAGGAATGTTGTCCTGTGGTTTGAAAACTGACTAAACAACTGGTAATCAAAGGGTTACAATAAACAGCATTGGTTTATGTTTGTGGGGAGGGGAGATATCTAGTGGATTATCTTTGTTAGATTGGCTCTAATTTAACATCTTCATTACAGTGATCTGATTAAAAAGCAAGTTAATTACATCTGAACAAGATCCTAAATGCGGACGAGTTGTCCTCACCAGTGAGGCTAGAGAAACCAATATCTGGACAGTAAAAATAAAATGAGAAATAATGTTTTATTAATATAGCACAGAAGTGTGTAGAAGCCCCAACTGGGTATGTCTACACTACAGCAGGGAGCATACCGCTGGGAGCAAGAATCCCAGCTGACAGACTCATCAGGTAGACAGCCTCATGCTAGTGAGACTCGAGTAAGCACGCTAAAAATAGCAGTGCGGATGTTGCGGCTCCGACGGAGGCTCGGACCCCCAGAGCTCAGACCTGGTGGGGGGGTCAGGTGGGCTTCAGAGCCTTAGCTGCCACACAAGCTGCAATGTCCACACTGCTATTTTTAGCATGCTAGCTCAAGCCCCACTACCACGAGTCTATCTGTCCGGGCTCGGTGGCTCTCTTCCAGCTGTAGGGTAAGAGAGAGTCCCTGCCCTCAAAGAGCTTACCATCTAATTAGATAAGGCAGACAAAAGGTGAGAGAGGGAATACTATTACCCCCATGTTTCAGATGGGAAACTGAGGCCCAGGTCAATTGGTATGTGTCTGGCTTTAAGCCTGTGAGTAGTCTCATTGAACTCAGTGATTATAGTTATGCAAGTGCTGAAGTACCTTGATGAATTGGGGCCTACGTGACATGCTCAGGGTTTCACAGGGAGTCAATGGCTGAACCAGGAATTGAACCCACACCTTCATTTCTTGGTCCCTGGTTACCAGAGAGAGATTGACAAAATGGAGGGCATTAAGAGATGAACAATAAATGTCAAGAGTGGGATTAAGTTATTTGCCCTGATTTTAAAAACTGTCAGAAGAGCAGTCCCAATCAGTATACTGTATGAGCAATGCAGGGGAGGGGGGTATGTGGACATCTTGGGAGGAATCCTAGTTCCAGCGGCAAAACTCTCATTGACTTCCAGGATTTCACTCCTCCTTTTTGCATCTGCAGCGCTGTTCCTGTCGAGGACATGCTGTGTGTGTGTGTACCGGGGTGGCTCCAGGCCCCAGCACGCCAAGTGTGTGCTCGGGGCGGCAAGCCGCAGGGGGGTGCTCTGCCGTCGCTGCGGGGACGGCAGGCAGGTTGCCTTCGATGGCTTGCCTGTGGGAGGTCCGCTGGTCCCGCGGCTTCGGTGGACCTCCCGCAGGGACCAGCGGACCCTCCGCAGGCAAGCCGCGGAACGCAGCCTGCCTGCCGTGCTTGGGGCGGCGAAATCCCTAAAGCCGCCCCTGGTGTGTACGCATGTGGGTGTGTACAACCATGCATGGATTCCTTTTCATTGCATGAAAAGAAGGGAAAAGAGGATGAAGGGAAAAGTGAAGAGGTGACTTGATCACTGTCTTCATGTAACCACATTGGGAAGACATCTCTTAGGGCTTGTCTACACTACAGGACTATTTCGAATCTACTTAAGTCGAATTTGTGGATTCGACCTTAATAAGTCGAATTTGTGTATCCATACTAAATACACAAATTCGACTTCTCCCACATTCACAGGCCAGCCCCGACTTTGGGCGGTGCACTGTGGGAAGCTCCCACATCCAGTTCCCCGCCCTCCCCCCATTATTTGTGGAATTCCCCCATGCATGCCAATGGTGAAAAATGTGTCGTCATTGAATCGTCAAATCCGCCTCTCCTCTCTTCCTTCTTGAAAGCGCTTCGAAAATCTGTTGCGCGCTGTCTCTTTGGGCCGAGGCGCGGGCGGCACACACGCACTGCGGAGCCGCTGAGCTCGCTCGCTCACTCGCTTATATATCTCGTTGTCAACTCCTCGCCGTTATCCTCCACCACCTCAGATGCTGAGAACTGAGGAGGAGCAGAGAGGCTCCGGCAGCAAGAGAGAGAGAGAGGAGTCTCAGAGCAGGGTTCACGCCGGAGAGTGGTGGCAATGGTGGTGGGGTCAATGGGTCAAGGTGGTGGAGTGGGCCAGCGTGGGCCGCGACACACTGGTGGGACAGGGACCACGCATAGGCAGGTGCTGGGTCTGGCAGGACAAGGGGATGACAAAGGGATCTCAGGATTCTTTCCACTTTTGAACTGTGTTCCTTTGCCCTGTGTCCTGCCCTGAGGACAGGGAGCGCGCAGAGCAGCCCTGACTGACTGTGCAGCCTGACTGGCCAGAAGCGGAAAAACTACCCCGCCAGAGAGAGGTCAGTAGCGAGCGACCACTTTTGGCGTTGGCGGCATGTGTGGGGTGGGCTTCATTCAAGTAGCCCGTCACGCAATCGCAGCAACTGCTCTGTTGGTAGTGACTGTCGTCCAATGTCCAGGTCATCATAGATGGCGATGATGCGATGGGATGATGGCGTGGGGCTAGATGGGGGCTACATCCTATCTCACATCCAGGCAGGCCAGCAGCCCAGCCAGGCCAGCGAACCAGGCTACTTTCTGCTGTGCCAAGGTGGTGGGGTGGTGGGGTGGACCATCATGGACGTTTTTCAACATCAGCGTCAGTTGGGGCGGCGTGTGTTGGTTCAGGGTGTTCTGTTTAACTGTGGTCTGTCAGGCACTTTCTCTTCAGACCACTTTCTTCCAATACCACATGTGCAGAGATGCCTACAGTGATCCTCGGGACCCCGCCTAACACTAATGCCCTGGCTCCCTGCCTGCCCTGGCCATGCCCCGCCTAACTCTTCTTGAACAACACTGAGCTTCTGCAGAATGGTGGTGGGGTGGTGGTGGGAATGGTGGTGGAGTGTGAGAGAGATGGCGGACCTCGCTGGCGGACCGGACAAGCTCTTACTGACTATGTACGCTGCTTGCTGCTCGCTGCTGTGTGTCTGCTGCTGTGAGCTGGAGCTCATGTGAGCTTGGCAAGCGCTTTTGAGAGGTTGGGCTTAACGCTGGGCTGCTGGAGACCTCAGCCCGATGCTGCTGCTGATCAAGATCCCACCGAGGCCGCGGCTAGGAGAGCGGAAGCGCAGGAGGAAGCCGCAGAGCAGGGACCTGTGTGACGAGCCACTTGATTTTTAAGCCTGATCATAAGATTAAAACTAACCACATTTTCCCACCATTTTTAAACTTTAAACATGTTTTTTAAAAAAACTAATTAATCGTTTCTTTATCTTTTCATTCTCTTCGTTGATCTTGCATTGCATGAGCATTCTTTGATGGTGGTTAGTGTCTGTGCTGGTGTGGGTGTGGGAGGGGATGAAGGGGTGCAGTTGGGGATGGGGTACCATAGTGTGGGGGGGGGTGGTGGGGGGGGGGCGGGTGGTGGGGGGGGGTGGGTGAGGGGTTGGGGGAAGGGGGGGGAGGGGGGGGGCTGAGGAGAGTCTCGGGGGGATCGGGGGGGGAGGGCACCTGGGGGGAAAGAAGCCTGGGGAGGACACATCAAGGATCAGCCACCAGGACCAGGGACATCCAGGACATACACCAGACACCACCACAGAAAGACTGTACCCTGTGCCTGGTGCCTGCTGTGTGTGCCCTGTGCCTGCTGTGCCCACCCCTGTGTGTGCCCTGTGCCCAACTGTAATGCCCAAGTCTACCCTAAAAATTCAACCAAGTCTTCTGAAAATAAAACAAAGAGAGTAACAAAAAACGCTTTTTGTAATTGGATACACAGTAGGGGTTGAAACAGTGGGGGTGGATTTTGGACTGGGGAGTGGGTGAAGGAAGAGGGAAGAACTTGCTTGTACATTGTCTTGTTGCTTTCTTACACATTAGTGCTCATGGACAGTTCTCGACACCCTTCGCCCCCTACTTCCCCTCCCAGGACTCACTGGGGGAGGGGGGGACTGGACTTGAGGGGGTGGCAGGGCGGTTGCTCCTGCACGCTGTCTTGCAGATCATCTCTGCCTGCAGGGGCGCTCTCCCATCTGCGTCTGCGCCAAGCCGCGTTTGAGTCGCCTGCTGGTCTGAGTCGCACCTCGCCTGCTGTGCTTCCTGCCCTGCCCTGCTGCTGCCTGCACAGGCTCTCCCTGCTCTGCTCTCTCTGCTCACCGTGCTGTGTCTGCTGGCTCTCTCTCTCTGGCTCTGGCTCATCCGCCTTCTTTTTGCTTGGTCTCTTGTCTTTTCCAGCCTCTCTCTCTGAGCCAGCCTCTGCTGTGATGGCGGGGTGAGTGGTGAAGGGAAGAAAGCTGTGTGAGAGCTGAAAAGTGCATGATTTGCTTGAAGTAAACACAGTCAGTTCATGTCAGTTCAGTCAGTCAACCAGTCAGTTAGTCAGAGAAGACTCAAACCTAGGTCAAGGATTTGAAGATTGCTCTCTAGAGCGATGCGCGCACTGGATGAGCGCGCAATTGGGCGATTGCACTGGCCCTCTTGCACAAAGAGTGACAGCTGCATCCCTCTTGCACACTGTCCACCTCAGATAGTTGCAGCAACAGCTGCAAGCAGAGATGGCAGCAGAAAAGATCTCCCTGTGCTGGCATGTCCACCAAAGTGACAGCGTGCGTTGGCATGCATGAGCTCCTCTGAAGACGAAAGATGCTGTTGCAAGTAGCCTGCTGTTGCGCAAGCAAGCTCTGAACAAAAAATGCAAAGTTCTTAACTCAAAAACTCTGTTAAATTCTTATAAGAAGTCAAAATTAAAAGCAGTAAAAAATGTTAAGCGTAAAAGTTACTATGCACCATAAATACAAATACCACAACTAAAGTCACATCATAACTTCACTAATTACAACAGTACAACACCTGTGGAGACCACCACGCAGAGAGCGGCACACAGAGAAGCCCTGCACCCTGCAGGACCCCTGGCTGCCATGTGCGCCTGCATGGGAGGCCTGGGCTGCGGATGACTGTGCTGCACGAGCAGGCCAAAGCTCCCTCTCCCAAGCTTGGCCCTCTAACCTCTTGCTCTCTGAGAGCTTTTGAGCTTGCTTCCACTTGCTCTTGATTGCTTTTCTGCTTTTTTGCTGCTGCTGTTTATTTTCTGCTTTTTTTGTTTTTTTTGTGTATTTTTTATTTTTTTATATTTAAATTTATTTTTGTTTATAAAAATATTCTTTTTTTTTATAAAAACCCTGTTTCTTAAAAAGTCCTTTGTCCCACCCTGGTCTTCCCTGAGGTGATGATTCCCTCGGGAGGGTCCTGGTAGGAGGGTGAGGGATCAGTGAGTGATGGTGTGTCAGAGTCCTGATGTTCCCTGGTGCGGGAGTGGGGATCTCTTCCTGTCCTTCCCCTTCCTCCCCATCCCCCCGAACAGAATCCTCGGTGGGGGAGGACACTACTTCCCACTCGAATGGCCACCATCCTCCCATCACCGTCAGGTGCCTGGGGCTGGGGTGCACACGTAGGTTGGCATGCAGTGGGCTGTAGGCTCAGGGCGTCCGCTCCGGGGCTTTTGCTTACGCTCCGCTTTTTTCCTTCTTTTTCTTATCTTTTTTTGCATCCGCTTCACTTTGTTTGCATTCTGTTTTCCCGCTTTCCGCTTTTTTTCTTCCTCTTTCCACTTGGCGGCTTTCTTCTTCTTGGAGCGATCAGAGCCCCTTGTCCAGACTCTTTCCCAGATCAGACTCACAGCGATCAGGGACCTCTGCTGACTGGACCTCCATGCTGCTCTCCTGCGCCTGACTCTGCTGCTGAATATGATGCTGGAGAGCTCTGCTGCAGAGCTCAGATTCAAATGGCCAGAGATTTTCAGATTCAAACCGCCCAGACAGGAAAAGATTCAGAAATTGGGGCGCATTTTCCTTGTGTGCTGGCCAAGATTGTGGAAGCTGTGTGGCTGGCCTGAGCTGCCAGAGGTGAATGGTGTGGGATAGCTCGTGGCTGCTAAAGTAGTTAGCATCCACACAGCAAGCCTAGCCGAGCCTAAGTGGTGCGGGGTGGGAAATATAAACTGCTGCCTGTTAGGTGGTTGAACCAATTACTAAAATAAGAGTTCGAATTAAATAAATGGGCGGTGATAAATTCGAATTGGTTGGTTGAGTGCGTTTGTGATAAAATTAAATATTAAGTGTGAACCTTATAGTAGATGTTTCTTTAATCTAGCAGAAAAAGCATAATAAGACCCAATGGCTGGAAGCTGAAGCTAGACAAATTTAGACTATACATAAGGACCACATTTTTAACAGTGAAGTAAATTAACCATTGGAACAAGGTCAGGAAGTAATGGATTCTCCTGAAGTCTTTAAATCAAGCCTGGATTCCTTTCTAAAAGATAGGCTGTAGTTCAAACAGAAGTTATGGGCTTGATGCACTGGATGAGGTTCTGTGGTTTGTGTCATACTGGAGGTCAGACTAGAGGGCCATAATAGTCCCTTCAAGCCTTAAAATCTATGGATCAATGAAAACTGGAAAGTGAAAATCAAATTGCAACATAACACAGTATCGTCTTGATCATCTTCTTATACAGCATTATATATTAGCTTGTTACCACTGCATGATTTTTACCAATGAGAGCTTTAATTTATTCTTTTAAGTGCTGGTGAAAGCCCTGAGAAGTATTCTTATATGTATCCAACATGTACATCCTAGGCAGTAGGAGAACCACTGTGTCTACACCCTGGTGATGTCTAGATCTTGGAAAGTAGTTTGCTCTCCAGAGCGCATTCAGTCCTTGATCCCTCTGCTGAGACAGCCAGCAATGTCAATTGCAATATCATTTTTGTGATTTGAATGGGTATCAGCCTATTAGGAGCTGAACTGAGACCACTAACTCATTTTTATAGGCCACCAAATAATTATCAGCTGGGTAGGATTTTCAGTCACTAGCAATCCTGACTGCATTTGAACCCATGACCTAGATGTTGAAAGCTACATATTCGGTTAATTAACAATCCCTGGAGCCATCCCCCACTATAGAAGCATAAACATCCAGATTCCAGCCCCTACCCTACAAGATGCTTTTCTCAGAGACCACAGCATGAAAATTTACAGTTAATTTTATGCCTGCTGTGAGAACTCACAGCAAGTTATGGTACCACCAGCCATTATTTCCATTAAAGGCCATGCCATAGTGTACTGGGAACTTTGCTTTCCATCTCACATTAATGGAGGTATGGATATGTGTTGCCACTGTCACCTTCCCTCTACATTTAAGATTTACACCCCACTGACTGGCGCTGTGAAGCAACATGACTACAATGGCAGGCGAATTTCAAGGAGAAACAGCAAGTGAGTACTGTCTAAATAACGGGAGATGCCAAGGAGTGACACAGTATTACCTGGTATGGGATTATCTGTATAGAAACTGTTGCCCCTTTCAACAGTATACAAGGTTCTGCAGTGCTGCACCGGATAAGAGATTCTACGGACACCCAGGGGAAAGCCACGTGAGAACACATGTTACTAGGGATAAATATTTTTAGGGGAAAGGACCAACTCAGAGAAATGCAATAACCATTCAGATACAATTCTTTTTCAGTCATGGAGCTGAACAAGATGCAATGTATATTGCATAAAATGATACAAGGAACCGTTTTCAAAACAAGGATGCAAGCAACGTTCTCAGGTTACTTCCTATGCACATTCCTGGAATGGCCTCCACTAAAGTCAATTTCATTTTTGTGCTGAAATAGCAACTCTAATTTGGTTGGAATTTTTTGTTGTTTTTTGATTCTGGCTTTGATTTTCCTAAACCCAATTAAGCAAGGAATTTTAAAACTATCTTTAAGATTAAATTGATGTTGATAGATTGCCATGAGAGTAGACCTGTGTTGTCGTCAGTGATGTTTTGTGCTTGGATGGTAATTACTGTCAAAATGCAAAGGGTTAGTGAACAGGACCCACGGGGAATGGCAGGATGACACTCTATGCAAGACATCCTACTAATAGGCTGAGAGCAATCACTTGTATGGTTTATGATCACAACACTTAACCCTTTAGGTCTCAAGCTGGGCGGAAACACACATCCTGCTCTGGATATTTTCCATATTTTACAATGGGGTGTTAACAAGACAGGCCTTGTATATTCCATTATACCGCAGACATTGGATTTGCTGCACGACTCATTCGTTGCCACAGAATTGTGCCCTAGCAACTAAGCTTTGCTCTGTAACCCTTTTGGAAAGAATTTTTCCTAAGGACTGCATCTGTACTGAGGCAGAGTTGTCCACCTGGCTCCACAGACATTTGAAAACACGCTCTAAGAAACCTGGAACTAAGTCAATTCATATGAATGACTCTGGAACCTAATTAGGAGCAATTAAATGTCATCCCTTTTAACTGTTTTGCTGCTGATGATCAGTTTAGCAGAAACATCCACCTAATAGTCTTATTCCACAATCTCCAGGACATCTCAGCAGCCAAAAGCATTACTTCAATTTGTAAAATTAGCCAGAAGTGATCACAGAATTTCAAATCCATGGCACTTCTGTGCCATGGAAACCAGAAAGACTAGCCACCGAATGCATGGAGCCTTTATTATTCAAGAGAATTTGATTATTCTCTGAATCCATTGTAAGACTATTATGCACAACAGGCCAGATCATCAGCGGGTATAAATTAGAGCAGCTACAGTGAAATCAATGGAGCTATGCTGATTCACACCAGCTAAGGATATAGCCCAGATTTTTACATGGCTAGGTGATAAATGAAGGCGGGGCAGCTTACTTTTCTGGATAACTAGCCAGCCAGTTAGCTATAAAATCCCTCTTGGTGCTGTTCTCTACTTGCTTTACCTGTAAAGCGTTACCAAGCCCACAGGTAAAAGGAAAGGAGTGGGCACCTGACCAAAAGAGCCAATGGGAATGGGAAATATAACCTTTGGTGGGTTATATTTTTAAGGACATTTGCAGAGGTGAAAGTAAGCCGGTCCGGTCTGGTACAGTGTACCGGCAAGAGCTGGTATGCCGTGCTGGACTGACCAGCTTCCCCAGGCTGGTGATTTAAAGGGCCCCGGGCTCCCTGCAGCAGCCAGAGCCCCAGGCCCTTTAAATCTACACAGGAGCCCTGCCGCTGCTACCCCCGGGGCTCAGGCAGCAATTTAAAGGGCCCGGGGCTCCAGCTGCTGCGAGAAACCCCGGGCCCTTTAAATCGCCGCCTGAGTCCAGCAGGGCTCCATCGGTGATTTAAAGGGCCCGGAGCTCCGCTGCGGTAGTGGCGGCCAGAGCCCCGGGCCCTTTAAATTGCCACGGCGCCTGGGGGCTCCCAGCTGCCTGTGCAGCTGGGAGCTCCGGGGGTGACTTAAAGGCCACAGGACTCCCAGCCACAACCAGAGCCCTGGGGCCTTTAAATCTTGATTTAAACACCATGCCTCTTCCAGTTGAGGCCCTGCCTCTTCTGGGTGAAGCCACACCCCTGCCCAGGACTTTGGCGTACCAATAAGTCCTTTAACTTACTTTCACCCCTGGACATTTGTGAATACTTCTTGCCATATTTGCCCAGTTCTACTTGAGGAACGTGAATAATTGGAGATATAACTATCTCCTAGAACTGCAAGGGACCTTGAAAGGTCATCAAGTCCAGCCCCCTGCCTTCACTAGCAGGACCAAGTACTGATTTTGCCCCAGATCCCTAAGTGGCCCCCTCAAGGACTGAACTCACAACCCTGGGTTTAGCAGGCCAATGCTCAAACCACTGAGCTATCCCTCCCCCCAACATAGGTGGTGAAATGTGAGGAAGCTCACACTGATACTGTCCCATGCTCTGTCTGTTTAGTAGGTAATTAGTGTGCTTCAGAGCCTGATTGTCCTCAAATTCACACCAGCGCAAAGCAGATGTAACTCTGTTGAATTGCTCCTGTTTTATACCAGTGTAAATCAGAGGGGAATAAAATCCTCCATCTCTAGCTTTGTCAAACCAACATTTGTTACTGGTGCTAAATTCAGTACAGTTAAGAGAGAAATTATGGTTCACTACACCATATCTTTAAAAGGTTTACAAACCTGATCTTTGGTCTACTATAACAGCCCATTTTGGCATCACTAATTTGATTCCAGATATTAGATTAATGCTTACTTTAGACATGATTAGTTTAGAATAAGGTCCATTTAAAACAACAAAAACAAATTCATTTCCAATGTTATATATTTTGAAGTTTCTAACTTCATAAAAACATCCTAGAACAGATTCTACCTCTCTGGCATTAAAAAATGTGAATTGGGTCTTAGGAAAAGAGTCATCATGGCCATATTTCAGGAGAGCATTTAAGCCTGTTCTTAAATCCCACTGAAGCCACTGGGATTTAACCCTATTTCAAGTTAAGCATGTGCTTTGTGCTTTTGCTGAATAGGAATGTTTTGCTGTATCTAGGCCTATGCCATTGTATCATCATTCATTATTTTTTGTGGCTATATGGGTATTGCAAGCTGACTACTAGGCAACCTAACTACAGTGTTGGGCTATAATACATGGTTCAGGCATACTGCATTAAAAATGATACCCTAACGCCAAGAGTGCCAACCGCCTCTGATATACAATCAGGGCTCTGTCAATCTCTCCAGACCCATTCCCCACACAGCACAACCCCAATTATAATCTCATTCCGATTAACAGTGCCTTGATGGCAATTTCATTACTCAAAAAGTAACAGTTATTAGTCTATTGTAACGTGTTGTGATTGTAATTCTAATGCTAATAGGAAGAAGTTTAACCTCACTTCATTTTCACTACCGTTAAAAACCTTATAACAGTGTTCATAAATCAGGGCTTCAAATGTCATAAAAGCAGAGTTACAGCTCACCGCTGTGGGGTGTTTTCCCCCCATATTTTCATATTAAGCATAGATTCTCTTTTTGAAAACTCCGCGTAGAAGCCACCTTTTAGCTAGATTATTATAATTATGAGAGCAGGAAAAAAAAAACCAACCCTGTATATAATTTGCATGATTTAGGTAGATTCTGTTTTCAATGACATTAATAAACCCAAATACGAGGCATGTTGATTAAAGCTCCTTCCTTGTTCAGAATTAACATTTTTATTAGTGATTTCTTTGGGGATGCCCTGCCTCCCACCATCACTCTATGCTCCGAGAATGATTACTGGATTTTGCAAATAAAAAACATCACAAGTGTGGATTCAGTGGACTGATTGAAGACCTGGTGTGAATGAATTAACTAAATTAAAAAAAAACCTATAGCAGACAGTTGAGCCGTGGTGAAATTCTCTCAAATCCCTCTTCTTTTTTGTAGGTTGATGATCTACATTTTCACGTCTATTTTCACACGAAGCTGTTTAGAAAGGGAGGGGTGTCTTGTGGTTACGGCTCTAGACTGGGAGTCGGGTGCACTAGGTTCAATTCCTGGCTTTGTCACAGAGTGCCTATCTGACCTGGGGGGAGTCACTTGATCTACCTTGTTCCTCCTCTGTAAAATAGGGATGATGATGATGATGGTGGTGATAAAACATTCTTCCAAATGCCATCCTTGTGCATCTCCCCAGAACTCATCCTGGTTACTCAGCCTGAGCAATGGGGGCTGGATTTGGGCCAGGTTTTGATACCTTACTTCACAAGTGGTCCCACTGAAGTCAGTTGACCATTTATGGGACAAGGTATTATACAACATGAGCGGGGATATTGGAATCTGACCTGTAGTAATTCATAATCAGATGGTTCAGAACTTTGGACTGCCAAAGCCCATTGAAATTTCAGGTCTTATTCAAACCCTTTTTTAAAGTGTTTCCTTCGTTTTCAGTCTTTTCCATATTTTATGCTTACTTCACTCATTGCATATCTGTAAGGTTACTGCCGCATTTAAATACAGAGTCAGCATAGCGCAGGCAGCTTTCAACCAGGCAATAAATTTGATGTTCAGAGCCAAATTCCTTCTTGCATACGGGGGACAGCTCCATTGACTGATAAAATTATTCTGCTTACCTCAGGAGTGAGTGAGCCTCTCGGTGTTCTGTGTGTCTGGTTGTTAGAACGCTGTCAAGTCCCAGCAATTTCTGTGTCATCTTTGGAGCTCCTGTTCCAAAGATAGAGGCTTGGTCATTCTTTAATACAGTTATGACATATTGTTGATGAGGCTGTTCCTCTGACTGTGGCTGCAGCAGACACTTCTAATCTAACCATCCCAATGAAAAGTGCAGTACAGCCAATAGATGCCCTCTGGTTGCAGCATGGGGGAAAGCTCCCATTATGGTCTGCTGGTACTACTGACCCAATGGCTTTGCCTTCTGTGATCTTACAACTGGCCTAGGTGTGAGCCCAAGGGGTGCTCTGTCGAACATTTCATGTTTTAAGCTCCAAAGGATTTTGTACACTACCAACCATGCTGACAGGGCCTACTTCTGAAGACGCATACTGTGATGGGGTGTCCACAAGGCCCGAAGGGGTTATGACCTGAACGGGCCAATTAACTGCCTAGGCTGCCCCTGGAGGAGGAGCTAGGGAGCAAGGACTAATTAGAGATGAAATGCATCTAGACAGGAACAGGTGGGGCCTGTATGAAGCCCCATAGTTGAGAGTAGAAAGGAGGCTGCTGAGAGAGAAACTGCAATCGCTCTCAAGGTGAGAGGAGGTAAGATAGGAAGTGCCCCAGGGATACAGCAGTGAGGTTCAGGACTGTGCAGACTTTGACTACTTGTTGTAGGGCCCCTGGCCAGAACCCAGTGTAGAGGGCAGGCATGGGTTCCCCTATGCCACTGGGCAGTGGCACCATTAAGGGGCGGTGAGAGGAAGGACTGCCTGGGACAGTGTGTCCCGAGAGACGTATGCTCTGGAAGAGGAGGACTACATTGACCTGGCCAGAAGGTAAAGCCACAAAGTGGGAGCAGTTGAGTCCCAAGTGAGGGAGACAGGTAGAGAGTACTGGAGCGATCAGCCGCAGGAGGGGCATCAGACTGGCAGCGCTAATCCCCAGACGCAGCCAGGAGGAGCCACACCGTGAGGCCTCCGTGAAGCCTACCAAGTCTTTGATAACCATTTGTCACTATCCAGCCCAGGAAAGGGATAAGGAAGCATTCCCCCAACTACACTGCTGCATAACCTGTGGGCATTAACTCAGGCCAAGAGAAGCAGAGGTCATCTCTGAAAATGTGGCCTTATTGCTGGAACAATGTACAAAACTGAAATCCTGGTCCCAGTGAAGTCATTGATTTCAGTGTGTCCAGAATTTCAGCCTGTATCTTTAGAAGCCTTTTTCAAACTGGGAGGGATAAAGCTTGGTATACATTATTTACCTGTTGTTTACAGTACCTTACAGGGGAAGGCGATGCAATTCTGGATCTGTCCTTGATGTACATTTTTGTTGCTGATGAATTAAAGTTACAGATGTGAAAAAAACAGGGACAAAGATTCTCACAGAAGCTGACAAAATGTAGACAGCCAGGCTGAACGTCTTTATGAGCATGAATAATTTCACTGAAGCCAATTGAGTTGCACCTTCTGAATCTGGCCCATATTCTTTAGCACAGTAACATTATTAATATGTATCAGAGGGGTAGCCATGTTAGTCTGGATCTGTAAAAGCAGCAAAGAATCCTGTGGCACCTTATAGACTAACAGACGTTTTGGAGCATGAGCTTTCGTGGGTGAATACCCACTTCGTCGGATGCATGTATTCACCCACGAAAGCTCATGCTCCAAAACGTCTGTTAGTCTATAAGGTGCCACAGGATTCTTTGCTATTATTAATATGCAAGGCTGAACGACACATGTTCGCATCAGCAGTGATAGCACTGAGGTGGAGACCTATTGTAGGGTGGTCATGGTTCTCTCCCTGTCCATCAGGGAGGGAGACCATGCCCCCTCACTATACCTATTTTATCTCATTTTGCCTCTGCATTGACTTTTGGCTGCTATATCATGGCACCTGCAAACCCTGCTGTCATTAAGGATCTGGGCAAGTGTTCACAACAGACCCCCATTTGCAGAGCTTTATCATTTGGGGTGGAGAGTTGGAACACACAAGGTGTCAGTCCACGAGAGATTTAGTGTGTGTATTTTATTATTTCCACGATTTATTTTTCAGATGCATTATGAAATGCAATGAAAAGATTGATAGCTTTAGAACAGCAAGAAACAAAATGTAATTAGAGTACATAGTTATGAATGAGAAAACAATCTATGGGCCAAATTCTGACCCGCTCAGTCATACTGCACAGCCTAAGACTCCACAATCACTGCTTTTGCAGTCAGTGGGACCATTGTGGGGTAAGGTGCTGTTCAACACACAGAAAGATATCAGAATCTGGCCTTGCATGGAAAAGTTACTCAGGCACCGGTTGAACAAGCTACTTAAGCACATCATCACCATTCATCATTTTCTCAAACCAAAGCGCTACAGAGTCACATCACAATGAACAGTAAGAACAGCACATGAGAGTCATTGGCCAGCAATCTTCCTATGCATTTCGCAGTCTTCACAAGCCTTGAGAAGCATGCCATACTGCATCCTATCCAGTCCTCCACATTGTCAAACCCCACTCCCTGTGGGCGTCCTCACATCCCAGGCACCCGGCACCAATCCTTGCAGCACTTGCTTTGGCAATCTTCCTCTCCTCCAACCCACATGTCCCTCAAACTCAAATGTTCTTCGTCTGATTATCTTGATGATATCAGGTATCACTCTGGTGATGCTATCAATTTGGGTAAATTACCTCCTCATTAATCAAATGTGCAAAATATACCTAACGTGCAGCAACTGTTTGTAGCATTTAAATCAGAAGGCAAAGAGCCTCTTGATGTCCTGTTTCCCTAGCATCCATGTCTCACAGGCACCTAGCAAGATGCTGAAGATGAGACTGCAGCTATTTCATTTTACACTCCGTGTTAATACCTTTGCTTCTCCAAATGTGGCTGAACATTGTTAGAGAAGCAGTGTGGAGTTCAACTCTATGTCAGATCTCTAAGTGATGTTTAACATCCCAAGTAATCACACTAACCAATTATTTGAAGTGCTCAACATGCTCCAGTGTCTCATCAGATCTGGGTGGAATTATCTTTACCTCCAAGAGACCTAGATGCTACTGTTGTCTTTGTCTTCTCATGCGAGATCTTTAGACCTAACGTCTCTGATCCTACTGCTATGTCTAGCAACTTTTGCACCTCCTTTCACAATGATCCAATCTGTGCAAAACACAGATGACTAATTTTTCATCCACTTCAGTAATGTAACACTCCTAAAGGTTTCATCAGTGGCTTTTCATAAGATTTCTTCAAGATAACAGCTGAAGGGGGTCAGGACTAGCAACAGAAACCCTGTTTGATACCTATCCTCAAATCACACCAATGACTTTGCTCACGCCCTGCAAACACTGACGCCATTGCACTTGCACAAAGATTTTGTATCAGCCTTATTACATTTTCACCAACTCCAGCCAGCCGCAGATTTGCCCAAAGAGCTTTGTACCATATACTGTCCAGTGCCTTGGCAAAATCCACATCATTCTCCAGCATTTTCCCGCATATCACATGCAGGTTGAATATTCGCTCCACTGTGCCTCTTTTGGGTTTGAACCCAGCTTGTTCCTCAGTCAGAAAGTTCTCTATCTTGGGAAATTCTCTCCGGGATGATGCAAAGCAATATTTTGGTAGGTTGTATCAATAGTGAGATGTATGGTAATTTCCACAAACAACGGAGTGAGTCCCCCTTTTTGTGAACAGGAACCACAGAGACCGTGTCCAAGTTCTGGGCAATCTTCCAGACTCCCGAATCACACTGGCAGTCTTATGGTGTGTCCAGATGAGTCCCTCTCCACCACTTTTAATTAGTTCTGCTTGTATGTTATCCATTCCAGGGGCTTCTTTGCTTTTTCAATGTCCTCAACATCTCTGATCATAGAAAGGAGTTCATCACGATAAGTCTCACATACATCTCCTCTGCTTCTCTCACTTACATCTTAGAATTCATTTTACTCATGTTAAACAGTTCCCGGCAATTCCTACCCCAAGTGTTGGGTGAAATGTTGTTTTTCCTGCAAGAAAAATCTTTGAAAGAGTCTTGATGGTTTTGTTAGTCCTTCCTAGTGGCATTTGCCACAAAGGAGTTCTGTATATCGAGGCACAAGTGTTCGAGCCAATCTTCTTTTGTCACTTTAATTAGTGCATCTATTTCTCATGCCATACAGGAATATTGCTCTTTGGTAGTTTTGTCTGTCTTCCTTTGTGCTCTTAGCTTCCTTCATTGATCACACAACTCAATAGTCTTCTCCAACGTTTCTTCTTTAGGATCTGTTTCTCCAGGAGTCAATCCACAGTGTCTGCAGTGAAGTAAGAGATGATGTAGTCTATCTGATCTGTGTTGCTTGTGCAGAGATCAAAAGTTTGTAGCTTTTGTTCAATCATCTTCTTGAATTCCACTTGTTTTTTTCACAGACTTTCAGTATATCAACTTTATAATGGACTCTGGCATGCTGGTCACTTCTTTCTTCACAGTTTGATCTTTATTTTGACTATATTATAAAATCATGATTGCATTCTATATCGACCTCCTTAGAGGATCAATTGCCCATCAAACCAGAGCGCCGCCTCTTTGAAATCAAGATGAAGTCATTCTGGTTCTGAATCCACAAATCCAGCAATGTCCAAATCCACGGACTTTACAGTTTGTGCTTGAACAAGGTATTCATTAGCACTAAGTCATTTTCAGTCAGAAATTGCGTAAGTTGCAGTCCTCAGCTATTTGTCTTTCCATACCCAAATCTCCTAACACAGTTATGCCATTCTGGGTAACTCTCAGGACCAGTGCATTCCAGTCACCTTTTACAAATAAGATGTTTGGACAGTGAATAGTGGCTTGCTCATTCTCAATGCCACCGGAGAACTTCGCAACTTCTTCATCTTCACAGATACTAGTGGGGAGGTGGGGGGAGGAAAACAGTGACATTATGAAGAGGGCCTGCCAATCTGAGGGTCATCAACCTGCTGCTGACCAATTTGTAGGCCATCACATTGGGGCCGATCTGCTTCCGGATCAGAAGAGCTACCCCGTGTTGTCTTATTTTAGTATCACCACCCTAGATGAGTGTGTTTCCTTCTGCAGTAATCCTTTCCCAATCCATCTGGACTCACACAAACCGATCTCTTCCCACTTATACTTTGAGAGGTCATTTTGTATTAGCGTGAGGTAACCTGCTTTCATGGTACAAACATTCCACATGCCAATGGAAAACACTTGCTTTATTAGTTTAATTTGCTTGGACTCTAGTCACCCCTTCTCAAATGCACCACCGGAATTACCCAGAGCAAAAGCATCAATTCCTCCGAATGTGGTAGCCGATGTGTTGCCTCTATGCTGAAGTGTCGCCATGTCATCATGATTGATTATGAATAATAATGCTGGTGGTGTCCATCTCCTCTCCAGCATCCACTGCCATTGACATCCAAGGACGATCATCTGCCTTGAGGGACGTGGCACGCTTGGTTGGCATTAGGAGTTTCTTCTTCTAGGTGGCTGTGTTGCAAGGCTAAAGAACCCTCCATGCCCTGAGCAGCCTGGTTTCTTTTAAAGAGTGCCAGACAGCTGCCTTTCACGCCCCATTTTTGGTAGAAACACCGCTATTTCATAAAGGCAAGTGATGGGGTGTTTGGCTGCCAATGGGATTTTGGCTCCAAAGGGCCTAAATCCCCTTTGAAATGACATTTAGGTTCCTAAAGCAGTTAGGTGTTGCAACGCTCAGTACAGCAATGGCTAAATATCTTAAAATCTGAGCCTGTGGAAAATACTGTCGAGATGGAGCAGCTGTGATCTGAAGAACACTGGCATTCATTTCCTCTCCTCTTTGGATGAGGATGATGATGTGTCATTTTTAAGAGCATATGTTATTTTTTTCGCTCAAAATTGATTGTAAAAAAACCGTCTTCACCAAAAATAAATCCAAGGGGGGTAGGAGGGCTGGAAGGGAGATTTTCACTCAACAGTTTCTAATTTTCTAGTGACTTAACCGTGATTTCATTTTTAACAGCCTCTGCTCTATAGTGTGGGATTGCATCCCTGCTTGTCTTAATTCAAATTTTCTAATCAGAAAGCACAGAAGGCAATGTTATGCAATTTTAAAACATAGGGCTGAATTATGTCTGCAGACACATCCCTAAGTAAGGGGCAGTGGATACACTGCACCATCCCAGGAGAAGATCTGGAGGGTAACCCCACAGAGATGCAAATCGTTCCCTGCTCTCCCCTGGGCCTGGGGACAAATATTTTGTTAGTGGCCTATCACGGCACCATATTGCCTATGCTGGTTGGTGCTTGTGGGGTGAGGGGGGCAGAACCTTGGTACCCCTCCTCTTCCCCTCCACACTTGCTTACACTGAGGGGGAGTAGCAGGTGCACAGAACCCTCTTAGTCCTGCACACACAAGCTGGGGCAAAAAGGGGGTTCTTATTCCCTCTTGCTCCCCTACAAGAGAGTGTTGTCCACTTTACCGTCTAGCCTGATTGTTTGCCATGCAGAGGAGCTGAGAGCTCCTGGCCACTTCCTAGGTTTTTCACCGCAAAGTGATACAGTGTGGCATTAAAAACTCACCCACCTATGCTGTGTGATGGCTTTCCGCCATCCCCCGGTAATCACATCAGATACAACCCATGATGGAAAGCCCTTTTGCCTGCAATGAGCGGGATCCATTTCCCCCTCGTTGCCCAGGGAGGGGGAAGAAGGGATTTTGCATCAAGTTTTCAGTCTTTCTTCCACCTTTCTGAGCTTTGCCATCTGGATGGTAATTATTTAAGTCTGAATGGCGCTTTCCCGCCAGCAGGATCCCTCAGCAATTTACACGCTGTCTGCAAACTGTGGGCCAGACTGTGCCTTTGAGGCACAAGCCCACACTGGTGGTGGTGTGGAGTAGCTCTGCCTTACCTGGAGTTTCAGGAGACATGGTGCCTCAAGCAGACATACTCTCCACTTCCCGCCCCGGCTTTTCCCTGTGTGTCTGGCCAGCTCTGCTGACATGTGAGAGTGGACAGGAGGCGAGGCCCTGGCCACGAGTGCTAGGATGGAGCTCAGGAAAGTGCAGGGACTGCATTATGCCTTGCTCGAGGTGCGGTGGGAGTTCAAAGAGGGAAGGCTCCTTGTATTCAGACAGACCCTGCAGGCATCAGGCACCCTCTGGCCCTCACCCAGCCCTATAACACGGCTATCTTTGGGGTTACTGTGGCTTTGGTAAGAGAACACAGCAACGCTACCTGTGTAGGATGCAAAGAATTCCACAACTGATGGAAGCCGAACAGGGGGATTTCATTGGGCACAGTGTACTGGAATTGCCCAAACTGAAATCAGGATTTACATGTGCAGATAGTGCCATGGACTCTTTAATGATCCAGGTGGGCAGGACCTCAGCTTTATGGTTCTTTCAAAAGACAACACAACATTTGTGGTTGCATGGTCTCTTAGCACCTCCTTAGATGATGGCACATCTACCCCCAGGAGAAGTGCTTTTCTGGGTCACGTCACAAACTTTATAACATAGAAACAGACATACGCTATTGATTTAAATAGCAATGTAACAATGGGAGAGGTGTTAATAGATGTGGCAGGTGTTAGGATGAAAGCTACGCTAGACTTCCTTCCCTTTTTCTCTCTCATGCAAAGCCCCTATGAAACATGTCAGCAGAAGGGGACGGGCAATGTAAGGACATGGAGAAAAGCAGTCTCTGGGGGAAGCCCCAATTCCAGTGCTAAAGCCTGCGGCTGATGTGCCAAGTCCCCCCAATCCTGCCCCCATCCCTTTCAGCAGCCTCCATCCCTGTGTCATATAAAGCTACCAATCCCCATCTCCCTCCAGCCCCCTGCTCCTCACCATCCCACACCTTCCAAAACAATGGGCCTAAAACGTGCTGCCCTACCACACGGGCTCCATTTCTTCCCCAAAGGCATCTAGGGACTTTTCCTTCTCTTGGTTGGGCTTTTTGCTGTGTCTGAGCCCCTGTGCTCAAGAGTTGCCTTTACCCAGCTCCTCCTCCTCCCCTAATTCACTCTGGTGTGATCTTCACTGGATGCCAGGAGGGAAACAGCCTTGGTTCTTCTTTTGTTCTCTAAGTTACTTAGAACAGATATTTGGGAGACTTCACAAACGCTTTATCCACTGAAATGGCCAAGATTCCTGGCCCTTCCCATTCTGTGGGACAGGGGGAAGGGTGGGTTTACACAGGGAAATCCCATTTTCTCTCACCAGCTCTCAGATGCTATGGTGCTTTAGCCGTCCCACCTTGGCTTATGCACCTTCAAGAGCATGCAGAAGCCATCTCACTACCATTTTACCAGGTTATCCCATAAGCTTTGCTTTGTGAAGATGCCAAATGATGAGGTTATATCTCCTCCTAGCTCCTCGGCCAATAAGAAAACCCTTATTTGCCCAAGTATCTAATTTCTATTCATTACATTTGAATATCCACTTCTGGGATGCCCGTGGTGACATGTTGCTTTAGCTGGACTGTCTCATCATGAATTTTCTTCCCCTGGCTAATAATGTAAGTCACTGGCATTCTGAACAGCCAGGTTACAAATAACAGGGCAGGAAATGCTTCCCCTGAAGCCATCTGGAAGGATGGTGTGATGGGGCCCGCTTACCATGCACTAGCCCAGACAGGGTTAAGCCCCAGGTATTGACAGCGGAAGTCCCGCCTCCCTGGCAAGACTGGGCATGCTCCAAGTGCTCTAGTAGTATAAAGAGAGAGAGACCCGCTCATTCTGGGCTGGAGGCCGTAGGGGAAGGACCTGCCTGGGCAGCTTCTGTGGACAGCCAGCCACAGCCTCTGACTACGCCGGGCATTGAAGCTGTTCACGGCCCGCCTGCACCCCGGCGACTGGAGGAAACCCTGGAGATGATTGGCCCTGCCAAACACAGAGGACCTGACATCTCATGGGAAACCCCAACACAGACTCTGGTAGGAAGTGACCCAGGGAGGGTGGCAGAGTGCTACCTGCCGCCCGGGGAAACTCAGCGTGTTTCGGTAGGACCCCCCCGCTGAGTCAGTGGCAAGCCACTACGCCACTGTTAGGGTCCTGGGTCAGGGCCCGGTGGAGTCGGGTGGGCCTGAGCCCCCCGCCCCCCACCAGGGCTATCTAACCCCAATGCCATAGACTGGCCACTAGGCCACACTACCAGGTGCCAAAGGGTTGTTTTGTAGAATCTGGCTGTTAGGCCACGCTGCCCCACACCAAAGGGGGCACTATAGACTCTGGCTGCGAGGCCAGGCTGCCCTACACCAAAGGGGGTGCCATAGACTCTGGTCATTAGGCCTCGCTGCCCAGCACCAGAGGGGGCGCTATAGAGTCTGGCCGCTAAGCCACGCGGCCCTGCACTGGAGGGCTGCTTTGCGAACTGTGACAGATAGCCCATGCTGACCTGAACCTAGGGGTGTGGACCATCACAGATGGGGAAATGGGTTTGCTTCTCCTACTGAAGCTGCTGACTGCTTCCAGATGTTCATCTTTTTATCTGATGCAAGCTTCTGACCTTCAGGAAGTTTGATTCCCCTCATTCACAGCAAGGTGACGCAATGGCAACTGTTTCACAGTTCTGTGGTTAACTGTACCTCTGCCCACACCATGACCCCTTCAAAGGCACCCCTTAGGTCTCAGGCCTCCTGCCATCACCTCTTGAGGGGCAGGAACTGCCAGGACTCTCCCTCCAGACCAGAGCTTTGGGGTTTCAGCCTCCTTGCAGTCTGCTGTAATTATACCACCAGGCTGACTTTAGTCCAGCCCCTGCGGTTCTGCTCTCCCTCAGGGACTACTGGGGGGTTTACTAGTGACCAGAAAGCTTTCACAGATCACAGTAAATTTATTTAGTACAAGAGCATTACAGAGAAAATATAAAACAATAAACAGTCTACATGCATGCTATGCCTACCTGGAATCACCCATCTTCCACATGGAAACTGGTAGGTTTCAAAATTCCTTCAATCCCTCCATCAGGTTAAAGTTTCGTGTCAGTTCATGGATTGAATGAGGGTCACCCGAGTCAACTCAGGCTGACACTTTATGCCATTCCTAGTTCTTTGCTGACCCTCTTCAACATGGTCAAAACCAGTGTATGTAATTTCCTCCACGAGATGGTACTTCTACAGACTTGTTTACCCTCTCTAGGGATTTGCATTAATTTGCTTCCAGATTCCACAGGAAACCCACCCAGCAAGCCAGGAACACAAAGCTATATATACACTGTTTATTGATCCGATAGTCTACGGGCTCATAGCATCAGGCACATCTCAGTATGATAGTCTTTGACGTTTCCATGCTTCCAAGATCTCACATCTGTCACAGCAACTGCATGTTGTGAAGCCGCCCAAAGTAAATTCGCAGCATTTGAAATTTTCCATGAGCTGAGCCTGCACAGAGAACCCCTGGGAGGGGAGTGTAATCTAATGGTAAAAGCTGGGTGGGTCGAATCAGGAGATCTAGGTTCAATTCCTGGCTCTGGGAGCAGAGTATGGTCAAGCAGTGAGATCAAGGCAGCTGTGATATAGCAGTTAGGATAGGAGTCAAGAGATCTGAGTCCTGTTCCTGGCTTTGCCACTGGATAACTCTGGAGCAAAAAATAATTTCCCCTCGCTTCATTTCCCCTGGTTGCAAAATGATCATATTTATCAACCATTTAAGTACTTGGAGGTCCTTGAAGGAAAGTTGCTATCAATGCAGTCTATTATTACTTGTCTGTGGATATTGGCACACCATCCCACAAAGTTTAAATGGTGACAGGCAAAATCCATGCCAGACCCCCCTTGCAGCTTTTATCTAGTCCCCAGAAGTTGGAGGATTTCTGTTTCTTGCTGCTGATTTTTGAGACTCCAAAGCCAAAAGAAGCCTTTGCTGGGAATTGACTCAAAAGCACATGCACTTAGGAAACTGGTGGCATCTGTTTCTACTCTGTGGGGAGGAACCTGTGGGTGGGAAGTGACTGCGAAATTCCTCCCCACTCCCGTCAGACTTCCAGCATTCTGTCTTCTTCTTGCTCGGTCATCCCTGTTTATAGGCGCCTCTGGGACAGGAACATCCCAAACGATGAAAGTAGTTTGCAGGCAGAGAAATGTCACTGCAAAGGGATTGATGAACAGAGCTGTGGATTTATTGAAACCATTTCTGCTTTCTTCCTTCTTCTGCCCAGCCCCTCTCCAGGCCTTTCCAAAGTGGAATGTTTGTGGCACAGGAAACGTCTGATCGCCAAACCGAAGAGTCTCCTGCTCAGAGAACAGGGATTTCCTTTTAGGGCTTCCCCTTATCTTTGGATTGTCAAGGGTTTCCTCAAGCTCCTCTAACCACCCCGCTATACACACTAATATTCCTGCCCACAAACACCCTCTGCCCCAACCTTCCAGCTAACTTCCTTCCAGCGTTTCCTGAGCTGGGTAATTCCAGGATTTGTAGAACAGGGGGGAAACGGAGAGAGAGATGGAGCTTCAGAGTTAGGATAGGAAACTCGTTTCTCATTCCATTAACATTGTCCAAAGGCAACAGGCAAGAGGGAAAGACTACAAGGTATCTCATTCGGATCCCGGTTCAGCCAGGCACTCAAGCTTGTGACTAAATTTAAGCGTGTGAGTAGTGCCATGGACTTCAGCTGCTCAGATGTTCAGTTAGGCACACAGGTAAGAACCTTGCATTATTGTGGTGTGAGACTTTCCCTGGATTCCTCTTTCTCGTTTGTTTGTACTCGTCACCTAGATACCACAGTGATGACTGCATTAGAAATCTAGAGGTAGTGTTAATGGTTGTAATACTGAGCTCTTATCAAGCACTTTTCACCAGGACTTCCCCTGTGCACACTATCTAAGGGGTTTCATTCTAAAAGTCATTCTATTGTCTGTTTTTCTCAAAAGTAAACATAACCCCGCCCAGGGAAGTATATCCTTGCTTTCTTTTTCTGATGGTTTTTATTTTTCCAGGGAAATGGCAGTTCAGTAGAGTTTGGTGATTTATTTTTTTTTAGTACAGTCAAAAAAACATAAATAAGCAACAATCCCAAAACTGAAAACACAACCATCATGTATCTTCTTTATTAGTATTTTCTTTTCTAGCCATATACCAACAATGTTTTCCTGTGTTTTAGAATCTAGAGCCACTGAGCTTTCAGTCTAATGATTACGCTGAGTCTATCATATTGATCTTCTGTCTGGCACAGATGTGACAATACTGGATTCCACTCCAATTAGAAAATCTTAACAGTGATGGTGGACAAACCTCAAAATCTTAAGACCCAATCCTGCAAGGTTCTGAAGCCCAGATTCTCAAAGGTATTTAGGTGCCTAAATCCCACTGATTTCCGTGGGAATTAGGCACCTAAATAACTTTGGGCCTGAATGTCTGGGAATGTGCTGAGCAGTCTTCATTCCAACTGACTTCACATATATACATATTAATTATTATTATTATTATTTATTTGTATCACAGTTATCTCTAGAGTCCCCGGCCAAGACTGGGGCCCCCGTGTGGTAGCCACAAATACGTACTGTGTTACATTCACAGCCCCAAATTGCTTACAGTCTAAATAGAGAAGACAGAGAAAGGGTGAAAGGGGAAACTGGCTGAGAGAGGGAAAGTAACTTGCTCAAGGTCAGACAGTCATTCAGTGGCAGGGCCAGAAATAGTGTCAGGTCTCCAGCACACACACACACACACACACACACACACACTCTCTTCCGATTTTCTTGTCTGACATCTCTGGACAATAAAGTGTAAAGAATGGTGGTTTGCGTTTGATTTTAGAGGTGGTTGGTGATGAGGCAGGAGATACCAAGATGTCTTAAAGGGAATTAGTTGGCCTGGGTTTTGCTGACTTGCTGAAATGGGGGGTGGGCAGCGCTTTCTCTGCTAGGTTACTGCAAGAGCAGCAGTTCTCAAACTTTTGTCCTGGTGACCCCTTTCACACAGCAAGCCGCTGGGTACGCCCCCCACCCCATACATTAAACACATTTGTTTATATATTTAACACCATTCTAAATGCTGGAGGCAAAGCCAGGTTTGGGCTGGAGGCTGACAGCTCACGACCCCCCATGTAGTAACCTCGCGACCCCCTCAGGGGGTCAGTTTGAGAACCCCTGCGCAAGAGCATCTAGCTGGAGCATTAGGGCGCTATAGCAACAAGAGGCAAACACAGCTCATCCGGCCTCGCTGGCTGAGTCCTGTGCAGAGATTGATGGTGTGCTGATGCTCAGCAACAGCTGGCAAATCCCCACTCGTCAAAAACCTTCACCCTTCAAAGCTCACAAAAATAAAATGGGGGCAAATCCTGCCTGTCTGATTCCCAAGCTAGAATAAAAGCTACTTTTCATTGGCGTGCTCATGACCTTCAGGTGACCCAATACATTATTGATGAAAAATGTGACGTTTGCAGGGAGGAAGACTATGGGGGATAAGAGGCCGGGGAATGAATGAAGACGGAGGATTTCACTCGACTCGCGAGCTATTTGGCACAGTCGTTTCCTCTCCCTTCCTGTAGCAAAGTTTAGTGTTTCACAGCAGACCACGCTCAGACTAACACGGCAGCTCCGGCAGGCGTTCCCATGAAAACCGGAGGCGGTCTCGTTCCGAAGCAGAAAGGTGACCAGCTCGGCTGAGTGAAGAAGCGCAGCCTTATTCGGAAGATGAATTTCCTAACTGCACAGATGCCACTCTTGGGGCTGAGCTGCTGTTCCAGTCTAATCATTATCTCCAGTGTGCTGTCAGCAGAGAAAGGGTTGGGCCTTCTGAACAGGAGTGCACTTGTTGAAAGGAAAAAGAAAGGGCAGGTTCTTTTACATAAACCCGACCTCAGAAGACAAAAGGAAAGACGGCAGATGCATTCCAATAAAGGATAAAAGTTATTCAGAAGCTTTAGGATTTTGTGTGTATGGTGGTCGGAGGTGGGGGTTTACAGTACTGCACAGCAAAGGCGGTTTGACATATCTGACAATGCAATTTTGTTGTCTTTTGCTTCTGGTCACATGCAACAAATAGACAACAGGGGCCAATGAACATGCACAGACTTTACCTCCCAACCCCTAGCTGAGTTCAAGTAATGCCATCGTGCACTGCTGAGGGAGGGACTTTAAGGTGTGCTCGTGATCAAGAAAGGTGTTACCCTGACTGTCCTAGCATTGTATTTGTCAGTTCACGGGCCAGGTACACCCAGGGCAGAGGCAACACCAAGCTTCATCCCACTGTCCAGCTATGGGATGCACCCCTACCTTAGAGGTTACATTCCCATTTAATCCTTGAGCTCTCTAGTGAAATTGACTATCAGTGCTGGTTGTGATGATGGTTTTGTGATGGAGCCCTGGGCTTCTGAGAGATGGAATAAGAGAGCCAACCTACTTCTCATACCTCACTGAACATCCATGGGATGGTCGTGACTTTCAATCAATACTAGAGATGAATAAAGCCAGTTGATTTTAGGTTGCAGTGATTTGCACCCTGTTGCATTTCATCTTAAGTTTTGTGTTCCCATGAACCTGAAAATAAACCAAAACCCACCAGACAACACTGAGGTTTGGCAGCACTAAGAAGTTTTGCATGGTCTCCACCTCAGTCCATAAATCACTCCTCAGCGTCTCCTCTTTGGCCTCAGCAGAGAGGAAGCGGCTTCCCAGTTCCTCTGATCTGCTGAAGAGTGTTGGATTGCGAAGTCATGTCAGGCCCTCTTCTTCCTTGTAAAAATTCCTAAAATCCATTAAGGTTGCTCAGTGACAAAAATGTACTTCTTAACTATCACATCATTCACAAAAACCCAGCACTTAAAGGCAAGAAAATGAATAGTTAAGGAAATCACAAATCTTACACTGCCCAGCTAGTAAACTGAAGCATATTCTTCTTACTGAGTATTAAAAAATTCATAGTTCATCACCTTAACTCTGACCCAAGGAGCATTATTTTTATCTTGATTCCAGTATCTAAATAATTTTGTTCAAGGGATATTGTTTAATGGGAATGATAGTTTACAATTTATATAATTTAACAGGAGGGTGGTGTGGGTTTTTTTTGTTTTGTAAAGTTGCCTCTTCTTACTCATAGACTGTAGCGGGGTGGTTACCCGCTCCAGCCTTGGCAGGGTTAAAACCAGCCCTGGAAGAGGGCTGGAGGGTGGGGAGAACAGCCCAGGCTGAGTGGGAAGCAGGGTCAGCTGGGGCCACACCCAAATTAGGGCCCAGCTGGCCCTATAAAGGCTTGAGCCAGGAGCTCAAGTAAACACTCTCTCGCTGCTTGTAGAGAGAGAAGGGCCTGGCTGCTAGGGAGCTGAGCAGGGAACTGGGAGTGGAGCAGGGCAGGGCAGGGGGAAGGCTAGAGGAGCTGGGGAGCTCTGACCTAGGAAAGCCCCAGGCTGTGGGCCTAGCTGAGGGCCTAAGACCAGTACCAGGGTTGCAGAGGGGCAGCCCAGCTATAGAGAGAGGCAGCAGGGCCAACCCAGCCTTGCCTGTGATGAGTGGTGTATACTGCAGTCCACCCCAGGGAGTGGGGCTAGATGGTGACTGGCAGTAGCCTTTCACTGAGGTGAGGTGGGGTTAGTGGGTGGGGGTTCCCCTGGGTGGGGAGACCCAGAGTGTGGAGGTACTGCCAGGAGGGCAGCAACCCAGAGAAAGGGGCACTGGGGTCCTGGGAGGGACATGGCGGCCAGCGGTAAGGCGGATCACATGCCTGCAGGGGGCGCTCCAGGATGCTGGAAGAGCTAATTCCCATGGATGACCAGCAGGAGGCTCCGCAGGGGTGAGTCCACTCCCTTACATAGACTTTAAGGCCTGGTCTACACTAGGGGGGGAGTCGAACTAAGGTACGCAACTTCAGCTACGCAAATAGCGTAGCTGAAGTCAAACTACCTTAGTTCGAGTTACTTACCCGTCCTCACGGCGCGGGATCGACATCGTCGACTCCGCCACCGCCGTTCGCAGTGGTGGAGTTCCGGAGTCGACGGGAGCACGTTCGGAGTTCGATATATCGCGTCTAGATGAGACGCGATATATTGAACTCCGAGAATTCGATTGCTACCCACCGATCCGGCGGGTAGTGAAGACGTACCCTAAGATCAGAAGGGACCACCATGATCCTCTAGTCTGACCTCCTGTACATTGCAGGCCACAGAACCTCACCCACTCGCTCCTGTGATAGACCTCTAACCTCTGGCTGAGTCACTCAAGTCCTCACATCATGCTTTAAAGACTTCAAGTTACGGAGAATTCACCATTTACACTAGTTTAAATCTACAAGTGACCCATGCTCCATGCTGCAGAAGAAGCTGAAACCCTTCCAGGGTCCCCATCAGCTGCCCCAGCTGTAAGACATGGTTTGCAGCTTGGTGCCACTCATAGCTTATAGGGTTTAGGGTTAGGACTTTGGCCTGTGTTCACTAGTGGTTCACGCTGTTGGCTGACCATCCAGGACTGAAATCCCCAGTGTAGTAGCCTAGACAAGACCAAAGACCAAGATTCACAAACACGAGACTTACAACCTGTTTAAAAAAAATGGTTGTGCACATCAAATCTGTCTCTATGGCATCTTTGATATCTACAATCAGCTCTTACAAGATCAATAGCTTATGTTCGCAATGAGCTCAGCGGCATTATAGGACAAGAATTTTAGATAAAGGCTACTAAGTTCTTACAAACTCTCCCCTATTCATTAGCCACAAACAGGCTTTCCTTCCCTCACCAAAAATTTAACCTAGTTCCAGTTGCAGCAAGGAGTTTTTTTCCAAACCCATATTTGTCTTTTTTGCTAACTCCCCTGGAAGACTCCAGTTTCATAAAGCAATTGCTCATGTTTAGTGACCTTCTGCACCAGTAGCTCCATCTGTTGAGCACTGAAATAGATTTCCCTCATCTTCGCTTGCGAAAATCAGTGAGAGCGAGTGTCCTTTGTCCCATTTGCCCAACACGTGGGCAGCAAGAGCCTGTGAAGGCAGCAGGTTTTAAGGGCATCCAAAGTGGCACCATCAGGAGCACCGGCATGAGCAAACAGTGCCACAGCCGTTCGCCTGGCTTCTGCGATGAAACCAATCCATTCCTGCGCAAGGCATAGTCCCACTGGCAACCTCTTCGTTGCTGAGCATTGTGGAGAGTGCTTAGTCTGCGTTAGAGACTTGAGTGATTCTCGTTACACGGTCAAACATTCCGCCTGGCCTATATACAGGTGCTTTTTTGTTTTCTCACACCTGTCCTGTTGCAGAAAAAAATCCAGTGATAGGAAACAGGGCCTATATAATTACAGCAGTCAGACTGTGGATGGAACCCTATTGCAGGGGTCTGTAAGAACCAAGATATTTTATTTCCTCAAATGAATGTGAGACACGGAGAGGGTTTTTTCCTCCCAAAGTAACAAAGAAAGCCATTCTAAACCAGTACAGGGATTTTTCTGGTGCCTTATGTAGTCACTGAAGACTTCTTTCAAATATCTATTAGTGCTAAATCTTCAGCTGGTGTAAATCAGCAAAGCTTCAATGACTTCAATTTACATCAGCTGAGGATACAGCTGCCCCTGGTGTATAACTATGGGATACTTTCACTTATCTTTAGACCTGCTGTTTTATCATCTCTCCCAAGTTGTTTTTTGTCCCGAGCCAGTCCCCCCCAGAATACAATTGCAAAACATCACGCCCACTTCTAATGCTATATAAATAATATTAACTGTTGGTTTACTATTAAGGAAGTTGCCTTAGGCAGATTGTAACTGATCAAATCCTCCTTGCCTTAACCACAAGAGTTGACTTTGCAAGTGCAATTTGGTGGTTAGTCAAAATATATTTGTTTTTGTTCTACTTATGCTGACTAAAAAAATAATATCCTCCAAATATAGCCAGAAGAGAAGTGGAAAATGTGTCTTGACATCTGTCTCCAAATCTCCTCATTTTAAATTCAATGATAAACATACAGGGCCAGATCCATTCCTGGAGTTACTCCACTGAATTTCAGTGGAGTTACACCAAGATGAATTTGGCTGGTGGAGTTGATCACATCAAGTGAAAACACTATATGTACATCTGAAATATCAAGAAACAACGGAAAAAAAACTTTTTTGCCATTTGAAAGGGAACTTTGCTGTTATTTTTTAAATTTCTTTCCCCCCCCATGGTAAATCTTCTAGAGAACAAATATTACACCCCCACACACACACACGCTCGTGTGGCTTTAGTCAAGATAATATAGTCATGTTCTCACACCGTTTGATCCTTGCCCTCAATATTCTGATTGCAGTAATTTGATTCATTCTGCTTTGGGAAAGCAGCTTTGTGTGAAAGGGACAGAGCATGAGGAAGGGTTCTCTCTTATCCTCTTTAGGCACTTTAGGTTAAATTAAAATGACTGTGTGCATCTGCATATGTTGTAGATTAGCATCCCTTCGCAAGCCCTAAAAGCATATTTTCTAATGACTTTTTTGGGGGGGGAGGGGGAAGCATTACTCAGGTAATGTTCCATTTGGGAGGGGGTGGTGCATTCAGATCAAGATCAGGGGGGAAAAAATGGCATCTGTATGCAGCTTGGCTTTACTGCAACGTCTAATCAGTAGAGGGCTCCCTCGTCTATGCCAGGCATACATATACAGTACATTCTCTCTCTCTCTCCAGATGAATAAAGCTGTCATTTCTCATTGTTCTCAACTCAACCTTAATATCAGCTGATACTAAGACACAAGGGCTTAGAGAAATTAAAGTCCACTGAGCAGTACCATTGGCATCCACTGGCAATATGTTAGGGATATTTCTTAACTGGAAATACAGTTTCCTTCATGATTGCCTTCTTCCCCTCTTTGTACAACTGCGTTCAGTAGGTTTTGGACTTGTTCTTATGCACTTGGAATATTTGCACATCTCTATTCATCCCCCATGTACAGCTTTGCTTACAGGGCAACTATAATTGACCAATGCTGTGCTGCTTTTCCTAGCAGCATTGCTCTTGGGTTGGCCCTGCAGGAGATAATATATCTGAAGATCCTGTGTGTACTGGTTCAAGCAAGAAGTCAAAATAAATGACTTGTTCATTGTGTTTACCCTAGAAGAGCACTGTTGTCTGAGCACAGAACTTGCAGCTAGGAACTTTAATCCCATCTTTAACACAAACTCTCTGTGGCCTTGTCACTTAATCCCTCTGACTCACTCTCCCCTATCTGTTAAATAAATATGTTCCATGGAGATAATATGGGTTGCCTGCGTCATGGGGATGTCACAAAGTTACGTTCAGCTAATGCTTGCAATGCATTTTTAAAGTGAAAGCTACTGAATAATTATTATCCATTGAACTTTGATGATTTTGTGTGGTGGCACTGTACATACATGTATATCCTGTTTAAATTAGTGCATGGTGTGCATGAATGTTGTTGCATTAGACCTCTCTCGCACCTGTATGGAGTAAACATGGTGGGACTGGGAGTCTGAAAGCCTGGGTTCTGTTCCCAGTTGTGCTACCTACTCACTATTGATCTGATCCAAAGCCTAATTGAAGTCAACAGACTCCCACTGATGACAAAGGACTTTGTATTAGCCTCTGTAGGTATGTCTACCCTGCAATTAGACACCCGCAGCTGGCCTGTGTCAGCTGGCTCCGGCTCAGGGGGCTTGGGCTGCGGGGCTGTTTCACTGCTGTGACGGCTTCCGGGCTCAGTCTGGAGCATAAGTTCTAGCACTCTACAAGGTGGGAGAATCCCAGAGCTCAGGCTGCAGCCTGAGCCCAGCAATCTCCACTGCAATGAAACAGCCCCGAAGCAAGAACCCAAGTCAGCTGGCATGGGCCAGCTCCAGGTTTTTATTTGCAGTGTCGACATGTCCCCTGCTGTAACACTGGGGGTAAGGATACTTTTACCTAAAAGAGACACTGTGAACCTTAAGAGGCCTAATCAATTCATGGTTGTACAGTACTCCTGCCTTGTTTGGGAGACAAGCACCCCACACTTCAGAGTTAGTACCGTAAATGCTGCATACAGGTTAGGCTGGATAGAGTCTTTATTCTGTAAACATTTATTGCCTAGCTAAGATATTACAGGGTTTAACAATCTGTCACGGTGATTATTCCTTGCAACCCCATTGCTCCTGATGCCTCTGAGCACCACCACCTCCAAGAATTCACCGTCCATGAGCATCACCAATGTAGCCACTAACATGGGTCAAGACGGAGACAGAGAGAAACGGAGTTATGACAGATGTGCCAGGGCCAGGCCATTAGCACTGGGGGATTTGGTCCTACTCAAGCAGCAGAGATGCTCCAAACTGGATTAGCCTAGGGCCCATACACCATTGGTGGGATCCCGTATCGTCAATGGCCGCTCTACAAGATCCGAGCGGAGTCTGCGGCAAGGCCAGAGAAGGTGGCCCATGGGAACATGCTGATGCCTTGCCACTTTGAGCCCGGGCCAGGAAACAAGGTGGGGTGAGGAGATCCTAGTAGCCAGGAGACAGAGCCAGGAGGAGTCACTGGGTTGCCACTAATGGGGTGGATGAGACTTGGGGGATCCCCACCGGAAGCACCCTGCCCTGAAGCAGGGGAAGAGCAGACAGACAGCTGGGAGGGCAACGGCGGCTCAGAGGGCAGCTTGGGTACACACATGGCTGAAGACACAAAGGTTACTTGGTGATGGATCAGTGCTGATGGAAGAAATCCCCTCCAACAGCCTCAGACTCTTTTCCCCCAGCCATGGGGAGGTAATGGAGCAAACATGGATGGGGGCTGCCCAGCCCTCTGCATGCACAAGACCTCACTATCGGAATCTCATCCTGCACATGGAGAAGCATCCATGACAGTTGGTATGGCTCCACCACAGCTGCTTTCCTGTGGGGGCCTGAGCCAGCACACGCAACCCTATTAATGAGCCTTTTGCAGGTTTACCTATGGAAACCTGATTACAACGTTTATTTCTTCTAGATAGTCAAGTTTGACCATCTTCTTGGCACTCCACCAGGGCCATGACTGACCCTGGCAGGGTTAATCCAAAGAGCTCATTAAACCGTCCAATTTCTAGTAGCAAAGTGTGGTGTATACAAAAGGTAGGGACTTAATCAATACGATTATGACCTGCACTTACTGGGAATTCCTCATTCATCAGGAATAATTGCACTCCCCAATCCCTATCATGAATGGAGTTCAACAGGTTACCTCCACCTGTCAGCATAGGGCAGACACACAGTGGCACAACAGACCTGTTAGTGCTCAGTCTTGGGTGGCTGAATGCCACTTTTCCCTCTGAGAAGTTAGGTGCCAACTGCTCTGGGGTTGCCTAGCTAGTTAGCATGCCAGAGTTTTGTTCATTGTCAGAATTAAGCAGACATATCACTCCACCTACTATGAACAGCCATGCACCACCATCCACAAATTCAAGAAAGAGCTATCAATCCTTTCCGTGTCCAGGTCAGGTGAGGTTGCCCATGTTGAGTCAAATTAACCTGCAATTTCCACTCTTGGTGGTACCCTTCCATCAGTTCCTTTAAGTTTCAGCCTTGCAGTCACATCCCACTTGGAACTCAAAGACTTTGGTTTCCCTTGGCAAGTCGTGGAATAACGCTGCCGGATCACTAGTCAGCATCGTTTATGGTCGGAACTATGACAGTATCTGATCATCTTGGAACCTCTGAATTTCATTCTTGATTAATGAAAACATTCTTGGCAATGCTTTTGCTTTGGTTTAGCTTGTGCTGGTCCAAGAATTTCACCTCTAGCGGCACAATACAATTGCCCCTGGCCATCCCTCTTAATCATGGTCCCAGTTCGGAAAACCAACAAAATAGAACCGGAGTCCTATTCCATTATTCCTAGCTGGAGTATTCCAGCGACCAGCCTGCTTTGAACACTCTAATGTTTTTGAAATAAATGCTTCGGACCCCCAGGACACTCAGTTTAAGAGCATCAAGGGAGTGCCGAAAGGCAGGGGCTGGGAGGGGTAGTAACTCGCCTCACAGCAGATTGACATCTCGATTCCAAGATCAAGCTATGAGCTTTTTAACTGCAGCAACTTTAATATACGCTAAATGGGCTTACCCCATCTGCTGGCATCAGACTTGCCCTCCAGTGGATCCTCGTTAAAGGCTTTAAAGTCTACTCATTCCAATTACAGGGCCTCCACAGAGTCCTGCATTGTTATCTCTCGTCACTACCTCCCCGGGTCGGGAGTGGGTAATTTGCGCGCCGGCTGCCTTCCTTGGATATAGTAGCCATTTCTCACCCTCCCTCTCTGGAATCAAACCCTAATTCCCCATGATCCGTGGTCACCATGGTAAGCATAGAAAGTACCATCAGAAGTTGTTAGGGCAAACATTTAAATGCATTGTCATCGCCATAAGGAAACATGATCGGCCTGAGGTTATCTAGAGACACGAAAGCGGCCGGGCGAGCCCAGGTTGGTTTTGGCCTGATAAATTCACGGATTCCCAGAGGTCATCGCTCGTCGGCATGTATTAGTTCTAGAATTACCACAGTTATCCAGTAGTGGTTGAAGTGACCAGAAGGAATCATAACTGATTTAAGCAGCCAGTCATGGTTTCACTGTACCAGCCATGTGTACATAGACATGCCTGCCTTAATCTTTGAGACAAGCATATGCTGCAGGCAGGATCAACCAGGAGGGAGAGCAAGGGCCCCATGTAGGCACCCCTGGCAGGCCCTGCCAGCCTTCCCCAGTCTTCCCCAGGAGGCAAGAGTAGGGTCTGCAGTGCAGCAGATTGCCCGACAGGGATGGCAACCCCACAGGATCCATCTGGATCACACCAGGAAAGTACAGTGGAAGAGACAGTGGGCCATCAAAACCTCCTTCTCCCTTCTTTCCCCAGCAGCCCTCCAAGACAATATGGTGACATGGCATGGGTCCCATATAGCCTAGACAAACCTACTATAATATAGGTGCACAACTGGCAGGAAAAGGGTACTCAGAAAGTAGTTATCAATGGTTCAGATTTGAGCTGTAAGGGTATATTGAGTGGGGTCTGTCCTGGGTCCAATTCTGTTCAATAGCTTCATAAATGCTTTGGATAATGGCTTAGAGAGTGCGCCTATAAAGTTTGTGGACGATACCTAGCTGGGAGGGGTTGCAAGCACTTTGGAGTAAATGCAAAGTACTCCACTTAGGAAGGAATACTCAGTTTCAGAACCACAGAATGGGAAATGACTACCTAGGCAGGAGTACTGCAGAAAAGGAGCTGGGGGTTATATTGGATCAACAAACTACATAGGAGTCAACAATGTAACACTTGCAAAAAAAAAAGCAAACGTAACTCTGGGATGTATTAGGAGGAGTGTTGTAAGCAAGACATGAGAAGTAAATCTTCTGCTCTGCTCAGCACCTCAGCTAGAGTATTATGTCCAGTTCTGGGCACTGTACTTTGCGAAAGATGTGGACAAACTGGAGAAAGTCCAGAGAAGAGCAACAAAAATGATTAAAGTTCTAGAAAACATGACCTATGAGTAAAGATTGCAAATATTGGATTTGTTTAGTCTGGAGAAGAGAAGCCTGAAGGGGGACATGATAACAGTTTTCAAGTATGTAAAGGGTTGTTATAAAGAGAAGGGAGATAATTTGGTCTCTTTAACCCCTGAGGTCAGGAAAAGAACTAATGGACTTAAACCGCAGCAAGGGAGAATGAGGTTGGACATTAGGAAAAACTTCTTAACAGTAAGGTTAGTTAAGCACTGGAACAAATTACCTAGGGAGGTTGTGGAATCTCCATCACTGGGGATTTTAATAGCAAAGACAAACACCTGTCAGGGATGCTCTACATAATACTTAGTCCTGCCTCAGTGCAGGGGACTGGACTAAATGTCCTACTGAGGTCCCTTCCAGTCCTACATTTCTATGATTCTATGATTACATGGAGGCCCAGTTTCTTACATTTGGTCTGATTTATCGACCAGTCCAATAGTTGTAATATCACTACGCATAACAACTCAGAGATCTATGGCCCTGCTTAGGACATTTATGACTGTAGTTGATGTATTTATTGCCTGTTGATTTCCATTGTTTATTTTGTTGCTTTTAGATGTAGCCTACAACGTAAAAGTGTGCGCCATTTTATACTTGGTTGACTGGTTCACTGTCTAGGTGGTTATTAATTCTGAGCTGAATCCCAGTGTTTACACTGTGCCCAGCAAGGAAATGTGGCAGGTTTTCTTGTGGCTGTCTAATGAAGACCAGCATAGCCAGAATTTTGCCTATTCATCTCAATGCAGATTACAGTTGAAGTCAGTCTATGGCTTTTTAGGCTACAATTAAATTTTTCCCAACTTTTATGCACTTAAATCATAGGAAAAAGTATTAACCACCTTTTTAACTTTGAGTATCTATTTATCACATAACTTGTTTTTGGTTTGGGTTTTAATCCTGCAAGAGAACTGGCTCAGGAATAATACAATACTAAGGGTGCAACAGTCCTCATCCTCCTATGCCCTTAAACAAAAGTTCCTCCTTACTTACGGGGAGAGGCCAATGGCCTTTTGAAATATTAGCCCTAAACTATTGGCTAACAGCATTGTACCACAGTTGTATAGAAGAGGATGGGTCATTTAAACAGACCTGTTAATTAAAGTTAATTAAAGGAAGTTCCTAAAAGTCCTTTAAAACAAGCAGTCAAGTGGCTCCTGAAGAGTACAGATGAAGTTGTGGGAACTGAAGGAACATATATACTGTTGACACAAGGGGTTTTTGAAATATGTCATAACAGCTGGACAGCAGGGCTGGCTGCTGGTGAATGGGCTCACAAAAAACGATGTGGAGAAGAAACATTAGACCAGACCACTGACCCAGCCAGGAGACTCCAAATGGTTCAAACAGAGAGTTGTACAGAGACAAGTCACAGGTACGCTGCATGTACGAATGTTTAGTGGGTTGGAGGGGACCTGGCCATGATAGCTTGATTGTATGGACTCAGTCCAAAAGGCTTTAGCCAGAGTCAATATTTTTAAAGCTGTGAGCTGAAGGGGGTCTCTTGATACACAAAGTAAAAGGTTTATAAAAAGTACAAAGATGCTTTACATCTTGTCTCATTCTGGTATGCAGTCCAGACCAGTGAAGAGCTGTGCCACGTCTTATTCTGTCACCCTGAGCACTTCACAATGCCACTCTCCTATGACTCTCTGTCTGGGACTCCCATAGTCACCAAGAAGTATATGCTCCATGTCAATATTTTGGGCAGCTCTGGTCCATGGCTTTAGATCCTGGAGCCTGCCAGGTCTCTACCAGCCTTGGTTAACAATTGGTAGGTGATTCCTCACTCTCCCCAGCCCTGAATTTTTCCAAAACCATGTGTTCTGAAATGTCCTGAGCCCTGTCCTGGAACAGTCAGAGGAATATTAAGGTCCGTTGCTCCTTTAAAGAGTCAATATTCAACAGTTTGTTACTTTAACTGGCGTTATCAATCAGTTCACTTTAAACACAGCACTGGATTGCTTGATATTAAAAATAAGACAAGTTTATTTAGTTAGAGATTTTAAGTGAGTACAAGTATAAAGGATTTCATGTCAGAAATGGTTACAAGAGAAATAAGGAAAAAACTCTTTCTAGTAACTAAAACTTAACAAGCTAGACTTGGCTCAAGGTAAAATTCTAACCACATGTTTCCATCAAGATGGCTGACCAAACTTCGGGGTCAGGATCTAACCCCCAAGTCAAAGGGTTGGTTCCTTTGTCTTCTTAGGTGAAAGATCGTTCACTTGGGGCTTCCTGGCCGCTCTTTTTTATTGTCCAGTGAATCTTGGAAATGGATTCTTCTGAAGGATTCCTCCCGATGAAAGTCTATTTCCAGCTGTGAGATAGACTCCAGGTTGCCTGTCTTGAAGGAAGTGCTCTGCTGCTTCCTTCCCACCAGAGCTGTGTCTGCTAAAATGCAATTTCTTTAGTTCCTGCCTCCTCTGGTGCCACTGAATATGTGATTGTCAATCTCCTCCCCTGCCATGATAGTGTGAGGTTTGCCTCCACATGCTTTTAGCTTGACGGGTTTATTTACGTGACATGTAAATACATTCTCATTGTTTTTCAAAGTACTTGGGAAGTAACTTTGCTTTCCTAGAGTTGGGTAATTCCTGCTTGGCTGATAGACAGATCTTAAGAATTATAATTTCAGTTTATGTCTATAACTTTACATCTGTTGCTTGCATCTACATTATGCGATGATATTAATAACCAGTGAGTCATGAGCTTTTCACTGACACCTTGCATGACACTTATCATTTCTTGTTCTTAATGTCATACATGTATTTCTTATTTTAAATTTTTTAGCAGCTCAGCAATGGTTCTTCAGAGGACTTGGAGAATCTGGACACCGAATGCTCCGAAGGAGCAAATGGATTGGGCCTGATCCGGTATTGCCTAGACCCCAAACCAGATGCTCAACAGGATGCTGAGAGAGAAGAGATGCTTATTCTATAGGCCAGTACGATCTAACATTGAAGAAGAAATATGGCGTCAAGCCTGTGTGAGGCCATAACCACCAAGTGTGCAATTGTGTGAGTTATCAGGCACTGCCGGAGAAAGATGTAATCTGAGGGCTGCCCAGGTGTGTCATAGATGTCCCCAGCCAGAGGAGTCATGACTGTGTGAACTGGACTGTAGATGATGTGAACTGTAAAATCAGAGTAATTAGTGGTAATTTGTGCTTTGGGAATGTTTTAAATATTCTCATCCCACTGGGATACCCACTGCAGTGCCTCTGTTTAACCCAGGAACATTTAGCTCAAGGGGCAGAGCTGGTGGACCAAGTGACAGAAGCAGAGATCCCAGACAGAGTGTTCAGTGAAATAATCAAACCGACAGAGAGAACAGAGTTAGTGTCAGAAATGTGAAGGCCAGAAGTGCCCATTGTGACCATCTACTCTGGCCTCTTGCATTATCCAGGGGACAGTTTCACCCAGTGACCCACACTGTGTCCCTTGTTCTTGCAGAAGGCTGGTGCAACTGGCTCTGGCGTGGGAATGGCCGAGTCCTTCTGGGTCCATGTGCCTGAAAACACCCTGCCCTGCACCTAGGTGCTAAGTTCCCAGGTGCTGGATTTTCTACATCAGGAATATTCTGCTCCCAGATGAGGCCCCAAAGTTGATAAACATTGAGTTGTCCATTGTAACCCTGAAGTTCCCACCCCCCACAAAGTGTATTTACTACATCAGGCCTGAAAATCAGGCTTTGCCCTTGTGCTGGTTCTGTCCAGGGCTAAATTTTCCCCAGCCTGAGCAGCAGGGAGACCTCAAGCAAACTCCCCAGAGAACCTGTTGTTGAGTCTGAGAGCCAGTCTGCTGCGTGGGGCCGGCAGAGTGGGATGAGATCAGAGGGGTTCCCGATGGACGAGCCTGGACCTTTCAAGGTGGAGGGTGGGTCCCTCTCATGCAGGAGTGGCACTATCCTCACCTGGGGAAGCGAGGGCTCTAGCTCCAGAGCCAGGGATCCACTGCCACCCCCTGGCAGAGATGGGGAGCAGAGTGTTGGCGCTGGGCAAGGTCATTCAGGAAACCAGTGGCAGAGGGGACAGTAAGCCCATCTCCATGAATGCCAGGCCCCACCAGTAACCCCCAACTCACCTTCCTTCTCACACTGCCCGCTATGTCCCCCAAGGGTGGGCCCTGGGGCCTGGTACCCAGCTTCTCCTTGCCTGCCTGGAGCCGCCTAACCCACAGAGTTCCCCTTCCAGGGAAAGGGCAGACTGGGGGTGACTCGGACGGACTGGAAGTGTCCCAGGGTGTATGGGGGAAGGGGCAGTGGTCTCTGAGCTTAGGGCAGCACTGGAATGTCCAGAAGAAGCCCGCGGTCCAGGATTGGACTTAGCACAGGACGCTGGGGGAAGGAGCTAAACAATAAAACTAAATACCTGCCTAAAGTGTGTGGGTAAATTTAAACTCTGAAGGCAAATTTACATTAGGACTCACCTACAGATTTTGTCGTCCCTCTGCTGTGAGACTCCCCCGACACACAGACAAATGGAGACTGAAGAGCGTGTTGGATGGAGTCATCTGGCTCGGCCTAGCCTCAGCTCTTTATCCATTTAGATTCAGGAACAGTTAAGGCATCTGTTGGTTGTTTCTAAAGCACAGGGGTGCTCTCTGGACTGAGCGCAGATGCCAAAAGCCAGCCCGGGGAGGTCGCTGGAAGGACCTCCCCCAGCCAGACGTGGCAGCAGAGAACACACCTGGATAAATGAGGTGGTACAGAAAAGGGAGGGGAACCTGGGACTGTCCAGGCGGGAGTCAGGGCTGGGACTGGTAGCAAGGAAGGATTCACCTGAGGAGGTGACATCAGTGAGGAGGAAACTACCTTGCAGGTTAGCTAGAAGCTGCAATGGCTCCACCTCAAGTAAACATGGTCAGAGAGACCCTCTCCCGTGGATGATGGCTCTGGGGAAGAATAGGCGGCTTAGAAGTAGCGTGGTGCATAGAAGGGCACAGCCAGTGCAGGTCATTGCATGCGTGAGGATTGGACAGCTCAGGAGACAAGGAGGGCTGGGATAGGCTGGGAGACTGTGCGCTGAGTGACTGATGCAGAGATGGGACCTGCTGAAGTCATAGCAGGGAGCAGAGCATGTAACCCACAGGGAAGAGCAACCAGTAGCTGAGCGGGGGGAACAGAAAGTGAGTGGCAAATGGATGGAGGGAGTTTTCTACAGGGAGTCCTTAGCCGGAAGGGAAAGGCCAGACGCCCACAAGGAGCACAAGGTCTGCCCCTGACAGCCCCTCCAGCACCTGAAAATTGGCTGCAGCCCACCCTCAGAGATTTGCTGCCTGTTGATTGGACACGTGACTCCAAAACAAGCCCCTTACAAATAAAGCTGGGGGAAGGACGGCTTGTTCGATTTGCTGGCAATTTTGGCAAACTAAAAACAGGCTTGTTTGGGTAGGCAAAACAAAGTAATGGGTATGAATATTGGTGAATCAAAAAACCAAACACATTTCACTCAAGTCGAAACAAAATATTTTGCTTTGATGTTTCCAAACAATATCATTGCTGTGTTTTGGATCACTGGACAGTGTTGAGGAAACAGGACATGAATTCTCAAATAGTTTCAGGTTGAACAAAACAGCATTTTTCAATAAATAAACTACTCAGCAAAAATGTGTTTTGCTCATTTGTACTCACCAAACCAAAACACTCGTTCCCCCGGTAATTAGAACCATAGATCCTGTTGTCCCGCAGAAGGTTGGTGGAAGGCAGGGGAAGGAAAAGCCGCCTCCCTTCTTTTTAGAAGGTATTTACAGCACCACACTGTAAGCAGAAGACCGAGCTGGCCCACAAGAAGAACAAAGCAGTTGAGAGCAGCCAGAGAGCGCACTCTCCAAGTCCCTGTCGAGTAGTCGGTCTCCCTCTTAAAGGTAATAAAAGAAAATATACCAATCTCCTAGAACTGGAAGGGCCCCTGCCTCTTTTTCTAGTGTTGGCCTCATTGCACATAGCAGAGAGGCCAAAAAGCACTGGCCACCTCCTGAGAACGAGTTCCCAGTCTGGGGCTTCAGCTCATGATGTTAGTGTTTGTAACACAAGCTTCTGCCCAGCTGAGCTAAATGGACCACAAAGATTAGCCATCCACTGGGAAGAAGGAACATACACCACAATGACTTTCGGTGTAAAGCATGATAGAAGAAGGTGATAAGAGTCCCAGTGTAACTGGATTAGCACCAGTGGTAGAGTGCCTGCTTTCTGTGGAGGCAATTGGAGTCATCTAGGGTCACAGAACCTTCATTTACAGGCCATGTGAGTCAAGAAGGGTTCACTGAGGGTACGTATGAAGTCAGTGAGGTCCTATGAGTACAAGTAGCATAAGACTCTAATTAAAAAGGGTCATATGGGGTCATCAAAGAAAAATTTGGAGGCAATTGTGCTCATCTTGGGTCACAGAAAATGAATTTACAAGCACGTGGGGTCATGAAGGAGTCAGTGAGGGTTGGAATGATGTCACTGAGGTCATATGAGGACAAGGCCCTTAAGCCGCTGATTAAGGTGGGGTCATACGAGGTCATGAAGGAAAACTGTGAATGTAGTTGGGGTCACAGCATCTGAATTTACAAGTAATTGGGATCATGAAGGGGTCAGTGAGGATTGGAATGATGTCAGTGAGGTCATATGAGGACAAGACGCTTAAGCCTCTGGTAAGGTCGGGGTCATATGAGGTCATAAGGAAATATTTGGTGGCAATTGGGGTCATCTAGGGTCACAGCAGCTGAATTTACAAGCAATTGGGATTATGCAGCGGTTAGTAAGGATTGGAATGATGTCAGTGAGGACAAGGTGCGTAAGCCTCTCATTAAGGTGGGGTCATTTGAGGTCATGAAGAAAAATTTGGAGGCAATTGGGGTCATCTAGGGTCACAGCAGCTGAATTTACTCTCAATTGGGGTCATGAAGGGGTCAGTGAAGTCATATGAGGGCAAGGCGGTGAAGCCTCTGATTAAGGTGGGGGGGTCTTATGAGGACATGAAGGAAAAATTTGGAGGCAGTTGGGGTCATCTAGGGTCACAGCAGCTGAATTTGCAAGCAATTGGGGTTCTGAAGGGGTCAGTGAGGATTGGAATGATGTCAGTGAGGTCATATGAGGACAAGGAGCTTAAGCCTCTGATTAGAGGTGGGGTCATTTGAGGTTAGGAAGGAAAATTTGGAGACAGTAGGGGTCATCTAGGATCACAGTAGCTGAATGTACAAGCAATTGGGGTTATGAAGCGGTCAATGAGGTCATATGAGGACATGGAGCTTAAGCCTCTGATTAAGGTGGGGTCATTTGAGGTCATGATGGAAAAATTTGGAAGGCATTGGGGTCATCTAGGGTCACAGCAGCTGAATTTACAAGCAATTAGGGTTATGAAGGGGTCAGTGAGGATTGGAATGATGTCAGTGAGGACAAGGCGCTTAAGCCTCTGGTAAGCTCAGGGTCATAAGGAAAAATTTGGAGGCAGTTGGGGTCATCTAGGGTCACAGCATCTGAATTTACAAGCAATTGGGGTCATGAAGGGGTCAGTGAGGTCATATGAGGACATGGAGCTTAAGCCTCTGATTAAGGTGGGGTCATTTGAGGTCATGATGGAAAAATTTGGAAGGCATTGGGGTCATCTAGGATCACAGTAGCTGAAATTACAAGCAATTGGGGTCATGAAGCGGTCAATGAGTTCATGGAGCTTAAGCCTCTGATTAAGGTGGGGGTTTTACGAGGTCATGAAGGAAAAATTTGGAGGGAATTGGGGTCATCTAGGGTCACAGCAGCTGAATTTACAAGCAATTGGGGTCATGAAGGGGTCAATGAGGTCATATGAGGACAAGGAGCTTAAAAACTGATAAAGGTGGGGTCATTTGAGGTCATGAAGGAAAAAAAGTTGGAAGGCATTGGGGTCATCTAGGATCCCAGTAGCTGAATTTACAAGCAATTGGAGTCATGAAGCGGTCAATGAGGTCACATGAGGACATGGAGCTTAAGCCTCTGATTAAGGTGGGGTCATTTGAGGTCATGAAGGAAAATTTGGAAGCAGTTGGGGTCATCTAGGGTCACAGCATATGAATTTAAAAGCAATTGGGGTCATGAAGGGGTCAATGAGGTCATATGAGGAAAAGGAGCTTAAGCCTCTGATTAAGGTGGGGTCATTTGAGGTCATGAAGGAAAAATTTGGAGGCAGTTGGGGTCATCTAGGATCACAGCATCTGAATTTACAAGCAATTGGGGTCATGAAGGGGTCAATGAGTTCATATGAGGACATGGAGCTTAAGCCTCTGATTAAGGTGGGGTTCTTACGAGGTCACGAAGGAAAAATTTGGAGGCAATTGGGGTCATCTAGGGTCACAGCAGCTGAATTTACAAGCAATTGGGGTCATGAAGGGGTCAGTGAGGTCATATGAGGACAAGGAGCTTAAGCCTCTGATTAAGGTGGGGTCATACGAGGACATGAAGGAAAAAATGTTGGAAGGCATTGGGGGTCATCTAGGATCCCAGTAGCTGAATTTACAAGCAATTGGGGTCATGAAGCGGTCAATGAGGTCATATGAGGACAAGGAGCTTAAGCCTCTGATTAAGGTGGCATCATTTGAGGTCATAAAGGAAAATTTTGGAGGCAATTGGGGTCATCTAGGGTCACAGCAGCTGAATTTACAAGCAATTGGGATTATGCAGGGGTTAGTAAGGATTGGAATGATGTCAGTGAGGTCATATGAGGACAAGGCGCGTAAGCCTCTGATTAAGGTGGCATCATTTGAGGTCATGAAGGAAAATTTGGAGGCAGTTGGGGGTCATCTAGGGTCACAGCATCTGAATTTACAAGCAATTGGGGTCATGAAGGGGTCAATGAGGACATGAAGCTTAAGCCTCTGATTAAGGTGGGGTCATTTGAGGTCATGAAGGAAAATTTGGAGGCAGTTGGGGGGTCATCTAGGGTCACAGCAGCTGAATTTACAAGCAATTGGGGTCATGAAGGGGTCAATGAGGTCATATGAGGACAAGGAGCTTAAGCCTCTGATTAAGGTGGGGTCATTTGAGGTCATGAAGGAAAAATTTGGAAGGCATTGGGGGGTCATCTAGGATCACAGTAGCTGAATGTACAAGCAATTGGGGTCAATGAGGTCTGGAGGCAGTTGGGTCATCTAGGGTCACAGCATCTGAATTTACAAGCAATTGGAGTCATGAAGGGGGTCAGTGAGGTCATATGAGGACAAGGAGCTTGCTTAAGCCTCTGATTAAGGTGGGGGTCATTTGAGGTCATGATGGAAAAATTTGGAGGCAGTTGGGGTCATCTAGTGTCACAGCAGCTGAATTTACAAGCAATTGGGGTCATGAAGGGGTCAATGAGGACATGAAGCTTAAGCCTCTGATTAAGGTGGGGTCATTTGAGGTGATGATGGAAAATTTGGAGGCAATTGGGGGGGTCAACTAGGGTCACAACAGCTGAATTTACACTCAATTGGTGTCAGGAAGAGGTCAGTGAGGGTTGGACTGAAATCGATGACGTCCTATGAAGCTAAGGATTACATAGCTCTGATTTAAGGGGTATCATGCAGGGTCATTGAGGAGGAAGTTGGCGTCATTTAGGGCAGGGGTTCTCAAGCTGGGACTTGGGCGTGAAGTTACACAGTCATTACTGAGTGTTAGGCCGATGTCAGTGGCATCTCACTTTGGTCACTGATGGGTAGCTTGGAGGCAGTGCGGGGCCATGAATTGGGTCCGTGGGGTATAGGCTGGGGACAGTTGGATTACATAGGTCTGGAGTCAATGAGTCACATAGGGACCAGTTAGGCTGGGTATCAAGGCAATGCAATCACGTCGGTTGTCATAGCAATCTAGGCTGGAGGTAGTTGGGGGTCACCCAGGCATCAGGAAGGCTTTAGCTAGCAGTGCCACGAGCAGCACACCTCCCACAGCTATTTTGTAAAGGAGATACGGGCCGTCCCAGGGTCATTGTGGCTTCTGGCATAACAAGGGCAGATTGGGGCCAGTTTCTCTTTGGGGGATTAGCACTTGCTTTACATGCAAAAGTTTTTGATTTGATGTTCTCAGTCTCCATCTCCTGGGCCTGTGGAGCTCACCAGTTCCCTGCAAGATGGTTGGGTTGGCCTCACTTCTTCTGTCATCTTTGGCCCTTTTTTCCCAGCATGGCCCTCCAGGAACCAAGCAAAAAAAACCACAGGCTGGAGCTTGTGCAGCGGCAGCTCACCCAATAACCTACCTCCAGCCTCATCCCCGGCACTGGTGGTGTTAGCGCTCTGCTCTACCCACCTCAGTGACCCAGCACAGGACCAGCCCGCCACTGGATGGCCACTGCTGATATGAGCAACTGGCCGCAACTGGGAACCAGCAGCCTAAGGGCTGACATCAGCAGAGCAGGATATTTTTCTGGTGAAGGGAATTAGCCCAACTCGTAGAGGGCTCCTTGCGCACATCTAAGCTCATGGAATCGCTGATGGCATTTTCCAGCAGATGGTTGCTGGGGTGCCAGCTGATTGCTCTTCCTTTTTCATTGGCATTGCCAGCCCGTGGGCTGTACGTTTCCAGAACCCTGTCCTCCCTCCTTGCAAGAAATGCCACGGGGTGGAGGGGGGGAGAATGCTTAGAAAAGCAGCTCAGCCCTGGCCCTTGTCTGCCTGGCTAGTGCCTGGTGGATTCTCTCAAGTGGCAAAGCCCTCATTGTCCATGGGAGAAGTGAGGAGCTTGATGCCTCCATTTTCCAGATTGCTCTGCTGCTGCAGGGGAGCTGGACCTGGCAGATTACCACTGGAGCCTCTAGCAAAGTGGAGTGTTTGCTTATTATGGAGCAGAAATGGGCCTGATTCCCTCATTCTCCAGCAGAATATAGCTCATTGCTGGCTGCCTCCCTCCCTCTTCTGAGTGCCTCTCACTGAGTATCAACAGAAGAGCAGTAGCTATAGTCTGAGGACTGCTCCAAGGAAGCACAGGGAGGCAAACTCACCCCTTTGCTGCTGTTAGCAGCACAGTCTAACCTCTGAGTCAGCCCCTGACTGCCTCCCTCTCTCTTTTTTGTCCACTGTCCACAGCATTTAGACAAAAGACAGATCCCAAAAGCTACAGAAAGGCGGCCCCCATTCTTGGTGTCATTAGCACTTGCCACAAACCAGCCAACAAGACACGTGCATCCCTCCCAGCCCTTTCAGTAACGGGGAACAGTCCATGCTGCAAATCTCACAGCCCCTAGCACAACAGCAGGGGCAGCAGAGATGGTACATAGTGGGGAACCCACATGGAGAGGGAAGGGAAGATGTTGCAGGAGAGCAGGACACAGAAAGCACTGGGTGGTGGGAGCACCTGTAACACGACTGATCAGCCTGTAACCAATTTGCTTCAACATCTCTCAGACATGTGGCATAGCTCTGCCACCCCACATGGGTATTTTAAGTCAGGCAGAGATCCCCAGGGCAGATTGCTGGCTGGCACCAGGGCTTTTAACCCACAGATGCTGCTCAAACTCCAGGTCAAGTACTTTGGTGTCCATGCAGTTCTGCATGCGGGGGTGGGGACTGTTCATCTCCCATCCCACACTGGTATGAACGTGACAGCACTGCCAGGATCAGGGACTGTGCCTGGGCAGAACCTCCTCCCTCCAGTTCATCTGGAAACACCTGCTCAGTGGAATGCTCCGTGCTGGGGTCAGGGAGGGTAGCTGTGTGTGCACTGTTGGTACACGCAGGCTCCAGGTACCCACAGAGCTGGCACCTTGTAACCACCCGTGTCTCTCTTTGAACTGGGGTCAAGAGGCAGCAGGAAGACCCCACAGACACAAGAGGGGACCGGAATGTGCTGTGCTCTTCTTGCTAGTCGCTGTCTTGCTCTAAGTAATTGAAAACTTTAGCAGCTCCCTTATGCTTTCCATTACAATGTGTCATTTGAACGGTGGAGGGGACTGGCTGGCTAGGAAATACAGAGCCTTCCTGAGGTGACTGGTTCACACCCAACCCAAGTCTCATAACCAAAAGGTCACAGCCCCTGAGGGCAGTATGGGGGTTGTAGGCCAGTTCCCTTTGAACAAGTGACCATATCACAAAACCACCCCACCATGAGCTCAAAGCAGCTGCCTTGGGGGTCTCTGCAGAGATGCTGTGACACTGGCATGCCAGGTGCCAGCTCATACTGAGGTCCCCACGTCTCAACAGGACACTGGCAGATACACAGCTGGAATGTGTCTGGCTCACTTATGGCTGACTATTGATGAAATAGGTATAAGAATGTGTTCAGAATCTATTGAATGGTTGTGAGCTGTGGCGTGGTTTGGGGAGCAGAGAGTGGGAAACAGAGTCTCATCCCTCCCCAATTTAGGCTTAATCAGTTCTGCCTTTATTTAATATAATTTCAGACAGAATTATCACCACTTGTAGTGTCTAGTACATATATTCACGCCAGACACGTAATAACAGACAAGACAGAACAGATAAATGGGCTCAGGTTACCACATTCCAAGGCACCAAGAAGTCCATCCTTCCTCCATGACATTCGTCACCTCCTCTGAGCTCCTGCTCTGGTCTTTTAGTCTTGTTTTTGACCCAGAGTTTCTCCAGTTTTTTTTGGGGGGGGGAGGGGGGCATTTTACATGTAGTTATACATTTTTACATTCACCACTACCTAATTTTCCTCCCATCACATTCAACATATTATCCATTGAATTTTACATAACCTGTATATTGCACATGCACAAACATTAATCACCTAATGTCCACAGTTTTCCTGCTGAATTTACAGTTTCTCGGTCCTTTTGCCCTGGGTCATCCAGTTTTTAAGTTTCCCAGAACAAGGAAGATTTTGTTTAGCATTACATGTTTGTATCTTTTACTTACATCTTCTAACATGACACGTTAGTTATCCTGCTAACAACAGCATTTTAAACAAATCAGCCAGTTACATCAAAGAGAAATTAACATAAATACACTGATGCCTGGCAAAACCTGGGCCTGCCTGTTACCTTATCTCTGCTTACTCAATATCCCTAATTACAATTCATTACAAATAGTGGTAACAAAGCTTTTAACTCCGATCATTAACTAATCCTTCGCTTCAATGTTATAGATCAGGCCCTGTATATTCCCGTCCCCCTTAGTCTATTAGGAAGGGAATTTTAGAGAGCACATTATGATTCTTCAGTGTTAACATTTCTTCTTTTCTCTTATTTTCTGCAAACACAAATTTGTCAGGGGATTTTTTTTATTTTACACAAAGTCCAAAAAAAATTGTACAGCCAAATCTTATCAATGCTTCTCCTGTTGCAAAACTGTAGGTGCTCTGGGTGTTTTAGGCCTTGGTATATAGTTACTTTTAATGATACCCCAACAATGCATTAATCTTACTTGTAATATCTGTGACTGTATAAATCGCCATACAGGAGAGGGGTGTTAATTAGTGTGAGGAGTGGCTCTTCTATAGAAATTGTTATGCCCCTCCCCACAGAGCAGACCCTTCAATACCAGATGGGTTAGGGTTGGATCTTACAACTGGAAACTCCCTACATCTGGACTGAAAACCCGTCAACAAAAGGACTAAAGACTTTTATTGTTCTGCTTTCCTCCCGTGAAGATGAGTCATGCAAGTGGACTCCTCCCATCAGATGAGGTTGCAGCTCAGAGCACATGGAAGGGGGGGAATAAATCCCCAAACCAAAGGAACTAAGCAAGTGCTGTGTTTTATGTCAAAGCATAAGGGGTTAAAGGGACCCTGCAAGTTGCCTTTGCAGCCTTTGCCCATCACCAAGGAAGAGTTTGCCAGCGTTTCTGTAGATATTGGGGGACCCCTACCCAGACCTTCCAGAAATGGAAAGAAATATAGCCTGGTTATGGGGGATTCTGCCATCAGATATGCTGGCATTTATGCTGCCCCTACTGGCTGCTGGGAATAATTACGCTTTATTACACAAGGAATGTTCTTGGCCTCAGTGAATTGATGAAAGTGTTGGCTCTGATTCTGGGTCAGGTCCCTTCTGCTCTCCCCAGCTGAGAATGCCTCTGGTGCACGGTTTCTCCAGGGGGTTGAGGCTGGAATATCAGTGTAAGGTTCTGCAGGGACTAGATTCTGGGCCTGAGGGGCAGACGGCCTCTCTACAGAGTTACCTGACAGCCATGATAGAGCCATATGCATTATCACATTCACCCTGTGGAGATAAACACCACAGGAAGTATCAGTGTGGAAGGCCAGACTGATCACTTCCCTCATGGTCCCTGATTGGCCTATTTAACCCCAAGAGAAGTTCCAGGAAGTGTTCACCTAGCTGCATAGACACCCTAGCCAGCTGTAGCGACTAACCTGCCCCTTGACTCACTCCTGGACTTCAACCCTGACTCAGACCCCTGGCTTTCCCCCTTGAACCCTGGCTTTTGGACTCAGACTCTGCTCCTGCTTTGACCTCAGGCTTCGGAGCTTGGACTCTGCCTCTCACTTCGACTTCTGGTAAGTTTTGGGTCCTGAATGTGTCCTCTGAAAGAAAGAAAGAAAGGAGACATGGAAGTCAGAAGTTAGAGCTAAATAAGAAAAGAGACAAGGACTGACAATACTGAAGGCCCACACTGAAGTCCATAAGTGACCTCTACCCAGCTTCCGTTGCTTCCTCCAGATCTTTCAGATTAAGTGGATCTAACCATACAAGGTGGTACAGGGTTTCTTGGAAGTATGGCATCCTGCCTACCAGGGAGACAGCTAAAACACTCAGATTAATTTTTAAAGTTATGCTACCTGTCATCCTGCAGGTGAAAAGGTAAGTCCTCTAGCCAGGGCCGGTTCCAGGCACCAGCTAAAGAAGCAGTACCAAGGGGCGGCCCTCCAGTCACTATTGGGGCAGCACGTCCAGGTCTTCAGTGGCAATTCGGCGGCAGGTCCCTCAGTCCCTCTTGGAGTGAAGGACCTGCCGCTGAATTGCTGCTGAAGAGTGGAGCGGCGCGATCACGCTGCCGGGGCTTTTTTGTTTTTTTTTTTGCCACTTGGAGCGGCAGAAAACCTGGAGCAGGCCCTGCCTCTCGCTCCCTAAATCAGCTGCAGAACATCCCTCCTACCTCTGCTGGCTTTCCGGCTTCCAATCTGTGATTGGCTACAGCACTAGCTCCACAGTAGACTTTGTCCATCAACCTGTCAACCTCTGCACAGAAGCTACAAGTGAAGGCAAAGCCAGTCATGAGACCCCAAAGCTAGAAATGTCAGTGGGGGTAGGAGCCCTGATTGGTGACAGGACAGGGGCCGGGGAGGAGAGAGAAGATGGTAGGAAAATAATGGGGTAAGAAGCGGCCCAATAATATAAGCTGTTGAAAAACAAAGAAAAAACAAAGAATTCCTGGCTGCCAGGCTACCAGTGAGAGACTTGCTATCATACCTAGCACCAAGTCACTGGGATTCTCCTATAAGGGATGAGTACTAGGAGAAGATTGAGAAACCTCACTCTAGAAGTTCATGGAGGATAGGTCCACCAGTGGCTATTAGCCCCTATCCTGCTGCTCATGAATGTTACTATTGGCTTTAACCTTGAGTAACATGGAATTTTCCATTGACTAACCACAGGGCAATTGTCTGTGAGCATCATCAGTTCACATCAAAATTACACCTCCAATCATGGATGAAAAAAACTGATCCTGGAGCAGCACTGGATATAGTATTGACCAAACTCACTGGAGAAAAGAAGATTATAAATAGCCCTTAATGCTCAATCAGGTTGATTTTTCTAGACTGTTTTTGTGCATTTCCTTGTGTGCTTATTAAAAACAATCCCACGTCAGCAAAACTAGAATAAAAACCAATGTAGTGGTATGCAGTAAGTAGGTGTTGATTTTGTTTTTTAACTTTTACTTGTGAATAAATGATTACTGGAAAATCAGCTGAAAACATTCCATTTTGCGTTATAATTATTATAGTTGAATGAAACACAAACTATGGCCTTAGTCCTGCAAGGATGTGTCACTCATTTTAATTCCAAAATTCTCATATTCCACGCAAATTTGGTGTTTCTTGAGTGTTATTTTTGAAAATTGTTTACATCAGAAATAAAGAAACATAAGCATATGATCATAGGCAGTTATTTCCATTAAAGAAAGGAATCCCACAGCATTTTGTGTTTCCTACATATTCAATTATTGTGCGTCCTTCATTGTGGGTTTTCGTCACATATTTCATCCCATATTTGGGCCTTTGCAGGCTGACAAATCTGTTGCTAACAAGATTCTGTCCTCATTGATCTAATTACAGGATTGTGGCCTATATCAGTGCAGCAGTATTCATTGCATACCATCCCAGCAATAATAAGCCATAATATCTTTTTAAATAGAAAAATGTGTGTATGATGTTGAAGTCATGTCAACTATGTGACCTTTGTGCTGAATGCTGCTCTGTAGAATATTCAGTAAACACATACTAGACATAAATACGCTCACTAGATGGAAATGGAAGAATTATTGATAATAATGCAGAAGAAGCAGAAGTGTTCAATAAATATTTCTGTTCTGTATTTGGGGAATAAATAGATTATATAGTTTCATCATATGATGATAATAACACTCTTTCCATTCCACTAGTATCTCTGAAGGATGTTAAACAGAAGCTACTAAAGTCAGACACTTTAAAATCAACAGGTCCAGATAACTTGCAGGCAAGAGTTTTAAAAGAGCAGGCTGATAAACTCAACAGATTGTTAACACTGATTTTCAATAAGTCTTGGTGCCCTGGGGAAGCTCTAGAAGAAAGCTAATGTGCCAACTTTTAAAAAGAGTAAATGGGATAACCCGGGAAATCATAGGCCTGGCAGCCTGACATTGATCTTGGGCAAGATAATGGAACGGCTGATATGGGATTTGATTAATAAAAGTCTGCAGGAAGGTAATGTAATTAATGCAAATCAACATGGGTTTACAGAAAATAGATCTTCTCTAACTAACTTGGTATCTTTTTTCTTTTATGACATTGTGATTTTGGGTGATAGAGGTAACGGTGTTGACATATCCTTAGCCTTCTGTAAGGTGTTAGACCTCGTACTGCACAACATTTTGATTAAAAAGCTGCAATGATATAAAATTAACATGGCACACACTAAATGGAGGAAAAACTGGCTGATAGGTCTAAAAATGTAACTCTAAACGGGGAATCATCATTGAGTGGGGCTGTTTCCAGTGGAGTCCCTCATGGATCTGTTCTTGGTCCTATGCTATTTAATGTATTTATCAATGCCGTGGCAGAAAATATAAAATCATCACTGATAAAGTTTGAAGATCATACCAAAATTGGCAGAGTAGTAACTAATGAAGAGTACAGGTCACTAATTCAGAGCCATTTAGATCGGTTGGCAAACTGGGTGCAAGCAAACAATGTATTTTAATACAGTTAAATGAAAATGTATACATCTGGGAACAAAGAATGTAGGCCATACTTAAAGGATGGGGAAATCTATCCTGGGAAACAGTGACTCTGAAAAAGATTTGGGCGTCATGGCAGATAATCAACTGAACATGAGCTCCGAGTGTGACGCTGTGGCCAAAAGAACAAATGCGATCCTGGGATGCACAAACAGGGGAATTTGGGTAGGAACAGAGAGTTATTTTACTTCTGTATTTGGCACTGGTACGACTACTGCTGGAGTCGTGTGTCCTGTTCTGGCTTTCATTTGTTCTCTTTTCTGTTTTTCCCTCACTTTCTCCCCCAAATCCTTCTCAGTGTCAAAAGAGAAAGGGGAAAAATGGGTAGGGGGAATGATGGAAGTAATGATTAAAAATAGGTTTATAAAACACATTAATTAGCATAACATGATCAGGACAACCCAATGTGGCCTTTGTCACTGTCCTTTGATCATTTCCTTCCCCAGGAAAACTGTGCCTCTCTGATCTACTAGAATTATTTGAGAGAATTCAGACAATTAATGGCTAAAAAAGAACAAACAAAGAAAAAAGCCAAGATGTTCACAAATGGGTGATCTGAGTGATTCCTTAGCACCACTGGTGCCTTAAGGTTAGCCTTCTAAGGCTGAGAGTTTCGAAGGTGCCTAGGTGACTTAGGAGCATACGTCTAATTGACTTTCAGTGGGACTTAAGCTCTTAAATTAGGTGCTTTCAAAAATCCCACCCTCTAGTCCACAGTTAGGCATCTAAATAAGTGGCCTGATTTTGAGAGGCAATGAGCACCCAGCTGACTTGAATGAGTTCTGAGGATGTTCAGCAGTTCTCAAGAACTGGTGAATATCTTCTATGCCCTAAGGGAACTGATGCAAAGAATTCTGAGGTCAGTGGAAAGACTCCCATTGACTTCAATACAAAGTTTTTGATCATGCCCCAAATGCACCATCCATTTAGGTGCTTGATTCTGTCATTGTTAACGTCAATGGTAGTTTTACCACTGTCTTCAAAAGGAGCAGGATTAGGGCCTAAAATGAAGAGACCAGCTATGCTTGCTGAAAGAGGAGGAACTTCGTTGGACCTGCACTCTGAGCTGCTTTGATTTTTCTTTTTCATTCTCTCCTTACTGAGGTCAGAACTGACACTTTTTTTCATATACAAGTGTCCAAGCTTCACATGGGGAACTACTGGATCACCACAGGCACAATAAGGTTTAAAGTTTTTAATTCCCTTGCCACCTCCAGGAAGGCTGGGCCCACCCAGCCAGGCACAGAACCACTCTAAAACCTGTTGTTCTGGTGGTAGGGAGCACCAACTCCACCCCATAACTAGACTACTTGTGTAGGAGCCCCTTCCAACATCACCCCACCAGCAGCAGGCTGGGAGGGCAGCAGCACGGGTTCCCACCCCTGTACAAAGTCTGTTTCTGGCAGGATTGTTGGTGGAGCAGCATCATTCAGAGACAAGATGAATATGGCAGTTCACACCGCTGGGAGCTATTGTTTCAGGCCATCTGCAGACTCAAACAATCGCCGGTTAGGCTTAAGTGATGTTCTCAAGCTTTTCTTCACAACCACAAGGGCTAGAAACATTGTTGTTCTGTGAAAGTTGAGATTCTGCTCTCATTATTGACTCTAGGAGCTAGAGGACTAGGCACAGCCTATAATGCCAATGCCGTACTTCTGCCATATTTCCTTGCCCATGGGTCCATTACCCCAGACCTTTTCCCCCTCCCCACCATCCCTCCAGCTTCCCTTTATTACCATTCCCCACCCTCTCCCCAAACTCCCTGATGGTTGAAGAGAGCAGGAGGGGTGAGGGTTTACTTACAGTTGAGGAATTAAGACAGTAGATGCAGACTGGAGGTTGATTAGCCCATCATTCTCCATTTCCTGATTGCCGAGTGCTTCCCTGCTCTCATTTAAGGTGACCTTTTTTTCCCTTGGAATTTGCTTGAAAAGAGAAAAGAGAGAGGAATGAGCATTTGAAGCTAGAGATTTAGACCAGAGCTCTTCCTTAATCTCAAATACAGTGTCCCGGATTCCTGGTTTTTCTGAGCTGTGCTCAGCACAATTCAAGAAGGGGGAGCTACAAAGGTGGCTGAAATCATTAGACCTAGCTTATACCCCACCTCTGACCCTGGGGCTGGCTGGGCATAAGACTAGCCCCTGAAATAAAATGGAGTTGCCTTAGGAAGCTTCTTTTTTATGCTGGCTGCTCTCTCCAGCAAAGGTCATTCCAGCAACCAGGGATTGCCAAAGGGCAGGATTGCGGCCACACCTCCCTTCCCTGGGCATGCCGGAGAAGCTGGGATGGGGGTAGTGTAGGACCCCCTCTACTGGCCCTCCCACCTTTCTGAGAGCAGCACAAAGAAATTGGAGTGAGCGCCAGGATCTGGTTCAATGTCTCCTACCAGTGTGACTATTTTGGGCTAGATCCTAACTGGTGTAAATTGGTGTAACTCTGCTGACCCCAATGCCGCTATGCCAACTGACACCAGCTATGTATCTGGCCCAATTCCTTTCATGCAGTATTTTCCATTTTCATTTCTCTTTGCCTTTTCACTGTTCAGGGCCCAGTGCACTCCCTGATTTCCAGAATACTTCAGCCAGCGTTTGTCCTGCATTGGGACTGCAAGATCAAGGGCTGAACATTTAATGAAGCGATCTGATGTAGCAAAGGTGCAAAAAATCCAGGCATTGTAAAAGAGGAGGGGAAAATGCTATAAACCATAATGTAATGTAATGCAGATGAGAAGCACAAAGAACCTGCTCAAAATATAACCATTTTAATAATTGTTTTATATTTAATTGACTAACTTCTATCAGAGGAGCCCTGGCTACATTCACAGTATCCCTTTGCCCTTGAAGGAGAGTACCCAAGGAGAGCAAATCGTGAAAGAGAGAGGAGGGAGGTGGGAAAACTATTTCCAGAGTTCACCGTTCATATTACTTTCCTGTTGTGTGTATTTTTAGGAACAAGACAGAACCAGTGGAACTAAGCTAGGGTGAAATAATGGAATGGCACGCTGTTCGGAATAGCTGCATTTTACTCACTGGATGTCCATCACTGACAAATGTTGCTCTCTTGCAATTCCCAAATGCCCTGACACCAGTGTGGACAGAACAGACCCGCTAGCCAACCTGCAAACGTCCTCACTGTCTTGTAGTCCAGTAAATGGGGCAAGTGCCGTTAACAGCAGTAGAGAAATGCTTCCTATTTGATTTTATTAACTGATTGACATGAATTAATGCATGAGGATATTTGATTGTGTCATAAAATGTGTATATGAACATCATGATTCAATTTAATGTACCCATTACTGCTTGATGTGCCATTATATTGGACTAAATTAAAAGAATTTTATGGAAAAAAAATTACAATTAAAGGCTCAAAATTGATTACATTCATAACTTAGAAGAAGATATTCACTTCTATTAATATTTTGAATAATGACAATAAAAGTATTAGAAAACAACACAATCTATTTGGGAGTGGACAAAGAAAAGAATGGCTGAGATAAACAAAGGCAATGCAAACTAAAGTTAGGATTCTTTAGAATCTCATTCATGCTGAGGTTAAGAGACATGGGAACAAACAAGCGACACACCTACGGCAGTTGCTGTTAAAAGATCAGTGTTTGGCAAGAGCCCCAATGCAACACAACACTGCGGTTTCTAAGAGACAATTGTCTCCCTGCTGTGTAAATATTGGTCATTGTTTGTTTGTTTGTCCTGTGCTGTCCACTACAGCACTTTCTGTTCTAACTAGCAGCTGACAGCCAACATTTTCAAAATGAGTCCCCAAAGTTATATTCCATATTTAGGGGCTAAATAGATGACCCATTTTCAAAAGTGCCCAGCACTCAGCAAACTCCCACAGAAGTCAATGGGAGTTGCTGAGCACTCAAAAATCAGCCCACTTTTATTCAGGTGCCCTAAGGAAAGACCATTGATAACCCAATTACTACTAGCAGCCAGACGTGGGATAACTTTATTGTTGGAAAAGGACAGATTCCCCCATATTAGTGGCCTGGAGAAATAAAGCTCGGGAAAACCTTTCAATGGAAAAAACGACAGCCTTATAGCAGGATTAAATGGATTTTATAGTATATGGTTGTAATTTTGGGAATTGGAACAAAATAAATATACAGATAATGATAAGAGGCTGTCCAATCACAGACTGGTATTTTAAAGGTAATAAACAGAAGTTAAGATTTGTTTATAGTTAATTGCACGGAAATTTCATGTATGTTAATAATAACAAAAAACGGTTTTTCAAAACAAACAAACAAAAAGGCTTCAGAGGCTATCGTTAGACACCTATTGTTGAAAACCTTAGCACACATTTTTATTAGTTTCCTGGATTTCTTTTGCTTTGATATGTAACCCTTGTTCCAGATACCCTGGGCAGCAAAAAAGGCCAAGTTCTGATGTCTAAGGGTTCCTTCTGAAAATGAAACAAACACTGGCTCGAGCCCTCTCCCAGAAACCTGGGAAACTATCAATCACCCTGCGCACCCTCGACAGGCAATACTTCCCCCTTGCAAACGTGGAGTCCATTGTACAAGTAAACAAAGTTTACGGGGGGGAAACGGGGCACAGAATAAACCTGGGGAAAGCCAGCAATCAACACTATCTATTAGATAAGACTGCTGCTCCCCAGATCGTCTTGGCAATAGCCTTAACCTCAGCCCTCCTCTCACAGCTGTGAGTGGCTAATGAGGCACTGCAGTGGGACATCAGCCATTTCCCTCCTCCTCCACACCACACTCACAATTTGTTGTCCAAGGTTAGTAGAATCTAAAATTCAGGCATATCCATTTCCATCCCCTAAGGGAAGGGATTACAGCTTTGGTGCTGACAAGGGAGGGCCTTACTGGAGTCCCACAATGAGGCTACTGGTCTCTGTGGCTTCAGTCCAAACTACCTCAGTGTCATTGCCTGCCTCAATTCTGATCATCACCTCTACACTGTCCACTGCCTTAGCTCTGTTCTGAGTCTTCAGAAAAGAATCAATGGCAGGTAGGACCACCAGGGAGGCACTCGCAGCAGAACATAATAATCTCTTTACTCTCTTTTTAGTGTTGCTCAGATTCTCTTACCCAACTGTGCCAGACTGCAGTTTTGGTCAGGGTGACCCTCTCACCCCAGGCGCACTTGGTGCAGTCCTCTTGTCCTTTCATTTCCCAACTGGGATAATAGTGCTTTATTCCCTCCAATCTCAAAACTTAACTGTATTTTAACCAAAATTCTCCACCCTTTCACGTAACTGAAATGCAAATGAGGCCACATGCATTCAGTCATTTCCCCTCGCCCACCAATTGATGCCGGTAGAGTCCTCCCTCCCCTATGGACCCTGGGCCGCTCTTCTCCCTGCTCTCAACAGGTGTTGAAAGTGAGCTCCCTACTCTCTAGGACTTCAGGCCACAAGGCTTACAGATATTCTAAAAAAATATGAAATATGCTCAACTGAGTCGGCTAAAAGGTGCTGTTACAGCTCTAAGAGTACAGAGATAGTAATTTACACTAAAAGAAGTGGGATCCCACATCACTTCAAATTTCCTTCACGAATAATTTGTGTGTCCCCCTCCCACAAATTGTGGACTTTTCATACATCGTGTGCCAGGTGGAAAGTACCCACATAGCATGTGAGTTCAAGTACCCACATAACATACTGTATCTACCCAGTTGTAAAGCAGTTGTTATCTCACTCAAATAATATTTGAAAACCAGTCTGACTCTGAGAATGGAGAATTGAAGTCCCCAGGGAAATATGTCTGGGAATATTCTCTTTAGGGTTACCTCCGTGACAGAGAGAAAATTCAAGGAGCAGAGAGGCAAGATATCACAGAGGCCTATCACACTTGCTCACATTTCATCTGCCACAAGATATGCGCTGACCTTGAGTTGACCTTACAGTTTACAGGATAAAAGGAATAGATACATAAGTGAAATCTGCAAAATTTGACTGGTATAAGAACAGATGAAGAAGCAGGCAGGCATGCACTCCATCACCTGCTCTAAAAATACAAATCAAACTACATCGATTGGTAGAGTACTTTTAAGCAATGGTGGCACACATTCCTTGCCATCATTTACTTCCGCATATGAAGTCTACAATGCAAAGCATAGGAGGTACAGTAGGTTAATGCACTAGCCCAGTGGTTCTCAAACTGGGGATTGTGACCCAAATCAAGTAAATGGGTCATTGGATGCTGCAGTCTTCACTGAAACGTGTTAAAAATCTGCCCATCCAGCTGAGATGCACCTTGACAGCCTGCAGATCACGCTATCCTTCTTTTCTAGTATTTGCTGACCTGGCACAGGCATCTGGAAAGGTAAAGCAGTGCCATGTCCCTGCACAGAAATGCTGTACCTTTCCTGCCCACTGTGAGTGAAATTGACCCCGACCACACCATCTTACTTAGTCAATTTCACTCACAGCAGGAAGTGTGGGTAAAACTCTTCAGTGCAAGAGCCTGGCACTATTCTATGAACCTGAAAGAAGGGAAAAGAGCTCAGAGCCTGCACACTAAGGATAAAGGGAGAGAGATTTAGGAAGGAAGCCAGAAGCAAACACACAAAGACAGAGAAATTGACAGACGAACACAGACAAAGAAATGTACAGGAGCGTACAAAGAAGTGAGTGAGTGAGTGAGAAAGAGAACACAAAGGAAGAAAAAGTGGAATTCCTACTCCCAAACATTTGTCCAACTCACTATGTTAAACATATTGAACAAATAATTTTGGTAGCCCACCTCAAAAATTTGGTAGCCCAGTAGTGCAGAAACAATACAGCAAACCAAAATCAGGTGAAAATTGAATGATGCAGGAGTTCTGTCAAAAAAATAGCATGTGATCATGTAATTAAAGACTATATCATAATGCATATGCATCCAGGGGCCAAATTAAGATTTCATAGGCAACCGTAATTCTGGTATTTCTTGACTTTTGAGTGCTTGAATAGGCAACATTCTTTTAACATAGGTTTTTTTTTGTATGTAGTTTCCTAGGTTTGTAAACAAGCAAACTGAAAAGACAGCAATTCCATCATTTTGGATCATATTGATAAGCACATGGTTCAGCAGCAGGGTTGGAACTAGAGCTGTGTAAATAACTGAGTTCTCAGTTCACAGCCAGTTCTCAAAAACGGAAGAAAAATTCATTTTGGCTTGAAGAGAAACAAAGATGTTTTGAATTTTTCAGCAAACTGAAAAGCTGGGGGGAAAAAATCAACCCAAATTAAAATGCTTCATTTCAATGTTGAATTTTTTTAAAACATGAAATTGAAGGAAAATCCTAAATGCAAAGCTGTTTCAAATAGAAAAAAATCATTTCTAATATGTCAAAATGAAACATTTTGATTTTTTCAGAATTTGGTGGAGGTTTGGTTTTTTGTTTTTGTTTTTTACTGGCACAATTTTGGCAAAATTGACATAAATTCACAAAATGTTTCTATTAACCAGAATCAGCATTGATTTTGACAAAATTAATTTTCAGCCAAAAAAGTTTTCCCAGCTCTAACTGGAACTTTGTGATCCATCAGACAGACCTCTGCCACTTGGGCTAATGCTGTAACTGATAGTAGTAATACATTGTCAGCCTCTGTGTGGACCAGCAATAGAGGGGGATGAGACACACACTTTTTCATCTCTCAGTCCTTTTCACTGTGTTTTCTATTTACACAAAATGATTAAACCGTCCTCTCCAATCACCTTAGAGATTGTGTTTGGAAAGAATTAGAGTCCATACTTAGATTTTTTTCCTTTTTCAATGAAAAAAATTACAGCAAGAAAACCCACATAAAACTCTCACAGGCATGTGTTTGAGGTGGATGGAAAAAGTTTTCAAAGTTTACACATGGAGCATGTGTTCTTTGTGCTATATGCTGTGATGGTTGTAGAAAAGATTTAAAATACAGCATTTTATATGCAACGGCTATTAACTATTCACTAAGGGTTACGTCCTGTCACTCTTACTCATGTTGAATAGCATCTGACTACACAAGTAGTCCCACTGATATCAACTGAACCGTATGGGAAGAATTCTCAGCAACTGTCTAAGACCAAGTACTAGCTCTAGAGTTATCTCCAAGCTTTGGAAAACTCTGCATTTGTCCCAGCCAAAGGAACTCCTACACAGAGGAAGCCTTAGCTACCTTCTGAGAACGTTAGAGCTTAATTGATTCAATCTGCAGTGGCCAAGTCCAGGGACACAGGCTGCACTCCTGGGGGAAAAGGTCACTCAACAGATGTGAGGGATTCCCTCAGCACAATCTTCATCGAGAGCCCTTTAGATACTATTACAAGCGGATAAGCCACTGGGCCAACGGGGCCCATGCCCAGAGGCCCCAGCCCATTGGGGGGGGGTGTGGAGGAAAAATGGGCTATTAGGCAACTCATGGGAGGGACACAAAGGGGAGGCACCAGCTAAGGGGAGGCACATGAGCTCCCCATGTGATCCCCCACATGACCCCTCACATGACCTCCTCCCGCCCCCAGCCTGGGGCCCCCGCGCTCTCCCCATCTCCTCCCCGGCATCCCATGTTACCTGGGGGACAGATTTCTGAACTGCAGGGCTCTCCGGAACCGCAGCGGCAAAAGGAGCAGAATGTGGGGCCGGCAGGCAGCCCCACACCGGCAGCTCCTCCGGCGTGGCCGTACTGGTTCTGCCCCCAGCAAGGCTGTACAGACCCCAGGAGATGCAGCTGCATGGAAGGGCTGGGGGTGCTACAGGCAACCATGCCGGAGAAGTTGCTGGCATAGGGCCACCCGCCAGCCCCACATTCTGCCCCTTTCACCGCTGCAGTTCCCTGCTGAATGTGCCCCTGGGGAGGGGCATGTGACCTTGTTGCCCCTCCCAAGCGTTGCCCCACCTGCCACTCCTATCAGGGAGCGGGGTTGGGGCACAGGGGCTTGCCCTGCTCCACCCACCAGGCACTCCTGGGGGGAGGGATAGCTCAGTGGTTGAGCACTAGCCTGCTAAACCCAGGGTTGTGAGTTCAATCCTTGAGGGGGCTACTTAGGGATCTGGGGCAAAAATTGGTCCTACTAGTGAAGGCAGGGGGCTGGACTCAATGACCTCTCAAGGTCCCTTCCAGTTCTAGGAGATTGGTATATCTCCAATCATTATGATAAGTCCCCACGCCTTGACACCATTTCCCCTGCAGGAGCGCCTTGGGGAAAGGGAGGCACTGCAGGTGGCAGGGTGGGGAGGGGCCCCTGCTTGCTCTGGCCCATGGCCCCACAAAACCATAATTCACCTCTGCTATAATACAAATATTTACTACTGCTATTATTACTTACATGTCAGGGGACTGGCCAAAGAGCTTTTCTCCTCCTGTGGACTGGAAACCAAAGTCCTAACCGCATTCCATTGCACCGTAACAGGAAAAAGAGGCTCAGCCGCTGCACTGGGATCCAGACAGACTACAGGCTGAACACGTTGGCCCAGTCACAGTTCTAGGGAACCCACTTATGATTCCACCTCCCTCCAGATCCCTATTATCATCCAAACGCTCCAGAAAAAAAAACAGTTTCTCAGGTCTGCTCTCTGACACAGGCAAATCCTCAGGGAGGGGAATCTCTCTTTTTGGGAACACAGTCTAACTATCAGATTCTACACAGAGAGCCCCAAAGAGACTCACTCCATGCATATCAAAATGCAGCCAAAGATGCCACACAGACATCATGGAGATGGCATAGCTGTGGATTTAGGTCACATGGATAGTGCCCATTCTAAACATGGTTGTTCTTGAGCTTCCTGTTGGGGCTCAGAAGCAGGGCCACACACCGGTTGTTTCTCCACAGTGGTGGCAGCAGAAATAAGGGAGAAGAAAGGGAAGTCAGACAGCCTGAAACACATTTAAAATGTGGCAGTCACGTTTACATAAAAAGACTCGATATCAAGGTGCACTGGGACCATCTGCATCTGTGTTTGCAGTCAGCATACCTGCACCGATCACAACATATTGGAGAGCAAATGCATTTACACCAGCCAAAAGCTGTGAGAGGAGAATCAGGGCCATTATCTTCTACTCTGCTGTGAGATCAAATCTCAGTTGCAAGACATTTCGCACCACTGAACAAGCATAAGGCCCTCGCTTCCATTAGCCGTACGCGCCACCCTTTTAATATCTAGTCCCTGCTTAACTTCAGTGCTTCAGCTGATGCTACCAGCCTTACAGCAGATACCATTACTTTGATCAGAGCCGTGTCGGGTGAACGATGAAAGGAGCTGTGAGTAACCCAGTGGGAGTCTGCAATTCTAGGTGTGTGGCAATGTCTACTGAAAGCTGCTTCGTTTTGCTTTGAAAATTAAACTGAAATGTTTAAAAAAAATCCTTTTGGCTGAAAGGAACCTTCGGTGCTTTATCATTTACTCACTCATTCAGCTTGCAGCTCTCCTGGTTTGCTGGGGTTGCTGCTCTCTCTAATGCCACATTCCGCGAGTGTCAGCAGATAGACTATCCTGGCTAGTCCATCTGTCCTGCTAGTGGATGTTTTTCTTCCACCACATACATTACTGGTCCTTTTCTGCAGCTCTCTGGTAGGTATTGAAAGTGTGATGGAGTCTCTCTCTCTCTCCATTGCACTTTACAGATTCTGGGCTGCCCCAGGCACCAATGCAGCCCACAACATAAGTTACAGTCGCAGTTGGGACAGCTTCAACTAATCACAGCCTTCTCTGGGTGCTTAGGGGCTGTTCTACAGACACAGAATTTATTGCTATCCATTTGAGATGGAAAGCGCTCAGATACTGCAGCGATGGCAAAGCACTATAAAACCCTAACAGATAAAACTGCTGGATCACCGAGATCTCCAGCCTCTAATGCCCTCTCCCTTCCCTAGCACGTCTCTATACTAGGGAATGTGAAGGGGGCCGCATAGGATCGCATACACTAGCCCTGTGCTATTCCTGTTATGGGAGAATTCCCCTGGGGTCTGCTCCATCCCCTTTACTACCTGGGTACAATGCTGGAGTGCATTACAGGGGCCATAGCAGGGACCAGAATCTGGCCCATGCTGGATACTGCTTTACAACTTCAGAACAATTTACAAATATTTACTAAGTAATCATCACAACCCTCCCAGTGGGGTAGGTCAATATCATTATCCCCATTTTACAGATGGGAAAACTGAGGTACACAGCAGTTGCCCAAGGTCACAGAGTGCGCTAGTGACAGAGGTAGGAACAGAACCCGGGCGTTCTGAGGTCCAGCCTCTCTCACTGGTGCTCCAGGTTTCTGTTTCCTGCCCTAGATGAAACTCCCAAGTGTAAATGTATGAAAAAATGTCTCCAAAGTGTCTCAAAAAGTTAGCAAAGGTGTGTCTGTTTGGAACTAAAAACAGGTGAAGGTTTTGGAAGATAGTTTTCTTATGGTTCATTTATCTCAACCACTCACCTACTCCCCCACTAATGAAACTTTGTGGAAATTTATGTTTTGGCTGAAATTTTCCATTTTTTTTAAAAGCTCATTAACTTTAGCAAAAGTTATAACACAAGCAAAGAGGAAATAGACAAGATATATACAATTCTCAGTAAATAGAGACCAGGTGTCCACTGTACTGAATAAAACTGAGCAATAACGCACACATCCTAACCAATGATATTTTCTATATGTCAGCAAGGCCAGATGTCTCCTGGCCTAGTAATGAAGGATTAGATTGTTCCTCTGTCTTATTTGTACGCGTGTGGTGGGGAGACGGAGTAAGGAGCAAGCCCAATGTGAGCTGGTTGAAAAAAATTTTAATGGGATAATTTTCCACTGAAAAACTAGGTTTTGGAGAAGCAGATACTGTTAGCTTGAAAATTCCAATTCTGATGAAAAATGTTTATTTTCCTGTGAGGACTTCAAAACAAAAAATTGTTCACTTGAATTGACGAATTTACCAAATGAAAAAATTCATTTAATTTCTACTTAAAATATTGTTTTGTTTCAGTTTTAGGAAACCAAAACGCTTTGGTTTTCCATTTTCTGGTTTTGGATTTTTCGTTTTTTTTTCTTCTCCTCCATTTTCTCTCTCTCTCTCTCTCTCTCTTTTTTTCTTTAACCTTTTCCCTAAAGGAGGGGTGGGGAAAAATAAGTGAGCAATTTGGGGTGGAGGAGAACTACTTTTTCCAGCCCCTTTAATATTCTTGGATGAAGATTATCTGGGCCTCCCGATTTAGTCCCATTAAGCTGTTTGAGTTTGGCTTCTAACTTTCCTCTGGGTTAGTGGAGCTGGCTGGGTGCATGAAAGGAGGGTGCTGCATCCCAATAAGGGGTGATACAGAATTCTTTGTCTCTCCATACGCTTTGCAGCTAGGGAGCCCTGGAAAGCCACTGGGCGCTGCTCTTGGTGACACAGCTCTGTCTCCTCCATATGGCACAATCCAGCCACCATGAAAGCAACATGTATCCAGAGCAGGAACAAAACCACACTCATAAACACTTAAAATGCATGAAGACATTAAAGAAATGGTGGAAGCATGTGCTACATATTAGCAAAGTATGCAATGGGGCACCACAAGAATCAGAAAACAGTAACAAACATCTCTGAACAACTCCAGAGTTAATGATGCACAAATAGAGTATCTTAAATCACGTACAGAAATTTCAGATATAAAGGATCCTATGCAACCACTTTAAAAGGGCAAGGCACCCAGCTCTGAGAGGTGAAGAGAGAAATTCTATAAAAAGTTTTTTAAAAGTCTCCTTGTTACAGATATGGCAACTTTGTGCAATATCTTTGGGAGACTTTAGAATCATAGAAGATTAGGGTTGGAAGGGACCTCAGAAGGTCATCTAGGCCAACCCCCTGCTCAAAGCAGGACCAATCCCCAGACAGATTTTTTACCCCAGTTCCCTAAATGGCCCCCTTGAGGATTGAACTTGCAACTGTGGGTTTGGGTTTGGGTTTAGCAGGCCAATGCTCAAACCACTGAGCTATTCCTCCCCCCATTATTATATTAAGTTTATGTATGAATGTGGGCCAAGGACTGTATATAATTCCATGCAGGAGGGTAACTACAGTCCTCCAGGATCTAAAAATGGTGTGGGGTGATTAGCCAAATTTACTCTGGTCGTAACACTGCAGATAGGTGCCACCTCCTGGGAAGACTTGCATATACTGGTTCAAACTGGACCAACAGACTTTGGATAAATTGCCTGTGTTTAAACTGACTCAGGGCCTTGTTTCTGATCCAGCAAACAGACAGGACCTTCTACCCAAAGGGAGGGCCCCAATGCGTAGGAAAGATTCGAAAGTCTGACACCAGCCAGAGCCTTTATGGAGTTGGGATGATCTCTGGTGAGTTTATTAGCAGGTGGGCTCTTTTGCTGGTTTCATGTTTTCACCTAAAGAACAGAACGGGCTGTGTCATACCTTGTAACTGTGGGCAATTCTGCTGTTTATAGCCACTATGGAAGGCAGGCAAAGCAGGCCTACTCGGGCAGCCTGACTTGCTGAGGAATTCACACTGTAGGCAGGGAACTGCGCAGCCTGGTCAGGAGGGAGAGAGATCTTCAAACATATTAAAAGGTTTTAACTGTTATTCAAAGGGGTGGGGGGATAGAAATTTATTAACACTTGATGCGGAAAAGTCTTTTGACAGGGAAATTGTCCTTTTTAATTTTCAGTTTTAGGAAAAAATAGATTTCCCAATAGAATACATTTAATGTAGAGGTGGCTGGGAAAAAATATATTTGGATGGTTTTTTTCACTGAAAAATCCAATTTCCAATTAAACATTTTGTCAAAATCTCAAAATTGAGAAAATTTTGACTCACTCTAGGACAATAGATTAAGCCTTTCTATCTTGGGGTTTACATAGTCATGTAAACCCAATAGCAACAGCCCAGACTCTCAAAAGGTATTTAGGCTCTTAACTTCCTTTGTAATCAATGAGACAAGGTGGGTGAAGTAATATCTTTTATGGACCAACTTCTGACAGAAGATATTATTTCACCCAGCTTGTCTCTCTAATGTCCCGGAACCAACATGGCTACCACACCACTGGAAATTTGAAATCAATGGAAATTAGGAGCCTGAATACTTGAGGATCTGCACCTAAGTCTCTAGTGGACTTCAAGAAGTCTCTTGCATTTCTGCCCTTTTGAAGTGAAAACTTTGCTTGGGGTAGGGCTTTTGGGGTGGACGCATGGTAGGAATTAATTTTATTCATTGATTCCCCCTTTTTTGGTTGAGTTGATGGGTAAAAAAGCGTCAGTGTTGTGTGTCATTATTACGGTGGAAAGGCTTTTTTAAAAGAGGAAACCATGAATGACAACCCTGAAGCTCATGTTAGACTTAATGGCTCAGATTTTCAAAGGTGGCTTAGGGATTTGGATGCACGATTAATTAAAATTAATGGGGACAGGGTATCCAAATCCCTTAGACACTTTTGAAGATCCCAGCTAGTGGCTGTACCTCAAAGCCCTTGACACTAGGGTGAGATACACACCAGGTTTGCCTGTTTTCCCACTCCTGTTTTCCATTTCAACAGAACCACTGTCAGCCACTGCCAGAGAAAATGAAAAATTAATGGGACTAAAACTAGGGAACGTCCTACATACAACTTCCTTTTACGTTTTATTCGAGATTTAAAATTCTTCAAAATCAATCCCAGAGCCATTCACAACAATAAAGAAATGAGACTCAATTTCTGGCTACCTGATAAATGACAAGAAACAGAGTCTATGATGCTAAGTAGCTGGAAACCGAAAGGGATTCAAATATCGAGGAGTATAAATGTGTCAGGTACCCTAAAATCTTTTAAAATTGCCTCAAATGTTGTGCTCCTCCAAGGCTCTATAATATTTCAAACTTTTTTTCTGAAGTCCATTACTTTAGTACTTTAGCTCTTCTTATGATCATTAGCATATAATATTTTTATTAGAACACCACACAGAGGCCCCGGTAAAGACCAGAGCCCTATTGTGCTAACAGCTGTACAAACATGTATGAAAACAAAGTCCTTATCCAGAAGAATTTACAAATTAAATAGACATATACAAATAATGTATATATTTGTGGGAGCATGGGGGTAGGCAGCCAGAGGGAGGTGGTTTAAGATCAAATGCATAACCTTCATACGTACTCATATAATTTACATTGAAAATCTTGGCCAAGATTTTCAAAAGTCACTAATGATTTGGGGTGCCTCGATTTCTGGGGTGCCCAATTTCTGATAAACTTTTAAAGGGTCTGATTTGCAGTGGCTTTGTGCTCAGCACTTTCTGAAACTCAGACTCCTGCAAAGTGTACCAGGTTGGGCACCCAAATCACTAGCTAATTTTGAAAATATCGGCCACTATTGTTATAGAAAGGTGAAGTGCCAACCTTCATCTGACCTTCAATCCAGATATCAGAAATTGTTTAATTTCTTAAAGGCATCACAGCAAAGGTCATACCTGCAGCAGGAGACAACAGTGGTCTTATGGAATATCCTCTTGAAGAGATGCCAAAAAGTAAATGGTTGAAGAAAAAAAATGGTACAAGGTATGTCGGATTTTTAATTACGTGTCTCTTTCCCCAACAAACAAGTGCAATTAAAGTTAATCATTTGTATTATATTATACAATGCCTCCATTACTAATGGAATCAAGAATGCATGAAAGAAAAGCACATTAATATATAAACACTCTCTTTTCATACCAGATGAGTATTTTGTACTCTAAACACACTCAGATATAGTAGTGCTTAATTATGCATCACCAGTGTTACTACATAACTATGTCAAATGCCTTTAGTTTAGAGAGACAGAGAAGCTGACTTAAAACGCTCCACGTCCCTGTGGATACTCATTTCCCCTTATGCACTGAAAGCATCCAGAAGATCCTCCAGCATTAGTCTTTGACAGTTGTCACCTCTGTATACTTATGAATAAACCAGTGAGTCTCTCAAGTTTCCACTGAGCCCAACTGCAGCACAGCCCATCAGATCTACAGGAGTTTCAGTATGTTGCGCAAATGACAAACAGTGGGAACAACAGAAAAGATCAGAGTGTTGTATAATTTATACGGCGCCGTACAATGTAGTGCAACGTTTGGAATCTAAGATGCACAGTACAGGGTCAAATTCTGATCTCCCTTCCACTGGCGTCCATCCAGAGCAGCCCCACTGTAACCTGGGGGTTTATGCTTGATTTACACCAGATACAAATGGAAGCAGAATCTGGCCCACTCTTTTAGATCTCATCTTGAAACAATGTTTCTGAACATATTCATTCCTCTTTCATTCATTATTATATAATAAATATTATGGGCTAGATTGTGACTTTAAGCATAGCATGAAGCCAGGGTCACTATAAGAGCTACACCTCTCCTGGGTTAGCTCCAGAAGAATTGTGCCTCAGAGACACCCCAGTGTCAGACTCTATGCTTCCCGCTTTCTTAGGGTGAGGGGACAGGGCAGGAACTTGATGCCTCCTTATACCACTAGCAAATTGGAGCACCCTCATGTGGAACAATTGCTATTGTGGGGTCTGCCCGCACACCCTCTGTGTTCAGAGGGCTCTGGACTGGTCAGCAGAAGAGTTCAGCATACAGCAGTAGCTAGTTTCTGTGGTAGGTAATGTCTGCCTAAAGAAAGAATATAATTGTTAAATACAAGCTCTCCACGTCCTAATAAGAACAATGCAACCCCTCTGCCAGCTCGTCTGCAGAAAACGGAGTCAAAGACCCATCTACTCCCTGCCCCTTAAACAGCATGTCTCAGGATTCAGCCTGCTGTGAAAATATCTGAAATATGGATGAATATTTGAAAATGACAAAATTTTGTACTGATTCCAAGGTAGGGGTGGGTTTAGTGGCTGTGTGCGTGTATGTGATAGAGAGAGCGAGCAAAAAAATCATAAAAACTGGCAGTAATTTCAACAAAACTTCAGTAAACTTTTAACTTCACTATTTTCATACTACTTATGTGAATTTCACAACTCGTAAACGATTCTACAAAATATGGACTGTGCGCACTTCCTTCTGGTGTAAATCCGTGCACAAAGGAGATGGGCTGCATCTAAAAAATATACCTGGCCAACACTTCATAGCATGCCCCTAAAGCACAGTGCAACATGAGCTGTTGCATCAGATGTAGGTAGCACAGGGTGTGTCTCTTTAAAAGGCATGGAGGACGTGACAGAACAGGCTCTCACAGAGAACATAGACACTCAAAAGGTTTGGTGTCACCTTCTAAATGACCATATCTTTAAATAATGGAGTGTTTTTATCTTAGAATCATAGAATCATAGACATTAAGGTCAGAAGGGACCATTATAATTATCTAGTCTGAGCTCCTGCACAACGCAGGCCACAGAATCTCACCCACCCACTCCTGCAACAAACCTATGTCTGAGCCATTGAAGTCCTCAAATCATGGTTTAAAGACCTCAAGGTGCAGAGAATCTTCAAGCAAGTGACCTGTTCCCCACGCTGCAGAGGAAGGGGAAAAAGAAGCAGCAATGTTTAAGACTCCATTTTGAGTCTTGTTGAAGGGGACTAATTGGTCAGAACCTATGAAGGGTGGAGCTATGGGACTAAAGCCTGTTCCAGGTATTTATCTCTTATGGAGCTGCTTCTCCAATTTTGTGCATTAAAATTTAAAATCCCAGAAAAGACGATAAAAAAATCCTTACTTTTATATATTTTAAAGGGCTCCTGACTTTTTCTGATTTTTTTCCCCTTCACTGCTCAGTTACAAGTCTATGCTCACAGAGGACATTACAAAGCAGCTGCATACATCTCCTGTAACACTGACTAACACCTGTGAATTGCTTTCGTGGCAGGTCTGGTACAGAATAATCTTTACCTATGTGGAGAGGTTTTTACAGCTGGCATGCTGAGCATCCCTTTTCACCACAACTTCAGCTCTATTGGCATGGAAACATCCACGAACAGGCAATGCACGGCTCAGGTTTCTTCAGCTGGCATTTTAAAATAGCCTTTCCCATATTTGCTGATAGGGCAGTGGTCTCAGTGCCAACCATAGAAGCCTTGGTAGAACTTCTCCATGCAGCTCTGTAGTCTTATGGGGTCTTCTGCAAAATCTATGTATATACATGCAAAGAGAGAGAGAGAAAGAAAGAACCTTGATATCTCTCTCTCTCTCTCACACACACAGACACACACAGACACACACACAGAAGAAAGGTCCAATGATTAAGGCAGCAGCCTTAGTGGGTTTAAATCCCTGATCCAAAAGACTTCCTGAGTGACCTTGGGCAAATTAGTTAGTCTCTGTGCCTCATTTCCCCATCTGTAAAATGGGGATAATAGTGTTTCTCTACCTTACTGAGGTGTTGTGAGAATAAATACATTAAAGATTGTGAAGCACTCAGACGGGAGGGAGGCCATGTAGGTACCTTAGATATGTGTATCCATATATATCTATACAAAATACACTGTTTTTATGTGCATGGGGAATGGTTGAAAACTGGACAAAAGCTAAGTGTTGTAGTGCATGTAAAAGGCTTGTTAAAAAAAGCACCAGGCCCCCTAGTCTATTAAAAGCCCAGTACCAGACTACTTACATAGGGCAATTTTACAAAGCCCAGTGACATGTTATAAAGTTTCCAGAATCTGCATAATCCAAATAATTACTTTATATACATTTTTGTGTTTGACTCTCTCCCAAAACAAACAATTAGCAATGGCGTCTTGGATGCATTAAAAACAAAAGGCAGATAAAGCAGAGGACACTCATATTCAGCAGAAACAGCTTTAACAGCTCTTTCTGTAATAACGAATACTCTTCAAAAGTATCTTTAAAAATATGAGAAAATGTGTTGTTTTAACTTCAGGGAAGGTGGCTCAAGCCAATAAGCCTGAGCAGCTCGTTGTTACCAGGTCCGTTTGAAATGTTTTTAGTTAAGGAAGGTCAGTGAAAAACTGACAAACTGTTCTCTTGTAACAAGCTCTTATAATTATTGTTGCCCCGTGGCAGGACTCTGGATATATGTTTACTAAAATATTTTCAATATGGTTCAGACTGGCTTTCCAATAATCAAATTAGGAAGAGAGCCGGTCCCGCGGCTCCGGTGGACCTCCCGCAGACGTGCCTGTGGGAGGTCCACTGGAGCCACCTGCCACCCTCCCGGCAACCGGCAGAGCGCCCCCTGCAGCATGCCGCCCCAAGCACACGCTTGGCGCGCTGGGGTCTGGAGCCGGCCCTGCCTGTAGCTTAGGTTAAAAGCTTCCCCAAGGCAAAATCCTTTCCTTATCCTTGGACGGTATTGCTGCCACCACCAAGTGATTTAGACAAAAATTCAGGAAAGGGGTCACTTGGAGTCCCTTGTTCCCCAAAATATTACCCCAAGCCCCTTCACCCCCTTTCCTGGGGAGGCTTGAGAATAATGCGAGTACTGGCCAGACCCTTTGTCTCTAGGACACTTCAAAATTAATCAGGTTCTTAAAGGAAGAACTTTTTTTTAAAAGTAAAAGTATCACACCTGCAAAAATCAGGATGGAAGGTAACTTTACAGGGTAATAAAAAGATTTAAAGCATAGAGGATTTCCCCTCTAGGCTCAGCTTCAAAGATATAAAAAAACAGGAATAAACCTCCCTCTTAGCATAGGGAACATTCACAAGCTAAAACATTTCCTTGCCCTTACTTACAAATTTTGTAATCTTAGATGCTCATTTCAGGTATGTTTTCAGGAGATGTTTTTCCTGCCTGGTCTCTTTCTCCATTAGGAGAGGGAACAACAAAGAGAGCACAAACAACCCCCCCCCCCCCAAGATTTGAAAGTATCTTCTTTCCTTATTGGTCCTTTTGGTCAGGTGCCAACCAGGTTATTTGAGCTTCTTAACCCCTTACAGGTAAGGATTCAGTACAGCTGCTCAGGAGGGATTTTATGCTACCCTTAGCTGCATGTTTATGACACCAAGTCACGTCCACCAGGCTACACTGCAGCAGGCCTGAGGTTGATCCTTCGCAGCTCAAACCCCTCCCTTCAAAATTCCTCCTCTCTTCAACAAGTCAGTAACCTCCACCAAGCAGGCTGACAAGGCAACAAATCATCCATGAACAGCCCTGAAAATGAACATGGCGCCAGGCTCTATGGCCTCCACTGTGACCCTGCACCATCACCCTTTGAACTTAATCAAAGAGGAAAGAAGAGAGGGGAAGTCCAGCGGGCAAGAACAGGCAAGATGTTCTCTGAGATTATTTTGGGAAAATCAGGTGTCCCGGAGAAAGACAATAGGACTAAAACAATGGGAGTCTCAAATTAGCAATTGCCATCCAAACAGAACATCAAAACAATGATAGAAATGGAGTGAGTCAAAAATCCACTGCTCCATGCTTGGATTTTGTCTAAGTTTAATGAACATCCGATTGACTGATAGATTGGTTAATTAATTAAAAAGACAGGAAGTCCATATCTTTAGACTTGAGATGGGACTGGAGCCCAAGCTGCAGGTCTGAACACCCTTAGAACTTTTCAGGAAGACCATAACACCTGGATCTATATCCAATTTTGATATCTAGCCCACAACTCTATAATGCTACAAACCAAATTCTCTAGCTATACAAATTGCTCTGCACACCTCAACTGCTAGAACAGGGCCTCATCCTCCCTGATTGAACTAACCTCGTTATCTCTAGCTTGCTTCTTGCTTGCATATATATACACCTGCCCCTGGAAATTTCCACTGCTTGCATCCGAAGAAGTGGGTATTCACCCACGGAAGCTCATGCTGCAAAACGTCTGTTAGTCTATAAGGTGCCACAGGATTCTTTGCTGCTTTTACAGATCCAGACTAACACGGCTACCCCTCTGATACTGTGTATGGTTCTTCTCAAAAAGAAATGCTGCATCCAAACTCAAAATGTCTCTAATGTCAAACTGGAAGGATTCTGTGAACATCTTCCTGTTCAACAGGAAGTTACATGCTGGCCCTGATCCAGAAAAGTGCTCAAGTACACACATAACTTTAAGCCAGTGGTCCCCAACCTTTTTTGTCTGGCGGGCGCCAGATGACGAGCCTTGGAGGACCGTGGTGGTGGATAAGCATTCACCAAAATGCTGCCAACAAGCGGCAACGTCAATAGGCATTGCCGCCGAAATGCTGCTGACAAGCAGCGTCATCCAGAGGCGTCGCCGCCCAAATGCTGCCAATTTTCGGCAGCATTTTGGTGGCAATGCCTCTGGATGCTGCTGCTTGTCAGTGGCATTTCAGCGGATGCTTGTCCGCCGGCCAGTACACGGGCACACTTAGACGCCCCGGCGGGCACCATGGCGTCCACGGGCACCGCGTTGGGGACCCCTGCTTTAAGCACATGGAGTTAGTCCCACTGCATTCAATGGACTAATTGCATGCTTAAAGTTAAATATGTACTTAAGTCTTTGCTAGATTGGCATCTAACATTTTACTCTGAGAGATGAAAATAAAAACAATAGAGGGCAGGCTGTGTAATACCCAGGAAGGGGTTAATCTACCCAGTTTTCAGGGCTATTACAAGGAGAGTCATGCCCTTAGGAAGTGATCAGTCAATGAGCATTTGTTTTGGTAATGTAGCCCTGCTAACTTATCTTTCATTTTTTAGTATGTTGTCACTCTGTAGCCTGCTGGAAAGTTCCAGGCAGGGAGTTCAGTGGAATCTCCCCCCAGCATGTACATTTCAGTTTAGCTCTTGTTTAAGCTCATTTGTTATTTTCTAAATTGCCTTTGGGCTCTTAATTACTTAATTACTATCACTGCAAACCCAACACAGGCAATGTTTATAGCTCTGAAGTAATGACTGACTGAGAATTCTCTGTTTACAGTGTAGGTGTAGTGTGTGCTGCTTCTTCACAGCCAGCCCAAACAGAGAGACTGCTCCAAAAACCCAAGTGGTTGGACTAGCCATTCCTGACCCAGCCTCTGGGTCACGCCGTGACCCAGCCTTTCCACCCCCACATCGGGGTTACCTGGGGAAAGGGAGCAGGGCTTGGTCCAGGAGGGGAGGGGATGAATTTCACCATTACAGAAGAAGTCATTTAATCTAAGTGAGAATAAGCTCTACAAGTGCTTCATAGCTGTCATCAAAGAACTACACACATCTTGGATAACAGCGTTACCAGAGTATGGGTATGGGTATGGATGCTCTTCTCCCCTCACATGTGGAGGGGAATAAAGTGCCACTGAATTAGAGCCAGGAACACGAAGCAGAAAACAGTGGATCCATTCTGTATTTCTCTCCCCCCTCTGGCCATGCTGATACCTCCCTGTGAATGCCACATACTTGGGGATCCATGGGAGTATGCTGGGATATGGTTGGATTGTGAAGGAGCCAGGAAGCAGCTACTCCATGTTGCCTGCTTCTGTAAGCATCCAGGGAATTTCTGATCAACAATTTGCGGAAGAGTTAACACCGTTAGAAGCCGCATTTAATCCCCTCATCTACTCTATAAATGGTTTTGCACAGCTACCCAGCTACTCAGGCTCCTATGGACCTGCAGCTCACCTGAGTGAGATGAACCTCGTACAATGTTTCCAGTTGATTTTCCACTCCTGGGATTTTTTCTGTAAGAGGAAAGCATGCCTCAAACTTGACACTATTCTAGGGGTTTCAGACTCCTTATAGCCTTTGACTTACAGGCTTTCATCAGACCTTCTTTCCCATTAAAGGGATTTTCCTTTACTTTCTCAAGCTACCTACAAAACCAAGAAATGAAATAGCAAAGAATCAGCAATACTTGTTATAGTCCTGCCCAGACCTTGGACAGCCCTTTTAGGCTGCCTTGATCCTGACTGAAGGCCAATCTCATAGCTAGTCTCTTTTTGTTGTGCACCTGTGTAAATCCTCTGAAGATGAAGATGAATGACATAGGTATTAATCCAGAAAGGACTATGACCCATAGTCTATTCATCCTTCTTCACCCAGGGTTGCAACTCTCCTGACTTAAATGAAGCTGTACCCACCCCAGCAGTGAATGTGGCATTGTGTGTCATACAGTTGCCCTAGCTGCACCCAGCTGATGAAACTGGGCTCTCCCATGCATTGTAATGAGCAAATGGAAGGTGCTTTCAGCTCAGATGCAAAGCCTGCTTTAGTGATACTCTCTTTACCTGCTAGCTCAGTCTTTCAGAAAGCCTTTCTTTAGCAGTGTCTCCTCATTCTGTCTTCTGTCAAACATCAGTGTCTGAGCCCCTCCCATACAGTCCCCTACATGCATTTGACCATGCTTTAAGACTCCCACATGGGATACAACCCAGCCCACAAAATGAGGTTCAAAGTGATCCTAATGGCATTGAGTAGCCAGGCTTTAACCACTCTAAACCTTTCGGCTCCACTCCTAACGCAACTGTGCAATTCTCTCTGTGGAAAGGGAAGCGAGTTGTGTCAATGGTTCTTTGCCAGCTTGCCCTTGTTATTCTTGTCTATGAATAATTCCATCAAAATACATGGATTACTCCCATACTACACCTCACAGATGGACAGTATGAAACCATTTGAAACTCACTGTTCTTGTTTCACAGCCCGAGAGCAAACTATCCCACAGCATGGGAGAGAGGGGAAGTATGGCAAGAGGCCACCCTGGCTTAACCAGGAGCTCTTCAATTATCGGAAACTCAAAAACGAGTCCTCCAACAAGTGGAAACCAGATCAATTACAAAGGAAGAATATAAACAAATAACACAAGTATGCAGGGACAAAATTAGAAAGACCAGGGCACAAAATAAGATTTAACTAGCTGGAAACATAATGGTAACAAGAAAACATTCTACATATACATTAGAAGCAAGAGGAAGACCAAGGACAGGGTAGACCTATTACTCAAGTTGGGGGGGGCGGAATAACAGAAAATTTGGAAATGGCAGAAGTGCTAAACTACCTTTTTGTTTTCAATTTTCACTAAAAAGGTTAGTAGCAATTGGACATCTAACCTAGTGAAAATGAGGAGGACCAGAGGCTAAAATAAGGAAAGAACAAATTAAAAATTACTTAGACAAGTTATATGTCTTCAAGTCACCAGGGGCTGATGAGAGGAAAGGGATTGCTCAGTGGTTTGAGCATTCGCCTGCTGAACCCAGGGTTATGAGCTCAATCCTTTAGAGGGCCATTTAGGGAACTGAGGTAAAAAAGATCAGTCTGGGGATTGGTCCTGCTTTGAGCAGGGGGTTGGACTAGATGACCTCCTGAGGTCCCTTCCAATCCTGATATTCTATTATTCTAAATAAATCCTAGAATACTCAAGGAGCTGACTGAGGAGATATCTGAGCCATTAGCAATTACCTTCAAAAAGTTATGGAAGACAGGAGAGAGATTCCAGAGGACAAGAAGAGGGCAAATGTAGTGCCAATCTATAAAAAGGGAAATAAGGACAACCTAGGGATTAGAAGACCAGTCAGTTTAACTTCAGTACCCAGAAAGATAATGGAGCAATCAATTTGCAAACATCTAGAAGATAATAAGGTGATAAGTAACAGCCAGCATGGATTTGTCAAGAACAAATCATGTCAAACCAACTTAATAGCTTTCTTTGCTAGGGTAACAAGCTTTGTGGATAGTGGTAGATGTGGTATATCTTGACTTTAGGAAGGCCTTTACCTTCTCATAAACAAACTAAGGAAATACATTCTAGATGGAGCTATTATAAGATGGGTGCAGGTATGCATACTTCCACCTTTTCATGTTCTCTGTATGTATAAATATCCCCTGTCTGTGTGTTCCATTCTATGCATCCAAAGAAGTGAGCTGTAGCTCACGAAAGCTCATGCTTAAATAAATTTGTTAGTCTTTAAGGTGCCACAAGTACTCCTGCTTTTTTTGTGGATACAGACTAACATGGCTGCTACTCTGAAACCTGTTCCCAGAGAGTAGTTATCAGTGGTTCAGTCAAGCTGCAAGAACATATTGAGTGGGGCCCTGCAGTGATCAGTTCTGGGTCTGGTTAATATCCTCATCAATGATTTAGATAATGGTATAGCGAGGACACTTATAAAATTTGCAGATGATACCAATCAGGGAGGGGTTGCAAGTGCTTTGGAGGATAGGATTAAAATTCAAAATGATCTGGACAAACTGGAGAAAGGGTCTGAAGTAAATAGGATGAAATTCCATAAGGAAAAATGTAGAGTACTCCACTTAGGAAGGAACAATCAGTTGCACACAAACAAAATGGGAAATGAATGCATAGGCAGGAGTATTGCAGAAAGGGGCCAGGGGGTCATAGTAAGAAGACCAGAGAATTTCATCATTAGCTCAGTTTTGGCTGAGCCATACAGCTTGAAATAATGTTCATTTAATTGTATGGCCAATGCAATAGAAATTAAGGCAGAAAAGAGCTGAGGGAGTTTCTTGAATATATAGAACTGCTGAAAGTTGTGATTAGTGAATGGACTCAAAGAATAAAAGAAAATTGGAAAAGTATCAAACTACTACAGACCGAGAAATTAGTATTTTATGTCTAGATTAGATATTGTATGTCTCCATAATTCTTGTGCATAATAAAAAGAAGGGGGAGATTTTCAAAGGTACAGAAGGGAGTTTGGTGCTGAATTCCCATTGAACATTGTTGGGAATTGGCCACCTAATTCTCATTTGTGCCTTTAAAAAATCTCACTCAAAGGAGACATGGTAGACAACTTTATTATGTATACAGTACATAATTTATAATGCACAAGCTTCTGGGTAAAAGAGCACAACTTTCCAGGTGTATTATTTATTTAGAACCTAAAACATTCAAGGCATGATACAAAGCATGCAGAAAACACGAGAGATCTTACAATCTAAAGACATGACAAAACAGGCAGATACAAGACACAGATACAAGAAACAAATGGACCAGCAGAAGGAAATGAGAACAAATGCATTGCATCCATGCATGCAGATTGAGAACAATATTGTGTTAGGGAGGGCTGTCTAAACTATCATCCATCTCTCTCTCTATGTATCTATTATCTTCCACCTATCTGTCCATCACCCATCTACCCACCATTCTATCCATCTGCCTTGCCGTCATCCATTTTTACATTCATCTCTTTTTCTAATCTAAGGTTTTATGTTATTTTTAGTATACCAATGACCTAGATATCAAAGAACTTTCTTGCCAGGACGCTTCCTTGGTTTTTCCAACATCCTAAAGTTGCTTTACCTTAAGTAGATGGATCCTCAAAGCAAAACAAAGTGAAGCTACTAACCAACCTTCTATAGCAACTGTATGTGGGATATGCATCTCTAATTTATCTCAATGTTTCAGTGTCCATTTTTGTTACCACCATAAGTGTCTATTAAGACGCTGACTAAATGCTGTATGTGTCATTATTTACATAAGCAGATTACAACATCCTGGTCTCATCAGTTCAGCTATTGTGTCTTGTTAGCTTAACCAAATTTCAAACTCCATAAGGAACAGCATTTTCCCCAGAAGTTATTAAAGAGTAGATTTCGTTTAATTAAACTCATTTGCATGACTAAATTAGATCTAATTACTCCCATTCATTTCACTAATACCTCTCTTTGATTGGAGAAAGGCAACTTCGATAATTGCTTAAAATAGGACTCATTGGGTCTTCGTACTGGTTCAGACTACAAAAAGCAGCACTACGATTTAAGTAAGAGATAATGGGACAATGACTGAGATACTATAGATGATGGGCACCTTTTTAATCTTGGAATTTTTGTTGTTTGTGTCTGGTGCCAAATTGGCAACCCAAGAGACAAAAGGATTCATCAGATTTATCTATAGAGCAGTTGCAGCATGAGTAACAGCCGTGCAAAATTTTCCCCACAAATCTCTCCAATGTTCCTCACTTCCAACCAAGAGAGGCCTCTAGAAGTCAAACACCAATTAAAGTTGGGGAGGGTTAATTTGAAATTTTAATAAAATGTTGACATTAAAATAAGGAATTGGGAACATTTCATTTAAAATGTTCGTAAATGTTCTCACCTATTTGTCAACTAGTTATAGAGCTTGTGATAAATGAGGGGGCGAGGGGGGTGGCTCCCTTTTATGGACACCTACCCAGCCAGTAAGCTACAAGTCCCTCTTGGTAGCTGTTCTCTGCTTGCTTTACCTGCAAAGGGTTAACAAGCCCACAGGTAAAAGAAAAGGAGTGGGCACCTGACCAAAAGAGCCAATGGGAAGGCTAGAACTTTTTAAAATGGGGGGAAAGTTTTTCCCTTTGTCGTTCTCTCTGGGCTGAAGAGACGGGGCAGCACGAATGCTGTGTAATGTTTGAACCAGGTATGAAAAATCATCTTCCATACCTAGAAGGATTCATTGGGACAGGGAATGTTTAGATAGACGCAATCAGGTTTATTTCTTTTATTTTCTATAAGGGTTGTGGACTCCTCTGGGCTAACCCCAGATGCTTTAGTTGCTTGTAACATTTAAGCTGAACCCCCAAGAAAGCTACTTTGGGTGCTTAATTTTTGGAATTGCTCTTTTAAAATCTAGCAAAAGCCTAAGTTCCAGATGTATTTTCTTTCTTTCTGTTTTTAATAAAATTTACCTTTTTTAAGAACCTGATAGGTTTTGTGTCTTAGAAGGTCTGTGCATATGTTTTTCAATTAGCTGGTGGCAACAGCTGGGTTTCCCTTTTGTTTGTTTTCTTTCTTGGCTTCCCCGAGGGAGCAGTAAAAAAGCTGAGGGGCCTCAGGGAAAACTTCCCAAGTGAGTTTTTCCAGGATTTGCAAGAGGCAGTTTTTCACTTGGGTGGTGGCAGCATTTACCAAGCCGAGGTCAGAGAAAAGCTGTAACCTTGGGGGTTTAATACAAGCCTGGAGTGGCCAGTATTAACTTTTAGAACCTGTGTGGGGCCCCACCTTCTGCACTCGAAGTGCCAGAGTGGAGACTCAGCCCTGACAGAGCTCTTTGCCATCATTTTCAATTTTAAGAACCTCACATTTTAAAATTTCAAAAAAAGGGGGTAATTTTTTTAAAAAAGCAAAATGTTTCCCTATTTCTTACTGGCTCTAATTCTAACAGTATCTGGATAAAAATCAACTCTTTCTCCTTCTGTACTGACACAGCCCTAGTCATCACCAAAACACCACAATGCCTGACTTGAAACAACTTCAGAGATGTATAGGGAACAGCATTTTGGACCAAGATCAAACCAGGAATGACAGAAGTGATGCTGGTAGGAAAGGGAAACACACAGTGCAACTTGCCATTATGGTAGCATCACCAAAAATCTAGGTCACCACACCACGCCACACAGGTCATCCAGGCAGTAGGAATCCTCCTAGATTTCTTATTACTCTTGGGCATTCAGATTGCCAATGGGGAGAAATGGCTTCTTTCACATTTCCCTGGCCAAGAGACTTTGACCATTTCTCTCAAATGAAGACTTAGCCATGTTTTCATCACCTCCAGGTTGAACTATGGTCACTCACTCTACTTGAGATAGGACAAACATCTGCAGAACAGGTGGAAGCTTGTAGACCATAGAGCAGTAGCCATACTGCCAAACTCAAATGTTCAAGCCCCGCCAAAATCATAAGATTGAGCCTAAAAGTCATAAAAATATACACACACATGATTGGGCCTAAAAGTCATACATTTTATTTATATATTGGGCTTAAAAGTAATAAATGATATATAAAATTATATTAAAAATTTAATTTATGACTTTTAGGCCCTATTTTAGGCCCAATTGTTTTGGAACCTTCTGGCTGCACTTGGGCCTTGCCATCAAGCTTTTCTCCATAACTGTGAGGGCTAGAAACTTACATCTTTTAAAAAATGAAATCTGAGATTTTCCCCTAATTGCAAGACGTTATGAAAAGCATCAATATCCGGTTGCCAATTAAGTTGCCAATACTGCAGTAGCACCAAAGGGTGCCAGCGGAGAACAGGGTCCCATTTTGCAAGGCCCTGTACAAAACACACAGCAAGAGACAGTCCGTGCCCAAAAGTGTTTGCAATCTAAATAGCAAGACAGAGCGAAGGGAAACCTTATTATCCCCATTTTACATAGACTTTAAAATTATGTACTCTCTATATTCTATACATGAAAATCACTTCTAATAAAATAAACCTGTGTGATGGAACACTGCACACCAGAACACATCAATGGGACATTCCAACCACCCTGCTAGGACTGCAAATCCCTGGGAAGGGAGACTGCCATTTTAGGTTTACCAAAACCACACATACCCAATCTGATGATGATTGTACTGTATTAGGATTACCTAGCACCTAATCTCCACCCAAGACCAGGGTCCCATTGTGTTAGGCACAGTATACACATAGAATAAGAGCAAGACCCTGCCCCGATGTGTTTATAATCTCCAAATAGACAAAACAGACACAGGATGATTTTTTTTTTTAGATGAGGCAGAGGGAGATTAAGTCACCTGCCAAACATCACATGGGAAATCTGTGACGGAACTAGGAACTGAATCTAGAACTTCTGGATCCATTGGAGTAACCACAATACCCTCTGTCCCCACATCCTTATCAAAATTATACCTCAACCATAATGTTCTCCTACTTTATTTTGATTGAACCTATATCACATACAACTAAAACACCAGTGCTCAACACTAGTGACTATTGTATCATCTTAAGCCTTATCAATATGAAATATGGTTATTTTAAACTGCTCCATGTAAAATAGGTATGATACATTCTACAGTCTTTGTGACCTTCATGCATCACATGAAACAAATTGGATCTAATGGCTTGCTCACAGGAAAGAATCACACTAGTTTTTGTTTAAATGTACTTAACAGCTGAACTTAACTATATTTCTAGCAGAAGGTTATCATCCATTTTAAGATATTCTGGGTTAGATGGAGGTGAAATCATTTGATTTATTTCAATAAACCAATCACAAAGCTCGCTATTGCTTAGTGACAGTTCCAGTCATTAGAGGTCATTCTTCTGCCCCCGTCTCAACATGTAAATAGTATTTTCCGAACCACGCGTGATATGTGACCTAGTTATCAGTTCAATAATTTGTCATGAAAAAGTGACTGACTCTCATTAACGGAGATGCCAGAAAATAGAATCAGAACAAAATACATCCTTTTTCTTTAGATCTAGTAGCAATACAGATGTTTGAAAAGCTGGTTAAAAACATTTTCGGCGAGTTTTTCAAAAATTCAATTTTTTTCTAAATTGTGAAATGGCATCAAAATATTTCAACAATCACAAAATTTTCACCAATTCTATTGATGGTTAACCCTCTCTCTCTTCCCCACAACAAATGGTGAAAATGTTGCTGCCTTTTTAATTGAAATTCAAAGTTTCAGTGAAACATTATCAAAATATAATAGAAAATAGCTACACACTAACTTTTCAGATGTTAATTCACCACGCATCTCCAAGCAAGAGTAAATTATCCAAAGATACTGTTAAGTAGTTTCATCACACTGCAATCTAACTCATGTTACAATGAACTGGAACAGTTTAGAATTACATGATATATGCCCACTTGTACATATGGGACTGGACTCAAAGTCCACTGAAGTAAATAAAAAGACTTCTTCTGAATTCAGTATGCTTCAGAGCAAGCCTATGGCCAAACAAGATAGCATATTGTATTCACACTTGCATTTTTTGCAGGCATTTTAGAGCTATGCCAAACTTGTGGGTTTAATTTGCAGGAGTTTGTGCAAAGAAAAAGTTAGTTTCCATTCATCGAGGACTGCTACCCTCTGGACTTCATTTTGAATTTCATGTTTCGGGATTTCACAAAATGGGGTGACTGAGCAGCAAAATGGCAGATGAAGTTCATGTTGATAAAGGCAAAGTAATGCACCCTGGAAAACATAATCCCAACTATACATATAAAATAATGGGGTCTAAATTAGCTGTTACCATTCAAGAAAGAGATCTTGGAGTCTGTGGATAGTTCTTTGAAAACAGCCATTCAATATGCAGCGGCATTCAAAAAAGTAGACAGAATGTTGGGAATCGTTAAGATAGGGATAGATAATACGACAGAAACTATCATAATGCCTCTATATAAATCCATGGTATGCCCACAGCTTGAATACTGCATGCAGATGTCACTGCCCCATCTCACAAAAGATATATTGGACTGAAAAAAGGTTCAGGAAAAGGCAACAAAAATGATTAGGGATATGGATCAGCTTCTATATGAGGAGAGATTAATAAGACTGTTTCACAGTTGATTCTGGAACTAAACTGAAATCCCAGATCCAGTGCAATGTTCAAATCCAGATCAGAACTTTGCAGCTGATCTGTAGTTACCATCAGCGTTTTTGTCAACAATATGTAGCACAAAATTATTGGGGGGGTTATGCCTTTCATTCTGCCATTTGGAGGAAGCATATTTAATGCTCAACTGAGATGGACACTCAGTTATGCTAGGTGCTATAAAGACAGACCCTACGTTGCATGGTAATCTAGATGAGAGGAAGGGTAGAAGGGGAAATAGAGAGAGGTGAGGTCATACAACAGGTCAGTGGCAGACTCAGGAAAAGAGCTCAGGTATCCTGACCCCTAGGCCCCCAAATCTTCTTCAGAGTCACTTCTTCCAAGGATAGTCACCTACCATGTAAGTGTGGCCTACATTCTTTGTTCCCAGATGTATGCATTTACATTTAGGCATATTGCCACGTATCAGTGGGGTAGCCAGGTTAGTCTGTATCCACAAAAACAATGAGGAGTCTGGTGACACCTTAAAGACTAACAGATGTATTTGGGCATAAGTTTTCATGGGTAAAAAAACCTCACTTCTTCAGATGCATGGAGTAAAAATTACAAATAGAGGCATAAATATACTAGCACATGAAGAGAAGGGAGTTAACTTACAAGTGGAGGTAGGCATATTGTTTTCTTGGGCCCAGTTTACCAAGCAATCTAAATCACTCTGAATCAGCGACCTGTCCTCTTTATTATTTACTACTCCCCCAATTTTTCTGTCACCTGCAAAATTTATCAGTGATGATTTTATGTTTTCTTTCAGATGATTGATTAAATTGTTAAATAATGAACTGATCCCCACGGGACTCAACTGGAAACATACACAATGACGATTCCCTGTTTATAGTTATATTTCGAGATCCATCAGTCACTCAGTTTTTAATCCATTTAATGTGTACCATGATAATTTTATATCATTCTAGTTTTTTTTAAACAAAATAGCACGTGGTACCAAGTAAAATGCCTAACAGAAGTCTAAGTATATTACATCAATACTATTATCAACCAAACTTGTAATCTCGTAACAAAAAAGATATCAGGTTAGTTTGACAGGATTTATTTTCCATAAAGCCATGTGGTTTTGTATTAATTACCTTACCCTACTTTAGTTTATTATTAATTGAGTCCTGTATCAGCTGCTAAATTATGTTGCCTGGGATTGATGTCAGGCTAACAGGTCTCTAATTACCTGTGTCATCCCAGTTACCCTTTTTAAAAATTGGCACAACATTAGCTTTCTTCCAGTCTACTGGAACTTCCCTAGTGCTCCAAGACTTATTGAAAAATCAGTGTTAATAATCATCAGCCAACTCTTTTAAAACTCTTGGATGCAAGTTATGTGGACTCCCTGATTTAAAAATGTCTAATTTTTGTAGCTTCTGTTTAACATCCTCCAGAGATACTAGTAAAATGGAAAGAGTGTTATCTTGAGACTATATCATCTTTTTTCCTCCAAATATAGAACAGAAATATTTATTGAACACTTCTGTCTTTTCTACATTATTATTCATAATTCTACCATTTCCACCTACTAATGGATCAATATGATTGTCAGGATTATTTGTGCTGCTAATATATTTTAAAAACTCCTAACTGTCTTTAACTCTGCTAGCAATAGATTTCTGCTTGTGTCCCTTGGCTTTCCTTATCAATTTTCTACAATTCCTAACTTCTGATTTGTATTCATTACTATTAACTTAGCCTTGTTGGGTATTTTTTATATATATATTTACAGCTGCCTTCACTTCCCTCTAAACCAGGTTGGTTTAAACCGGCGTGGCCGTCCTCAGTTATGGGATTGTGGCTTTTTCATCATCTAATAAAGTGTTCTTCAATTATCATTCATATTTTTCTGATTACATTCTTTCTTGAAGGTCATTTGGCTCATAATTGTTTTCCGCTTTGCGAAACTGGTCCTACTAAAGCACCAAGTGTGTATATATTGGTGGTCTGAACTTCATTCTGCTTACACATTATAAATGTGATCAATCATGATCACTCGTATCTAAGGCCTGGTCTACACTAAGGTCTCTAAAGATTTTTAGAAACAGGGATTTATATAAAAATAGAAATACTATATAAACATTTTTAAAATATGAACTAAACAAACAGCAGGTCTACACAAACAGCAATGAGCAATAGTCCCTCTGGGGATATTTCTGTGCATGGTAGACTTTACAGAATGACCCTCGCTTAACAGCCACGTGTTGCAGGCCTCAGAGGAAAAGGTCTCAGCATCTGCAACCGCCTCCGTTCTTCCCTTACAGGATCACCCAGTCCCAAATCAGACAGAATGCTTCCATGTTTCAACGAAGAAACAGAAAATGCAAAGTCAAAAAAAAGATTTATTATTAAACTAAAAAATGTCCTAGCACCATTCTGCACTTGCTCAGCAGTCTGTGCTTGCTAAGTTACTATTCACTTTCAGTTCTGTGATCAGTTCATCTTTATCTGTAGGACAAGGTGTAATATAGAATTCCCCCATGTTGGCCACACCACTTTTTCAGTTGGGGGAAATTGTCATCTATAGTTTTGAGAAATCCCAAAGATGTTTTAATACTGGCAGTATGAGACCTCCAGTATATGTCACTCAAATTGAAGTTCCCCATGATCTCACAGTTTTCCCCCACAACACATTTTAGATAGGTTTGTAAGGAGGCAGTCATCCCATTCCCCAATGTGATCTGGCTGTCTGCTACAGACCACAACTAGTACCCCCATTTTGTGCTTTATTTGTTAGGACATTGGTCCATAAGCAGTCAAGATAATTTTTCTTCCAAGTTATCAGTGACTTGGAAACAACTGATGCCATTTTTGATGTAGAATGCCACTCTCTCTCTCCTTTTGCCCACTTGATCCTTCCTAAATAGGGTATAACCATTTATTTTAACATTCCAATCATGTGAATCATCCCACCGGGAGTTTGCAGTAATACCAACTAGATTGAAATTATGCTCATAAATGAGCAATTCCATTGTCTTGTTTGTTACTCTGGTTCCTAGCATTAGCATATAGCAATTCAAAAATTTCTTCTCTTCATGTCCTTTGGCTTCTTGATTAATTTTGCTCTCAATATCTTGATTTTGTGCTGAGTGCTCATATCTCTCTTTTTAACCTCCACTTTTGCTATTAGTTTAACCCTGTCCTGACTACTCGCACCAGCCTCTCCCCAAGAAGATTGGCCCTACTTCTAATGAAGTGGAGGTCATCCAAACTATACAGGTCCATCTCTCCATAGATGGTGGACTAATGTACCACAAAAACAAAGCCCTTCAAACTACAGCCCTTACCTAGCCAGCAATTCTCTTTCAGAATCTCCTGCCTTCTGTCTTCCTTTGCTCATGAAACAGGCAGGATATCAGAGGACATCACTTGGATGTTCTTCTTCTTCAGCATGATTCCAAATTCCCTAAAGACAACTACCATCTGTCAGATAGCCCCCAACACAGTGTCATTATTGTCAATATGAATCATCACCAATGGATCCTTGCCAGTCAACTTCAGAAGCCTAACCCACCATAGAATGATGTCTCTCATGTCTTGGCTTCAGGAAGGCTGGTGTCCACCTGTCCTTTGCAAAACATACTTTCGTTTCTTCTGAGTACTGCCTCTCCAACAGGGATCATCCGTCTTCCTTGGATGGTTGGAAAACTCTTTGCAAGTAAGCTTTATTTTCGTACAGGTTGGGTCAAGCTGCCATCCACACGTGTGTTGTGTACATCTCTCTGTTCCCTTGAACCTGCTGGATCTTGAGAGGTACCTTCCATAGTTTCCACATTGAGGATCTGATATTGATATGAAACTTCTAGCTGCATGGAATGCCTCCTGCTTCTCTTCTCTCTGGTGGCCACGGACTGCCCATCCTCATCTGTCTCAAACCAGGTAGACTACTGCTGTGACATCTTGCTCTGGTGGTTATGAACTGCCAGCCGGGTGTTCTCTCTGACTTCCTCGCTCACTGATTCCTTTGTGACTAGTTCTACTTCTCCTTGAACCTGAGGATAAAGGCCTAACTGGACACACGTTTGCTTAAGTCTGATCTAACTACTGCTGAAGTCATTGTTGAAACATATAGGGTGCAGGAGAGCTTCCTCTGTTCTACATTTTATACAAAATAATTTCTACTTCCATCTCCTTCAGGTTTCCCTGACTTTTCATAACCACAGTAAGGGTTCAGTGGGTGCAATCAGTTATGGTTTGAGTCTGTTCTAATGTTAAGCAAACTAATTCATCCAGCCCTAGCAGAAAACTGAGTGAGCATCTGATAGCTTGAACACCAGGACTGAAATGTTTTATTTGTTTTATTCTAAGTACATTATTTGGCTTTGTCTGTCAAGAGACACCTGGATGACTTATTTTTAGATGTAATTCTTATTATCTACTCTCAAGAGCCAGACTCAGGGATATCTAAAGGGAGGAGGTTTGATATGAGATTCACGTAAATGTCTATACGGGACTGGAGTGAGTCTTGAAAACTTCGATCTAATCATGCCCTTAATTATCAAATGCTTTTTCTGTTGAGAAAAAAAGTGCTGTTTAAAATGTTTGATAATCTGACAAGGCCATAAGGCTTAATGGAATCAATGATTACACACAGATGGATGATTAACTCCCAAGGTTTAATGTTAAAAAAAAAAAAAAACGTTGCTGGATTTCTACTTGATGGAATTACACTGCCCATATGGAAAAGAACTATACCCTGAATATACCCAGAATTATGGAACAGGTGGTAGAATCTGGGCAGGACTACTTGGAATGCACAAAAGCATTCGGAACTTGTAACTGCCAAGAAAAAAATAAGTCTTTCAAACTGTTTAACTTTTCATATATTAGAATTCTAAATGGCACAAATTAGTAAAATAATCCCCAAAGCCATTTGTTTTAAGGAACAATGTGAACATATTGGGTTCTGATATATATATATATATATATTTGAAATATATATTTGGAAATGCTGCACGTCCATATAAACAGTGTACATTAAAAAAACCCGACACCTCTGTTAACAGAATGTTATTATGGTCACAAAATCAAAGGTATGAAATGAAATGAAAAGGTAGGAAATGAGAGAACTAAGGTTGTCCATGCAACTTGAGTTCTCCTTCTTTGTGACTGCGCATTCCAATACCATCAATCTAAGGGCTGTAGACTGTTGTCCATTACCACAGTATCTCAGCACCTTTCCCATAAAATCAATAGCAGGGTCGTTAGTGGGGTCATGCTTTAATCATATCTCCTTTTTTCCCCCATAGAGTTTGCATTAGCTCATCCAAGTAGCCATTCTACTATCAAAAGGCCATTCACTATGGAAAGGTCAGTCTTTCTCCATTACTGTAGGGCAAGGGCGGGCAAACTTTTTGGCCTGAAGGCTGCATCAGGTTTCTGAAAATGTATGGAGGGCTGGTTGGTGGAGGCTGTGCCTCCCCAAACAGCCAGCCATGGCCCGGGCCCCGCCCCCTATCTGACTGCCCCCCCACCCGCTTCTCGCCTCCTGACGGCCCCCCTGGGACTCCTGCCCCATCCAACCCCTCTTCTCTCTGTCCCACACCCGCACTCAGACCCCCCCGCCCCATCCAACCCCCCTCTTCTTCCTGACTGCCCCCAGGACCCCTGCCCCACCCAACCACCCCTTCTCCCTGACCACCCCATCCACCCCACCCCTAACTGCCCCCCCCCGCCCCATCCAACTCCTCCTCTCCTTCCTGATCGCCTCCCAGAACCCCTGCTCCCATTCAACCCCCGTTCCCGCCTCTGACTGCCCCAACCCCTCACCACACCCCCAGCCCCTGACCACCCCCCGGACTCCCCTGCCCTCTATCCAACACCCCCCCCACACCCTCGCTCCCTTCCCCCTTACCATGCTGCCTGGAGCACCAGTGGCTGGCGGCGTGGCTGCACCAGAACAGGCAGCCGCGCCACGCAGCACAGAGACCAGGTCAGGCTGCGGCTCTGCAGCTGCGCTGCCTCAGGAGCTCACTGCTCCGCCGCCCAGAGAATTGCGCCGGCGGTGGGGTGAGCTGAGTCTGTGGGGAAGGGGGGACAGGAGGGGAGGGGTCGTGGGTAGCCTTCCTGGCCAGGATCTCAGGGGCCAGACAGGATGGTCCCGTGGGCCGGATGTGGCCCGCGGGCCGTAGTTTGCCCACCTCTGCTGTAGGGCAACATACTTCATTTTACTGTGGTGCCACATAAGTTATAGGACCTTCCAATACATCTGAGAAGAATCCCACCTTGAAAAGCAATACAACAAATTCTGCTCTCAGGTATAACCCATGATGTCACATGGGTCCCCGTGGGTGGAGGACAGAATTTATCCCATAGTCTGAAGTATTATCACTGCTGCCATTGTATGAAAGGCGATACATCCCCAAAACGTTATTTGAACAACAGTGGGTAACATTAATCCCGATTATGTACATATAAACACCTGTGAATATCATCAATGAGATGATTGTTGAAAAGATTCACCATATTTCAGCTCATTTAGCTTAACAGCAAGGTAGATACAGTGAGCCTGAAAATGGCTTTTTCAAGGACAGTCATGCCTCTTGCACTATTGTTCTATCATCCTTTTGACTGCAGGGATTGGCTGGGCTATGGTTCTTTTGGTTTTTTTCCTGCACTGACTGGTCTGTTAAGGCTTTATTTTGGAGCCAGTCTATAGCTTTCATCAGGTGACTGCAATAAGGAAAGAAGGATAATCTTGTAGCTAAAGGACAGGACTGGTACTTAGAAGATCTGCATTCTGTTCCTGGCTTTGCCACAAGACTTTGTGTGTGACCTCAGGCAAATCACTTAATCTCTCGATGGCTCTGTATCCTCTGAGGATAAATTCATTAATCCTAGCAAAGTGCGTCAAAATCCTCAGCTGGAAGGCCCTATATAAAGGCAAAGTATCACCACAAAAGATGTCCATTAACAAGAATGAGTGAGGCTTTGGCTACACTTACACTTCAAAGCGCTGCCACGGCAGCGCTTTGAAGCGCTAAGTGTAGTCAAAGCGCCAGCGCTGGGAGAGAGCTCTCCCAGCGCTGTCCGTACTCCACCTCCCTGTGGGGAATAACGTACAGCGCTGGGAGCCGCGCTCCCAGCGCTGGGGCTTTGACCACACTGGCGCTTTGCAGCGCCGCAATTTGCAGCGCTGGAGAGGGTGTGTTTTCACACCCTGCTGCAGCGCTGCAAATTTGTAAGTGTAGCCTTTCTGCGTGAATATAAAGCAAATATAGTCTTCTTGTGGAACAAGTCAGGTGGGTTTTAGAACACTTTCACACACCAGTGGACTGAGCGTGGGCCTGGATCCACCAAAGACTAGGAGTAAAACATTTTCAAAAGCACCTAAGTGACTTAGCAGCCCAAGTCCTATTTTCAAAAGTAATTTAGGCATTTAGGAGCCTAAGGGCTTGTCTACATGGGAAAGTTTTACCGGTTATAACTTTATCATTACACCAGATATAGTTACCCTGGTATATCTCCCCATATGGACATGTATTCTGGTTTAAGTGTGGCTTGTTCTGGTTTAGCTTAAACCCCTTGCAGAGTGCCAAACTGAAAAAAGAGTAAGTGTCCACACAGGGAGTTATACCGATATAACTATAGCACTTTAAATTCACACCCTGTCTCATACTAGTATAATTTCCTTGCGTGGGCATTAAAAGTCAATGGAATTTAGGCTCCTACGGACAGATTTTCAAAGGTATTTAGGTGTCTAACGATGGAGATAGGCACCTAATGGGATTTTCAAAAGCACCTAGCTCTTGGTGCTTAGGTGATTTTGAAAATCTCCTTAGGCACCTATCTGCATCATTCGACACCTAAAAACCTTTGAAACACTGGCCTTAAGTGCATACATCACTTCTGAAAATGGGACACAGGTTTTGAAAATTTTACCCTAGAATTAGATCATTAATCCAGGATCCACCAAACCTTTGTTCACCCTCTACACTGCTTCTCTGAATAACTGGGGGTGTGTGTATCACACACACAGGCAGAGCTTGGATCCCACAACTCCAACCTCCCATCTACTACACACTTCCCTGGGGTTATGTTGTAACTAGAGATGAGGCCAGCCATAAATTTAGGATTCAGATCCTGATCCAATATTTCCCAAAGTTTGGGAGCATTTGGATCCTGGGTTTCGGTTTAATCTGTAGTTGCAGCATGACCTGAAAGACTGAATCTTCCCCTCTCTTGGTCCTGTGTCAGCAATCAGCTGTGTTACCAGCTGCTCAGTGGAGGCCCAATTCAAAGATCACTGCATTCAATGGGAATCCTTCCATTCATTTCCGTGGGCTTTGAATTGGGCCTTTTACTCACGAATGCGGGCTTGGCTCCTGCTTTTACCATCCAGTGTGAACACTCCAAGGAGACTAGCCACAAATGACCACTCAATATTTTTGTATAATTTATTCATGTAATTCAGTAACCAAGGAAACAGAAGGGACTTTCTCTAATTTATAGTATTTGCTCTTGAGGTTTTGAATCCACTCATATATAGAGAAAATTTAAAGCCAAATTATGTCTTAAGAGGCGACATGGTCCAGTAGCCAGGACAGTGGACTAGGAGTCAGGAGACCTGAGTTCTAGTACCAGCTCTGCCACTGAACTGTTGTGTGACCTTGGGTAAGTCACTTGACAATTCCCCTCCCACCCTTTGTCTTTAGAGTATACACTCTTCAGGGCAGGGACTCTCTCTGACTATGTGTTGGTATGGTACCTCGCAGTGGGAGTCCCTGTGCATACCTCAGAAAAATTTGATTCAAAGACAAAATTGCTAGTGGACTTCCATTATCTGAACTGGAAGAGCAGTCATTTCCAGGTTTTACTGCATTCCCTTCCTAGTAATATTAGTGAATTAGTACTTCATACCAGCTCTCCCCTTTAATCCGGATTTGCATATGTGCACTGTAAAGTGGTGCACATGCAGATAATTTCCAATGGTACCTTGGTTGCATAATGTCAGGCTGGATCCTCAGCTAGTGTGAAACAGTAGATTTCTATTGACTTCAGCGCAGCTGTTTCTGTTACCTGAATCTGCCCTAAGGGCGAAATCATGGTCTTAGTGATGCCAATTACAAAACTCCCAGTGACTTCACTAGGGCCAGTGTTTCCACCTCAGTGTTTCATGGGTGAGGATTTTAGGCCTGTTCAGTCCTGGACTTTTGTTTCCTGCATTAATTTTTCCCCTCATTGCTTTGCTTTGATAGCTCTGATAGCAAAATCTACATGGGCTAGGTTCTCAGCCGGGGTAAATCACCATAGCTCTATTGAATTCAGCGGGGCTATGCTAACCTACACCGTCTGAGAATGTGGCCCACGTTTCCAGTCCAAAACTGCCCTCCTGTCTCTTTTATAATATTCAACAAGCCTGACCGCGGCCTGCAACACTCCCTCTCTCTCTCGTTCTCTGCTCCCTCTGTTAAATTGGCACTTTCACACACTGCTACTACGCTTGGCATAAGAACCTTCTCCTCTGCAGCTCCTGTAACCACTTCCCTATGTCTCTCTGCCTCGCTGATACACCATCTCATTTATAGAGTATACGGCCAGAAGGGACCATCACAATCATCTAGTCTGACCTGCACAACGCAGGCCACAGAACCTCACCCGCCCACTCCTGTAACAAACCCCTAACCTATGTCTGAGCTACTGAAGTCCTCACATCATGCTTTAAAGACTTCAAGTTACAGAGAATCCACCATTTACACTGGTTTAAACCTGCAAGTGACCCCTGCCCCATGCTGCAGAAGAGGGTGAAGGCCCCCCCGCCCTCAGGTCTCTGCCAATCTGACCCGAGGGAAAATTCCTTCCCGACCCCAAATCAGTTAGACCCTGAGCATGTGGGCAAGACCCACCAGCCAGACACCTAGGAAAGAATTCCCTGTAGTAACTCAGAGCCCTCCCGATGTAGTGTCCCATCACTGGCCATTGGAGATACGTTCTGCTAGCAGTCACAGATTGGCTACGTACAATTATATCACCCCCTCCATAACTTATCAAGCTCAGTCTTGAAGACAGGTAGGTCTCCCCGCACACACACTGCTTCCCCTCAAAGGCTGGCCCAGAACATCTCTCCTCGGATGGTTGCAGAGCTTCGTCTCATTTCAAGCCTAAACTTGTTGGTGGACAGTTTATATCTTTCCAAGGCTTATCTAAGAACACATCACTACACCACTGCCCTTTATCAGTCTCTCTCCCCATTTCCTAGATATGTTAAAAAAATCTTAACTTTGTAACTGTATCATTTAATTTCATTGTTATTATGATCTGTACTGCAATTACACCTAGAGCAGGGGTTCTCAAACTGGGGGTCGGGACCCCTCAGGGAGTCATGAGATTATTACACGGGGGGTCGCGAGCTGTCAGCCTTCACCCCAAACCCTGCTTTGCCTTCAGCATTTATAATGGTGTTACATATATAAAAAGGTGTTTTTAATGTAGAAGGGGGGTCACACTCAGAGACTTGGTATGTGAAAGGGGTCACCGGTACAAAAGTCTGAGAACCCCTGACCTAGAGGGACCAGCTGAGACACGAGGCTGTACACACATATAATAAGGGACAGCCCTGGCCCGAAAGGAACTTACAATCTAAATAGATAAGACAGACAGATGGTGGGAGGGAGGGAATATTATCCCCATTTTACAGCTGGAGAAGTGAGACCAAGGGAACCTGAGTACCTTTGCCGGCGTCACACACAGGTAGCAGAGCTGGGAATAGAAGCCGGATCTCCTGGTACCTTTGCCACAAGGCCAGCCTTCCTTTAATTTGCGAAGCACTTTTTGGGATGCAGTCTGTTCCACTGCGTTGTTTTCAGTTAAGTTAGGGTACGTCTATACTTACCTGCTGGGTCGACGCGAAGCGTTCGACTTCTCGGAGTTCGAACTATCGCGTCTAATCTAGTTCGAACTCCGAACGCGCTCCCGTCGACTCCGGAACTCCACCACCGCGAACGGCGGTGGCGGAGTCGACGGGGGAGCCGCGGACTTCGATCCCGCGGCGTCTGGACGGGTGAGTACTTCAAACGAAGGTAGTTCGAGTTCAGCTACGCTATTCGCGTAGCTGAACTTGCGTACCTTAGTTCGACCCCCCCCTTAGTGTAGACCAGGCCTTAGACAGCAAAGGAGAGAGGGAGATTTTCAGATGGCAGCTAGGAGCACCGAGAACTCTGGGGATTCTCTCCCACCCGTTTCATTAGTACTGCTTAACACTGACACAAAGCTGTTTGTTTCTGCTCATTGGGCCCCTGGGGGCTAAATGGTACCATTTAGGCACAGCCTGAAGTAAGGGGCACTTCCCCAGGGGGAGCACCGGGAGGCTGTGTGGGTCAGAAGGTACAACTGCTCCTGGAGCAATTCTGTGGCACTGAGAGAAGGACATAGTTTCTGTTACCCTTGGATCGCATGCAGAATATCCACCCCTGAACGGCCAGGCAGCTCCACGAGCAGGGGAGGGCGGGGAGAGGGAACAACGATAACTCTGCCTACACTTCCCCACCATCTCCCTTCCACTTGGGGTAGGGAGCTTTGGCCACACAACTCCTGCCCCAAGCTCCCAAAGCTGCAATGGAGGTAGCTTAATGTGGCCGCATAAAAGTGTGGGGAGCAAGGGGTCCTTTCTCCTTCTCAGTTCCTGGTCCAGCTGCCTAGGCCATAGCATCTCCAGCATATTTTCCACTCTGTTGAAGTTAATGATGCTAAGAGTGTGATAAGATCAAACATAGTGCAATCCCAGGGAGTCACTCTCAGATGCCTTCTACCCAGCTCGCACATTTGACACACAATACTAGCCAGTTTAGTTATTTTACCTGGGACCTTCAGCCAGGACGGGTGTTGCAAAGAAAAACAATGCTGCAAATATACCACAGGGGAAAACAAACAGCAGATTAAGAAGCAGAGATGCATCTTAAAGCACCTTGGGATGTAAAAACACAAAATAAAGATGATTAGAAGGAATGAGTCATTTGTTTTTCAAGTATTCAGCAATTTGGATGGCAATAACTGGCAGTAGAATTATTGCACAATGTCATCCTTATGGAACATAGGGTACTTTCAAATTACATTCGTACTTCGTCAGGGCTGCCATTAAGATGACTTATTTGTTTCTGATTAATTAGACTTCAGCGTCTTTCTTTTTGGCATTACATTTTCCTCCTGTTCAGTCTATCTGGACAGTCTAGGTCTGTGTTGGCACAGATCAGTCTCTGTAATTCTGGATCAGAAATCTGTGGCTTTGATGAACCTGGCTTCTGGTTCCTGTCAATCTGCATTGCAAAGTATCACGAGACACATACACGCAATGAGAAATATCTGCAAAAAAGGCAGCCGTGACAAGGTTGGCTTTTTGGAATGAGACATGGGTGCCAGCTAAAGGTCCTCACAGCTTGTCTGCCATAGCTCTTTAAGCTATGACAAACATTTGTCTCCTTGCTCATTTGAGGGCTTCGCAACTGGCGAGCCTTCGATTGCTGAGGGGAAAGGAAGAGGGCCGTATCCTCAACTGGTGTTGTTCTGCTGAAGTCAATGAAGCTACACCAATTTACATCCCATGAGGATCTGGCCCCCAGTATCTTTGGCAAATATTTGCATGGCTGCTAAATATATAGAGCTTGATTCAACTCTTACTCATGATTCACACCGATGTCCATAACGTCATTAAAGTCAATTGAGATACAGCAGTGCAGGGATGAAGGGAGGTCAAATAGTACATTACATACCCCTTTGTAAAATTACACTATGTCTAGGATGTTTTTTGCATACAATATATGGGCTGTCCAGCATGCAGATGGAGGTGCCAGTTTATAGTTAACAAAGGAGCATTTATTTAAGATCATATGTCAAATGTTATTATACATTATGTGTGCACAATCATACCCACATTATTTATTATATGTAGGCTATTACATTACGCTGTGTGTATAGCTGGATGGGTAGATAGCATAGGCATAAGTCTATGTACTACAGCTCATTGAAATAAAATCAAAATTAGGATAATTTCAAAATCACGTTTGTGGAAATGTCGAGTTTTGATAAAAAGTGGAACAAACCACAACCATCTCTGTGATTTTCTTTACATGTTTTCCAACCAGATTTTAGAGTTTGTCAAAATGTTAGTTAGATTTCTTGAATGAAATATTTTTAATTTTTTTTAAAAGAGTCAATATTTTAAATTGTGGGGGTGGGAGAGAAAGTGTAACACTTTCATCCCCTCCTCCACACACACACACTTGACCAGCTCTTATAAGACACAGAGGGAGAGAAAGAGCCAGTCTATATATGGAAAATGTTTCATGTAAGTGTCTGCAATCACAGAATGTCAGGGTTGGAAAGGACCTCAGAAGGTCATCTAGTCCAACCCCCTATGCAAAGCAGGACCAATCCCCAGACAGATTTTTGCCCCAAAGCCCTAAATGGTGCCCTCAAGGATTGAACATACAACCCTGGGTTTAGCAGGCCAACACTCAAATCACTGAGCTATCCCTCCCCCCCATCAAATGACCATGACTAAGTTACACAGGGCACGTCACATGAGTGTCAGCAAAACCTTTATATCACACATACTAGGGTGCATTTTGTTCATGCCACATATTTTACAGACATCTTCTTTAGGAATATTTAGAGAGTTTTAACAATTTGTATAATTAAAATATTTGGTACCCCTCCATTTACATTATTCCTTCCCAAAAAGAATGATTATTCTGTTTCTATAACCTCTAAAAATTATCTAAAATAGCTTTTCTAGACATAAAATCATGCAATGTTTTTCGGCAAGTATCTCAATTGACCAGGGATAGAAACAAATGTCATAATTCATTGAAAAGGGAGATGGCTGGCTCTCCAATTGTTTAAATAATATAGTTTTATCCATAAAATTGGAAGATTTGTGAGATATTGGACTGAAAGCTGTCCCTGGTCTAGGACTAATGTTGCTCATCCCACACTCTAGAGTCGTAATTCTAAGTGAATTTACACATTTTGGGGAAAGGAATAAACCTTTTTGTGGCAAGTTATTTTTTAAAAAAAGTTAAAGGCAGGTTTTAGAAAGCTTCTCTGAGGCTTGAGATGTTATAATTAAGTTCTGGTGGACTGTGAAGGTGATGTAGGTAAATATGCAAGATAAATGGAATTTATCGGATGGGTATCACTATCATCTACTGGGTATGAGAAGGGGGTGAAGTTTTTATTGATGCATATTAGAGATGAGCACCTTCTTTCACAAGTGGCAGAGGTGCTGGTGCCTATTGGAAGAGCAGATCTATTGAGAACAGCCAAATGACCATGATATCAATGGCACTGGACAAATCCAAGGCTGAAAACTAGGGAAAAAATATCGAGACACAAATAGCTTGAAACATAACCATGAACTCTTCAAAGAGTAGCAGGAATTTAAGGCCAGTCACATTAAAAATGTCATGGCCCATACCACAGCCTGAGTGTGTTTAAGGCTGCATAACAGTATCTCTTGTAATCTACTTTCAGAAAGTTTTGAATGACTAAAACCTAATTCCCAGAGTGAATTTTTTCATGGCTGGCCTTTGCCCTAATGTTTCAAGCAAAATCTGTACTGTCATTATTCAATATTATAAAACAGTAAAAAAACAAACATTCACAATTTTTTTTGCAATCTCTTTCATTAACCTATTTTAGTTGCTGGGGCACCTTCAGAAATGATCATGGAAGCATCTGTTTTTAAACTGATCTTTCTTTTATCAAATAATGTTGTCCGAATACCACCCACACCTGTTTAATACCAAAACGTGTGAAAGCCCTGAAAAGATTTTTTTATACCACCAGCAAAGGTTACTTCTTTTCAGCTCCGTTCTTTGCAGTATCATTGGGGTCCGGTATAGGTGTCTATGACTGTCAAATATTGTCCATTTTTGTCCTTAAGAACAAGAGGTGGCGAGAGTACATCAAGGAACTATATGGGGATGACAGGCCTGAAAAAACGTCAAGTAGAGATTAATTAACTAAGCCCGCCAATAACGGGTGAAGAAATCATGGCAGCAATAAAAAGATTTCCAAATGGAGAAGTACTAAATTGTGATAGAATACTGGCTGAAATGTTAAAAAGCACCGGGGATGAAGGCTTGAAAGCCCTGCTAGAGGTAATGTAGAATATCTTTGAGGTAAGAGAATTGCCAGAAGACTTTACAACCTTATTGTGTATCCAAATCCCAAAAAAAGATCAATGCTATGGATTGTAAGGACTACAGTACAATCAGCTTCATATCTGATGTCTCTAAGATACTTCTGCAAGTTGTTCAAGAGAAAGTACGAGGAAAGATGGATAAGTGAATAACAATACAGCTTCAAATATGGAAGGGCATGATAAATGCTATTATGACCTGGAAGCTTATATTAGAAAGATCAACTGAAATGGGGAAAACGATCTACTTATGTTTTGATTTCCAAAAAGCATTTGACACAATCTATGACTACAAATTGCTCAAAATATTAAGATCCGTAGAGACTGATGGATATGTACTCAGAGTAATAAAACGATTATTCTGGAATCAGAAGGCAATTATAATGGGAGGCGATAATAAAAATCTAATAGAGATCAAGAGAGGAGTGAGACAAGATGGTATAATGTCACCGACTATGTTCAACGTTTATAGTGAGTGTTTGATTAAATTAATCAAAGTAACAGAATAAGGTGTTAAGATGAATAGAAAATGGGTGAATAACATGCATTACACAGATGACAGTGCGGTTGGCTAATTTAGAAGAGGGTCTGATGAAGTCAATGGAGATTATATAACAATGTGGCAAAAAAAATGGCCTAGAGTTGACTGTGCACAAGACAAAAACTATGCTGGTATGCAAGGATCCAGTGAATGACACAGCCATAGAGCAAGTGAGAAATTATTGCTTCTTAGGAAGCCTTATTACAGAGGATGGAGGATTGGATACAAAAGTGAGAGCCAGAATAGCAAGAACAAAAGAGAGATTCTGGAAGAATAAACATCTGATGAGAAGGAACATTAAATTCTGACTCTTACAAGCTTAGATTTGGTGTGTGTTGAATTACAGCTGTGAAACATTAATATTGAAACAATCAAAATAAAGAAAATTACAATCCTTTGAATTATGGTGCTACAGGAAAATTCTGAAAATATCATGAGTAGGCCGCATAACCAATGGAAAAGTATTGGAGACGACTGGAACTCAGCAAACGCTAGTCAGAGATCTTATGAAAAGAAAGATTTGATTTGCAGGACACATTTTAAAAGATTCAGTAGACTATGCATGCTTCTGGGCAGAAGAACATGAGGCAGAAAAAGATGGTGATCTTGGATGGAGGATGTGCTATCCTGGGTGGTTCAAAAGGATTATTCACCCACAAAGAGACTAGCAGAGGATCATACCGATTCGATTACTGTAGTTGTAAACCTCCAGTAATGGAAATGCCACATAAGAAGATAGGTGTTCAGAAGGGTTGCTCAGAAATAAAGTGGGGAGGGGAGTATTCCTATGGAAATTTTTGACTTTTGTAGATAACAACAACAACATATTGAAAACCTGGAAAACAGAAACAGCCAAAACATCAGTCAAAATTTTTCAAGTATTGGATTTTTGGTTTTCCAACCCCCTCCTGTCTTCTCCCCCACCCAAAAAAAGGAAAGCAGAAATATTTTTGCAGAAATCATGGTTTGTTAAAACAAATGCACAAAACAAATTTTCCATTGGAAAAAAGTTTTGATAGAACATTGACAACCACCCCTTGTACTCAGTGCTTTAAGTGCATTAGTTTTTATGTTTTCTACTTCACTTCTGGGTTTCACCTATGGCTGAAATCTTTGCCCCACTGACTTCAGTGGGGCCTGGATTTCATTCTGTATTCTTCCAGGCCTTTCCTGTGTACAGAATATTCAATTCTTGTTTCCAGATTTTCTGTATAGTCTGAGGTGTGTGGCTGTGCAATCCATTAAACCAGTTATGAAATAACAACATTTGTCATGAAGAACACTTCATTTCTGATTCTCAAGTGGATTCCACCTACTGGACAGGAAAGTTTTGGTGTATGATTTAATCAGTCTTATCTTCCTTAAAGTCTCTGTTTGGGATCTGGATTAATATTCGTTATTTGCTTCATTTGTACATAATCTAGATCATTCCACTAGATTTTTACGTTTGTGCTATGGTATATTAAAAGTCTGCGGTAAACTATTAGATAACTTTACAACAGCCTATTGGAATTCCGCATAGAGTTTTACAATTTTCATTCTCAAGCCCACCCTACCCCATAGGCTTGAGAGCCCGACCTCCTGCCCAACCCACAACGTCCACACTGCTACTTTTAGCATGCTAGCTCGAGCCCCACTAGCATGTCTCTCTCTATCCGGGCTGGGAGACTTGCTCCCAGATGCAGTATAGATATACCCTGAATGGGTAAAGGTCCAGCTATGAGGATCCAACTGCAAAACATGACCGTAATCATTACATTCTGGTACTAGACTCACCAATCTATTAGACTTCTTTGAGGGAGTCAAAAAGCATATGGATAAGGGTGAGCTAGTCAATATAGAGTACCTGGATCTTCAGAAGCCTTTGACAAGGTACCTCACCAAAGGCTCTTAAGGAAATTAAGTAGCCATGGGATAAGAGACAATGGCTCAATAACTGGTTGAAAGATAGGAAACAAAGGATAGGAATAAATGATCAGTTTTCCACAAGGGATAAAGGTGAACAGAAGGGTCCCCCAAGGATCTTTACTGGGACCTGTGCTGTTCAACATATTCATTAATGATCTGGAAAAGGGGGTGAACAGTGAAGTGGCAACATTTACAGATGATATAAAATTATTCAAGATAAGTCCAAAGCAGACTGTGAGGATTTACAGAGAATCTCATAAAACTGGATGACAGGGCAACAAAATGGCAGATGAAATTCAGTGTTGATAAATGCAAAGTAATGCACATTGGAAAACATAAATCTTAACTACACACATATAACGATGGCTTTGAAATTAGTTACCACCACAGTGACACTCTCTACCTCGGGGGAGCACCCTGTAAACCCCATATTCATCATTTATATATAATTGTGATATGTCACATAAAGCATGCTATGTGAGGTATCATGGGAAAGGTTATGATCTGCTGAAAGCCACTGTTCTATCTGAATATGTATATCACTGGTGCATATGAAGTTATGAGATTGTGTTGTATGGTTGTCACTAAAATATGCTGTGAGTTAGGGAATTGCCCAGATATTAGATCCCCAGAGACAAGAACAAGGGAGCTAACCAACTCCTGTGCAGGTGTTGAACAACCATCAACACCCATTGTCCAGCGAGGGAGTTACAATTTAATGACTCACGTGCACAAGGCCACACCACGGGAATTGCTCAACCTTGCCTGAGTAGTTTGATTCAGCAATGCCAACTACACATGCCTGGACTTACATTCTCCAAGCACATGGACTAAGAGTGTAAAAGAGAACACAGTGAGGCACCTTTTCTCCTCCCTCCACCTACCCTGCAAGCAACAAGAATGCTCAGAAGACTGAAGACTCCAACAGAGGAGACTGACCCAAGTTTCAACCCTGTGTATTATGAATAAGCTAAGATTTAGTCAGAGAGGTCACGGCAGTCACGGATTCTGTGACTTTACCGAAGCTCCAAGACTTCTTCCGCTTCAGCTGTCAGCGTCTGAAGCCGGGGCTGGAGATGGGACTGTGCGCCCTCCCCTGCAGATGGGGCTGGAGCAGGGGCCAAGCATCCCTGCCTGGCGGCTCACAGCAGGTGCTGGAGCCAGGGCTGTGTGCCCCTGCCCTGTGGCTTGCGGCAGGGGGCCGGAGTCAGGGCCGTGTGTCCCTGACACACGGCGGGAGGCTGGAGCTGGGGCCGTGCATCCCTGCCCCATGGCGGGGGGCAGGAGCCAGGGCCATGTGCCCCTGCCCCACGGCCAGGGCTGCAGCTGGGCCGTGCGCCCCCCTGGCAGCTTCCCAGGGTCGCATTTAGCAATTTTAAGGACAAAAAGAACCATTAGATCATCTAGTCTGATTTCCTGTATAACAAAGACCAGGTGCCCCTTCCCTGAGCCCAATCCATCACTTCCCTTAGCAGTTTATTCCAGTGGTTAATTAGCCACACACTTAAAAACTGTGCCTTATTTCTCAGTGGAATTAGTTTGGCTTTCACTTCCAGTCACTAGTTCTTGTTCTGCCTTTCCCCCCTAGCTTAAAGAGCCCTCTACTACCTGGTATTTTCTCCTTGTGAAGGTACTCCTACACCATAATCAAGCCACCTCGCAATATTCTTTTTGATAAGCTAAACAGACTGAGCTCCTTTTGTCTCTCACAATAAGGCAATTTCTCCACCCCTCAAATCATCTTTGTTCCTCTTCTCTGCATCCTCTCCCCAATTTTATGTAGGGCCTAGCTCTAAATGCATTGGTGTAAGTACAGAAAGGTGCCCACCTATCTCGTCTAACCTCAGGCTCTGTGTAACTTCGGCAGTGCAATAGACATGCAGGATGAGGATTACCCCAATTCCACAGATTTAGGTATGCTACAGATTATGCTCTTCTGTTGTAAACTTCACTAAGCACCGGTGCAGTGCATTTGCATTAGGGGTTTGCAACCGTGTGACTACACTGATGTACTTATTACACCAGTGCAAGTTTCCTTACTATAGAGAGGACCTCCCATCTGCAACCCAGGCTGCTAAAACATGCCAATAATAGAAAAAGCCAAAGTTAAGTTCCAGTATATTATAATCCTTAGTAATAATAACGAAGGTAATGGCTTTCTCCATAATGATTTGTCATGAAATTTTAGTTTCAAAGCTCAGAATTAATTACAAACATGAAACAAATCATGCTGTTAAAACATACATTGCAAACAAATTATGCTCTCAAAACAGGTAATTTACAGCTTGGAAAAGTAATTGATAAATATAAAGTGCCCACAAATAATTGTAAAAAATGAGGAGCTCTGTGATCACCCAGTGACTAAAACATCAGACTAAAGCACCAGGGTAAATGACACAGAGAAGCTGAGACCACCGATCATTTTATCACCAGCTGTAAATAAACCATATTGTTTCGTTGTCGCTGTCCTTGCAGGGCACATCAGTGCCCTCACCAGTGGCAAAATGTGGGACTCAAAGGGCTGATTGTCCCTTCTGAAGCCCAGACGGAAGAGACGAAGAATGGATTTATGGTAAAGGCGCTGGCTTGGAAATCTACGTTCAATTCTTGCCTCTGCCACAGATTTGAATGTCTGAACCTGAGCAAGTCATTTCAATCTGTCTGTGCCTCAGTTCCCCATTCATAAAAAGGAGACGATAATACTTCCTTTGTCTCTACTTGGACTATAAATAGGGCAGGGGCTGTGCCTTACTAACTGTTTGGCATGCTACCTAATTTGTCTTCTGCTTTGTTTCACATTTTCTCATTTACAGTAAGGCCACTTTCCACTGCTCTGATATTAGCACAGGCGTGCACTCACTGTAAGGCCCTTTTACACTGCCCGAGCAATGTAAACGAACCTTAGTGCAAACAAGAATCCAGGCCCCATGACACTGTCTCCTCCCAAAGAGAAGATAGAGATTAGAGCCCCTGATTCTGCACCATCAAAGTAAAAGGAAACTTTGTCGTTGACTTCTATGGATTCTGCCTTCTATGAACTTTTGTAGTTATTGCACATTAAGCAGAAACTTTGCCTTGAATTTGATTACATTGATACCAGAGGGAAACATGAACCTTCACTTTCTCTTCTGAAAGGATCCATTACTTCCTTACCTAGGAAAGCTGATGTCTTCTAATACTCAGTCCATCCTCTTGATCAAAAGGCAGGGAAGTGGCACAAAGGTCCCAGCCTGGTAAAGCATTTAAGCATCTGCTTAACTTTAAATATGCGAGCAGCCCCATCAATGAGCGGTCCCGTGAGTGGGGTCTGCGCAGAGAGCCAGATCGGTGCCAATACAAACAGTGCCAAGAACGGGACCTACTGCATGAAGGCGATCAGCATTGTGAGCGGGAGTGTGGCGGGACCCGGAGCGGTGCCGCGAGTCAGACTGGCGCCGTGAGTCTGATTGGTGCTGAGACTCTGAGTGGTGCCTCGCTTCTGCAGTCTGAGTCAAGGGGCTGAACATCACCATCTTTCCTCGGGACAGTGCGACCCGTTGCAGTATTGGAGGCTTAGCATGGAAGGTCAGGGACCTTGGTGTCGTCATGGCAATGAGTTCTCTCTCAGCCTCAAAGGTTTCTGGGGTAGAAGGCAGATCTACCTCCTCCACTACCTGACACGGGTAGTCCAACTGCACCGGACTCGAGGTTCCCCCTTGCGGGGACGAAGTCAACAGTGCAGTCTCCAAAGTTTTCGGCAGTCCTCCCTGGGATGCGCCCCATTGGCTGGCTCCAAGGGAGTGGGTCCTGAAGTCTGGGAACCAGTCCTCCCCTGCTTCTGGTGCCGCTTCTATTCCAGCAAGTGGGATCTGTGCCAGGCCATTCCTACTGGTTTCCTACTTAGGCATGTAAGTCCCCTGGGGAGAATGAAGTTGGGGTGGAGGGTAAACCCCCCCAACCCAACAGCAAACTAACTAACTAGAACAACACTATCTATGAACTATAAACTAATCAACTATGGAATACAAACAGTAGAAGCTACAGAAAACATGGAGAGCTTGCAAAACAAGACGCCACAGTTCCAACGACCGTCACTGGTGATAAGAAGGAACTTAGGATGTGCTGGGTCTGCAGGGTCATATATTGAGCACCATGTAGGTGCCACTCCAGGGGGCTCCACAGCTGACCCGACGGGTGCTGCTAGGGGAAAAATTTTCCAATGACTGTGCATGTGGCGTGTGCACACCTAATTGGAAACTATATGAGCAATCACTCACAGAAGAATACATATATCTCATGTTATATTATATATATTTGAATGATACAAAAGTAGGGTGAAAATCAGAAAAAAACAAATAATACCTTTTTTAAAACCCAGGATTTTTTCAGTAAAAATCAGTTTAAACTGAAAACAAAGGGGTTTAAGCATATATTATGACATCTAATTGGGAACATGGGAAGGAACAGTCACACATTCCAGTAAGTAAAATTTGGCAGACTTCTTTAACAGCAGGGATTAGAGAATGTGCATCTATTTTCTAACCCTGTCAAGGCAAAAGTTGACTTGTGTTCTATATCTGATAATGCTAAGAGAGATGGACCTGTATATTACCTTTCGTACACAGGATTTTAAAGTGACAGTACTTAATAGAGAGAGAAATAACAATGGAATTCAAGCATGACAGAGCTAGACGTTAATACAGTATATTTTAATCCAAGTGAGAGGTATAATTAATATTTGTATATAACTAGAGACAAGCTAAAAGGTTCTAACCAGGAAAAGAAACCATCTGTTTACTCTAAATCATTAAATGAGAGCTTTAAGACAGAGTCAACCTTTTAAGCTTACAACAGTTTTAGGGGAAACTGAGATGGGAATTAAAGTTTACAACCAAGCATATTTTGCAGCATGCAAAATCTTGAGTCAAAATACCATTAAAACAAACTGAAACGACTTTATGCTGCCATGTGCTATATTTTAATGAACTGGAGAGGTCCTCTCTTTTCTGGGCTTTCTTATAGTATCAGAGTCTCTCTTTTTCTCTACTCAAGATTTAATAAGGCATCACCCTAGTATCTATGGCCCAGATCCTCAAATGTATTTAGGCACTTAGCTCACTCGGAAGTCAAAATATCTTTGAGGATCTGGGCCCATGTGCCTTCTTATTACTATAGCAGCTAGGAGCCATTGTGCTAGGTGCTGTACAGACATGGAACAGAAAGATGCTTCCTACTGCAAAGATCTTACAAAGTAGGCCGATTTCTCTATCACATTAGTCTGCAGATAACTTTTCAGTATTATTGGTAATTATCCAGGTGCTGACAGCATGCCTGGCTCTGTATAAAACAAAGAGGCATTTAAGACCACATCCACCGGTATGTGCTGGAGGCTGTGTCACTCTGGCAATTTAACTGGCCAGTTAAGCTGATATTACAGCATCATCAGAGCAATGCTTGTTGGTATCTTGTCTATTCCTCTTCCACTGCAGCATTCACCCCAACAGTATATTGTTTAAAAGTTCTTTGTTAATTTTGAATGGCCCAAGAGAGATCTTCCAGGACTCCCTTGGGGGATTATTCCATGGCCCAATAAAATAGATTACTTAAAAGAGAGAGAGAGAGAGAGAGAGAGAAACACTCTCTTTTTGGAATATATATTCCTTTGTATATAAGCCCCTCGTTGCTGTGATTTCTTGCACAAACTGCTGGTTGACCAGGTCAAGAGAAACATCTAGAGTTCCAGAACATTAAATTGTGACAGCAATAGCCTAAGTTTCCAATTCACTGTGTGTCACGTAGAGACAGTAATGAGGAAAGATAGGAGAAAACATGGTCTTGTGATTAAGACACTTGTTTCAGAAGAGTTGGGTTCAACTCCTGGTTCTACCACAGACTCCCTGTGCGACTTAGGCACTGTACTTTCACTGCACTGAAAAAAACACCCCCCAAACAAGAAAAGTTTTAACGACAAAGATCACCAGTGTGAACAGTGCTTTGTCAGTGGGAGGTGCTCTCCCAGCAACAAAGCTACCGCTCCTCGTTGAGGGTGGTTTTATTTTGTCGGCAGGAGAGGTGACAAAGAGTGGCTACACTGTGCACCTTACAACGGTGTGGCTGAGGTGGAACAGCCGCACCGTTGTAAGGTGCACAGTGTAGACATTGCCTTAATCTCGCTGTACCTCAGGTCCTCATCTGTGAAAGGGGGATAAAAAGTAGGAGGAAAGGAGTATTATTGTTTCCAATGATAAGATAGAGAGATCTTTAATGATTTGTATTGCTGTCGTACCAAGATCTTGGCCCCATTGTGCTAGGTAGTGTCCAAACACTAAGGGTATGTCTACACTAGAGCTGGAAGGTGTAACTTTAGGGGTTGTCTCCTCAAGCCAGAATTTACATCCCTTTCAGATCTAGTGTAGAGTACCCATCTAGTAAGAGACAGTCTGAAGAGCTTACAATCTAAATAGACATGGTGTAAAAGAATTAGAGAGGAAACAAAGGCAGAGAGAAGTGAAGTGAAGATCTCAGAGACAGGAATAGAAGCCAGGTCCTTTGCTATCATAGAATCATAGGACTGGAAGGGACCTCGAGAGGTCATCTAGTCCAGTTCCCTGCACTCATGGCAGAGCTAAGTATTATCTAGACCATCCCTGACAGGTGCAGATTCTACCACCTCCCACCTAGGAAGTTTTTCCTAATGTCCAGCCTAAACCACCCTTGCTGCAATTTAAGCCCATTGCTTCTTGTCCTGTCCTCAGAGGTTAAGAAGAACAATTCTTCTCCCTCCTCCTTGTAACAACCTTTTATGTCCTTGAAAACTGTTATCACGTCCCCTCTCAGTCTTTTCTTTTCCAGACTAAACAAACCCATTTTTTTTCATTTTCCCTCATTGGTCATGTTTTCTAGACCTTTGATCATTTTTGTTGCCCTTCTCTGGACTTTCTCCAATTTGTCCACATAATTCCTGAAATGTGGTGCCCAGAATTGGACACAATACTCCTCTTGAGGCCCAATCAGCACGGAGTAGAGTATCTATGGCTAGAGTGTGCTACCTTGCCACTTTGGGGCAGTGACTGTCTCTGATTATGTTTGTACAGTGCCTAGCACCCTGGAGTCCTGATCTCAGTTGAGGTTTCTAGGTGCTAGTGTAAAACAAATAAATATCGATGATGCGTCTTTTCCAACTTTCAGAGTCTGATGAAGTGGGTTCTAGCCCAAATAAATTTGTTAGTCTCTAAGGTGCCACAAGGACTCCTCGTTGTTTTTGTTGATACAGACTAATACGGCTACCCCTCTGAAACCAGCATCCTTACTGTGATTGTGGTGAAGGGCATTCAGACAGACACAAAAAGCCCTATGCCAACATAATGTTTAGATTGTTGAGACTGAATGGGACAAGAGCAACAACAAATTATCTTTTTCTATCACCTCCCCCTCTGGACTTTCCTCACCCTCTCCTATTATTTAACTCTGTATTCCATTTTATTACTACTATTTAATTACATGTAGCATCCACCACATGCTGAGCACTTTCCAAATATTTAAGGACAATTCCTGCTTTGAAGGGTTTATAAATGAAGGACACACAGACAAGCAGAAGCAATATCAGACAATTTACAGACAAGTATATATGTACAAAATGGGATACAGCTTGTACAAAAGACAATATGCAAAATAAAGGACTTAATGTAATACAACACACCACACTGTTGTGTCCACACTGCAATCAGAGGTATGCCTGCAGCACACATAGGCCTGGTTTACACTTGGGAGGGGGGAGAAATCGATCTAAGATACGCAACTTCAGCTACAAGAATAGCGTAGCTGAAGTCGACGTATCTTAGATCGACTTAGAATCACTTACTCCGCGTCCTTGCGGCAAGGGATTGATGGCCACCGCTCCCCCGTCAACTCTGCTTCCGCCTCTCGCCATGGTGGAGTTCCAGAGCCGATGGCAGAACAATCGGGGATTGATCGATCACTACCCATCGATCCAGCAGGTAGTGTAGACGTACCCCATAGACACAACAAGGCTGGCTTTGATCTAGCTCACTTGGACAACAGTAGCAGTGAAGCTCTGGCCTAAGACCCTGGGTATGTGCCAGAACAGCTAGACCATGCTACCACGGCTTCACTGCTATTGTTATAAGTACCATATGGTACTTATACATGACTATATACGGACCACCACCAACCTCTCCAACACGATGGCCTTCACCATGTATGTCACCATTGGTTTTCTTGCATCTCAAATGACTAACATCAGTAAGTATTTGGAAGGTTGGGATAAGGGTGTAGGGCAGGGCAGCAAGGAGTGGGTAGCTGGTTGGTTTTTTGTTTGTTTGTTTGATGATTTTTTATATTCACGGGCAATGATAGTCTGGACCTTTGTCTTGTGTAAATCAGTGCAGCTTCATTGACATCAATGGAGCGATGTCACTACACCTCTGAGGAGCTGAAGCGCTATTACCATTACCACTGTATTAGCTCCAGCATTCCTTTAGTGCCTTAAGACCCAATTGGTTACATTCATCCCTGCCATGATTCCACTGGCCAGAGGAAAGAATTTATCCCACTATGATTTCCATGCAAGTATCTCTCAGGTTGTTACATCTCCTGAACCAAGTGTGTCCCTTCTAAGACAGAAAACAGCCTGTAAGAATCATAGTTTGAACTCTCTTTTCCCTCAACTCTAAAAGGAGTTCCTTCTGTATTCTGTATCTGCCTACTGTATTTTCCACTGCATGCATCCGATGAAGTGGGTTCTAGCCCACGAAAGCTTATGCCCAAATAAATGTGTTAGTCTCTAAGGTGCCACAAGGACTCCTCGTTCTTTTTTCTATAAAGAGCAAGGCTCCTAAGCAGGGCTTCTCCCTCCCCTTCTAAGCCAAGGACTTACATGAGATCAGACCCCCTAGTCTTTTCCCTCTCCATTCACCTGAAAGACTCCTCCATAACAGACGTCTTATCAGACGTGACTGATTGCTGTAATCTGTACTCTGGGCAGCCATTAAGCAAATTACCTGAATCATTGCAAGGATTAGTCTCATTAACACATGATTAGCATCAAATTAAAATAATGAGTGTTTAACTTCTGATGTCTTCCAGTTGTTTGAACAGCTTGAGCGGCCACACCAGACTGGCAGGGAGGTGGTGGGTGTCAAGAAGTCGAGCGCGGGGGGGGGGAGCAAGGTAGGCTGCATGGCACAAGACAGAATGCAAAACGAAGCATGGACAGAGTCAAAGCAAACTACATGGAAGATTCACCCCACCAAACAGCAGAGGTGATTGGTCAACTCTGAAGCTGCTCTAGGCTTGGCATGGCACTGCCTCTGTTCTTCTGAAGCGTGGTTTAACACGCTAATGTCAGTGTCACCTGCCTCTCAAGCCACAGCTTGTCATTTGCAGAGGGCTTTTACAATGACAGGAAGGCACATTAAATCGCCGGGAAGAAGATGCCTGGGTTGAAAACGTATAAACTGAAAGCACCAGGCTGAGAGGAACAGCTTATATGTCAAGACATTAATCCTTTGTTGTTTCATGGCAGCTTGTCGATTTTGGTTTCAGACAAAATCCTTACACTGAATTAGACCCCAAACTCAGCAAAGCATGAATCTTCAATGGGACTGCTCACATGCTTAAAGTTCATGCTTCTGGACATGGTCCAAAGCCCATCAAGGTCGATCCCTCAAAATGCTTTGCTGAACTGAGGCTTTAAACATTAGGGACCAGATCCAACCATGTATTGGCCGTATGTACTGCAGTGGGAGGATGCCAACAGCTCCTCTCCTCCCAATACACACACACACCGAACCTGTGCAGCCTCAGGGTGGGACGCCAAGCTAGCATGTGAGTTTCGCTTTGGCAGTCACCCATTGATGCTGCATGGCCCCAAAAGGGTGTGGTCTGGCCATAGGCACCCACTCTGTGGGTGCTCCACGGCCCAACCACCCACGGAAAAAAAAATAGTGGGTGCTGAGCACCCACCAGCCATGGGGCTACCGATCAGGTGTTTGGCAGCTGGTGGGAGGCGCTCGGGGGAGGGCAGAGAGTAGTGAGCGGCGAGCGGCGAGCCTCTATGGGTCTGGCCTCCAACATCCAGAGTGCAAGCTGGAGGGAGCAGTACTTGGTGGATGGGAGCATAGATGGCTCTTTAATATAGCAGCGTGAACCCCAGCACACATCCCTTTCCTGAGCCATCCTGCCCTGCACTGGAAGGTTGGCGGTTGGTACCTAGGTGCAGCTAGCAATGATCCCATATAGCCTTCCCAGCTTTTTGTGCCCCTCCTAAGATGGCACAAGCCCATGTAATTGACCTATAGAAGAGACAACTTGACTCTGGGCTTTGTTTAATTTGGCCATTTAAATTAAAATAAATGTCAGCCTCTGGCTTGCTTGTGAACAGTTCTCTGCAAGTGAATCCTTTGCCCAATGAATAGGCATTTCTGCTTTGGCAGAAGTATATTTACAGATCAGGCACCACTTGAAGTGATCTTTGCCATGCAATGTGGGCCGTACAAGCACAGAACGAAAGAGCATTTCAGTGCTGGGTATTTCAGGGCAATGACAGGTAATCTTACAGGGAGTCAACTCACCACTGGCAGCACTTTGTGTCTCTCCTCCTCCGGTGCTCCCGGCCAAGAGCCGCCCTGGCCCTGTGGTGGTCTGCCTTCCTATGACTCGAGCGTCTGGCCAGGTCACATACGGCCTCCATCCCCCCATTTTGGAGTAAACGGAGTCCTATATGTCTATTGCCCAGCAGCTCCATGCTGGGTCTTCCATCCAGCTACAGACTTCAGTCCTTTGCAGCCATTACCTCCAGAGGCCTCTGCGCTACTTTTTTCATTGGGCTGGTAGGGAAAACCAGGCCTTACCGCTACTCTTCTGCCCAGTTGGCCTCTGCTTCATCCCTAGGCCACTTCCTAGCCCAGCCTGGCTCTAGGCCTTTCCACCAGCCCCTTCCTGAGCGCACTCCTCCCCAGATCCCAAAAGGAAAAAACTAGAGTCCAGAGGAACAAAGTATGTACGAGAGTCCCTTGCTGGGCCTACCTCCCCCAAGGGAGGCTCTGGTGACTAGCAGTGTCTGGTTATTTTTCAGCCCACCTTCCTTCAGGGAGACTTGGGATAGGCCCTGTCCCCGCCAGGCCCTTTTTCAGGGTTAGCACAAGAGGCCCTCTCCTCTTTCCAGTCAACCCTCTACTGAGCTGGGCTCTTGTCCCTTTTAATCCCCTCCCTCTGGGCTTGGCACCTCTCACAGGTGAAGTGGGATGAGGCTAATTAAGCCCACAGGCTTTCATTAATCTGTTCCTACCTAGTGCGGGGTTTGTGTACCCGTCACATTCCCCAACAAATTCAGCTCTCTATATAGGGACTGTGGATTATAAACTCTTGGGGAAAGGGAACGTCTTCTATGTTTCTATAGCTCTTAGTATGACACAGTTCCGATCTGGGCATCTAGGCACTACTGGAATACAAATACTACATACCGTGAGTCAGTTATAGCAAGCAATATGGCGCTCCCTCTAGCGACTATTAGAGAATTAAATGGTTCTTGGGCACTTAACTATCCCTATCAGTCATCTTAGGCTAGGTAGAGCACCAATGTTCTGGGCTTTATTCTTATTATACTGTAAAGGTTTGTTGTTTTCAGGATAATTCACATTTTCCATCGGAAGTGCCCTCGGGTGCAGGCTAGGTTAGAAGGAAAGCTATTACTGCTACTTTGTTCTATGCAATGGGATCTACCCAATGGGTGTCCACGTCATTACTGTCAAAGGTGAGGGGTTCTCTTATTGATACCCACAATGAGGCCCCAACCCTCTCCTCTGCTAGGCACGAGGAATCTACTGGCTGTATCCTCTCTGCACTCGTGAGGAAACTGCCAGCCACTGCCCCCTAATCCTTTTAATCCCCCCTCACACCACACAAGCCCTTTTCTAGAGTAGGCTCGGTCAAGGGCAGCTAACCAGTTCTGAAATTTGTCAACATCTGTTTGCAGTAGGTGCTACCATGTTTTTAAAACAGCACTTAGCTAGTATGGTTTAATTAACACTTAACACAAAACAAAAACACCCTTTCCTAATCTAGACAAGGTCTAGAAAGAGGAATCACGATGGTCTTGTCTGGAGTAGGAAAAAGGTGAGTTTCGGTTCGGTTTAGCTAATGAAGCCTGATCTAGGCCAGCTCAACTATGTTAGCAAAAGTTCCTGGTGTAACATCAGTCAGGGATGTGACTTTTTTGCAACATTTCTATATCCACAAAAGCCTGAGCACAGACATGGTTCTAGTGGCAAAAAAGTACTTCTGCTGGTGTTGTTTATTTCATTTAGAGGACTGGTATAAATCATACTGGAAAACGCACTGTTATGGACAATATACGTGTCATTTATACTAGGACGGTTTGCTGGAATAAATGTATTGGTATAACTATACTATATGTACACTAGGCTCTAAACTCAGCCACTTTTCTTGGTCATGACATGATCTCTGACCTCCTCTTCTTTCTCAGACCCTGCTTTACAGCTACGGCTCTACTGGGCAGCAAGTGAAACTCTTATCTGATTGCTTATTTTGAAGCCATTGGTCCAGATTTTGATCTCACACCAGTTTTTCCAGCCTTATAACCCCACTATCTTCAGTGGCATAGCTCCTCCAATTACCCCAGTGCCCGTGAGAGGAGGGTCAGCCCATTGGCAGGTCTCATATCAATCTGAACATATCATTTCATCATTTTAAACAAAAACACGGCACACTTCAGAAATGGATCGTAGCCAGAACGAGAGAGATTCCAGACACGGCAGAGGAAAACATTTGGAATGGATGACAATACATAGACAGGGCTAAACCAGGCAACTCTTAATCACATTAGTAATGTGCTCATGTGAGAAGTCCCACTGAAGGGTGGCGTAATTGGGCCTATATTAACTTCATGTTTCAATGCACATCAAGGTTTATTGTCCCATGAGATAAATATTATCTTTGGCTACATCTCAGTCAATATTTATCTTTCCACATCAATAAATATTGATGTTAACAGGGGCGGCTCTATGTATTTTGCCGCCCCAAGCACGGCAGTCAGGCCGTTTTCGGTGGCAGGCCTGAGGGAGGTCCGCTGGTAACGCGGATTCGGTGGCGTGCCTGCAGGAGGTCCGCCAGTCCTGTGCCTTCGGCGTACTCACCACCAAATTGCTGCCGAAACCGTGGGACAGGCGGACCTCCCGCAAGCATGCCGCTGAAGGCTGCCTGACTGCCACCCTCATGGCGACTGACAGGCCGCCCCCCATGTCTTGCCACTCCAGGCATGCACTTGGTGCACTGGTGCCTGGAGCCACCCCTGGATGTTAACTTCAAAAGAAGTAAATATTTGCTTGTTATTTACATCAACAATACTGTTCACAGGGTAAAGAAAGAGGCAGAATCAGGGCCACTGATTTCAGTGGGACCGTTCATATGGAGAAATACTACTCAGAATAGTACAGGTTCCAGAATCAGGTCCATGATCTTACATAGCTGTATGCACATATATATCTATACTCCCCTATCTCCATTTACCTATGCAAGTGCATAGCTATATAGTCTTAGGTACATGTAACAATTACGTTAGCTGACTGAATATTGCACAATTCCACTCATACATTTTCCGCTCCGCTCATGAATTGTCCATGACCAACTTATGCTTTTTTTGAACATATTCACAGCTAGATTCCTCCTGGCCATTATGCAGGTGCCCACTGGGGATGAATCTCCCCAGGAACTCCCCACTACAGAGCGGGACCACCTTCTACTACACCCTTCATTACACCAGTCTGGGTCCTCTGGTTAGTATGAAAATGGGTTTGGCCATGACCCTGCCTCCTATTTATCTCTTCTTGCCCCCTTTGGGGCACTGTGCACCCTTGCCTGCAATTCTACCTGGCTTATATATGGGCATCGCGATATGGGAGAAGGCTTCCTGTGTTTTTCCCACCACACACTGGACCCTTGATGAATAATTTCTTACGGTGAGATCTTTCCCCCACTGAAGTCAATGGGAAAACTCTTCCTGACTTCAATGGGGCCCAGATTTCACCTGGTGTATATGACCATTCCTCATGGTTACCTAATATTTCAAATGCAAACTATGTTGGTTAGTTTTGATTGGACATGTAGGTCATGTGGTAATCTTCAACTGGATGAATATTATTCTTAGACTCATTTCTGGAGGGAACATTTGCATTTTTATACAAAAAACTCACTGTCTATTTTACAAATATTCTCTAATGTTCACTTGACTTTTGCTGTTTTTAAATGTCCTTCCCATACGATTATTCATAGGATAATAAAAGGAGAGGCACAAACTCTACAGAGGTGAAGTCATTTAAAAGTTTAGGCTGGTACTGCTGGAAGATTTGCTGCAGCAGTCACTCACCTTAGGTAGTTATCGATAATAGTTCTCCAAGATCCATTTAGGCTTTTTTAACTAACTAAATTTATTTTTTCATTTTTGGCAACAACAAAAATCAGTTTTTTCCTCCTACTTTTTAAAATCAAAACATTAACAAAATAGTTATCAATACTTTTTCTTTACAAGCAAAACAGATTATTCAATACACAAAAAATGTGACATCCTTTTCAGTAATGTTTTTGAAAAAGATTTGGGGGAGGGGTCATGAAAAATTTTCAACATCATGAACACGGGTCGGTTTTGAACAGCGCAAAATGAAAATGGCTTCCAAACGTCGGAATTTTCCCACAAAAACAGGTGGTCAATTATCTTTAGCCCTGAACAAGGTGAAGTGCAAGTTGCACAAGCACCACCGAGCATTGTGCTTCACAGCTACCCCTATGGTTGACAATTCCTTCCCTGCTCCTCCTTGCTCTGTGGTAGTAATTTGCAGCTGACCTACACCAGAGGTAAATTACTATCCCTGCTGGCTCAACTGCACAGGCTGGCACATTGGGGGGCTACAGGAAAGGTTCCGCCCCCTCTTTGCCCATCTGCTCTAGATTATTTATTTATATCTCTGCACCTGGAGACTCAGGGTGGAGCTCACTCCGTCTTATTCTCTTTCCTGGTTGAACAGTCCAAGTCACAGTCTAATCCTCAGTAATAATCTGCCCTGACTGCTTTAAAGACATTCTAGGCAGTGGCAGACAAATTGTCTTCCTTGTGCATCCCAAACTCCTTTTTGGGCCAATGGCGGATCCAGGTGTACAAGGAATGCAAGACCAGGACCCAAGCCTACATGCCAAGAAGTGTTTCTCTCTTGATGAAGGAAATGACAGCCCATGTGTAGCAGCCAATGTTTAAACCTCAACATCTTGGTTATTTATTCTTTAAAATGCCACAAACCATAAGTACATATTATAGACAAATCACTTGTCAGAGCTCTTCTTTAATTTAATTAAAGCCATTTTTTATTCATGGAAGTGCAAAGAAGCAACTTAAACAGATAACATGGTTCACACTTGCATAAGATGAAAATAGCCAAACCAAATTTTGGCAAAGTTTATAACAACAAAAAATCCAAGCAAAGACTTGCCAACTTTCATCTCAGCAGAGGTAGAAATACAATAAGTTATACACACAGAGCCTCCCAGTGGAAATTCTTACAGACTTCTAGCTAGAAGGATATTTATAGCACATTGTGGAGGGCTAGCATGCAGGCCTGATTCTCCTCTAACGTATATGCTTGACTTCATTGGTGTTAATCCTGATTTAAACTGGTGTGAGTTCAAAACTAAAGCACACCCCTCAAGTAAGGGTAGTGTGCTGCCCCAGGGGAAGCATCAAGTCTCAGAGACACCCCGAATTTTGTCCTTAAGCATTTACAAATGAAAAATTATACCCACAAGCATACGTGAGCCAATATGTTATATATGCACCTAATTCATATGGATTGTTTCGCAGCTGATCAACTATGTGCTTACCCTTGTCATGATGGAAGTGCAGAGTGTGACGCGCATGATGCCTAAGTGCCTCTGTAGGACTGTTTTCATTCCAATGCATTTTACTAAATCATCCACATACTGTACATCCATGACGAACCACAATGTTATACAGATTCAATTAAAGTTTTCATTAGGCAATCTTCTTTCACAGACGTATTGGAGCATGAGCTTTCGTGGGTGAATACCCACTTCGTCGGATGCATGCATCCAACAAAGTGGGTATTCACCCAGGAAAGCTCATGCTCCAATACGTCTGTTAGTCTATAAGGTGCCACAGGACTCTTTGCTGCTTTTACAGATCCAGACTAACACGGCTACCCCTCTGATACTTCTTTCACAAGTACCCCAAAACCATCCCTGCTCAAAAATATTACCAATTGGACCAAGTCCCTTCTATTCCACATGTATTAGATCATTTCTTTTAAGCAATTGATTTAGGAGAAGCCCCTGGAGTGGTCACTAAGGTGCCAATTCAGCGAAGATCTCAAGTGCATTGCTGAATAGGGATGGACTACAGAATTAGGAGTTTTAGGCCGGCTCACTTAGCTTTACATTGATGCTCTTACGTAAGATGTACAAAGCTTCAAAAAGGGGATTTCTTTTATTGCATGAGTGGTTTTGTCTTACAGTTGTGTGTGTGTTGAGAACATCCATAATCAGGGCTCAAATATAATAAGTGCTACAGGACTGGGTTGGACAGCATACCAAAGAGGAACATGGTAAATATGCCTGAGCAAAGTTTCCAGTGCAGCCTTTGTCGAAGATTCAGCAGGCCAAATATGCCTGTGCAACACTACTAAAGGCTAGTGGAGTTCCAGACATGCGGTTGTATGGAAAGCGTTCACGTACCATGGTGAAGGGCAGCTGTATAAATCCCGAAGGGCTTGTCTACGGGTGGAAGAAGCCTGGAGTACAGTAGCTAATGCTGAGCACCTAGTGCGTGCTAGCTAGTCCGCACTAATCCTCCATGGGGACACACTTACTCCACACTTTGGAATTGTATTAAGCCAAAGCCCACAAAGGCACTTGCTGTGCAGAGCAAGAACATCCCTTTGGGGAGTTAGGGTGAAGTGGGTGATGCACTTTAAATTCACACCCTAGCTCAGTCTGCACTAACCTCCCCAGGCAGACAAGCCCTAAGATAGACAGATAGCTGCACATATGGAAGGGCAGACAAAATTGGTATTCAACATCTTTATTGATGCTGATGGCTCGTGAGAAGGAAGGAACTCTCAGAGCCTGGCTAGTTTGCAGGGCTGGCCATTGAAATCGGGTGGGAGGACCCCCCCATACTCCCAAACCGTTTCACCTGCAAGCTGAACAAGTGCAATTTGGAATCAGTGAGACACAACAAGCAGAGGAGCCCATTAAACCATTTTCACAGAGGCCCTGTCCCGAGTAAAACCACACACTAATTTTGTAACGCCAGTGTTCTTTCACAGCTGATAAGGTAAGTGGGCAATAATTTAGCAACTTTACCTTTAAAGTTAACCAAGCTTATCATTGTGGAATCCCTTACAGTGTTCAGAGAGTCCATGATTTAAACAATACATTAAACCCCCATCTGCTGCATCTCATTGACAATATTATGCAAAGTACATGTTCGTAACTCACTCTCACTCGCTTCTGCAGCGTCTGTGGGTAGCAAACATATGTTTCCTTTTCCTTGCCTCTCCTGGGCCATACCCAATCCCCTATAAAAAAAAAAAGTGGGAATTTTATTTAATTTTCTGTGTGTTTTTTAAATATATAAATCCGATTTGGAATTCCAAAGTCTAATGCTTCATTGCTATAATGGCAACAGCACTAATTTCAGGCCAATTTGTGCAGGGAACACCCCCTTTTCTGTGCTAAAGCCTAACTTACCCCATTCTGCCAGGGCCATAGGAGGCTGAAAACAGAGCTGAGGATAAACATGACACAGGGCTGTGCAAACTTGGCAGCAGGGCGGGTGAGTGGTATAAGAGCCCCATGTCGGCTCTCCTGCCCACTGGAGGATCAAGCCTTGCACATGGGTGATCCTCCCTGAGCCAGTTAAATGAGCTTTACAGCTAGAATAAGTCAGCAGTGAGGATCCAACCTGAATCCTATCAACTATTCCTATAAAGAGAGCAGAGCCCAAATAGTTAGCATGCCAAAAAAGCCAACAGGAAGGTAAGTATCTACTGGTTCAGGAGAGTATCTAGTAGGAAAGGAGAGTTGTATCCTGTTGCTAGGCAATCGGGGTTTGTTGGGTTTTTGTTTTTAAGAGATACCTCCCTTTCTTCAAGGGAGCAGTACTTTTTTATCTGTATACTGCGAGAAATAGTTAAACAGGAGGAGACAGACTTGTGGGAAATAAACAGCATTAGAAGAACTGGGAAAAAAAGAGTTTGGGTCCTTTAAGAAGGGAAAGGAACTGCTGCCTAGAAGCCCATCAGTTTTTTGGTCTTCCAGTCATATCTCTGTCAGTTTTATGGGTGTTGAGCACAGATCATGATCCATCCCCGCTTTTATTCAAAGCTCTCCTGTCGTACTTTAACCACATAACATGGGAATTTGAATTCATGACCAGGCCGACAGGACTTTCTCCTAGACAATTTGAAGTTGTTGTCAGAAACATGTATTTCCCTAGTTTACAAAAGGGGACCTGTGCCGCCATTCATACCAGTGCAAAGTGGGAATCAGAGTAATGATGTTTACACTGATGACAATAACCACACAAAGTACAAGGCAGTGTATCATCAGGATCAAGGAGTCTGATGTGACCTAAAACATTAATGTTCCAATAACTTCGTCATTCTAAATGGTCACCCTTGATCTCTTCTTACAGTATTATTACTATAGACAAATTTTGCCCTTGATTACTCCAGATTTATACCAATGTGACTCCATTGACTACAGTGGAACTGTTTCAGATTTTTCCCAGTATAGCTGAGGTCTCCTCTGTGTTAATCCACCAGGACTACAGGTGCATTAGGTATACTCTTTATGGGTAAATTGGTAATGCTGCATTTCTGGAATCTGTATTTTGTTGAAAATCTCCCTTCCCTTTGACCCTTAAAAAAGTTTTGGGTCTGACCTCAGACCTGGATATTAGAATAATTATGGCATTTCTAATGCACTTGTTTGGTTACTTAAACTGTACACACAGCAGTCCTGGAAAAATCAGGATACACTTCTTAGTTTCCTTACTTCATCACTTTTAGCGATTGCATTTTAAAGTATTGCCAGTTCTCATGATTTTATGAGTTTTGCAATATTTGATGTTTTTCCTAAAGTCTCAGCTCCTGGAGTTCTGTGATTAGATTAGAATCTCAGATCTCAGCTTTCATTAAAACTAAACAAGTTTTTAAGCTCTCATGGAAAAAACTTGCAAATGTGGACCCTAACAGCTCAAAAACCAGAAGGCAAATAAAATAACCCCCCAAATTATCATGTTTGTAACCTTATGATTTTTAAGCCAATGTCATGATTTTTTAGATGCTGACTCCATTTTTCAGTGTTTGGTGCTGACAATATTGATAGTCCTATATGAGACAGCTGGAGATACAGATAGGAGATCTGAAATCAGCTGACAATTTAGGAGTGTGCAGGCCAGTTAATAAGGTTAGTGGCATGGTAGAACTCAGGGAGACTTCTAAGTCTCATGAGAGCACTCCAGAGCCTCAGAAACAAGAGTTAAACTCAGTCATGCAGCCCATGGGATGTAACCTATCATTAAATCAGCTTCCGTACCAAATAACTGGAGAGTAGCTAATGTGATGCCAATTTTTTTTTTAAAAATGTTCCAGAGGTGATCCTGGCAATCACAGGCCGGTAAGCATAACTTCAGTACCAAGCAAACTGGTTGAACTAGAGTAAAGAACAGAATTTCAGGTACATTGATTAACACGATTTGAGAGAATCAACATGGTTTTTGTAATGGGAAATCATGCCTCACCAATCTATTAGAATTCTTTGAGGTGGTCAACAAACATGTGGACAAGGGTGATCCACTGGATATAGCGTACTTGGCCTTTAAGAAAGCCTTTGACAAAACTCCTCACCAAAGGCTCTTAAGCAAAGTAAGCAGTCCTGGGAAAAGATGGAAGGTCCTTTCCCAGATCAGTAACTGGTTAAAAGATAGGAAACAAAGGGTAGGAATAAATGTCAGTTTTCAGAATGGAGAGAGGTAAATAATGGTGTCCCCCAAGGGTCTATAATGAGACCTGTGCTGTTCAACATATTCATAGATAATCTGGAAAAAGGGGCAAACAGTGAGGTAGCAAAATTTGCAGACAATACAAAATTACTCAAGATAGTTAAGTCCAAAGCTGACTGTGAAGAGTTACAAAGGGATCTCACAAAACTGGATGAGTGGGCAACAAAAGGGCAGATGAAAGTAATGCACATTGGAATTATACATATAAAATAATATGGGGTCTAAATTAGCTGTTACCACTCAAGAAAGAGATCTTGGAGTCATTGTGGATAGTTTGCTGAAAACATCTGCTCAATGTGCAGCGGCCGTCAAAAAAGCTAACAATGTTACAAACCATTAGAAAGGGATAGATAATAAGACAGAAAATATCATACTGTCATTATATAAATTGATGGTACCCCCAAAACTTGAATACTGATGCAGTTCTGTTCAGCCCATCTCAAAAAAGATATATTAGAACTGAAAAAGATACAGAGAAGGCCAAAAAAAAATGATTAAGGGTGTGGAAGTGCTTCCATATGAGAAGAGATTTTAAAAAATGGAACTTTTCAGCTTGGAAAAGAGATAACTTAGAGGGGATATGATAAAAATCTATAAAATAAAAAAGTGCTGCCTGGCCAGAGGATCAGGGAGAAACACAGATCAGATCGTTGATAATATTCTACTGCTCTCATTAATTCGTCTAAGATCAGACTCTAAAATCCTCAAGGTAGGATGATGGGCCAGATCTTTAGCTGGTGGTGTAAAATAGGGTAGCTCCGTCAACTTCAATGTACCTATGTTGACCTACACCAGAGGAAGATCTGGCCCCATCTTTTTTATATCCATCTCTGAGGTGCTCGCTCATTTTGAGGTGCTCTAGAAATAATTAACAACAGACATGGGGTGGGGAAAGAGAGATAGCACATGCAGGAGAGTGCGCACAGGAGACCAGGACAGCATCAGCAAGGGCACAGCATACACGTTAACACAGTTCAGTGCTCTCCAGGCAGCATGGATACTGACGTGCTTTCCTGCGAGCCAGTTCTACTAGGCTGCTCCAGTTGCTGCATGTTGGGCTTAGTCTTGAATTGCTGTAATTTTAAACCCTTGGGACCTTAGTCACTCTGGGTTTCTCCAGCTGTGCACTGGCGTAACTACTGGGAGGGAAATGTATACTATTATTTTGGGTCCAGTGCAGGGGTGAGCAAACTACGTCCCATCAGGTCTTTGGATCTGGCCCATGGGATTGCCACACCTGTGGCGCCGCGGGGCTAAGGCAGATTCCCTGCGCTGCTCCCGGAAGCGGCCAACACCATGTCCCTGCAGCTCCTGGGAGGCGGGGGGCAGAGGGCTCCGCGCACTGCCCTCACCTGCAGGCACCGCCCCCTGCAGCTCCCATTGGCTGGGAATGGGGAACCACAGCCAATGGGAGCTTTGGGGGAGGTACCTGCAGGCCAGGGCAGTGCACAGAGCCCTCTGCTCCCCGCCAGGGGTCGCAGGGACGTGGTGCCGGCCGCTTCTGGGAACGGCGCGGTGGGGTCAGGGCAGACAGGGAGCCTGCCTGATCACTGCTTGGTGCCTCTGCCACCCCAAAGCCACTCAAGATAAGCAGCGCCGGGCCAGAGCCAGCATCCCAAACGTCTCCTGCACCCCGCACCCCAACCCCTGCCCTGAGCCCCCTCCTGCACCCCAACCCCCTGCCCTGAGCCCCCTGCCACACGCTGCACCATTCCTGCACCCCAGCTTCCTGCCCTGAGCCCCCTCCTGCACTCTGCATCCCAACCCCCACCCTGCCCCCCCGCACTCTGCATCTCTCTCCTGCACCACAACCCCCTGCCATGAGCCCCCTGCCACACCCTGCACTGTTCCTGCACCCCAACCGCCTGCCCTGAGCTCCTTCCTGAACACCACACCCCCTCCCAAATCCCGCATTCCGTCCCGCACCTGAGCCCTACATTCATGGCCCTGCATGCAATTTCCCCACCCAGATGTGGCCCTCGGACCAAAATGTTTGCCCACCCCTGGTCTAGAGAGACCCAAATGGAGAATTTCCATTTCAATTTTTAAAACCTGAGAAAGAGAAAGGCACATGCTCAAACTAACATCACACTAATTAAGGCAAATGGGGCCAACCAGGTCTTAAACAAAGGGAGGTCTGTTTACTTCAAATTTACATGTAAACTGTAAACAGTCCTCAGCCAACAAAAGGGGGAAGGCAGGATACAAAGGAAATCTACATGTCAGCAAACAGGGGCAAGGACAAACAGCATGGGATTTCTTTCAGCAGGAGACGTCATGCTGCCTTGCTCTCAGCTGGAAAGAACATCAACCTAGGAGTCACTCTCGAGAGCTTGCATTTCAAAGGGGGAAATGAGCTGTAAAAGTGAGGGGTAAACACCCCAGGTGGCTCTCCTTGTCTCTCTCTTTGCACCTAAGATGACAACAGAAACAGCCGCTGGACTTTGTGGAAGAGATTCTGACCTGAAGAGTTTGGTCAGTAATGCTTTTGGAAGCATGAGAGAAGAACTGTATCTAGAACCAAGACTAGTCTGTCAAGTTTATATTGGCTGGCTAACTCCATTTCAGGCAGCCAGTTATCATGTTCCTTTACTGGGAAAATAGGCCTAATATCTTTGGACGGTCCAGGAGATTGCTGGACAGAACATACATTTTTAGGGGAAAATATGGTATTGGGAGTGTGTTGGGGTCACCCTGCAGTAGTAACCCAGGCTGGCAAGAGCCAATGTGTGACCAGAGTGTGGCTGGCAGGTTGCAGTTACACACAGACACTCAGGAGCACCCGCATGCTGGTGGCTATCTCTGAACATCCAGGTTGGGAGCTACAGCAGCAAAGCATTGTAAGGCACCCAAGGTTGCAGGGCAGGGGTGTCACAGCCCCTCACAAGTCTGGATTGCATCGCGGAATGTCACAACCATCCCAATGAAATAAGCTGTACAGCAACAGTACAATTTTGTCAGTGCTAACGCATCTACGCTAGGGGTGTTTGCCAGCACAGCTATGTCAGTCACAGATCAAACCATCACACACCTGACTAACATAGCAACACCAGCAAAAGCCTGTAGTGCATATCTGGCATCTGCTGTATCACTATTCTTGGCCCATTCCAACTAGCTTCTAAGCAGGACAAGGAGACATGCAGCTTTGGAAAATTAATACCATTACAATGTGGTATCCATTCTGGTTGAGATTATCAGAGACACCCAAACTATTTGGATTCCCAGTTAAAATGCACACCATTTTGCTTCTTTCCTCAATGACAATAGCAGCATAAAAAAGTGCTTATCGAAACAATCCAAGCCTCAATATTGCGTTATCTACTATCACAATCCAGCTATGACACCTGGCAGTTCTACGAGAACACTTCAATTCCTGCCTCTTTCCTACCTCTTTCTCATCACAACATCCCCAGATCTCAGTCTCTCTCTCTCTCTCCTCCTCATCCCTCTGGATGTCCCCATCTGTGCTCCACTTTTCTCTTGCTTTCTCTCTTCTCCTCCATCTACTGGTATTTAACAGACTTTTAGATCTCTCCATCTTCATTACAATTGCCACTATCTTTAGCTTCAATACATGCATGGGCCACCAGTGAAAAGCAAAACCCTGGTAGTCAACATCAATCACGGCCTGTCCATGTATAGAACTGAAACTAAAGATAGAGGCAATGGTAACAATATCCAGATTAAGGAACGACTTGGCTGGCTGACGAATGGGTTGGAACGCTCTTCGGTTTGGCCTTTGGACAGGGCTGCACAAAGGTTTTTGGGAGCCAGAGGCAAAATCTGAAACTGAGTGACACTGCCCCCAACTCACTTTAAAAAAAAAATTGCCGTGGAGATGAAAGAGGCCATGACAGAAGGGTGGCTGGGCCAAATCTGAGTGGCGCTGCAGCCCTGCGTGCCAGATGGCACCACCGCTCATTCAAATTCCACAGGTTTAGAGGCCCTCTCAAATGAGGCGGTGGCCTGAGGCAAGCTGCCCCTTGCCCTGCCTACACCCCCATCCCCTGGGCCCTCCTGCATTTGGGTAACGGATGGGATTCTCAAAGGGCTCTCCCACCGACACCCCTCTCTGCTATAGCAATCTGCCAATCAGACCCTTCCAGGGCAGGAAGAGAGCTTTCCTGAGGCTGTAAGCTAGTGCCCTACAGGGCCCAAATACATCGTACTATGCCAGGGGGAGTGTGTAAACTGCAGAAGGAGCCCCTAGTTGACACTGTGATTCAGAGACTCCTCTCTGAGACACAATCCCTCCCCTGCTCCCCCCCTTGCTCCAAGGCAGTAATAATTTACTGGTGCCCTACACCAGCAGTGTATTAGGGCCCCCCACAACTACAACTCAGCTGCTCTGGCTAGCACACTAGTGGGGATGGTACATTGCCTCTGTCCTCCCTGCCCTAGTGACTCCAGTGGGAGTAAATGGAATATAGCACCCACCTACCGCTGCTTACGCAAACCCAGGGAACCAGTACAGGGGAGTGAAGGGCGTGGGGGGGTTACTTTCCCTTATGCCCTTGTATGTGCAGTTTGAGTAATAATCTGGTCCTATATAAGTAATTAAACAGACAATTTATTAAGTATCTGCAACCTCCTAGCAACTCCTAGGGGTTGTAAAGGATGCATCTGAATCACATTACTCATTACCTTTTGCTACTTACAGGTACAGAAAATTATCCACGAGTAAACGATTACCTAGGTCATAAATTACCTACAAAAATTTGGGCTGGGTTTTTTGCCAATCACCATTCCAATTAATTAACCAAAAGTGACTGACTGGCTTTTGACCAACTATTTTCTCATCAGTATTCAGTACCACTTCCAACAGGATGAAGAAGGGAAAAAAATCCCTGGAAAGGTTAGAGAGAGAGAGAGAGATTAGACAACATGAAGGCAGACAAGGAAAAATGGTTCTGAATTTTACAGTGGAGCCTTCTCTTTCTTGTTTGCATCCACACTCAACTACAGAACTGGCATGTGTGGGTGTGACCTGCAGATAAACCATCGTACCATCAATACACACAAAGCAGTTATTGTATCTGTCATGCTTTTCGATCTGGGGCTTGAATTGTATCAATGGAGAAAGGAAAGAGAAGATATTTTGTAATTGTTGGACGCATCAGGAAGATTTTTAGGGTGGGTTATAGACAGGGCAACCAGATAGCAAGTGTGAAAAATCAGGACACTTTGTGTGTATGTGTGTGTGGGGGGGGTATAGTTGCCTGTATAAGACAAAGCCCCTAATATTGGGACATCTGGTCACCCTAGTTACAGAGCGTGAGAAAAAAAATCACACTTGCACATGCAGGCCAAGATTTTCAAAAAAGTGACTAAGGATTTTGAGTGCCTCGGTTCTGAGGTACCCCCCTCAAACACTTAAAAGGAGTCTGATTTTCACCAGCCATATGCTTGGCACTTGCTGAAAATCAGGATCCTTTGAGTCGTCTCGGGTTAGATATGGAAAAATTCAGCCCTTCTGAAAACGCAGCCTCGAATGTGCATATTTGCTGAATGACAGTTTTAAAATGTGCACTGACGTTTTAGGACCAGGCACACTGAATAGTAAATAAATCCTCATAGTTCCCAGTTGAACTAGCACTGCATTCTCAGTTATGCATAGGGATTTTTTTACATGCTGGAGTGTGCTGGGAACATCTGTAATGACAAGATTTCGTTAGTAACTAGGTGGTGTAGTAAACAAAATCTGTAAACAGACATTCACCTACATAGCCCCGGCTTATTATCTTACATGCTGCAGGGACCACTAATGAATCCATAAAGTAGACAGAGAGAAACTCAGAGAGAGAAAAGTTACTGATCCAAAGCACATTGACGTTAATGGAAAGACTCACAATTATTTCAATAGGTTTTCGATCAGACCCCATGGTTGTAATTATTAGCTGCACCCAAAAAGACAACTGATTCTTTACAAATTCAAACAGTAGTTTTTTCACCTAAACCTTTGGCTACAATATCCCCGCCTTTCAGCTACAGGCGATTTAAAATAAGCCATTGATACACAATGCAGTGTGCCATAGAATCATAGAACCATAGGCTCAGAAGGAACCACAAGGGTCATCTAGTCTAGCCCCCTGCCAAGACACAGGCTTTGTTGGATGTAAACCATCCCAAACAAATGGCCATCCAGCCTCTTTTTGAAAATCTCCAGTGACGGAGATTCCACGACTTCCCTAGGCATCCGTTCCATTGTCCTACTGTTCTTACAGTTCGGAAGTTTTTCCTGAGATTTCAATCTAAATCTGCTCTGCTGTAGTTTGAACCCATTCACTCTTGTCCTGCCCTTTGTGGCAAGAGAGAACAATTTTTCCTCCATTTTTTTATGGCAGCCTTTTAAATATTTGAAGTCCACTATCATGTCCTCCCTTAATCTCCTCTGTTCCAAACGTAACATACCCAGTTCCTTCAGCCTTTGCCCATATGGCTTGCATTCCATCCCTTTTGATCATCTTTGTCACTTGCCTCTGGGTCCTTTCCAGTTTCTCTACATCATTTCTATATAGTTATGACCAAAATTGGACATAGTACTCCAGCTAAGGCCTAACCAACGCCACGTAGAGCAGTACTATCACCTCATGGGACTCGCATGCTATGCCTCTGTGAATGCTACCAAAAATTGCATTTGCTTTTTTTGCAACAGCATCGTAGCGTCAAGTATTTATTACTACAACAAACCTCCCCTTTCCTTTATGCCTTCGGTGAACAGTTTGAATGAGTGTATCTGAACCACTACAAATTATCAACACTAGAAACAGGGGTGAAGTATTCAGAGAACACCCTCTGGAGAGAGAGACAAATTCCTTCGGAATCTTTGCAGCTTGTCACTAGGATGTGTGTCTTAGGGGAAGGGGAAAAAAACAGAGTGACACAAACACCCTGTACTGCAGACAGCCCAACAACGATGCCTGGAATAAAGAATCCATTTGAAAAAAAAAAGTTTACATTGGCTTTCAGGGAGATGCTTCTTCCCAAGTCAGGACAACTACCCTCCTCTGTTATAAACAGAAGTATCCATTTAGCTGAAAAGGGATTGAAAAATTTAATTGGCAGTGATTTTTAGTACTAGTTCTTGAAAAAGTTTATACTCCTCATGTATTTCAGGAAAGATATATCAAAACTATGAGCTCTGACAAAAAACAGTGGTTAGCAATTGTGACAGAATATACCCCTATGCCCACCCTACACACCATTGTAATAATGTTTGTACAAGGTATGCCTTGTGAGGGATCATTTAAAAACTCAACTTGCTGATCAATATCATCATGGTGAAATGCACAGCAATATTATATGTAACCTCACGAACATGAGCTGAAATCATGACTGAAATACGCTTCCCAGGTAAGTCTGGAGAGTGGGTAAACCTGTTCCTCAGAGACAAAGGGCAAGCTGACATCTCAGCCAAGTGTCAACAAGGTTGATGGCCCACTAACCTGCTAAGTGGCCATTCTTTGGCAAGGAAGGGGCAAAAATCTACATTTTAAAGCAAAGAAACAGCATGGAGTTACCTTTCTTCATCAGACAATCGCCTTGCTCCTAGCTGGAAATGCTTCTCAAAGTGTGTGTGAAATAGGACTATAAAAAGAAGGGGCAGACACCCAAGACACCCCTCTCCCCCCATCTGTCTCTGGCATTGCACCTAAGATGATAAAGAAAAACAGCTGTTGGACTCAGGGGGTGCAGGGGTGGTCCTGACCTGAGAGTTCGGGGTCAATAATCTGCTGGTGCATGTGGTGAGAAAGTTTGCTTTGCACCAAAGATGTTTACTAGTATCTACTTAAGAAACTATTTTATCCTTATTTTTTCTTGCAACCATTTCTGACTTTTATTCCTCATAACTTATAGTCACTTCAAATCTCTCTGTAGTTAATAAACTTGTTTTACTGATTTATCTAATCCAGTGTGTTTAAATTGAAGTGTCTGAGTATTCTATTTAAAATAATAAGCTGTCATATTATTCCCTTAAAGGAATAACAGACTTAATGTATTTGTACTGTGTCAGGAGAGGGCTGGGGGGTAGAGGACATAGATTTCTGGGGGAAGATGTGAGACTGGGGGTATGTTGGGGTCACCCTGAAGTATAACCCAGGCTGCTAACAGCCAAGTATAGCTAGCTAGCTGTAGCACACATAAAGACATAGCTGGGAGTGATTTACATACTGGAGGTTTCAATAGCAAGGCATTGTTATGGGCACCCCAGGTTAGAGGGCAGGGGTGACAGCCCCCACTAGTCTGGACTGTACCCCAGCTCTGTCATTACAGGCTTTTCAGGGGAAAGCATCAGGGCACTTTATTTCACAACAAACAGTTAATAAAGAAAAATCAATGAAGACAATCTAGTACCTTCCACTGTACCTAAAAACATTGTTTTTAAAAAGTTTTTCTAGTGGCATTTTCTGTCATTGATCTATTAAAAAGGGAACAAGATATTTCATTGTATAAAGTAAAAAAAAAGTATATAGCCCTGTCAGTGTCTATTAAATACTGTGTATGCTAGATATTACTTGCATATCCATATAAGTATCAGAGGGGTAGCCGTGTTAGTCTGGATCTGTAAAAGCAACAAAGAATCCTGTGGCACCTTATAGACTAACAGACGTTTTGCAGCATGAGCTTTCGTGGGTGAATACCCACTTCTTCGGATGCATTCTCTTGCATCCGAAGAAGTGGGTATTCACCCACGAAAGCTCATGCTGCAAAACGTCTGTTAGTCTATAAGGTGCCACAGGATTCTTTGTTGCATATCCATATAATTAAGTCAAAGGCTAAACCTTTGTAGAAGCAGTAAGCAGAATAAGGGGATAAAACTAATGCTGCTCCTGAGGGTAGCAGATCCAGGCTTAAATAATAATTAGAAATGGGATTCAGTTGTAAAGATTAGATCTACTTTTTCCCACGGTTTCATGGTGTTTCGATCCAGCATTTTAGTTCTGGCCCATATCTGGTAATTATATGCCAGTGTGACAGTTTGTACCCTTATATTCACCCCTTTAACCAGACTATGATAAATTTTGTACAGAGTATGCCTTGTGAGGCATAGGCACCGACTCCATGGGTGCCCCGGGGCTCAAGCACCCACAGAAAAAAACAGGGGGTACTCAGCACCCACCAGCCACAGCTGTTTGGCAACTGACAGGAGGCGCCTGTAGGAGGGCAGAGAGCAGTGAGCAGCAGGGGGACTTGGGGTAGGGGTGGAGCAGGGGCAGTTAGAGGCAGAGTGAGGGCAGGGCCTTGGGAGAAGGGGCAGAGTGGGGCCGGAGCCTTGGGAAGAGCAGGAGTGGAGCACCAACTGGGAAAAATAAAGTCAGCACCTGTGTTGTGAGGTATAGTTTGAAAACTCATAATTTGCTGATCATTATGGTCCTGGTAAAATACGCGTGGCCACATTGCATGTAAAGTTCTAAGAGTCCTCTGTATGGTATTACTAATACATATTCCAAGTCTGGAGAGCAGCCATAAACCAGTTCCTCAGAAACAAAAGGGAACCTGACACCTCAGCCAGGTGTCAAGGAAATCAAATAGACCATCATCTGGTTACATGGCTACTCTTCAGCAGGAAAGAGGATGTGGGTGAAAAATACACTTCTTGACAAAGAAACAGCTTGGGGTTCCCATCCACACAGACTTTCTTTCTCCTGAATTTCACCTGGAGATGATTCTCAAAGAAGAGAAAGAACTAAAAGAAGGGAAAGCAGATTCCCCAAATGATCTCTCCCTTTCGCTCTACCCATGGCATTGACAACACTTGAAGAACAAAGGAAGCAGCACTGGACTGAGGGAGGGATCCTGACTGAAAGAAATTCAGCCAGTAAGACTGCTGGAACATGTGGTGAGAGAAACCTTTGCTTTGAATTCACTTAGCTTGTTAAGTTAGGCATTAGCTGCATTTTACTTTTATTTTTTTTAACCAATTCTGACTTTTATGCCTCATTACTTGTAGTCACTTAAAATCTAGACTTCTGTAGTTAATAAACTTGCTTTACTGTTTTATCTAAACCAGTGTGTTTGGACTGAAGTGATTGGGAAGCTCCATTTGGGATAACAGGATTTGTGCATATCATTTTCTGTTAATAAAATGATGGACTTTATATGAGCTTGTATTGTCCATGTGAGAGCTGGGCAGTACAAGACGCACATTTCTGGGGAAAGTCTGAAGAGTCAGAATTTGCTGGTGTTGTTCTGCAGTGTATTGCATGAGTGGCTGGCTGTAGCAGTCTCACAATATAACTAGGAGTAACCTATATGCTAGAGGCTGTGGGAGAGCAGACCAGGGGTGGTAGCTCTCATAGTGAAGCTGTGTAAAAGGCACCCGTGGCTGGAGAACTGAGGAGACAGCAATTCATTGGTCCAGATTGTATCCTGGGGAATGTTACACCCAGATCATAACAATGGAGGTTCTTAAAAGATGTAATACACAAAACCAGATCCAGAGCGGGTGCATATCAGTGTAGCTATTCGCTTAGCATCTGACCTACAGCTCTGATAACACTGAGATCTTAATACTTTTTTTTTTAAAGTCATGAGGGGAATAAAACGTTTAAAGGATTCCAAAGTTAATGGCACAACTTTCCACTGATTTCAATAGACTGTGGATCAGGCCCCCCCCAAAAAGAAGTTCTGTAAAACATTTCCAAGACAACAATTTTCCAGCATATACACCTGTACATAGAAGGTGGAGAATACTGGTATTTGGAAACAAATACCTGGAAAAACTTCTAGTTTGCTGCGAGATTAAGGTAAATTGGAGAGGAGAAAGATTTGCTAAACTTTGAACTATATTTATATCTCTCCTACCGAGCAAACAACATTCCTGTCTCTCATTGAAGTGTCATTCGCTTGTTTATTCCAATAATCTTTAATTAACAACAAATGTTTTGGCTACTTACAACTTGCATAGTTTATTAAACCATATGCACTTTATGAGGTTAACTTAAAATTGCATTCATTAAAAGAATTCCATACGGTACCATATGAAGAAAAAAATTGGATTTAACTTTAGAAAATGCGCTGGGAGTGTTAAATAGATCCAGATTGTCAGAAGTCCTTAGCCACCACTTTTGGGGCCAGACTTTCAGAAGAGCTCAGGCTCTCGTTTAGGTACCTATATGAAGTGGCCAGATTTTAAAGAGAGCTCAGCACCCAACAGATCCAGCTGAAAACAAAATCTGGCCACATCATTTAGGCACCTAGATGCTAAATGGGAGATATTGGATGCTGAGCTCTTTTTGAAAAAAACTTCAGATCCCACAGATAGAAACATATCATAGCGTCCCTCTCTTATGTGGCGCAGAAGGCTGCAGACAGGCTGAAATCACAGAGGCAAAATTTGGGGGCGAACATGGAGGGGAAATGCTCTTTCACATTAGGATCCCATACTGCATGTGCACTTCACGTCTCTCTTTGCCCTCTAGGGGCTTGAATTCCCATTGCCTTGTCCCTTGGGTAGTCACTTACACTTGTGCAAAGTGAACATAGAACTCTACCATTCTGATCTGGGCCTGTTTGCGCAGAAGTAACTAAACTACGTGAGGTGCAATGCAGCGGAGAATGGAAGTCACAAAACTCCCCCTGAAACAAAAAACCTGGTTCCTGCACAGCTTAACCACTGAGGTTCTGATATAACTTCTGGCAGATTTCCAGTTGGTGCAAGGTTCTGAGGCCATACACAGTCTGTTCATTCTGTATCATTAGCAACCCTGCCTCAGAGAGGAGAGCACAGAGTAGCTCTTTGCAGCAATAAGGTATGCATTTGCTCTTCCTACTGCTTTTCATGCAGAAGGAGTAGATACTGTCTAGTGTAAGTGAGAATATTCCTCCCTGTACAAGTCTACATAAAGGATGGATGGAATTATGCTGAAGGCATTGTAGTGAGATTCAGGAGGTTTGGCTCTGCCACAGATTTTCGGAGTGACTTTGGGTAAGTCACTTTGCACCAGATTTTTAAAGCTATTTAGGCATGTAGAGAAACTTTCAAAAAGCACCTAGTCACCTAACTCCCATTTGAAAATTCCATTAAGTGTCTACCTGCATCTTTAGGTGCCTAACTAGCTTTAAAAATCTGGCCCTTGATCTCACCGTGCCTCTGTTCTGCATTTGAAAAATGCGGATAACACCACTTCCTTGCACCTAACCTCTGCCTTTCTTGCTTGTTTAGATTGTACAGTATTTGGGGAAAGGCCCTAATCTCTGCAGGGACATCTAGATACAATAAATTAATAACAATATGCTATTTTTTTTTAATTCTGTAGGACCATGACAATAGTCAAGCATAGTTTGAGAGTCGTTTCCAGCTTCTTATTTTAATTCTCTACTTCCTTTTTTTTTTTAATTCCTTCTTTCTTAAAGAACCCTACATAAATAAAGGAGAGAGAGAAAAGCAGCAACAGCCAATGGCTATTTGGTGGCATAAGAAATCGGACTCTAAGCTCGTATCCTGCAATATAAAACTCTTGGTTTGGGCAGAGTCCGGCTGGAGGCAATGGGGCTCTGTGCAAGCAGAGTCTGCCTGCATGCATCACATTGCCTGATCAGGACCTGCCTTTGTAAATTACCATTGTGATATGGTTATCACTGGTTTATTTCTCCCTTCTTTTTTTTTTTTTAATTCTCAAGGTCACTTTTTATTTATTCATCCATCCGTGTCGTGTTTGTGGTACAATAGCCTCCTAATCCCAGGGCTGGTTTCTTAACTTTAAATTAGTTTCCAATAAAGCAGAGCTTGTACCGCTCAGGAAAAGCAGCATTGTTTTTAATACACTTGTAACTAATGCTGCTGGTCCTTGGGGAGGTTCAAAGGACCTCAAAGGCAATAGTTCTCTGCCCGGGAGCAAAGAAGCCATTACAGCTTGTACTAGAAGATTTAATAGGTGTCATAATTTATCATGTAAACCGAAAAGTGTTTCTTAATTAAGTGCGTACGTTAATGAATTTTTTAATTTGATCCCTGTAAGTACCTTGCTATACTAATTGCAATATTCTACACATTAGTCATCCGCTGTTGCCCTTGGCTATTTTCTACCCTGAGAGGGAGAGAGCAAGCTTTTCAGTTAAAGTTCATTTAACTCTTTCCACCCAACAAATTAAATTTCCTGTTACTCACCCTGGAGAGTGACAGCTGCATTTCATTCCTGCAGAGCTCGGAGGCTGCTGGTCTGCATGTCTGTAGGCCTGGGTTTGTGCATGTTACTATTAGGCAGGGAATAGAGAGAAATGGAGAAGTCCATTGATCCATCCATTGGGGCAAAATATTGCTTTGCATTATTAGAGACGAAGAACTTGTTCATGGTTCTGGGGCTAAAGGAAAGACTGTTTGAAACTACGTTACAGGACTATATCAAAGCACACCAGGGATGCTTTAGTGCACACCAGCAGGGTCTAAACAGACTAATTAATGTGTAGCACGCTAGCGCATTTTAGAAACAACATCCCTGTAGCCTGCATTACCCAACTGTGTACATGAGCCCTTAGGTGCTTGAGTCTGGGGCCTACGCACCCAAGTGCCTTCGAGATCTGGGCTGGAATCACACAGCAGGTCAGGACAAAGCCAAAAACAGAACCTAGGTGCCTTGATTCTCACTCAAGTACCCTACCCTCTAGGTCAAATTGCCATTATACCCTGTGTAAAAGTGGCATGTGTGATCGCAGAATCGGTCATTACTCAAGCAGAATCAGTAAACTCTAATTAACATCAGTGGCAGCTCTACCTGGAAGCTGAAAGAGGAATTTCAGGATTTGGTCCCAACTCTATTTTTCATTGAGAATTCTAAGCCACAGAAAATACTTTTCTTAGAAAAAAAATCACCATTTGTGATCTGCCCACTGACAGAGAGGACTCACCTGCAGCCACTGTGCTTCTTTCCCAGCTTTCCCCACCTCCCCCAAATTAAATGGTCATAATACGACACACTGGTATGTTTTCCTCTCAATATGCATCTATGTAATTCAATTAAAAATAATGAGAGTTTTCCACCTGCATCAAAAGGAATGACTTCATAATATTCATCTAGGAGTTATGCCCAGGGGGCTAGATCCTCAGCAATTGTAAATCAGTGAAGGCAGTGGAGCTTCGCTGACTGACAACAGTGAGGGTCTGACCACATTCACTTTCTACTGCTGCAGAATCCAGTCCAGTGCTGTTAACTATGAATTGTAATACAGTACAGGAAAGCAAGATAAAATACAGCACGGTTACACGCCCTTCACCAGTTGTAACTATTGTACTTACTTTAGCCTGCATAATATGCTTACGTCTGTCACGCATTTGAATAAAAACCTTATTAATAAAAAGAGAGTTTCCCCAACGTTCTTAACAGAGGCTCATCCCCAGCTAGTTTTGCAAAAATAGCTTTTGAGTGAAATGGGGAAAATATTTTGCAATATTTAAGCAGGGCATTTTAAGAGTGATGGAAATAGGTGCTCAAATCCCATAGACATTCAATGGGAATCAGGTGCCTATCTCGGTTAGACTCCTTTTAAAAATGATTAAGGCTGGAGTTTTCGAGATCGCTTACAGTTACAGGAGTTATAGGACTTCGCCCTGGAATGATTCCAACAGCACAAGGTATTTTTCTCTTTTCACCCACAGGTTATTATTGCAAAGAGAGGAATGTGGTACACCGTTAAGGTGATGAACTCAACTGGACAACGCAAATGCATGTGATTTACTACACGCACTAGTCTTTGCAGGATCAGGGCCTAAGCGGCATAATCAATATGCCTGTATTTACTTCTCAGCATAGAAAAGGCAAAAGAAATCGCTGTTTCCTGTCTGACGAGCTATACTTCATCCACTTGTTTCTTATAACTCTGGGTTATGACTCAAAAGGTGACTTTGTTGTAAAACCCACAAAAATTAAAGATTTCAGCTTTCGGTTTGTATAGTCTCCACACAATGCCTAGAACCAAGCCCCCTAAACTGCAAAACGCTGACTCCTGTTTGTATGCTCATTCCTATACAAGTCACCAGGATTACAGGCAGGAGTAACCATTTGCAGGATTGGGCTCTGAACATGGAACATTGCAATGTGTTTCCCCAGAACTGGGCCCATCAGCTTCTGAGGGTGAAACCAAGCACCTCCATTAACTGGAATATTGCAGTACTGTAGGGTTTGTAAATCCAGACTAACACTCTCCGCTACACCTGCTGTCAGTCTTACACACTATGCACACCTGACTTCCTGTACGTGAAGATTGAGAAGCTGTTGTTCTAATTACTGACCTCGCCATCAAGACTCGGACTCAAATCAGCCTCTGGACTCAGGAAGACTGAGCACTGCATTACCAGTTTTTTCCGCCACCTCTCTGAATGCATTATTGATTTGCTGTTGCTGGAAGTTCTCCTGACAAGCTTACACATACAATTAAGTGGATTACACCCAACATGTTTAAATAGCCTAAGAACTTCTTAAGCCAAAAAGGCTTAGTGCAGCAGCACTGCGTCACTCACTCACTTCCCCGCTCGCAAGCAGGGCTTGTGAAATTAATACCAACAGCACAGCATAACACGCTTCACGGAAGTGAGACTCTTTACTTGGGTGGCTGTCACCTGCTTCTCAACAAATTTCAAACAGTTTTGCCTACAGCGTCCTGTTGTATTAGATAAAATGCATCCTGACACCTTTCTTACTCTATTATGCTTGGCTGCTAGAATCCTGAGATGCAAACCTCCTAAAAATTTTTTAGAGAGAAAACACTGTCCAGTAATTGCCAGAGGTTAGTTCTTGTGGGTTGTCGGTGATGGGAGGTCCCCTGTCTGTATATTCCCATACACGCCATCAAATGCTAGAGTTTCTAGTGCCCAGTTTTGACGGGAGTTTCTCAGCTGTTTCATAATTTCTGATGAATTAAAAGAAGTGATGCCTGATAGTTAGTGACACAAATCAGGTCCTCAGCTGGTGTGAACCAACAGAGCTCCACTGACATCAATTTACACCAGCTAAGGAACTAGCCCAATACACTGAATGCAGGTAGGACGTTATTTTAACATTCTAACTACAGCCACCACTCCCACTCCCACCCCATCGCACCTTGAACAATGAAAGTAGCGTGGAGATTTGTTGATTAAATCAGGAAAAGTTTGGCTACTTATAATACGGGGGGCCTAATCCTTAGCTGGTGTAAATTGGCCTAGCTCCAATAACATCAACAGATCCAGGAAGAATCACATCAGCTGAGGACCTAGCTCAATATGTACAATAGAGATAAGCATTTCTTACCAGCTACCTAATTTCACTCATCTAGTCCCGTTCACCTGAATAAAACAACGCACAGGTAGGAGGAAGAGGATTCGCCCCTACTCCTCCCCTGGGAAGGTAAAGGATAATCTTCACTGATTTTATTATTCATGCTGACCCATCATGAGCTAACCTACTGATAAACACCACACTGTTCGTAACTATTGCATGGTTACGAAGTCAATGGAGCTACACCAGTGGAATATCTGGCCCTGAACAGTTGTTTAATGTTTGCTTTTAAATCAACTAGTTTTCCTCATTAAATAACTCACAGTATAGCTAAATGAAATGCAGGTATAGCTACATTTCCAGCTTTGGTGGTAATTCAAGAGCATTTGCTATTAAGAGGCATTACAAGTATACACTGCATGACTATAGCTATATAGTCACTCCGTTTTGCCTTTTTTATGCAGTCTTATAGAAAGAAAGCTGAATTTGTCCCTCTGTTTTTTCTTGGATTCTGGTATGTGCCAATGTGAGAGCCCGAATACATGCTAGCAGTGAGTCAATATGTAGCCAGCACTGGATTATTCATAGACATCTCACTGCCTGGAAGGAATTGATGGGACAATGCCATTTCCCAGGCAGATTGCCATCTGCTTCTGGGAAGCTCAGGTACACAACGAAACACAAGTTAGGCCAGGTGCCAATGGCTGGGCCAAATTCTGGGTTGATTTACTTCATTTCAGTTGGGTTATATGGACTGTAAGTCAGGGAAGAGTTTAGGCCATATTCTGCACTGTTTAGAACTTTCCACTTCTAGAAAGCAGGCGTAGCGGGTCCAGCTAAAGTAGTGAATATATCTACGGACCCTTCTCTTTATCACTCCTGTGACAAAACAACCAATGAGTTATTCCTTATAACTCCCCAATAACTGTCACCAACAAACACAGCTAGCTGCATCTATAGATCTGGAAACCAGTAGCAAGCAACATACTTGCACGCAACATGAAGTTGTAAGGAGGTGTCAGTGCTGACACTGCAGCAATACATGCCATCAGTAAAGTTAAAAGGTTTGTCTTGTCTAGAAAAGGAACCACAGAACAGCTGGGAAGTACCTTTCCTTTTTCCTTCATGCTGCTTTCTGGATGCCTGATTTCCTCATCACGTTTGGGTTTTTTTTCCCTTCCGTTTTAAGTCTTCATCCAGTAAAAACTGATAACGGGAGGCAAAAATGCAAAATATAGGCGATTAGATAAAGGAAATTAAACACACGTCTCTTCCCCACTTCAGTACAGACCAAGTTCTAATATCCATGCATCAGCAAGCAGCCTTGCCAGTCCAGAGGTCAAGGACATCGAGAGATACCTGAATGGACCCACTGGTGAAGCTAATCTCCATTTTGGCCCATCCCTACTATACTCACCATGATGGGGGGACTGGAAATCCAGGAAACTAATATTACTCAAGGTATAATTGATCCTACACACTGAGATCATACGGGCAAACTCATACACCTGTTTGGAGTCCCATTGACAACCACAGGGCTCTAAATGAGCATCAAAGTGCAGCCAGTGTCTTAAGCCGTAGCAGCTGAGGCCTACGGTATTTCCTAGGGGTCCTCTACCCCAGTTAGCCATTAGTTCCCTGGAAATGCCCTTTGCTGTGCTTGTCGACAGACCTAGATTGGCTCTAAACAGGCCCATGGATTTTTTTTTAATAGGCAGAGTGATTTCATTCGGTCTGTAATGGGTATTCCCACAGAACCTGTGCTTTAGCAAGCTCTCTCTGACGGCACAACGTTTAATACAAGCCATCTGATCTTTTCTTGAAAGCAGCCGTAAGTGGCTTGATCAGAAATGACATCCTAGGTTGACAACGCTAATTAGTTTGCCGGATTTCCCCTTCGCTGCCCCCCCCACCCTCTCCAAACAACAAAGCGGGAATGTATTTTCCCTCGGTTTAGGTCTCTCAACTGGGTGCTACCCTATTGGTGAAACTATAGTCTGACACTTGTAAAAAGGATTAAGTGCATCTGTTGGCAATTCAGCCAAAGCGCGCACATCTGCTGCTGATAAACACACTGTCAGTTCTTTGTCAGGAGAAATACAGTATCTCTGAATTAAAAAAAAAAAAAATAGACAAGCAGCTTCCACCTATGCAAGAAACGAACACAAGTCATTTGGAATGGGGAGGGGGCGTGTCTGAGTATTTGCTGGACCCGCTTAAATGTTACGGCTCTAAAATTAACTCATGGGCTCAAAACTGGGAGGGCTTCCTTGAATAAGCTTCTTTTTAAATGCTGGATGCACTGGGAACGCTGCAAGCTGACTCAGTAGATGTTATTTTTGTTGTTGTGGAGAATGGTACAACAGGGCCCCAAATTCTCCTTTGCCAGCCTCCAAAGGATTTCTCCAGCATAGGGGGAATGGCTCTGTACTCGCCCTTCCACCTCCTAAGGTGGGGGACACGGCCAGGGCAGGGGGGAGGCTGTGGCTGGAGATCAAGTCTCTGTTGCTACAATGACTTCTTCTGGCCACAGGCAATTGTGAGGCTACTCTGAGTTGTGCTGGCAGCGGTAAAGATGGTACACGGCCATATTCTCCCACCCCAGTTCTGTGCTGAGGCCAGCTTATCCAGGGCCAGACCACAGAATCTGGCCTTATGGTTTTAAATATACCCTGAGTTAAGCATGAATACAGCTTATACCATTGGTCTCAGGTCTAAATATTTCAGAATCGTTCCTGTAAGAGACCATACAGAGATGGGCATGGAAATGCTAAAGGGACCAACAGACCAACTGGTCTTCACTTGTTCAGACCTTGTACGCAGTGGCAGCAACAGCAACATACAATATTATTCCACCTCTAAAAATAATAAATAATGCTTTTATTGCTATTTCTCTGCCTCTACGGGGAGGGGGGGAACCAAAATCTCGTGGTACAGCAGTGACACCATTGGCAAAATAAAAGAAGTGCAGTGGCTACTGGTTTCACAGAGGCTCGTGAGATTGTTGCAGTTTTTATACTAGTTGGGGTAAAAGACTGGTGGAGTAAACACAACAGTGAAACTGTCTCTAGTTTGAAGGCTGTGTTGCACCATTATTTCCAATGAGATCCTGAGCCCTTGTGGCCATTAAGGGTCAGAAGTGGGGCCTGGCTTTTGCCAGATTTGTGAGTTTTGCCACTAACCTTAATAGGAACCTGGATTGTACTGTAGTGCTCTTAATGCCCTCTTATCCTAATCAAATTGTAGCTTTGATGCTCTGCCTACCTAAAATTCCCCCCGCAGTCTCAGCTGGAAAAGATCAGGGCTGCCCAGAGGGTTCAGAGGGCCTGGGGCAAAGCAATTTCGGGGGCCCCTTTCATAAAAAAAAGTTGCAATATTATAGAATACTGTATTCTCATGGGGGTCCCTGCGGCGCCCGGGGCCTGGGGTAAATTTCCCCAGTTCTCTCCCCGCCCCCCCGGGCGGCCCTGGAAAAGATGTTCCCCTTCCTAAAATGTTGGATAGTGATGCAGTGCCCTGACAAACAGCCCATGGGTAGCTGCATTTCGGTGGGGGGGAAGAGGTGATCCTCAACCATAGTTTGGTGGTCTGTTGGGTTCCTTTGGGATAAAAGGTCTGAATGGGATCAGAGGGGTTGTATACATGTAAAACCATTATCGTTCTAGACCATCATAGGAAACAGAACATGAACTGCAGTTGAGTCAGTATCTGCACCAGAGCAAAGGAGTCTTCCACCCAGAGCAAAACAGGAGATTGTGTTATCTGTATTATTTTAACAAATTGTTACATGCTTTGCCATGCACAATGTTAACAGCTACAAAGGTCTTGCAGTGCAAAGACACTTAACGTGACAATGAAAGCGTTTTTAGTTTTCCTTTTTCCCTGCCATCAGAATGTCAAAATATGCGTCCTAAACCATTCACACTGACACTGCAGTGACTTTCAAGGACTGTCGGACTGTGCTGGATTCGAGGGGCTGATTTCAGTATGGCGACGGTTTTAAACAATTAGAACTGATTTATGAAAGTTTAATATCCAATATTAAACCATTTAATATGTGATTTATAGAAGTGCCATTTTTAATAGCTCTTAAAAGTGCTGTTATCTCGAACAGGATAGAATTTAGTTATGTCCACTACTGAAAAAGAAAGAGCAGGACTTTTGGCACAACATGTTGATGCTACGTTAGAACTTTCTAGCATGACGTGCAAAACAAGTGTATGGAATGGAGAGGTCTCAGTGGCAGCCACACAAAAATGAAGGTATGTAAACTTTAAAGACAAATTAAAAAAGCAGAACTCACCCCCTTGGGCTAGCACATTACATCTAGAGTTGGTCAAATGCTTTAGAATTGTGGCCATTTCACTGAAAAACATTTTTTTTTGCAAACTTTTTAGAATTTTTTTAAGTTGGAAGAAAAATTTGGCCAAAAAATGTTCACGACTTTTTCTTTGCTGTTTTTTCAACAAGCTTACACGGGAGACAGCATGGCAGCATGGATCAAGCTCTGGAGACCTGGATTCAATTCCTGGCTTTGCTGCTGCCTTGCTGGGTGGCCTCAGGCAAGTCACTTAACTGATCAGTGCCTCAGTTTTCCCATCTGTAAAATGGAGCTATCCTTTGACACTGATCTCTTTTGTAATGCCCCTGTAGATCGTCTGATGAAAAGTGCTATATAGAGTGAGGCAATAGTATTATTATTTTATATTAGAGTGATCATTTTTTTTAAAATTAAGAATTTGGTGAAAAAAATTGTTCACTAAAACTTACCAAAAAATTTCACTGCAGGATGTGTGTGGTTTTTGTTTTTGTTTTGTTGTTGTTTCATCTGTCTTGAATTACAACATAATCTTGAATTAGGTGGACACATTATTTTGGCATTATAATAATACCAGAATCCATTTTTTGCAGCTTTCGGGACAGGAGCTCGGGGAAGAGTTCTGTTTCAAGGGGCTCTCGCCCACCGCTACATCCCTTTAAGGAATGAGACATTCTCTAGAATTTCTCCCCCCATTCCCACTCTCATTCTGCAGTCTGATCCACAGGCTGCATCCACTTCCCAACCACATCTTTCCACTTCCTTTCGAGTGCTATGCATTCTCAAAAGACCAGTGACGGAGCTGTCCCTTTGTGACAGTGTCTGGCCCTTATGGAGAACATGCCAGGGAAGGGAGAAGACGTCCTAATGCACTCTTCCCTCCATTGTGTAACAGGGCATGAATGGAATTGCTCAGTCCCTGTGCCAGACATGCAACAGTATTTCCATTTGTGTGTGGAGCACGATTGGCAGAGCCTGAAAGGGCAAGATGAGGTGCTGTCCAACAATCTTTGAACCAAAAGAAAAAAACTCTTGAAGGTAAGAGCTGTGAAGACTAAACTAATACAAAACCTATTCTGAGTAAATCTGGACTGTTCCATGCTAGTTTTCTGGTGCTGAGCTGCTAATTTGTACCCCTGGCACCACCTTATTCACCACTGTCATGTAATTAGGATATGTTTTGTACAAAGTGTGCCTTGTGAGGGACCATTCTAAAGATCTTGATCTGCTAGACATTAATATTTCATTGCATGGTATGTGCTATCGTCATATGCGAAGTTATGAAGTTTGGCTAAGTATGTGTTACTGAAAATGTGAGGTTAAAAACACCCACAAGCAGCCTTTCGGGTACAAGGGTAAAAAGGCCAAACAATGTTCCTTATTCAGGAAATTCACACAAGCATGCGGATTACCCCAGGAACTATGTACACTAGAAACCTCTCAGAGCTAGCACTACACAATGGGAACTGTTTGACCCAGGTCACAGCAAAAGAGCTTTCCAGCAAGTGGGAAGAAGATATGAAATGGGGAAAATGACACCACGAGGGTACCTCTCTCTCCCTTCATCCACACACCTGGAAATACCTGAAGAATAAAGACTGAATGGTGGGAAGTGATGATTCCAGTCTAGAGGGATGTCTAGCTTGTGTATGAAAATCTGGAAAACCCAAGCTGCAAAACCAAGGCAGCTTGTGCCTTAAGAATCTGCCATCCTGTTTAGCACTCAGGGTGAGAATTTGCTAATTCGTACCCTACCTATCTAGTATGTTAAGCTCAGTTTGCATTTTTGTTTATTTACTAGGTAATCTGCTTTGATCTGTTTGCTATCCCTTATAATCACTTAAAATCTATCTTTTGTAGGTAATACACTTGTTTTATGTTTTAATCCAAGCCAGTGTGCATTTAGTGTCTGGGGAAAATCTCAGCTTGGTACCCACAAGTGTGCATGGTCCTCTTCACATTGAGGGAGAGGCAGACCGGGTGTTAAACCCTTATACTGGACAGATTTGACCAGGGCAGGAAAGTACTGCTCTATGGGCCCAAGCTGGTAAGCTGGTGGTCGGAGAGCCTGCATGTAAGTGCAGCTGGGTGTGTCCCTACCTGTGTGAATGCTGGTGAAAGTGCAAGCTTGGAGGGCTTTGCAGCTTGTCACAACAGGTTAGTGCGAGAGGGAGCCCAGGCTGGTGGGTCAGTGGTACCCCACTTCCAGGTGGCACCCTGGGGAAAACCCATCACTGTATCTTTCCTTTGGAAGCTTGTCTAATTGGCAGTGGTTCAAATATCTGTGGTGTTTGCTAGTTAGGTTTCCAAGAACCTGACATTTTGTAGAGTTCTATGCAGCAAAGCTCTGGCATGTTGTATTGGCCACATATTTGGATCAAGACTCTGAAATCCCCATCAAACGACAGCCCATGATGCCCCCACATACATTCTATGATGCCCTCTTTGATTTTCTTTTAGCCCATCAATGGTTTGTGTCAAAGGGAGAGTAGAGGTTAAAACCAGGTTATATTGAGGTTACTAGCCAGGTAGGCTGCAGTTCTCTATTTCTGATTATCCCCAAGCTGAAATGAGGGAACCAGACATACAAGAGACGGAAGGGATCCTAGCATACCCTTAATCTATAAATATTTAAGTAGTCCCTCCTCCCCCCGCCCAACAACATATGCCAGTGTCTCCTTCAGCTCATAAAAGCCAATTCCCTCCTGCTGTTTCTGAGCACCAGAAGTCTCTGAGTAGTGATTAGTGGATTACGTGCATCACAAAGACTGACTCCAATCACTTTCCCCCTGCAAATTGCTGAACCTCTATGCAGCGGCACAGTGCAGAGTGGGCTTTGTCACTGGGGCCTGGTCTTCATTATAGCCAGGAGACTTCACGGGAGTTTGTTTACATGGCTGGAAACATCATCCTCATGGGCAGCTAATCAGCGTTTCCCCAGGGTTTCTGCTCTTTGAATACTTAAGGGCAATCATCACTGGCTAACTACCCTGGAAGTGCATCTAAGCAATCTTACCAAGTCAACTGACAACAGCTTGAAGTAATATTAGCCCTGTAACATGAAGACAAGTGCTCTCCACACAATGAGGCTGGAGCCTAGCACCACTCAATAAATCAGAACAGCATGCTCAAAAGCTTACCATCAGTTCTGAGCCATTAATTTTTGCTAGGTCTTTGACACAACTGTTTGAGAGCTCTATGACCGGCTCCTTCGATAAAGAGAAACTTCGGTGAAAGTGCTAGTCTAGTAACCCATGTAAGTCCTTGGCTAAACATCTAAAATAAATCATTGGAAAGCTGTGTGGCAGAAGTTTCCTTACTGTGCAATATGCTAGAATTAACCGCCCTCATTCCTAAAAAAGTAAGTAAATCTCCCAAATCAGAATCTGAGATAATTGACCATCTGGATTTCAAAGAGGCTGTCTATGACAATTACTCTTGTAAAACAGGGCTGTGGGACTGTGCCCTCAGAGATCTCAGAAGTCAAATTAGTGTGTGCATGTATGGGTGTGCATCTGCGCACACCTTATGTGTGCAATTCATGTGTGTGGCATCTCTTTTTATATTCTTAAAGTTGATATAAGATATAAGTTGATATAAAATGAAAGGATTTGGAATTCCCATTGCATATGCTAAACTCTCTCATCTCCAGTATGTGATGTCAAGTCCTGCTTCAGATGGAATAGCATCACCTAGTAAATCATCAACATAACTTTCTACAGCAAGTACTCTTACTAAAACTGTGAACCTACAAATGCCCACCATGGGTCTGATCCTAGCATGGCCCATAATAGGAGTCATTCCTATACCTTCAATGGATCAGTCCCTATGCCACCAGGGAAGTTGGGGGAACCTCTGGTCTCAGATAGGAACTTCATAATAAGTACTTTGCCATCCCTGCAAGGAGAAATTTAGAGCATTTTCCATGTGTAATTCCACATAATCGCAATGTTTTCCACTTGAGTCCTTCCAAACAGATTTCCTTTAAAGTGACCAAATAACCTCTTCCTCCATCAGTGATAATGGGGAAGAGGGTGATTGGATGTTAATATTCCCTTACTGATGTCCTCCAGGAGTACAAAAATGCACAAACCAAGTAAAAGATGTAATGGAGAAAAAGGTTTGAGATACAATGCAAAGAAATGTAAAGTCATGTTAAATGGGGACTAGAGGAACAGAAATCAAAATTGAAGAAGAGGAACTGGAGAAGGTGGACAATTTTACATATCTTGGGGTACGTCCATACTACCCGCCGGGTCGGCGGGTAGCAATCGACTTCTCAGAGTTCGATATATCGTGTCTCATCTAGACACGATATATCGAACTCCGAACGCGCTCCCGTCGACTCCGGAACTCCACCACCGCGAACGGTGGTGGCGGAGTCGACGGGGGAGCTGCGGACTTCGATCCCGCGCTGTGAGGACGGGTAAGTAGTTCAAACTAAGGTAGTTCGACTAGCGTAGCTGAAGTTGCGTACCTTAGTTCGACCCCCCCCCAGTGTAGACCAGGCCTTGGAAGTACCATCAGCCAAGATGGCACCAGTTCTGAGGAAATAAGAAGAAGAATCAGGAAGGTAAACGCTGCATTTGGAAGACTCAAAAAATCTAGCAACTCTAAAACATCTCCCTCAAGACAAAACTGAACATGTACAAAGCAATTGTTATCGCCATCACAATATATAGCAGTGAGACATGCAACTTACCAAGAAAAATACGCAAACGCTGGATGCATTTCATCACAAATGTCTGAGAAGAATCTTGGGAATAACATATAGAGATAGGAAGACAAATGAAGAAGTCAGAATAATGACTGCACAAGGCACCCTCTCACAAATAATCTACAAGAGAAGACATCAGTGGCTGGGTCATGTGCTGAGAATGGAAAAAGAATGCTTATCAAATACCACCCTTGAATGGAAGCCAGAAAATGCAAGAAGAAAGAGAGGAAGATCGCAGATAACATGGAAACGAACAGATCTGAACGACATCAAGCACCTCAACATGAAATGGGAAGGTTTGGAGACAAGGGCAGTTGACAGGCAAGGATGGCAAATGTGGGTAGCCCAATGTGCAGCAAAGCACGGGATGGACTAAGGTCTAATGTCCCCACTACTGTAATGACTCATACATCTAAGGTACAACACAGATGTTCTTCTAATGCACCTATCAACAAGAGGAAAATTGGGTAGCTTCATTAGTAAAAAAAAATCCTTAACATTCATCATTTTTCAGAACACTCCTAAGGTCAATTGTCCGGCTGGGGAGGAAAAAACTGGTGTGAACGGTCTACTGACACTAATCAAAGAGGGTCAGATTTCCAGCTGGGATAAATCAGTGTTACCAGATTTGCCCGTTGGTTTGGGGTAAGCTCATTTGTTAGGGTTACTCTTCTGGGGGGAGGAGGAGTTCTGTAATTCTGTCAGTGTACTGCTTGCATCACTTGTGTGTTCATGTGGAGCTCTACTTCTGCCTTCTGCAAGTCCCCTCCCAGTGGAGCTACCCTGCAGAGCCTCAGTTCCCCAGGGCTGGGTTCCTCCAGCCCCAGAATCAGACAAACGAACACACACAAATTAACAGAGCGCGTCTGAGTGGACCAGGTCAATCCGTACTCACAAGTTGACCCTTTATATGTCCCTGGATTCAGCAGGTTGGGTCAAGCAGCACTTCCAAGCTGTCACCCTTATATGCCTTTGGACTCAGCAAGCTGGGTCAAACTGCACTTTCAAGCTGTCACCTTCCTATGTCACAGGTTCAGCACGTCCCTATCCCCACTTTCATGTTACAATTGTTCTGGTAGTAACCCACTTGATGAGCAAACCCCACAGGATTTTTTGGGCACTACAGGGATCTTTAGCTTAGGTAAGAGGAGCGTTGCTGCAGAGCAAATGGGGAAGCCAAAAACACACAAGAAGAGAGACAGGGAAGCAACCAGCTTAACCACAGAAGTTATTTATTACCAGGTAATAACCATAGAGGAGCCAAACCAACGAAACAGTTACAACATTAAATCTAGCTTAAATCTGATTACAAAAATCAGGTTTAGGAAACTACACCTGATCACACCTAGAAAAAAAAAACAGTGGGGGGAGGGGGGGAGAGAGAGTGTTGGGTTCATACCACTCTGTGAAGTTTGAACCGGTCGGGGTTCCCAGGGGGTGGTGAGGGTCCAGCGTGCTGGAGACAGGCAGAGTCCCCCACACGATCAGTCAGAAGATGAAGTCCCAATGGAACCGATGCAGATTTTGGATCCAGGCATAAGAACGCTTACTTGAGCGTGGGTAGGGGTTTTTTGTAGGGAAACAACAATGGTTCAAGGGAGAACACTAGATTTGTTTATGGATAAACTAATGACTCAGGGAAGTATACCAAAGTTGTTTTGTTCTGGACAGACAATAGGAATCATTCCTGGCCATGGGCAGCGTTCCTTCCAGGGAGCTCACAATGCAATTAGGCAGCTTCAGTATTTTGGATACCAATAAAGGATTTATTACTAGAATTGGTCTGACAACTACAGAGCTGTGTGTGTGCAGGTGTGAGTTCATTAACATCTGGAGCAGAGATCCCCCATCATGCAGTGCTTCCTCGCTTCTCTGGTCCCAGAGTTCAGTGTGCTTCTTGCCTTGGAATCTCTGTTCTCCATTCTGTTATGCTAATGGAGATGCCTCCCTGGCCAATCTCCAATGCAAATGAGGCTAGGGAAGTTGCCTTAATCCTGTCACCCTTGTCCGGAGGGGTTTAGGTATGTCTCCCACTGTCTTTTAATTTGCTTTTTGTAAGTCTTTCTTCTGATCGGTTTTGGTTCAAGCAGAGGCGGGGTGGGGTGGGAGGTGTTCTTCGTGAGTCAGACAGGCTGGATACGGCGCCCTGGTTCCCCAAGAACACAGAGCTGACAGATTACAGCAGTGTTGTACCATTGACTTCACTGGAGCTCTGTGTTCAAACCACTGCCAATTGACACATGCTGGAGATCTGGCCCAGAGTCTTTGGTTATTTCATTGATAAGATGAATAAATTGTATGGAATGGGGAAAAGCATCAAGAGAGAAAAACAACCCCCCCCCACCCTAAATTGCTAGCAAAACAAGACTATTGGCAGGCCAGATGCCAGCTGTTGCCCAGGCTGCAAGCATTAGCTAAGAACTAAAAAACTCAGAGCTGGAGTCCAGATCAATTCACCTGTAAGTTAGTTTTGCTCACGATAGATATTAGTCTAATAAAATGTATTTCGACTCTATGAAATGCTTGTAAGTTGCTGCATACGTTAATTTCACTTGCAATGTCTGTACTCTGTGCTATAAGGAAGTTGTGCTTTATAACTTTGAAAATATTTGCTCTAAATTTGTGAATCCAGGCACAGGAATCGTGCATCCCTCCATCCCACCCATCCAGAACAACTATCAAAATCAGACAGACCATCAAGGAACAGGGCAGTACAAAGGATTGGTTGATCGCCCTATCCCACTTTGGAAATGCTACATGCAAGGAAGCTTGTCCTATGGACTTGGAAGCTGAATGAAGGAAATAAAACAAAGCCACAGGAAACTTTGCCATCTTTTTGACTGTTTGAACTCTGGTAGGGCCAGAAACTAAACTGAAGCCAGAGATCCCCACGGCTGCCTCCTGGGTCCACCCTGACAGACTGTTTGAATTAGCAGATCACAACAACTCTGTCACTCCTAGGATTTATATGGTAACTGGTTTGTGTGTTTATGTTTGTTTGCTTTAACCTGTAAATAATGCTCTTATTCCTTTTTCCTAGTTAATAAACCTTTAGTCAGTTTATTACAGGTTTAGCTACAGGTGTTGTCTTTGGTGTAAGAACTAGGGTATCAACTGATCAGGGATAAGTGACTGATCTGGAAGCAACCTGGATGTGGTGTGATTTTTGATGCAAGTGACCATTTCTCAATAAGTCCAGTTTGTCTGGGTGGCAAAATAGATTGGAGAGTCTCAGGGGACTGTGAATGTAGGATAAGACTGTTAAATGGGAACTCCTGGATCACTATGTTACTGGTCTGGTGAAGTTTAATTATAGAACATTCCACTGGCCTGAGGTGTTTGCCCAGGTAGGCACTCAGGGTCAGGAGCCGCTCCCATGTGACGACTACTATAAAACAGGATCTCTCAATAATAAATATGGACCATCTTCCCAGGCAAGTGGTAATGCCAACTTCCTACCAATCTCCACCACTAATAATTATTTAATGTATCGTAATGCTTAAAGATCACATTGTACTAGGTCCCTCTACAAACACAGAAGAAAAGGATGGTCCCTACCTTCAAGAGCATACAATCTGAGTACGAGATGAATGACTACAGAACACATATTAACTCTTCTGGGATTTCCAGGAAAGTTCTATTTGCCTTTAAACCCTACTTTGATTAAACTCTTCTCCTACATGACAATAGGATGAGATGCTGCCTTTCCTGTCCACGTAGTGACCTTCAAATACCACCTACCTTTCCTCCCTTTTTTGTCAAAGATGGGAATTGGGGACAGAAAGGAACAATACTGGAAAGGGATCTTGTTGATTTGAGACTTGATACAATTCCCACGGAAGTCCATGAAAGGTCCATTGAGTTCATTGAGAGTTGGATTCGTCCCTTAGAAAAATTGGGAGGGACTCCTCATAGTCATCTTATGGAAGCCTTCAGTGATTTCCCCTGATTTCTGTCAAGAAAGGTGCAAGTACTGGAAAACTATATTTTAACTTCTATTTTATGCCTTTATTATAATTAGCATTAGCTGAGGTATGTTAGGCCTGAACATCTACTGTTCTTACTCAAATTGATCATTACCAAATACCACATTATGGATCAACTTGCAAGAATATCCATGGAATGACACCATTTCCTCTGCTGATAGACCTGCTCATTGGGATCACAATTGCCTTTTATTAGTTCAGCTACCAGAGAGCCTCTTTTAGGGTTAGATTGTACAGCCCTTACACTGAACACAGATTGTACAGTGTTACTGAACAGGGACTCATGTGAGCAGTGCCACTGAAGTCAAGAGCACTACTCATGTGAATATGAGCTCATCAGTGCACGGAAAGGTTGTACAATCTAGTCCTCAGCCACCACATGGGCCTTTTTGTTTGTGAGGCCAAAGTTATCAAAGGGTAAATCCTCATCCGTAATCTGCTGGAGAGACTCTGGTTACCAGCCACGTGCGTAGCTCTGGATCAATCCAACCAGTTCCCTGCACCGCAAGGTCGCTCAGAGTTTCTGTGTTATACGTTTTTGGAGGAGGCTGCCACTGGAAAGGCACAGAAGGGAAAAGGTCCTACAGGCAATAATTAATCAATCTAGCACTAGGTTAAGACCACATTTTAACTGGACTTTGATGAGGCAACAATATATATCAGATTCCACACAAAACTGAAAAGGCTGCTTTAGGTAAATGAAACTGGTGTGTCTGTAAAGACGGATAGTTATCAAACTTGCTCCATAAGGCACATAAATTATAAATAGCAGGTAATGAAGCAGTGCCAAAAAGAAATACTTCACACGAGTTTACATTGGTCTCTATGTACTATTGCATGTTGTCTGTGATTACCAAGAAAGCACCCTAAAAATGCCAATGGGCCAGACTATCCCCTCTCCTGTGTTAAGATATACGGGAGGGGATTTTCTTTGCAAAGACATCTCTGCAAGGATTCCCATTGTCCTGTCAGGAGAATGGCTTTGCTCTATTATAATTCTGGAGCCAGCCCTTTATCCCCCTCTGGCCCTGGCAGTTCCCTCATCCTTATCTCTCTGGGTCATATACCCATTGGAGCTGTGCTAGCAGCGAATCCACTTGGCCAAAATAGTTCCTTATGGCCCTAGGACAGAGGTCCCCAAACTGTGGGGCTCACCTCCCTATGAGGCTGTGGAGGAACGTTCAAGGGGACATGGCTGGGGCCCGGGCCAGCCCTCATGGGCAGAGGCAGGGAGGGAACACCACCCAGCTCCACTCCAGGCTCCAGCCCTGGCTGCCGGCCCTGTGCCTGGGCTCTGCTCCCAGCCCCGCCCCCAACTTATGCACCAGTGTGAACAGTGCTATGATGGTGGTGGGAGAAGCTCTCCCGCTGACATAGCTACAGCCACTCGTGGTGGCTGGAGTAATTAAGCTGATGGGAGAGCTCTCTCCTGTTGGCTTAGGGTGCTAACTAGCGAGTGTACAGCAGCACAGCTGCATCAGTGCATGGTAAGTTCCACAGTGCCTGGGGAGTAGAGCGATTTGCATTTTCCATGGTCCATTTACTCCTCTTCCAACTCACCTCAGGTCCAATCCCTTCCCCAGTGTGGATGTCAAGGAGAGATCTCCACTGGAGCCAAATAGTGGGAAGGTGGAAAGATCCATGTGTGAAGAACTCCTCCCCATGCAGGTCTAGGGGGAACAATCTGACGCAAAGAAGGTGTGCTACTCACATTCACAAAACAGCTATACATGTACTCAAAAGGAGGGCATGGCTGCAAAATGGGCAAAAATATTCCTGAAATTGGGCATCACTCCCCAACACAAAATAGCACTCTCAAATAAAATTTGCAAGAAAGTTTCATGGTAAAAGCCCAAGACATTTTTGCACCACTCTATATTCTAGAGTCCAAATCCTGTGGCCTTTTTCTGATTTCATTCTGTCCTTCCCCAAGCAAATTACCAGTGAAGTGTACATCCTACTTCTCCTGCTAATATAAGCCAGCGTGCTGAAAGGCTCATTGCAGTTTGTCTGTAGGTCCCACTGAAACATATATGCATTATGAGAGTCTCACATTAAGTAACACCTTGGTATGTCTACACTACCCGCTGGATCGGCAGGTAGTGATCGATCTATTGGGGATCAATTTATCATGTCTAGTGTAGACGCAATAAAATTGATCCCCGATCACTCTGCCGTCAACTCCGGAACTCCACCGCGTGCGAGAGGCAGAAGCAGAGTCGACGGGGGAGCAACAGTGGTCGACTGGCCGCCATCCTCACGGCTAGGTAAATCGACCTAAGATACGCCGACTTCAGCTACGCTATTCACATAGCTGAAGTTGCGTATCTTAGGCCGACTCCCTCCTCCCCCCGAGTGTAGACCTAGCCTTGTTCTTTGAGTAGTTCCACTGAAGTCAATCAGGCATTACTAAACTGGATTCACTGTGTCAGAATCAAACCCGTTGTGTGTGTTCGCACACACACATTTTAGAATGCAAGAAGTGACAGTGTTGTAAGCTTTTCTTATTCACAAAGACTTCTATTCTCTTGCAAATAACAAAAAGAAAAGCAAATGCCAACACAAAACACCGAATGATTTCTAGCTGTGGACACAGAACAAAGATCATTTCTTTGGCAATTACAACTATTACCTATCTGGCCATGAGACTTTCATATGCATTATTCATGACATTCAAATGCTTAGCATGCTTACACACACAGAGAGAAAGATACAAACATTCAGCAGTGCCCAATTAATAGAAAATGTTTCTCATCTTGTACATTTTCTTCCTGGATCCATTATGTCACAACTTTGTATCTTTAATGGCCACGTTAATATCTATTCTCGGGTAGAGTCAGATTTTCAACTATAAATGAACCCTTTAACTTCATTAGTCAATTAAACAACAACATAAGAATGCATGGCTTCTTTAATACTAATCAGCTTCTAATTACCACTTAATACAGTACGTACCAATGTAGGAATACTGTTTATGCCAGTGAGATTAACGAATGTCTCTAGAGGGTGCGTGGCACAATACATAGCAATGCAGAGAGCTGCTATCCCACTAATTTATGCAATTTACTCAGGGCACCTCTGATGAAAGGACATCTGCGTAATGACCATCATCTTGGTCACCACCAGGGATTGAACCCAGAACCACCAGACCCAAAGCACAAGACTCACACCCTCTGGGCTTGCCAAAGAGGAGGATGCATAACACACAGAGTGGGTTCCATATGTCTTGCTGATAGCTGATGTTTTCTGTGCTCTTTAGCTATATATGTTTGAGGGACACAACAGGACTCTCCCATCTAGATAGATGTTTCAGAATGATGAAAGACAATGCAAATTCCTACCGCATAACGGCTTAGGGCTAGGTTGTAACTTGGATCACAAGTCTGCACAGGGTAGTAAGAATCTGTCTCTTACCCCTGTATCTCCACCCTGGGTTTGGATATTTACTTACTGCTCCCCAGGAGCAGGTGGGCAAGGAGAGGCAGGAAATAGGTCAAACTTCATCTCCACCTCCCACCTCCTCCCAGTGGGCCAGCCAGTACATTTGACACCAGCCGTAAATTACCGCACCTCCATCCTTCCCCTGTTCCCCCACTCCCAGGGCAGGAGGGGAGTAGGGAAGAAATCTGGCCCAGAGGGGTGTCCCTAAAGTACAATGCTTCTTGGGTTCCCCCTGGAATAGTGCAACTTCCTCAGAACTATCTATAAAAACATCCGACCTTCTCACAAAGATATTAAGATGCCTTAAAGAGCCTTTCAGAATGACCGAACGCAGAAAGACACTATTATAAAATGTGGCCACACAAATGAGAACTTTTTCTTTCCTTTTCTTTAATTTTATTTTCAGGCTTAACTAAATTGCTATTTAAATAACACACTGAAAGGTAAACAGCCACCTGCTCCTGCCAGATGTTCTACAGATCTTTAGCACTACTTTATGTGTGCTAAGGTGTCATGGAAAGTGGCAAACTGGACCCCAAAGGTATTTATCTCACCAGTCTCCTGACAGGCTATAAGGAGCCATCGTATTATGGGGATTTTTCATCAAAATAATAACGACCACACTCCAATTAGTGATGTATATTAGAGCTTATAATGGGCAACATTTCTCCTTTTATTATTCCTCGGATCTGAACATGCATATATATGCTGGAATATATGGTAACGACATGTTCCTCCAGAAGGAGGGCAAAGATGGATTTATAAGCATTTTATTTTTGTTCTAGCGGTACTTCTTAAAAATTAGACAAGTTCTCTTCCTTCAAAATGGGCATAATATCAGAATTGAATAAAAGCACACTCCGATATACTTATGCACATCAAATAGTACCCGACCCTACAAGTAAGCCCCCTGAAGCCAACGGGACTACTCATGAAGTAAATTGCTACTCAACAGGAGTAAGGGTTTCAGAGCCTGGCTCACGGTTTGTATTCAGACTGTTTATATCCAGACATACCCGTTGTAGCAGCTCCATCTACCCAATCTGCTTAGAGCTAGCTGCTGCTCCCAACCTGCCAGCTTGGTTTGGTCACCGCAGCTAAGTCAATAATGAAAAAGTCCACCCATTCCCGGGCATCCAGGACAAAACAAACACAAAACAAAGAGTCTTCACACCAGTCTTAGCCCCTCCTTCCCGAGGGCCTATCTTCCCTCCTAGACCCTCTTGTGTCTTTCCCTGGTTTCTATTAAACAGCAACTCCCAGAGCTTCCTACCTGGAGTCTCCCAGTTTGTCCCAGGCTTCTGTCTTATCTCTACCGCCAGAAGGCCTGCCATGAGTTGCCTGCCATTGGGACTCTGCTCATTTCTCCATCTGGGGAGGCAAGCTAAGCGTGTTCTATACCTGGGGCTGGACCCATCTCACCAAAAAGGGCCAGACACCTTCTTACACCAACCCAGAAACTTTATTACATGATCTGAGTTGAGAAGGTTGGGCCTCCTTTTTTATTAAGAATTCTGCTGAGCCACAAATACATGAAATGAATTTAAATTGTCACCAGTGTGAACTATAGCATGTGGATCCAAAACCTTGCTCCAGAATGATCTAGCACATATGCTAAGCAGTTTAGCAAAGCCAGTGAATTAAGCCTAACATCACCTGTGTAAGGCAGGGGAACATTATTCTCCCCACATTACAGATTGGGAAACTGAGGCCAAGTATACACAGCAAATCTGGGGTAGATCTGGGAACAGAACCAAGGGCTAATCTTTTCCAAAATATGAGCTTAAAATTAGGCTTCTGCCTCATATTAAGGCAACCTAAATAAAAGGCTTGATTTTCAAACGGTGCTGAGCACCCAGCAGTTTCCACTGACTTCAGTAGGACTTTTTGTCATAAGTCATTTAGGTGCTTTTGAAAACTCCATTCTCACATACCTAAGTAGGGACGTAGGAGAATATCTTGCTTAGATTTCCTGACTCCTGGCACTATGCTTTAACTCAGGCCTGCACAACATGCGGCCCCCGGGGGCTCACTGTGCAGCCCACAGGCAAGCGGCAAAGTAGGGCTGCTGGGTTCGCCCCCTGCCCGGGGGAGAGGGGGACCCTCACAGCCCCACATGCACTGCGCTCCAACCACCCTAACGGCCAGAACCGCACATCTCCGTCTCCTGCTCCACCCGCCTGGCGTACAGCGGGTGCGTCACTTCCGGGGCTCGCCGAGGCAGGAAGCGCTGGGCACGAGGCAGAGTCGGTAAGTGCCGAGTGAGGGGAGGGGCGCCCGGCCTGGGCTCAAGCCACAGCTCGGGGGGCGGGGGGGGCGACTGGGCCGAGACCCCTCCCAAGCCCCTCCCTTCGGTTGGGGACGAGGCGGCTACTGCGCTGGTTGGTCCCAGGGCAGCCTCCATAGTGATTGCGGGGGGTGGGGGGTTGACAACTTCTTCCCTTTCATGGATTATTAGGGTTGGAAGGGAACTCAGGAGATCATCTAGTCCAACCCCCTGCTCAAAGCAGGACCAATCCCCAATTAAATCCCCAAATGGCCCCCTCAAGGATTGAACTCACAACCCTGGGTTGAACTGTCTGTGGGCAGCCAGGAAATCCCCAGGGGGGGGTGGGGTGGGTGTGTGTGTGTGTGTGTGTGTGTGTGTGTGTGTGTGTGTGTGTGTGTGTGTGTGTGTGTGTGTGTTTCAGCTGCCCTGCCCTACTGCTGCCCCCTTCCCTGGTCCAGGGACCTTCCCCGTCCCCTATCACACTGCTCCCCCACCCCAGGCTCCCTGTGGCCCCTGTGTTTGTGTTGGGCAGGATATGTGTTTCGGGGGGGGGGGAGGTGTTTCAGTGAGGCCGGGGGGTTTCAGCCCTCAGCTGTTTTCTTTGGAGTAATATGACCCTCGCCTTACAAGTTGTGCAGACCTGCTTTACCTCTAGGTGCACAATACAGCTCCCAATGAAGTCAATGGGAGTCCTCCCTATTAACTTCAGTAGGCACTGGATTGAGCCCTCTTAAGAAGGGTGAACTGGTGGAACAGACTGTCGTTTCCCTAGCTAGATTCTCTCTCCGGGGTTTTAGTCTTCAGGTTGAAAGCACAGAGCAGGCAATGGAAGAATGGAAGGGAAAAACAGGGGTTTATATAAAACTACAAAAACAAACAGAAAGAGCCTAACTCATGCTACAATCCATCCCTCTTAGTATGGAGCTCTTTCTGCTTCCCAATGCACTTCTGATACTTTTCAGACAATTGCAAAAAATCATCATTGTCCCATTGTTTCCTTGTGTTCCTCTGTCTGTCCGTGTTCACCTCTTGTTTCTTGTCTTAGTTTAGAAGCATTCTTGGGCAGGGCCATCTTTTTTGTTCTGTGTTTGAACAGCACCTAGAACCACCCGCTCCCAGTCTGTGACTTGGGCTGCTAGACGCTAATGCAATACAAACAATAAACCACCATCATTCCAGTTAAAATCTGGAAAGTGCTCGAGATTTACAAACAATTTTGAGAATACCTGGAATCCCTCTGAACACTTGTGAGCAACCAATAACACGATCTCACAAGTAACAGCTTATGAAACATGCTGCTTCCATTCATTAAAATAGTCACAAGTCGCTTTTTGTATGATTTGATCAGCTATAAGGAGCTAACTCCCATTCTGCTGGTCAGCAGACGGGTCGTCTACACCCTGCATCAGGCACAGAGAAAGGTGCATGCAAAGTAATAAAAGATAAAAAAAAAAAAAAGTGGAGCGGGAAGATAGACAAGTGAAGATAAGAGAAAATTAGAATTCATCATTATGTAGCACATTCATTCATGGTCATGAAGCCAGCCTTCAAATCCCCCCTTGTGTGTGTCAAAATGCTGCTGCCACATTGCAGGAGACACTTCATCTCATGAAACTGGAGATCACCCATTCACTTCAATGCTGGCCACCCGGAAGATCCTCCAGGAGATCACTGCATTTTCTCAATCTCTATGGGTCCATTAGCTACTGTGATAAAAGAGAGGAAACTCAGGGTATGTAAGAGCTCTGAAGTTTCATTTCTCCTGTCCCCTCAGGCTGATTGTAGAGCCCATCTGCCTCAGATTTCCTCAACTGCATAGAGATCCACCATGTATAGAATGAAATAGCTAACAAACTAAAAAAGGCCTGTCAGAACACAAAGTGACTATCAATTTCTACAGAATTTTCCCACAAGTAACATTTTCTTTATGAAATGGAGTGAAATGTCAGAGGCCAAATAGTCTACATTTTTCACTCCCTGCAATTTAACATCTTAGCAAATGAGGTTTTTTCTGCTTATGGGCCTAAGAGAGGAAGGATGATCTTGTGGTTAGCGCATGAGTCTGGGAAGCCAGGATGGCTATTCGATACTCAGTATTGCTTGTGTGTGTGTTACTTATTCTCCCAGTGTATAATTCCCTATCTTTACAATGAAGGTAATGCTACCTCCTATTCACAGGGCTGCTGTGAGGATAAATACATTAATGCTCTTACTGCCATATAAATAGGCAGATTATCACTCAAAAATAAACCAGCTGAGAATGGTACCCAGGAAGCATCCGCTCTTAACATAGCAAATGCCACACTGGACAAGACCTGAGCTCCATCTAGTCCAGTATGCTCTCTCTCCCAGTGGCCAATCCTAGATGTTTCAGAGGAAGGTGCAAGAAACCCCACAGTGGGCAGATGGGGGAGAATCAGCCCCAAGAAGGTCTCATCCTAATTCTGAATACTTAACAATTAGCTTCAGACCTGAAATGTGAGGTTTTACATCACTTCCAGAAGAAATTTCTTAGAAATAAATATTAGAATTCTGCATATGCTTGTTGTCCAAACTGTAATTGATCCTTGCAAGTTTTTTGACTCAGTCACACCTTGTGGCAAACATACATTTCTTAAATACTTTTAAAATTTCTTCCGTGAGATGTAACTCAGTGAGGTCCATCATACCAGGAGATACTAATCCAAATAATGTTCTATTATACTGTCAAGACACAGGGACAGATCCTGCTCCTATTGTAGTCAATGCCAAGACTTCCACTGACTTCAATGCAAGCAGAATAAGGCTCATAAACAGACAGGTAGCAAACAATGTCATTGAATACTCACTTTGAGAGTCAATCAGTAGGGCAACCAATGCCTATAAAAAGCCAAAAGGGCAGAAAGACAAAGGATGTAATAGCTTTGAGGGAGTACAATGCTGGTGTCATAAACAGACAGTTAAGGGTTAATTCCTCTTTTACCTGTAAAGGGTTAAGAAGCTCACATAACCTAGCTGACACCTGACCAGGAGGACCAATAAGGGAACAAGATACTTTAAAATCTGGAAGGGGGAAAAAGTCTTTTGTCTGTGCTGTGTGTGTGCTTTTGCTGGACACAGAGAAAAAAAGAGCCATCCCACTCCTATAGGGTAGTGAGTATTTAGAGAAGGAATGTATTAAATTACTTTTATTTTCTATTTGTGATTTCTTTTGCAAAACAGAGGGAGAATAAAATTGGGTTCTTTGTGTAACTTTAAAGTTTTGTCCAGAGGGAAACTCTCTGTGTTTTGAATTTGTTTGTCTGTGAGATTATCTTGCATTCTAATCTCACAGAGGTATTCCTTTCACCTTTTTCTTTAATTAAAAATCTTCTTTTAAAAGCCTGGCTGATTTTTCATTGTTTTAAGATCCAAGGGTTTTGGATCTGTGTTCACCAGGACTAATTGATAAGGGTATACTCTCAAGCTTACCCAGGAAAAGGGGTGTAAGGACTTGGAGGGGAGGAATTAGTCTCAAATCTGCCCAGGAAAGGGGGAGTTAGGGACTTGGGAAATATTTGGGGAAAGGCAGAGTTCCAAGTGGCTCTCCCCTAAAATTTGGAACATGCTTGGTAGTGGCAGCTTACTATTAACCTAAACTGGTAAATAAGCTTAGGGGGTCTTTCATGCAGGTCCCCACATCTGTACCCTAAAGTTCAGAGTGGGGAGGGAACCTTAACAGCTTGGAAAAACTGTAGTAATGTTTCAACTTTTCTCTTAAATAATAATGCTGAACACTGTTTTGTCAGACAGCTATAACCAAGTAATCCTCAAGACAACCTGTAAGATAGATATTATTTTTAGAGCTGGTTGGAAAATTCCAAATTATTGTTTGCTGGAAGTTCCAAAAAAAGTTTTGTTTTTGTTCTTAATTTCCTGTGGGGGTTTTTTTTCGTGAAAAGCAGAAATCAAAAACTGTAAAACTTGATTTTCAAAAACAATTTTCACTTAAAAAAAACAACTTTGGATCTTGGTAAAAATTGGTTTTCAAAAGCCAAAATGTTTGCTAAAAACTGAAAATATTGGGAGAGGGATGTTATTTCTGCTTTTTTGTTTAAAAAAAATGGAAAATTCTTACCATAATTTTTTTTCCATGAAAATTGACACTTTGATGAAAAAAAAGTGTTTTGATCCAAAGCTCTCTTTCATAAAAAAGAAAAATATTTTGGCCATTATACAGGTGAGAAAACCAAGGCTCAGAGAGGTTAAGTGACTTCCCTACGTCCACACAGCAAGTCAGTGTCAGAGCAGAGGTTTCGATTCCAGACATTCCCAGCCTTGTTTATTTTCCTCTAAACTATTTTCTCTCTCAGTTCCTACAAAAGACTTTGCAACCGTATTTTTGATTGATGCTGAAGATCTCCAGTCTGCTTCGCAAACAATATTTTCCACATGAGAAGGAGACATGCCCCTGCAGGATGCAGAAACAGTGCTAAATCATGAATTGCTGGGAGTGCCTGTTAGAGCAGTTCTTGGGTGAAAAAAATAATGGATCCAAACCTTTCCCTAACCCTTTGAAACAAGCCATTATTTATGCTGGAAAAAGTTCTGTTCAACTTTCTCTCCTGCTCACACTTTTGTGCTCTTGGGATCCAACCAATCATAGAAGAAGGTATTCATATCATTTTTCTGGCTCAAACAGAATGAGGAAACACCAGAAATCTCAATAAGAAAACTTGATCTCAGGAGATATCCTGTCCCTGCTCCAAATAGTTAACAATCTCAAACAGTCTTACAGTCTATACCTTTTAAAAGCTTAGATTCTTTTCTCATCTTTTGCCCAAAATGCTGCTTTTGAGTACTGGGCATACCTCTCTGGAGCCATTTTTTAGTACATCTGTAGTATTAACTAATGAGATAGGTAAAATGTGAATCTCACCTGATTGCATATATACAGAAATATTAAAAAAAAATTGTATCCACCCTTTTTTTCTTTCCATGATTTTCACTACTGATGTCGATGTCAGTCAAAGAGCAGATTGGCACTCAGGAAATGAGATTCCCACATAGTTCTGCTAATGAACCTCCGTCTGATCTCCAAGACACTTCTCTTCCATTAAGAGGCCCCTCCTGAGGGGGGGGGGAGAATCAGACAGTATATATGGCAGATAATGTGGCTATGCACAAATATCCACAAAGGACTAAGCTGCACTTAAACCAGTTTTATGTCGCTTATGACCAAGTACAACTGAGTTGGACTGATTTGACAGACTATTATCTGACTGCAGCATGTAGCCTGTCCTATCTCCTTTGTTAATTGCAAAATATCTCAGTTCTCATTCCAGTCTAAAAACAACAACATTGTGCAGGTGTCACTCAATGCCTAATTTGGGTGGAAGAAGAATTTTCATTGCCAGTGATGATGCACAAGAAGGAACGAACTCTACTTTGCTCTGAGACCAAGTTTGCAAGGCTGGCCATTAGAAACATCCGCCCCCATTCTACTTGTAAACTGAGCAGATTTGATACAGAAATCTGAAAAATACAATAAATATGCAATGCCATTCTGCCATTTTTTACAAAGCTGCTCTTTAGACTAGAGCTGCTCTTTACATTATCTGAACTGTCTTGATCTAAAGCCACAGTACTTTAGCAAACGCATTTTGCTTTAGAAAAGTCCATAAAACCTTTCTTGAAAGGGAACTTGGCTTTTTAAAATGATCAGCCACCCATCGATTTTAATCTTTAAGTGAAGGGCCCTCACTTTCCAAGAGCAGCTTTCTATGTACTGCACAGATGTCACAGATTCAGGGTACCTGCAAAGACTCTATTGTTGAGGGGAAGAGAAAGGGGAAAACAGACTTGCTTCCATAACTTGATGGGATGATGCTGTGGGCCAATTTCAGCCCTGATATAACGCCAATGATTTTAGTCCAACTAATACAAGGCCAGTGGAGAAGGAAAGCAGTTATACCAAGGATGACTTTGATATCATGAGTCTAATCCAATGCCCACTGACGTCAATGTAAAGACTCCTACTGACATAAATGAGCTTGGCACTGGGCCCATATTACAAGTAACTACCCAAAGATTTTCTTCCTTTCTCTCTTTCTCCCATTTAATGTACTTGCCTGCCAGTCAGGAAAGAAAGATGGAACTAAGCGCAGCAGATTAAAGGGCAAATGGAGGAGAGGGAATCAGAAAAGTCATTCACTCTCCCAGTGGAAGAGAAGCACGTCTGCTCACAAAGGCAGTGACAAATGGCATGGTTAAGGCTTTCAAACAAATATATATATATCTCAATAAGACGGTGTGAGCAAGTACATCTTCCACACACTACTTTTTTCTAGGGAAGCATCCAATGCCGCTTGCCATGATAACTAAATTTATTATTAACTGTGTATTTCATGATGTTAGTGACAATATGTTAATGTGATTTTTCACGTCCTCCTGCAGTGAACAGATGGCTCCTTTTACTTTACTTTCCACATCAAGTGTGATTATTTCTTGGTGCCAAAAGCCACCTGCCGCTCCTCGGTCTCCAGTCTAATTTTTTATGTTGGTAAAACACAGCAGGACTTGTTATCAGTTGGATGGCATCTTAATAAAAGGAGACATGCCAACATATTGACATCATGTTCAAGAGGAAATTTTAGCCCCTGTTCCTGCCCCTCCCCCACTCAAAAATATATTTTTAAAAAATACCCATAAAAACAGACCATACCAGTTTCAAGATGCTCCAGTATAAATTTTGGGCCCAATGCCAAGATGCAGAGTTGGCCTCCTTTTGTTCCCGCACCAAGCACCTCACTCAGGGCTCTGATCTCTCGTCCTGTGTAATGATAATTAGCCATAACATATTCAGAAGTCAAATGTAAGCAGGAATACATTAACATTGAGATCAGTGCTGGGATCATTTTCACTGGGAAAATGACAAAGAAGGACACAAAAATTAAAATACGGGATGTGGATTCACAGTATCACTTTCAAATACATGAAGGGTAAACTCATTTGTTTGTCAGTCACGAGCCGGCACTCAGCAGACAGCTGTGGTTTACAATAAACAAACAATAGGAGCCTGATAAGCCACTGTTGCCAATTTCAATTTTTCTTCACTTTGTTGGAAACAAAGGAGGACAATGATTTAGGCCAAAACCGTCAAAAGCGGGAGCCTAAAGTTAGGCTCATAACTCCATATTTAGGCATCTAAATAATTGGTCCAGTTTTGAAAAGTCCTGAGCATCCAGTATCTCCGATTGGCATTTAGGAGCAGCCGGATGCTGAGCAATTTTGAAATTCAGGGTGGAATTTTAAAAATATGCCTAAGTGATTTAGGCACACAAGTCTCACTGAAAGTTAATGGGACTTGTGTTCCTAGCTGACATAGACACATTTGAAAATCCCACCTCAGGTTCTTTATGTGGGTGCTTAAGTATGATTTATGAGGCTAACTTTATACACCCATATTTGAATATTTTGGGCTTCGGCTATTAATGAGATGAGATAAAGTCTGTCCACGAGACAGCATAAGTCTAATATTTTCTTCAATAATCATTTGCGCCTGAGTCATGTTAGAGAAGAAAATGAAAACCCCACTAGTGAGATTTCATTATTTCAAAATTTGTACTCTTGGTTAAAACTTTATTTATTCACTTTAGTTACAGAGGGGCTCATGCCAAACCCCTGGATCTGAAAGCCGCTGCACTTAAGGAAAGTTGACCAGCTACTTTGATAAGCAGACTAACAAGTCTAACAAACAGCCTGGAGTGTTACAAATATGGATCATAGCTTTACTGGAGCTGGTGCTGTGGGAAAGAGATGTTTGAAGGGGAAATCATTTTTATTTAAATATTTAAAGAAAATATCATAGGTACATGCATTACATGTTTGTATACGTGATCATGTCAAAACAATTTCTCCAAGTGTGAAAGTCTTTCTTTAATAGCAAACAATGAGCCTGATCCAAAGTCCATTGACATCAATGAGAGTCTTTCCAATGAGTTATCTCAGGTATTGTTCTTAAGAGAAAGTCATGGTCCAGTGGCAAGAGCACAGGATTTTGAGACAGGATATTTCTGAGTTCCAGTTATGCATCAGATACTGGATTTCCTTGGTGGCCTTGAGCAAGACATTTTATCTTCTTTCCCCCTTCCCCACCTGGAAATATGGTCAACAGATTTTTTTAAGCCTCCTTCCTTTATTACAGAAGTATTTTATTTGTATGAAAGACATAAAGGCAGGCTGTGATTGCCAAGACGATCTCATGTACTTCTGACTTTCTTTAGGTCTTGAGACCTCTCTTTCCAGAGGCATAAATATCCTCTATGGGGTTTAGATCAACATTAGTTGGCCATTTTGGTCATGCTGCACCTCTCGGCAACTTTCAAAATGATCGACCATGGTGGTCAGTGATCGCAGCAGAAATAAATATCTGGTCTAATTATATTTGTGTGTAGTCTAGTCAATATTTTTCTTAAATTGGTGAAAAAAAATTTTTTTCTTGTTATCTGGTCACCTCTGTAGATCATCAAATAATATTTGGCAAATTATTCACAATTTTTCCATCAATCTGTGACTAATTTATTCATGAATCATTTGATTTTTTATTATTCAATCACCTGTAGTTAGCTTGGCAGAATTTATTTTTTTAATTCTATCATTTTGACAATGTTCATTTTAAGCATTTTTTTATTTTGTATCAATTTACATTGTTACAGTGGCATAAAATTATGGGTTTTAAAAATAGATAAAATTGACAAAATAATTTATTAATTATATTATATTATATATTATCTATCCATTTTATCTATTTACATTATAGAAAATTACGGGACTTATTGTGGAGGTCAGACAATTATATAATGAGAATAGATGCTGAGATTCAAAAGTTTAAAGCTTTGTAACTGTTAAAACACAAACTGTCAACAACACACGTTAAACTAATAACAAAGTAAAGAGCCTTAAATCAAACTAAGTTCTCAAGCAGCATTTTTATTACTTTGCCTATATGTAAATATTGAGTATTACTGATCAAAATATTTTTCCTCAATTTGTGTGTGCGTGGTGAAATCAACGTTTACCGATATTTACCAATTGATTCTTTCCAAGCCTTACTGTAGATAACACTGTGGGATCTTATCTCCCATGCTGCTCAAGGCCAAAGCTGGCTAGAAATTGGGGGGTTGGAGGGTGAGGGGTGGAGTAGTTGTAAAAATTGTCAAAGAAAAAACATTTCTATTTTCCCTTGTTTAAAAAAGAAAAAAAAAGGTTTCCAACCACCTCTACTCAATAGGATAGGAACTCTGTTAAATCCTCTGTATGAAACATCAGTAGATTGATGATAGATATAATAGTATTTTAGAGCTGGGTGATTGGTTGGTTGGTTGGTTTGGTTTGACAAATAATGGCTGTTCAAAGGAAACAAATTTTTTCCCTGTTTTTTTTTTAATTGATTAACCGAAATGGATGAGGGGGCAGGAAAGAAGAGAAAAGGTAACCCAGAAAACTGGGCTTTTCTATTTTTGAGAAATGAAATGAAATCTTTCAATATGAAAGGAAATTAAATCATTTTGCTTCATTCCAGTTTTAGGAAACATTCCATGAAAATTTTCAAACATGAACCTTTTTTTCCCTATGGGAAAAAAAACCCCATCACTTTTTGGCCAGGCCTGCTGTATATGTGGAGGGGTTTGGGATTGTTTCCCCCGCCCCCCCCGGACACTACAAATTTGGTCTGTTGCCTGAAAGAATGTTAGGACACTACCGAAGGCTGAATGTACAATATCAGAGCTGCCTTATCCTCAACCCAGGGGAAATAGAAGGCTTTTTGCTGGGTACCGGTCATCAGCAGGGGAAGGCTCACTCCCTTGTAATCCTGCTTATTGAGAGGACTGATGAACCTGGTGTAAAACCCTCATGTCACTTCTGACATGCCTTTTCCATGGAAAGGCAGGGCTGAGATGAGATGAGATGAGTTCCCCCCTCCCCACCCCCGCCCCGCCACAACTGGGCAATTTATGCAGGCTACACTCTTCTTTATCCATAATGAACTCACAACAGAAACACACACCTTCATAACCATGAGGCATGATTATTGTAATTCCTTCTTTACATGGCTCACAGCAGGACCTCATCATTTGCAGCCTGTTCAGAAGGCAGCAGTATGTCTGCTTACTGGTTCAAGCAGCTGAGAGCATATTACACGCTTCCCATTAAGTGGAAAATATATGCTAGCACTGTTCTTTTATAAAGCCCTGGTTGGTGTTAGCCTGGGCTGTATTTGAGACTCATTTTGATGGGTATCTGGCCTCATACATCACCCACCTTTTAAGGAGCTCATCATTACATTGAAACAAAGATGAAATCTGTGAAATCCTTTTGGTATTTCCTCCTTCCCAGGAAGTATTCGAATTCTAGAGCGGATCATTATGAGAGGTCACATATATCATGGGTTGTAAGGAAACATCCAGTACTTGGGCTGTCACATTCTGGGAGATTACACAGAGGAAAACAAAGACTTTTAAGGTGGGATTTTGAAAAAGCATCTAAAGGACTTAGGAACCCAAACCCCATTATTTTCAAAGGGACTTCTGTTCCTAATGTCCATAAGCCCTTTTGAAAACCCCACCTTTAGTTCATTTGTTTGTTTGTTTCAAGGTCTTAAAATAAATATATAAAAAGACTACCCAGAGCCCTTTGCTACTTGGTTAGCGGGAACACTGAGCAAACAAATCTGGACTCTGTTTCATTTCTGCTTTGCACCTCACATATGAGACCCTGATCTAGCAAAGCACTTAAAAATGCATTTAACTTTAAGCACACAAATAATCCCATTGAAGTAAACAGGGCTACTCGTTTATTTAAAATTAAATGATTAAGTGCTTTGCTAGATTGGGGACCAAGTCAATGGGTGATAACACTGGTAAGCCTTAGGATGTGCATCTTGCGCTTCCCTGCAATCTTTCTGGGTCCATTCTGAGCAGGTGTTTGAAGGCTTGAGCCCTATGTTTTTATTGTATTGTAATTTGTTTTCATTCTGTCACACTGTGCCCTTAGTGTCTTGCAGTCAGCTATACATTCCCATACTTCCATAAGTTAATTGTAATAAAAATAGTTATCAGTTTGCATTCTGTGAGTATGGTACAGTTGAAAAGTCCTATTCATATTCACTTGAATTAAAAAGAGAATCTATTTAATCTTTGATCACGACCTTGTGTGTGTGTGCGCATGTTTGCTTTGCAAGATGAGTAATAGATTTTAAGGATCGAAGGTACCACTATGATGATGGAGTCTGACTTCCTGCATCACAGAGGCCATAGACCCTCACCCAGGGATTCCTGCAGAACGTGTGGTGGAACTCCAGCAACTCCAGATAGACAGTTTTGACTGAAGGACTTCAAGTGATGACTGACCACATCCTTTGTTAATTAAATAACATGTTCAAAGCCACACAGCAAACGAGCATCAGAAGCAGGATTTGAGTCCACATCCCTTTCCAGTTCTACCTCTAATTCATTAGCCCACAGAGCTTCCTGTAGCACATGAGTTCACGGGCAAGAAACTCTGAGGAAGCAGTGAAGTTATATGAGTGGATATTTACCAAAAAAATGAATTTTGAAGTCTTAAATGTGAAGATTTGCACCAGAAACCTCATTCCAAAAAAGTATGCTTATCTACTCAGGGGATTATAAAACACTTATTTTTTATTATACGCTTATTTGTATGGTGGTAGCACCTAGGAGCCCCACTCACTGACCAGGCTCCCATTCAGCAAAGCAATTAAGCACATGCTTAAACTGAACTAAATATGTGAATACTCCCATTGAATTAAATGGGATTACTCATGTCCTCAAAGTTAGGTATGTATCTGCTTCACTAAGGCCTGGTCTACACTAAGGGGGGGGGTCGAACTAAGGTACGCGACTTCAGCTACGCGAATAGCGTAGCTGAAGTCGAAGTACCTTAGTTCGGGCTACTCACCCGTCCAGACGCCACGGGAACGAAGTCCGCGGCTCCCCCGCTGACTCCGCCACCGCCACTCGCTCCGGTGGAGTTCCGGAGTCGACGGATTAGACGCGATAGTTCGAACTCCGAGAAGTCGAACGCTAGCCGCCTACCCGGCAGGTAAGTGTAGACCTACCCTAACTTGCGGATTTAAGACCTGATCCAAAGCTCATTAATGTCAGTGGACAGATTCCTATGCACCAAAGTGGACTCTGGATCAAGCCCTTGGAGCCTAAGTATTCAATCCTAGCTGGTAGGTGCTGAGCACTCCTCTGAGGTGCTGAGGGCCCTCAACTCACAAGAGGGAATCTCTCCATTGACTTTACTAGGCGTCCAGACAGAGATCCAAATTCCATATTGGCGTAAGCATGTGCAATTGAACTGGAAGTCAGCTCAGTTCTATCCACTTTCACTAGAGCTGAACTTGGCTTATATCCTTTACATTTCTTTTTGTATTCCGAGTCCTGGGAGTCAAATTCTGCTTGCAGCTTGCAGCTGTTTTTTATTTGTTTTTTCACCGCCTGCAGTGGCTGATTTTGAAAACTGCACAGCACTCTGGGCCCACACGCCTTTGAGGGTAGGAGTAAGCCCTGCATTAGAAGTCATTTCAGTGGCTGGAATGTAGTCTCTCTCCCGATAATGTCTAGTATCGTTTAAAACAAATTAATTTTTCATTTCATGCTCGGGTCATAATTCTCAGCATGGCACAGGTTACAAATGACCTTAAGGCGGGACATGCAACAAACATTATTAGCAAATCAGGAAAATCCAAAAACCCCTTTAGAGCTAAATCTTCCACCCTCTTTCTTTGGCTATTGGAGCCTCATTTTCATAATTTAATTCATCTGATACTGGTAAATTACAGCACTTTCCCCTTAGGCTACTAGATAGCCTCTGTATATTCTATTATAAAATTGGTTAATTAATAATTTCTCTATATTGCCACTAAGCAGAACTACCTGGTTAAATTATGATGATGGTGCCTCATTACATGCACATTCTAAGACACTAAGTCATTATTTAATGTCACGAGTGAACATTGTGTTCAAGTGCGCTGGGTTGCTAGACAGAATAATGCTCTTTCGTGTGCTGCTTTCCAGGAATGCACTTTCAAATTAAAATGAGTCAAACCTGGTAGACAGAGATTGTCCAGGAGGGAGTTGGGTGCAGGGGGAGAAGTTTGGAAATAGTTAAGGTACAGGTATCGGAACACAGTCAGAGACCAGAGCTTATTAGTTTAATTGAAGGACAAGGTGTACTGTACAAATCTCATTGGGGAACTTCCACAGGAGCCAAGAAGAGTCTTTGGTTTCACCTACAGGCATAAAACAAGAAGCTATTATGCTCTTTTTCTTCTAGAAAGTAAATGCTACAAGAAAGACAACCAAATAAGTCAGCCTTTATGAGGATCAGGCTCCTTTGAATCCCCAACTATCTGTTTTGGCATGGTTTCTGATGCTTGCGTTATCACTTTGATATTAATACCCCTAATCCCCTGGGAGTAAGCTATTGTTTGACTCAGAGTAAGCCCTTTTCCCCCAATATATGAAGCTAAATGTTAAATTAAACAGTCCTCCGTCTAGGTAGAACATTATGCAGCAACTGTATGAGTGTTAGATATAGAAAATTTGCTTTTTTTTTTTTTTTAATCATGCAGTCTAATAAGATCTCCAGGAGTAATCTCCCTCCCAAAGTCTAAAGCAAATACGATCATATCTCGGTCAGTCTCCTACTTTAACCTCCCATCGAAATTACAGCCACACAATCTTTTCTGATTGTTTCAATCAAAACAAAATGAATAAACTTAACCCAGAGAATGTTTAACTATCCACTGGAGTTTCCAGTAAAACCTTCACCACATGATTTATCTGAGCATTGGTGAAATTGCCTGCAATGCCTGGCCTCTGTGTTTAGCATATAATACAGTTCATTATTATCCTATCAGCTCTGGCCAAGCAACTCAATAAAAAAAAAAGAGGGGGAAAAAAGAAAAAGAAAATAAAGATTCTGATCTTAGATGGGGAGGAAAAGAGGAAGGACCAAGGCTGTAGAAATTGCCGTATTCATAGCTAGTGACTTTAGGCTGAGTTTACTGAAGTGGGGTGAAAAAAATATGGGAGTTATTTTAGCACTGATTGCAAACGAAAATTACTTACACATTCACACAGAAATAGAAGGACAAGCGAGTGCAAGTATAATCTGGTGAGCACTGGATATGTCATGGGTTTTTTTCTGGAAAATACAAGCGGTTGCCCGTTTGATGCCTGCTTGAAAGTAAGTTCAAATTTTAATCCTGCACCTTTTTTCTCCCTATGTGTTAAGCAATAGATAACCATGCAGATATGGCCCTTCTGATGACACCAGTGTTCCACTGCTAAGACCATCGTTACCCCTCTGCTGCATTTAGTAGCATTCTAGGGCCTTGCAGGTTGACTCCCCTGACGAATCCCACCCCCCAAACATCCAGACCCCCTGCACCAAGACTACCCCACACAGAGCCTCCCTTCCTCAAGCCTCATTCCCCCTGCATCCAGACGCCCCCTGCCAAGCCCCATCCACCCCACATCACCATGCTGAGCCCCATCCCCCCCATGCTGAGCCCCAAACCACATTCCAGGGATACCCCCATAGAGTCTCATTCCCCTTACACCCAGAATCCCCCAATGAGTCCTTATGTATCTAGATCCCCCCACACCCAGACCCCACACTGAGCCGCCCGCATGCAGACTGAGCCCCCCACAAAACCCTCTCACCCCACACCTGGATCCCCCCACACTAAGCCCCTCCACACTTGGATCCTGCTGGGCAGAGACTGCCTGCCCACACCTGGATCAGGGGGCAGGGCGGGGCCTGCGTGCAGGACTGTTTTTGTGGTGCCCCGTGCGCAGAGGGGAAGGGCCGCGGAGTCTTTCTGTTTCGTTGCTGCAGCCCGGGCTCTACGACTCCGCAGGGTGGAAGGGTCCCAGAGCTGCAGCTCTACTCTGAGCCCAGAAGTCGGCACAGCAAAGAAACAGCCCCCCCAGCCTGAACCCTGCAAGCCCGAGTCGGCTGTCACAAGCCAGCCGCAGGTTCTTCTTTGCTTAAGGCCTACCCTTAAAGTCTTCCATGCTTGGTGTACATGGAAATATCAGTATTGCCCTCTGCCCTGAATCTTTTTTGTCATCTGTATTGTTACAGACATACTTACTGACAGGTATTTTGAAATAAATTACCAAAATAATTGAAACTGGTGTGATTATATTGAGTTACTTTGACAAATAAAATATGCAGAATTTTTCATTTTTTGGCCGCAGAATTCCCTCAGGAATAAACAAGGGAAAGAAACAAGATGGAGGGTTGTTATACTGTACGACTTAGCTAAGGGACAGCTTTTCAGATCTGCTCAGTGCCCACAGCCAGTGTCACAATGGGAGTTGCTGGATGCCACGTTCTTGAAAAATCTGGTCTGAATTGTGGGTGCTCCTAAACAATTGAAAATCTAACCCTGAGATTTTGAAAATGTAGACCCACATGAAAACAAAACAACTAAATTCTGCTTTCTTACCTCAGTCAAAATACAATGGCAAACAATGGGCGGAGAGTAGTGAGTGCACAGCACAATGATGCTAATTCTTGTGATTTTATCATGAGTCTCACAATATTTGGGGTTTCCTAAAGCCCCTACTCCTGGAGCTATGTGAGTACAAAAACCTAGACTTGCCTTTACAAACAAAAAAGTCAGTTTCTTCCTCATGTTTATGAACAAAAGCTCAAAGACATGACTCAAGCCCATCCTAAGCACCCAAAAAACCAGTAGAGAATAAAAATGACCCTCAAATTATTATTATTTTTTAAAATCTCTTGGTTTTTAAACCAATCTCATGATTTCTGGGAGCCTGATGCATGATTTTTGAACCCTTGGCAATGGCAATACTATAACATGCTACCATGCTGGGGATCTGACCGCAAATGCTGAATACCTGGGAACGGTCTAAAGGATGAAGTATGTATGCTCAGCTGCGAAGAGAGGAAGCAACTTGTATTGCTCAGTAATGATTCCTAGGGCCTGAGATGGCTCAGAAAGAGGCAGCCAATCCTGAGCGTGAAAGATGTCAGCTCTGCACGTATGGATAAAGGGAAGCAAAGCAAGGAATAGACAGGTCCCAGAAGGGATTGCTATAGCTTCCAGTTTTCATGGCACAGCCCAGCTTTGAGAAAACTGCATTAATCTGGTAGTTCTTTAAGTGGTGCTGCAAATGACTTTTGCTTCACAATCCTGTGCGTTTCCAGAGGAAAGCTCTTGCTTTCCCAAAAATAGGGACACCTCAAACGTGCTACCACCATCACCCACGCAGACACATATGCACAAAAGGACTAAAACCGAATTTCACAACCCCTTTTCACCAGTTCACCGATTCTGCTGAGGGAAACCATATGCTAGTTACTATTCACATTCACTAACGTCAGAGAAAGAGAACAAGCTGTGTAATGCCTTGCAGATGAACATGTATGGAAAAGCGGCACTGACTGCCCACTGGGCAGCCGACAGTAATTTACTAAGGTTCTGGTATCTCTCTCCATGGCAAAGAGTTACTTTTATTACAGTAGAATCTCTAACAAATAATGTGTCAAATGTTTGATATAATAAGTACTGTACGTACTCGTTCATAAGCCGAATGTTTTTGGTACAAAAGTGACGCATCAAAGAGTGGGGGTCGACTTATAAACGGGTCTTCACCAAAATTTGATGATTTTAAACTCTATGGAATCTCTGAATTGAATATCTAATACATTGTCATTTTGTTTGCCTGGAGCGTCTGGCTGGGAACGGCGAACTGCAGCCACTGGGAGCTGAGAGGCTCCATGCCTGTGAATGCTCCAGGTAAACAAAACGTCCAGGCCTGCTAGCGGCTTACCCTAACGGCCCAGGAGCCAACATTTGCCAATCCCTGAAATATAGGGTCAGCTTATGAAAGGGTCATACAGTTTTTGCTATTTTTACCTATCCATCTTGGGGGGTCAGCTTATAAACGAACGGGGTAACGAACAAGTATACACGGTATTTATTCCGATTTCTTATCATTCATATTCACTCACTCTCACTTTTAATATTCTCATTGCATATACACCAACCAAGATGTCGCAAAAATATTCCTGGATTCTGAAGCCTGAAAGAAAAGTACAAAAGAGATATCCTATGGCATCTGTTATCTATTAATTATTATTAGAGTATGTGATAAGTGCTTTACTGAACAAATAAAGAGATAAAGCCTCTTCCCTAAAGATACTGACAATCTATTTAATTATAATCTAACAGAATCTCATTATTGTAATAAATAGTTGCCTAGTGTAAGAGGACTGGGTCCCTTCGAATCTTACAGTAGAAACCCTCAAACACTGTCTCCTCTGCAGCTGAACTAACAGCCTGATGTGAAAGCCCCATGGGGATTAATAGTTTCCAAAGACATTTGGTGATTAATTGTCATTGACGATATGCATGTTTCCTCCTATATCTGTGACAGTTTTGACATGAGTAGAAGGCTTACAAAGGTGTGCCTGACAGAGGATTCCTTAATTGTAACACAAAATAGATGAGCCTGACCAAGTTTTCCTTGCAAATGCCAGTTTTATTTAAGTGCTGAGTGAGTGAGAGGTTGTTCTTTGCCAGAAGAACTGGAGACAGCCAACAATATCACAGAGTAATAAAGTTGTTTGTCAGCTCTCCAGAGATGCCTTAAGCTCCAGCCTTTTCCCAAGGGAAAGAACAACATAATAGGGATTTAATAACACAAGAGGCCTGGGAGAGAGTACAGATTCTTATCCAAGGGGCATTTTTAACCCAGGAATTAAGCTTGTCAGTGGGGCTTGCTGAAATCCCACTGCACTGTTTAACTTTAAAGACGTAAGCATGTAGGCATAGCAGTTTACTAGGTGATTTGTGGGCTCTACTCTTCTATAGACCTAGGCATCCCTCTACACACACACACACACACACACACACAGTGTCTAATGAGCAAGTGATGAAACTTTATGATAAACCCTAGACTTCTGTTGCAAAGGGTTCTGCCAAAGCAAGGAATGCAGCTGCAATATTAGCCTGGGAGCTGCCTGGTTCAGAGTATTGGTAATGTGATATAGAGCCTGCCAGTTCCCAGTTGCCCATATCTAATTGAGCTCCAGTCAGCGGTTCCTAAAAGTTGTCACCATCGATGTGAAATAGATTCATCTGGGGGCTGGAATGGGACCATCAATCTCTATTCCCACACCTTATAAACAACCATCTGAGTCAGCACTGATACCCGTGTTGAGAGTCTCAACAAAGAGATCCACCAGGGCCACGAGAAGTAAACCCCTAAAGGGGATCCATTCAGATCCGGGGTAGAATGCATGGATAGGGCAGCGTGGAAAAGCTTGTACTCTCACTCTGCTGGTTCTGTTTGGTTCTCTAGTGTAGATAAAGTCACCACTGTTTTAACCACCATGCTCTCTAGTCACAGAAGCGGTGGTTTGGAATTCTGGAAGTAGAGGAACAGAAAAGGAAAAAGTTCATATTCTGGCACCTCTACACAGCACCAAAACACTGACAAACATTACTTAATGGGAAGATAAAAATACGTGGTTTCTTTGGACTAGAGAACAGGTATAGAGAAGGGAATGGCTGAGTGGCCACCAGAGCTGGGGAGCTGCAGGCGGGGCCATGGCTCAGAAGACACAGGGTGATGCAGCTTCCCACAGGCTCCCAGTGCAGGCTAGTGAGTAAATAATACAAATTGGGCCCTTTATTGTCATCTTTTTACCCATTCTTCAACTTAAGGGAAATGGTTATTATCTGATCATCCAAAATTTCAGCTTAGATTGCTTGGTCCCATTTCCACATCTTGAATCCAGACCATGCCTGGACATTTTCCAGTGATCCTAACTTGGCAAGGAATTTCCATCTTGATTACTGTCCAGAATATTCAAAAAAACAAAATAAGGGACCAACACTTTCTGTCAGCTGCCTTGGTATCCCCCTTTGCTTTCAGTGGGATTGCAATGCTGTAACAGAGGTAGATTGACCCCAATTATTAGGCTTCAGCAGCTCACTATATTCCTGATATATAAGGGTGGGACAGAAGAAAGGATGAAGTTTGTGTTAAGGGATGAAGAGAAAGATCTGTTGAAAGCATGAAGCCAGTAAGGAAATAGGTCATTGCATGCTATGCATAGGCATGGATTAAAGTAACACAGCAGAGTCCATGCAAGTGTTTAAGGAATGTGTCTGTCTCTGATTCTGCAAAGCTTGCACTAGGCAGCTGACTCACAGATCATGAAGGAGAAAAAAAGGCTTTTGCCCAAAGTTCTTATAAGTTTTTGGAGATGGTCAAAATTCAAGTGCATTATGTCTTTCACCCATTTTAGATACAGCTGATAGCAGTTTATACAATATACAACTGTTCTTCAATGGTTCTGCTTCTTTGTAGAAGGTCTCAGAGAGTGTTGCTGGACAGCTGTTCCTTCTCCAAAACCTCCATCAATGGTCTTGTTCTGTCAGCCCCCTGTCCAATGTGTATATGCTGTTGGGTGAGAATAGGTATTTTGGGTTGCAAAGCTATCAGTATGTAGATGACTTGCAGCTCAACATCTCCTTGTCATTATATCTAGGTGGCACGGTTTATTTGCTTTCTGAATGCCTGACTGAGAGGACAAGGATAGACAAAGTACCTGAAATTCACTCCAAAAAAAGAGGGACGTGATAATGGCTAGCAAGAGGAAGCAACTTGAGGAATTGACAATAGTATTTCCACACCTCGCCAGAGACGTTTGTTATCCTGAGATGCTTTTGGATCCTTGACTGTTCTTGGATTCCCAGGGAGGATGAGTGACTCGGACCTCTTTTTTCCCATCTTTTCCTTATTATGTGAACCTGGCCACAGTCTTTCAGGCCTTTGTCACCAGTGCACTCTGCTTTGGACCGTGACCTATGCTTGTTTAACAGAGTGAATTGATGTGAGCACACTACCCCTGTGCTCTGGGAACTGCTCGGTCTTCTCATCTTCCTCTGGGTACAATTCAAGGTACCTAAGTCTGTACACACACACACACACACACACACATCAAGGATTCTAATTAGAAAACCATAAATGGGTTTGAACCTGTTACTCTTGGACGGCCTCTCTTCTCCATTTATCACTATGATGGCTGATATCATCCAGAGATTTTTTTCTGACAATTTGCTGATGGGCTCCTGTGGGGGTTGAAAGGAGAATGTTGCCTCCCTATGGCTGTGTACCAGAAGTCCAATTTACTGATCTTGAGAGCACAGTGCAAGACGTATCTTTTTGGTCAAAATAATATGGAGCATTAGTAGATTATCAATCAATGACTGGGACAATCCAGAGAAGAAAGTTGTGCATAATTTATATCATGCAATGTTTGATTTAATGTTTAGTAGAATTTAATCTGTCACGTGCCCAGATGCTAGTGTCAGGTGCATAAGAAATCATTTTCAAAAGTACTCAGCCTTGGCCTAACTTTGTTCCCCTGGGAGTCAACTGGATTCTACTGTTCACCTAATTAAAAATTCCACTCTAAATAAAACATCTTCTCCAAAGGTGTAAACATATTTTCTTATGTCAGTACATACATAAATGAAAATCAATAGATATACGCATTTTTTTAAATTCCTAACAGTTCCCTTCCAGCCCCAATCATCCTATAACAGTAAAGAAGTGTGTGTGTGGATAGAGGAAATACAAACAAAACACAATTAAACCCTGAACTATTATTAGTAACAGTGAGCTTCCTTTACTATATGAAGATCCAGTACATCAGTAATGTTACTAATAGTCCAGAAATAGCACTCCAGATTTCATGGCATCTGTCCATGCTTGCCCGTAGCCCATAAATCACCTTTTCATAAGATGCCATCTGAGTTAATGATGGGATCCCTTCTTCCTCCATAGTTGAATGTGTATCTTTCCAAAGTCATAAGATAATTATTTTAGCGGAGATCAAGCTTATTCTTAACCAATAATTCAAAATACAGAAATAGTTTTCTTTGATGCCAGTCTTACATACCCCCCACACACATACTGTACACAATATTAGATACTGCAAATTTTTGTGTGCCTATATAAAAATCTCTAAATAAATATTAAGGGCCAAGAACCACTGCCAGCATAAATAGCTCCTGTGAAGTTTTATATATATGTGTGTGTGTGTGTGTGTGTTATTTAATACTAGCAATATGATAGATGAACTTCTATAATGTATTATAATATTGTCTACAGTATGTGTGTATACATAATAATTTGGGATTGATAACGCATACAGAGCTCTTTCACAGGCTACAGCAGTGTTTCTGTACTCTGAAGAGATCAAGTACATATTTTCAGCTGCAAAGACAGGGATAATTATTAGTGCTGATTAAGAGGTATTTCTGTGCGGCTGAGCATTGGGGCCGTGCATGTGTTCCATTGATCTTGATGGCATACTGTGACAGGATACAGCTGTCCAGATGTCCTCTATAACCTGCTCCAGGGCCAGCACCTCTACACTGAAGAACATTTGGTACCAGTTCCTTAGCAGAGTGTGTGGAGAGGACTGTTGATGTACATGCTCCTCCTCAGGGAGAGAAAAATCAGAAGGGTCTCAATGAACTAGAACCAGCTGCCTTCAGGAAGAAAGGACTCTAACCCGACCTTAATGTGTCCAGTTGACTCTCTCCACCTATTGTAGCATGTTTGCCTTGAAGCAAACAACGGATACTGCTATGTGATATCTAAATGCTAGGTGTGTGCCATTTCTAATTGTGTCTGACTTGAGAAGGTAAGAGATGCACTATTAATCTCAAATAAATATTAAAGGGCCAGATCCTTATCCAGTGTGAATTGGCCTAGCTCCAGAGAAGTCAAAACAGCCACATTCATTTACTCCCACTGAGGATCAGGCCCTAAATGTGCCACCAATGTGGACTGAAGGGAGACTCCAGGGATGCAGCTCTTTTCCATAAATCTGCATTTGAATACATGAGGTTAAATGTAACCTTTTCATGCTAACGCCACCGCCTCCAAATCCACCAATGCCAGTACTAGAATTGGGCAAACCCTAAAGAAAAAATGAGGGGGAGAGGTGGAAATGGATGTTTATGTGAATATTTAAATAATCACGTCCATGTTTTTCCCATTTTGTGTTAGCTTTTTGTCAGTATTCTAGCATGGAGTTTTCTGGCAGAAATGTTTGTGGAAGCAATGAATCTTAAGTGAATATTGGACAATATTTAGCTAAAGCAAATTCTGAATTCATAATCACAAGTGTTGGCACTGGAACTCTGATTCAAAGAGTTATGTACATCCAATTACTGAACACAAACGTACCATGCAATTTATGTATCCAGTCAAAATCAATCGACACAACTCAAATTGCAAATACTAAGTATTCACATGCCCTAGCTACAGACCAATAATTGTTTACCGGAAGTATTTGACAAATAATTTTGAATATCAATTACATTTCGTAAGCAACTCCAGGATAGTTGACTGGATTTCTGTTCCTCAGGTTTCTAGCTGTAAAATGGGAATAATAATCTCTCTTTTCTCTGACTTTCTTTTTGTCCTGTCTATTTACACTGAAAGATCTTTGAGGTATGGATTATTTCTTATTATGTGCCTAGCATAATGGGGCCCTGATCTTAGTTGGGACCTTTATTGCAGGAACTTTAATTTATTATCGACAGATCCAAAACTCAGATCTTTATCATTAGAGACATAAGAGAAGTAGGTTCTGCATAGTTTGCAAGTACATACTGTGTTGCAATTTGTTTATTATGTTCTGTCCTGTCACTTCAATGTAAAACAGTCTAAAAAATTCTCCAAAAGAATGTATTGTGCAAAAAAAAAAACCAACATGATTTGTAGTGGCCAGCCATGTCACATCTGATAACTATGACAAGTCATCAGGATGTTGTGTTAGCGCATTGCCTTGGCTTTCAGCTCAGATAAATAGGTATGAGCTGATAACTCAACAGTAGCTCTGTGCTCCAGCTGCCTGGAGGTATTCCAGTGTAATTAACATTACCCCACCCTCAAGGTATCCAGGGTTCTTACTGCATTTAGATGTTACATCTAAACCAACATTGGACTTACACATGAAAGCCTTGTGTAGAAAGACTGATTGAATAAAAATGCAGTGTGGCAAAAGCTGACAAACCACAGGAAAAGATTATGAACTTAACCAGGTAGTTTACCTTTCTTTTTCAAGAGCAATCTAGCCAAAATATTGCCTTACAATTAAACCGATTTCCATAAGGATACGCGTTGATAAATCAAAAGGCTGGTAAAGCCATTGGCTCCTAATCTGGTAGCCTAACACAGAGAAGAGTACATTTAACACTGTAATCATCTGGCAGGGTTGTACAATGATCTCCCTTCATGAGGTGATTTTTGGATGCTTTTTACCGTTACATCTTTAAGGACACTTGATCCATGAAAGCACCTTCCATTAATATCAAGTATGAGTATCTAAAGAAAAGTTTCATTTCACAAACGAAAACCCTTTCATGACTAGAGCTGATCGGCATTTTTTCCCCCCTTCCAAAAATTTGACTTTTCAGTCAAACCGAAAGAACCAAAATAATTTGGCCAAAACCTGAAATATTTAGATTCAGAAACACCACCCAGTGCCCTATGTGAGCTGAAGTTTGGCTGCCATTCATTGCTATAAGCTGGACACCCTGGTTGGACTACAGCTCCCAATATTCACCAAAGTCTCCCCCCTGTATCATTTTTGATTAAAGATTTTTGACCAGCCTTGCTCATGACCTACATTTTTGCCACATTGTGTTTATTATCCATGAATATTTCTATAAGCATCTCTCCAGTTAAATCTCATGTAGCTTTAGCTATAATATCTAAGGTTGGCATTTTCAAAGGAGCCCAAGGGGGTTATATGTCCATGCCTAACTCCCTTGGGCTTGTTTGAAAACCCGAGCCTAAACAATCGGAAGAGTTTCAGTTACCCCTAAGTTGGGCTCATGTTAACTTTACAGGAACTACTTCAGGCACATGGAGCAGAGAGCTACCACCTTGTTACCACTGACAGCTGCACAAGTTTAACAGGGGTGATATATGGTTCTACGTTCAAAATGGCAGTAGGGAATGACCAGGTTTTACCCTTTTTCTGGCCATTGCTAAGAACGCTCAAGAACCTGTTCTGCCATCAATGAAAGCATAGAGCCTAGGAATAGGACCTTCAGGCTGATACCATGGTATATATATCTCCACAGTATCTCTCTCTCCAACCCCATAACACGTGCCCAGGGACTCCCTGTTTTGCATAAAGAAACTACCTGAAGAAATTAACTTTGTTTCATTTGTAATGAATTTCCATTTGCATTTCTAGCTTTATTTAAAACCAAAAACACTGCAATATTTTATACGGTGGAAAGTTTCATTGTTATATATTTCTTGTATAACACAGATTATCTAATGGTACTGACTGCACCCTTTCCCATAGACAATCTAAAACTAGTTTTGTCTTCTTCTTTATATGCCAGGCCTCAGACATTACGAATTGGTGGGAGAAAACAGAAGACAATGTTGGAATGTGGACTGCGAGAGCAGTTTAGTTATTATAGCTGCCATAGGTAATTTATATTCTGAGGAACTAGCACTGATTCCTTGTTTTCTGTGACCTCTACCACTGTTTATCATTTACCTTTCACATAATACCTAATTCTGCAACCTTTACTCATAATGTATAGCATTACTCTGTAACTAGTCCCATTGATTAAGTATTACTTGAGTAATACTAATACTGTGTGGCCCAGCCCAAGATTAAGGGATCTACATGGCCTCAGAGAGAATCGTAGGAGCTCCCCAAGATAGACTGTAAATTATACAAGTTACCAATAACTCATGATTTAGTAATAGTTGAGTAGCTTGAAGTATCTGGTCCACAATGTGTACTTTTATTTTATTCCTTTTTCCTTTCCCGTCTGCCTGTCTTTCTTTAAAATGTATGTATTGATGGGAGAACATTCATTTAAATAATTTGCAAGGGCCTGGCTATACATATGACTCGTAACTTAAACGAAAATCTCTTCTTGTGCAGTGTGCAATTGCAAGTAAAGTTGAGCCCAGAGTATAATAAAATAGAGGTTGAAGGCAATTTTTAGTACACATTTCCATCCTTTTTAGCTTCACAACATTTTCTCTTAATAACATCCCTGGACAGTGCCATTTGAAAAGTAATAGACAGATATTCCAGAATACTACATCTGCATAACAACAACAAACATATATGTATAAATAGTAAACAATAAGCCACATACTCTCCTTGTGGGTTAGTTTTATTATATGTATGTGAGAGAAGGATAAATTAAGGAACTCAGAAGCGAAATAATTTGCCCAACATCAAGGCATGTCGAAGTAAAGCCAGGAATAAAACTTGAACAACACTAGACACACTATGGGTTCAGTTATGCCATCTAGTCCCAGCCCAGCATTAAAGGGTCTACATGGCCCAAGAGGGAATGCTAGCTAGGCTATAAATTATACAAGTTACCATAACTCATGACACAGGCTGAGGTAACTTAGAGCATCACAAGCTTAGGTGAGGAAGGAATGTCCCCCATGATATAGCTGGACTGCAGAAATACAGCGGGTGTATTATGTTAGGTTTCTGACTTCTTACAAAACATCCAATCACTCCATCACAATGGTCACTCCAGAGAGAGAATATCAGACTAGAGGAACCAATGGTCATTTATTCATAGAGAGGGTCAAATAATATTCACAAATAATTCATTTGACAATATACGTATCAGTTGTCAATTCAAATCATTTTCAGCTACATTTCCCCCCTCTTTGACCAGCTCTGCTCATACTGTATAACAAATCTTCATGGCATGAGCTTGAAATTCTATTGCTTTGTTGGAAACATTGGTTCAACATTAATACCTATGTAGTAATTGATGCATAGTTGTTAACCAATCCTCTCCTCCGTTATCATGTTGACACAATCGACTATTACTTCATTAGCAAACAATGGGCACAATCCTAAAGTCCTTGTGGGGGCAAAAATTCCTTGTGAAGGCAAGGGAAGTTTTGCCTAATGACTTCAGGATTTGGCCGAATAATTGTAATGCTCACCCAAAAAAACCAAACCATAGTTGAGAGACTTCTACGGAAATCATTGCCAATATTTAAATCTAACTTATTTTCTACTTGCAGAATATTGATCCAGATTAGCCACAACAAAGGTCAGAGGGCAAACCTCAACTCCTTCTGCACTGAGGCCTTCATCAGCTTTCACCAACAACAGGGTTTATGACAAATGAGAAGCCAGGCTTCCAGCTGAATTTCAGTTTAGTTATTTTTGTTTTAATGTATGTGTGAATCAATTAATCCTGTCATAGAAGGGCATCGTAAACTGTGTGCCAGAGTTAATGAGTCAGACATTATCACATCATTACACCAGCTGGCATAATGTAGCATGTGTTGTTTGTCATAATATACACTGCCATGCTTAACAACCATTAATTGTTTACACGAGCAGTCATATTTTTCTTCAAAGAACCTTCAGCGACTAGTTAATATTTTGAAAGCTTCTTAAGTGAGTAACTCTTACAAACTAAAAGATAACAACAAAAATAAGCCACTCTTGCAGGAAGCTAACCAAAACAGAATCACACGTCACGACAATTAAAGCTCCGTCTCTGTCACCTTAAAAAAAGAATACATTGATGTCTCTGATTCCTATAGGTTCCATTAATTCAATTCCCATTGGTTGACATCCCCACTAATAATAATGATGACTAGTCTTGTCTCTATACAGCATTGACAAAGTCCTGTTCTTATTCTCAGATACAAACTACAAAAAGCAGAAGAAGAGAAAGAACTTGGGCCTGACTCCTCTCTCTCTCCTTGATGTAAATCAGGAGAAACCCTAATGAAGCCAAGGAAGTCACATCAACGTAAAACTTCTATGAGATCGGATGCAGGCCTTCTCTTGATCGGTATAAAGCTTTAAAGAGGAGGTGGTTGTGCCATGCCCTGCCTTTGCTCTCCCATCCATAGATCACCTGGGCTTGTCGGCTGAAAATACAGTAATCATTTCTATTTTACCATAATACTTTGGCTGCTAGTATTTTCTTGGCTGACTAAAGACAACATTTGGCCATACATAGCAACAAATTCAGATTTACCAGCTTTCTATGAATTGGATTCGGTCTGCTTCTGGCCAGATTTGCAGGCCATATGGCTTTCCGGAGCCAAAGGCTAATAACGTGTTTAAGGAGGAGATTACTGGAACAGCCAAGAACACTGATTTTGACCACAAGTACTGTTTATGTATATCGACAGATACTCCTCCCCCTGCCCCCCTCCCCTCAAAAAAACAGTTAAATTGGAGTTAATGGTTTAAAATACATCAATTTTCTATAGGCAAGCAAATAAAGACCCTTAAATAAGCATTGAAGTGGAAAAACATATACCAAACATTGAGAAACCCCTAAGTTTTAAGGTAAGTTATTTTTTTTTTAAACTGAAGAGTATGGAAATATGGCGTATCAATAGTTCAAACAACCTTAATGTACTGCTAGTTTGATTTAAGAGGCTTATGACCGTGAGAAGTACAAAACACAATGCTACTATTTTGATGGAAAACATTGAGTCCAGTTTGTTCACCTCCTGGAATTAACAGCCACCATCCACTACTAGGAAGCTTAGTGCTGCAGCTGCAGGCATGAGGATGCCATGGAAGGTAACATCTCCCCTGACATCTTAAACCCCAGGTACTAGCCATCTCATGCCTCTGGCTACATCTAAAATGGCTTCCAAAAACCCTATCAGCCTGGATTAAGATTTAATGTCCTGATTCAACAAAGCACTCGGGTATGTGTTTATATGTAAGAATGAGAGTAGCCCCGCTGAAGTCACATGCTTAAAGAGAAGCATGTGCTTGTGTACTTTTGCCTAATCAGGCTATACCCAATGTATAGTAATGGAGCTGGTTACTGGACTAGTTTTGAGTGCATTCTAATGTTTTTATATCTGTAACTCCAGTTTATGTTCTGCGTCAGGGAATTTCCTTCAGTTTTTTATACTGTCAAGTTACAAAATCCCTGCTACATACACACACGTATTCACCAACAAATATGTAAAATAGAGTCATTCTAATTTGACATTGGCGTTCAATAGCATGCAGCATTAAGGTTCCTTGCTTGCTAGAACTGTGCACTGGACGTCAAAATTATTCAACCTAGGTGGTAATACCAAGAACGCTGCAGGGGCATCGGAGTTCTAGCAGAAGCTGCTGAAGGACTTACTATAGAATCGTAATGTAAGTTTTATTCCGACTGTCTGCCAGAGGGTTATAGTGCGTAGAAGCTCTGCCAGAATCCTGAAGTTCATCGGAAAGAATACATCAAGGTCAACATTTCTCCATTTCTGCTGAAGAAGCTTAAATAGGTCTCCTTAAAAGTCTGCAACATGCCAAAGAAGAATTCAAACACACCTAATTCTCCAGGGATTATCTTCCCAACAGGTTGGGACAGCCCTAGAAGACAGTAGGAGGCAGCAGAAATCAGCAAAACCTTCACAAATAACCAAATCTGAAGTTTCTACACCTCACTGTTTTCATTTTCTTAAGACGGGATATGACAAAGAAGCATGAGAAGAATATTAACAGCTACATGGGAGAAGGATCATATCTGGCAGCCGAACGCCTGTAAGTTGTCTTAATATTCTCCACCCCTTTTAAAGTAAAAAAATATATTTCATTGCATATGGTGGATATGTCATGCTGCAAAAATCTACGTTTGGAAGTATGATATTTTCTTCAGCTCCCCTCCTAAGACTGCTGTGTGGTGCTGCTGGTCTGGTACAGAATGGCTGTGGCTTTCCATCCCAGATATAACAACTTTTAAGGGGTAGGTGAAGTGTGTTTCCTGGACATGAGCAATTCAAATCTCAATGCAATGCTAGAATTCTGCAGGCCCCAGAGCAGGCCAAAACACTGGGCAATTCTGAGGGGAAACACTATAGCAGGGCCCCAGTACTGACAGACCTGGCCTCCACTTGAAATCTAAGAGAGTGAGAAGGCAGCCCCTAGGATTGTCAAAGATTGCTGCTCACTTCTGGCCACATCAGCTTGCTATTGAGCCTCCATTCCTTTCCTAAGAGAACTAAAATTACCTCTCCTTGTAAAGAGAGATGCCAGGGTACAGCAGACTGCTTCACAGACAGGAAAGGACTTTCACAAACGGTGTGATTTCCTGCTGGAGAACTCCTCATTCCTTTCCTCACTGTGTTAATGTACATTTATTGCTGTGCTCTGTAGGGACATTGTAGCTGACGGCTGTGCTGTTTTTCAGTCCCTACGACTGCATCGTCAGAACCATGGCAGTAAAGAGCTGCAGGTCCTGACACACTGATGGCTTAAGAAGCATGAGGCTCAGAGATCCTAGGAATTAAAGTTCTTGTTCTGATGACATCTTGAATAGGCTGAGTGAAACTGTTGTCCCTTCCCTTAATTCTGCAAACTGACCCAAATACATGCATGGCAAACAAAATCCTCTCTATACCATCTTTAGATTATGTTAAGAATCAAAAGCTGCTGAAAATGATAAAAAATATCATTGCAATTCATTACAATATGACAGACATGCAGAGTGTGGGCTGGTTCCTGTCACATACAAGGAATCTTGTTGGTTGGAAAGCTGTCAGTAGTGTCCACTTTGTCCCATATATAAAAAAAAAAAAGTTGATACACCCCTCTCAATACTAACCTGAAACTCTTTAACATGTTCTCCTAGGAAAGTACGTTCTTGCTGGCAAACATAATGCCACACAAACAAGGGAGCGATCCTTGAAAGGAGATATCCATTTAGAGGTGCAATCCCATTCATCTGTCATTGTTCAGATTATGATAAAGTTTAAGTGCCATGGTTTTACAGGGAGGGAAGGATGGGCCTGGAGGCTTGGCCAACAACATTCTCTGTATGCTCTCAATTAACGTTACCAAAGATTAACTGTCACTAATGAGCATTGTTCACATGGCTCCATGTGCATCACTGTCATATTTGCCTACATTCAGCCACCGGGTTACTGAACAGGTGTATAACTCAAAGCTCTGAGGAAAGAAAAAAAGTTGTTTCTCCACGTATGCTATGTCAATCCAGTACCATTAGAATGCAATCTGTCCAGTATCTGTGGGTTGCTAGGCTAACATAATCAGCACATGGCTTTTAGCTCCATTCTCAGTGACCCTTTGAATACCTGCATTCTGTGCTTCTGAAGCCATCCGGAGGATTTCTCCACCTTTTGGGAGAAACATCAAGCATTAAACAATGCAAAAATGCCTATTTCCCTATTACAGAAAGGGAAACTTTCCCCCTCCCAAAAAATTATTTTTAAACTGGAGCACTGGCAACATTGCACTGTGTGGTGAATAGTTCTGGAGTGTTCATCATCTCCTGACATGAGATTAATACATTCTAAGACCGTCAGTTTTGCTTTTCAAAATTGTATTCATCCTGTGTACATTTATTGTTTTAGGGTCTGTGTTTTGAAATGAGGAATTCCTGCATCTTAAACCTGGAATTTATCTTGTAAGTCATGCAAGCTAGAGATGGATCAAACCAAAACCCAGGATCTGAACAGGACAGACTTTAAGGTGACTCTCCACTGCCATTTTCATTTACGTGAGACTGTAAAGTGGATGTAAAACACCACTAAATCCAAATGGTATAAATGATGACAGTAGATGCAGGACAGTGGAGAACCCCGTCCATAATTGAATGTGTTTACATATGCTTTTATTTTGTACTTTTTGCAGAAAGGGAAAGGGAGATGAGATAAAGAAACTGAATAGTTTAGGTTTCAGAGTGGTAGCTGTGTTAGTCTGTATCAGCAAAAAGAACAAGAGTACTTGTGTCACCTTAGACACTAACAAATTTATTTGAGTATAAGATTTCCTGGGCTAAAACCCACTTCATCGGATGCATGCAGTGGAAAATACAGTAGGAAGATACACTGAGGACATGAAAAAATGGGTGTTGCCATAGCAACTATAACAAGAGTAATCAGGTAAGGAGGGCTTTTTTAGTGATAATCAGGAATTAGTCATTGGCAACATAGCCAGTGAGAACTCCAGCATCAAATCTCCGAGGTAAATCTATCTGCACTGGAGTAAATTGGTAACACAGGAGCAGATTACTCCTATTGGTGAATAATTGCTCGCATGAATAGTCTTGCTGACAATTGTAACCGCTCACCAGTGAGAGAAAAAGGTTTACAATTATAACCAGAAAGACAGAAATGTGTCTTTTATAGACCAAGTAGGAATGGTAGATAGTCACATATCAGTAGCAAGTGGGCACCTGGATTATATTTTAGACATTCCAGTTCAAATCATAAACCTTAGCTTCCTAGAACAGGAAAGAGAAAATGCTTGTGGCTATGATTTAGTCGGTGTCATTAAGGGACAAGTACTCAGACCCTTTTGCTCAGTAGTACCATCCTCCATAATAGTCCCATTTATTTCCCTAGAATAAAGTAATCCTCGCTGGCCAGATTCTGATGCCCTTCCAATCATAACACCTTCTCCATTAATAGTTCCATTGACTTCAGTGGGGCTATTCACGGAATAAGGTAGAGCTGGTTGAAAATGTTCCAAAATTCCCTGGAACATGTCCATCTGAAAATGCCATTGCATCCAAAATGAAACATTATTTTGATATTTTGTTTCAAAGTTTATTTTACTTGATAGACTACGACTAGACTATGTCTTATTTATTTTTTTAAAAAAGTCTAAATTGGAACAAAACATTTCTGTTTTATCTAAACAAACAAAGTATTCTGATGGATCTGAAATGATTTTTTTTTCCCTAAAATTTCATTTCATGGGGAATTTTGGAATTTTGTTTTGTTTTGTTCAGAATCTGAACAAGAGAATTTCCGACAGAACAAAAGTTCCACATTTCGATCAGCTCTAGAATAAGGTACTATTCAATACGCATATGGTTACTAGAATCTGGCCCCAAATGAGTAAGTGCAGCAGAATCTGGCCTTAGGAACCTGGATCGCTGTATATAAGAAATATTTGGGGGAAAGAATTCCAACCATATATCATACCTGATCTGCCATACGTCAGAGGACATATCAAACCTAGGATGAAATGAAGGAGGATTTTTATTTTCATAATGAAACTGAAGCCTAGAGAAAGTAATGTCAGATCAGTGTACTCTCCTGTTCCATATTGAGGAAATGATTTTACCTCTTAGTTGGACTTACAGTAATTGTATAAAGGCTTCCAATCTCTGAAAACTGTAATGAAATCTGTAATCCTGACCTGCTGGATATGAGCTATACAATTACTCTGAGTATATTTAGAATAAATAATCCATTCTCATAAAGCTCCAAATATTCATAGCTTCTGATACAGGACACCATGTCCAAGGGTTGGATTATGATTACTTCTGCAGTGGGGGGAGGGTGATGTCTGATTTTTGATAAGCCCTTTAAGACAGCTCATCCTTTCTCTTTGATAGTGTAGCAGCCATTGTTAAGTCTTTGTTTTACTTGAGATCTGTTGTGTAAGGAAAATAAAAAGGAAACAATAGGGTGAGAAAGGGAGAAAGAACCCTACAGAACAATTAACCAAAATTAACAGCTGCTAAAAGATACAAAGTTTCTACCATACAGGAAAATCCACACCCCTGAGTGACCGTCTGCAGTTATCCCGTCTGCGGAGGTAGTGTCTTCACTAAGTTCTGTATGTGTAGACAAACCTATCCTGGTCAACTGACCTACTAATATTGAATGAGATATACTGTGATCTACAGATCTCTCCTAAGAGAAACTAAGAGACCATTTAGGGGACATGCTAAAAAAAAAAAAAGACTAGCACAATGTGAAGTATTTTAATAGGCTAAGTTTTGGTTGTTGTTGTTTTAAACTTCTCCACTGTTCTATTGTCCAGTACTTCATCAAGAATGAAGTTCATGCACAGTCCCTGTCCGCACAACCCTTAAGCCATATATTTAGGGCGTAAGTTGTGCAGAGGGCCCTGTGTGAGCATGGTTTTTTTTTTTTTACTGTATAAACCTTGATTCCGCAAAGCACCTAAGCACAAGCTTAAGTTCATACCTATTCAGCACAGTACCGAGGCTCAGATTTTAATAGGTATTTAAACATTGCTCTACCCAGTGTTGCAATGCCTAAGTGGTTTAGAAGCCTAAGTCTCATTTTTCAAAGGTTATGGGAGTTTGGAGCCTGAGACCTGGTCTATGCTTAAAAGTAAGGTTGACAGTTACATCAGTCAGGGGTATGAAAAAAAACACACCCCAGAGTGACATAGCTTCGCCAACCTAACCACAACTGTAGACACGTTCTTCCATCGGCAAAGCTATTTGTCAATGTAGCCAACTTTGTTCAGGGGGATGATGTGTCTATACCAATTTAAAAAAAAGTTTAGTTGGTGTAGGCTGCTTCTATAGTAGAGGGTTATGCCAGCATAGGTACAGCAACAGTACTCTGCTTGCATAGTGTACACAAAGCCCAAGTCTCATTGAAAGTCAAAGTCACTTAGGCATTGCAATGCCGAGCAAAGTGACGCTTAAATACCTTTAAAAATCTGGGTGTAAGGACCCTCACTGAAGTCAGCAGAAAGACTCCCATTGACTTGGGTCAGCTCTAATCATGTGCTTAAAATTAAATACATGCAAAGACCCCAGTGAAGTCAACAGAACTTTATCTGACAGTGAAAGTTAAGCATGTGCTTAAACTGCACCGATGAATAGGGATAGACACAGCTTAGTGATGTGCTGAACTGAGGCCTTTGTTAATTGAGCAGGTTGAAAAATGTTCAAATATTTTGGTGAAAAAAAATTGTCAAAAATTTAACTTTTTAAAATATTTTCAACCAGTAGGACAAAGTGCTCTTGATTCTAGATCTGGATGTTTCTAAGGTATCGGACTTTAAAAATTACCATACTGGTACATATTGAAAAGCTACTTTATAGAGGAGTTACATGTGCCGAGATGTATCGGTAATAATTTTACTCTCCCCTAAAGGCTGTGCAGTTGATGTAACAATTATTAAGGCACACGGTTTTACTGTTAGAAGGATATAAAAATAGATTTTGAAAAACTCTCCAAAATAGTGTCTTGTGAAAAATCTGGTCTGTGCACGATATTTACTGGTGTGGCATGGAAGTTTTATTGGCACTTCTTTGGGCTGACTTGCAAAAAACTCACCCGGGGTAACAGTCACTTCATATGCATGCTGACAAAGCTTTTTTTTTTTAACCACACAACACTTACTCCATCCTCCTCTACCACTAACACCATCCTGTCTGTACTCCAGGCCAATAATATTAGTAATCCTTTACTCCCCACTATCCTTTGCCCTCACATTTCTAGGAAGTGTCCAAATTCTGTTGTTTCTTCCTCTGTAACATATCTAAAATGTAGTCTTCCTTCTGTCCAAACAACTCTGTCCAAGTCCTCTTCACCTCACGTCTTGATTACTCACCCCTTCTCTTCTCTTTGCATACTAAATTCAGTTGCTAAGATCATCTTACTCACCTACTGATCTGAACAGATCACCCCCAGTTTGAATCTCTCCATTTGCTCCCCTGTTTTACTCCACCAAGTTCAATTCCTCACCTTGAGGGATCTTCACAACTCCACCCCTCTCCTCCTTGACCACTTTTGTCTCTCATCACCTCTCTTATGCTGCCACGACCTTCCTTCTACACCAGCCCAAGCGTCTGGAATACGCACCACAAACTGACCCATCAGATGACTACCGTCTCGTCCTTCAAACCCTTCCTCAAGATCTACTTCTACTGTGGTGTCTACAAATCTGCCAACTAATTATGTACATAATGCAGTATTCTGTATTTAACCATATGGCTCACAATTAATACAAATACATAAAAATGATCACTAGAGTGTTGGAGCTGTCACTGTAAAACAGAAAATGTAATGCCGTATTTGTTTCTGGCACGTTCTAGTCAAGGCTTTGATATATGATTCCCTCTGGAACAGATGAAAATATATTTGGTACAAATCAATAAGAATAGAATTCACTGGAAGAAAACGGTATCAGGAGCTCTGGTAATGAGATATCAGGCTCGATCCTTCAGCAAGCTGAGCTCTCTGGCCCCAATGCAGCAAAAACTCTTAAGCACATTCTTAACTTTAAGCACATGAGTATTCCTATTCCTGCTTAAAGTTAAGCACATGCTTAACTGCTTTGCTGGATCAAGATCAGAGTGCTCAACACTTTGCAGGATCAAGCCCATAGGTACTATTCAGTTTGGAAACTGCAAGTCTTCATAGGCCAAGAAGCAACATATAGAGAGAATCCCAGTCAATTGGCAATATCCAAAAGCAGCAGACAACATGGTATTATGGGAAGAAATAAATACTACTGGCAACCTGTAGGACAATAGGCCGACCAAATTCTCACAAGCCCATGGAAAGTTTCTGTGCCTGAAAGATGGTAACAGCTTGTCAAAAAGGCTTAAAGCAGCTGTCCGCATGGCTCCCTTCAGCTCTCAAGAGCGTGGCAGAGTGTATTGTCTGGCGTAATCATGACACCGATCTGCATGTGTATGTCTTCAATAATTCATGTTGCAGCTTGTCTCACTGTGGAGACAGATGTCAGCGAAATCAGTGACAGCCGATCATGCTGATCCCTCACATAATCATGTGAGAGCTGATCCCACGGTGACACTGAGCCTTGGGAACATGCCCATCAATACAAGAAAATATAGATACACGTGTATGTATGAGTGTAAAAATATACTCATACACTCACAGTATCACAGTCTATTTCTCATATATAGGCGTCCATCAGAGGTGTCTCCTCCCTCCCGTTATGTAAATCTGCATAGTTCAGTTAAAGGCAAAGAAGCCATGCCGTTTAAACCAGCTGAGGATCAGGCTCACCATGCATATCCTATTATGAGTGAATGGTCACATTAAAATGAATTGTGTCCTCTCACACACACAGTATGCATATCACACTAAAAGCCGCCACCACCACAGGCTTAGTGTAGTTGATTCAATGGAAGGACAATCCTTAGCACAAATCCAACGTTTCTGGGTTTCTGTTGTTCCATTTATTGTTAGAATGTGACAATATATTAGATCTACCTGTTAAGGAATAAGGGTTCAGCAAATATATTGACAATGAAGCTTTGGTCAAAGACCAAACAGTTACTCAGTGTATCCTTGTCTTACACGTTCTTGATATTAGATTTCTCAGACCATATAAAAGATTGCAAAAGAAAAACAATTAGTTACACACACTTCAAGGCCCCATTGCGCTGCCAGAGAGGTGTAAAGTGACTGTGAGTAAGTGAGAATCAGCTCCTAGATGTTACATGCTTTCAAAAAAATCAAACACAGTTAAGGAAATAACTTTATGAATGTAAAAAGGGTTTTCTGGTTTTTTTTTGTTTAAGTCCTTAGTTATTAAAAAGTTGTGTCTTGGTATTCTTTGGCACATATTGTTGAAAGTCTGACTCATTAATTATGCATGTAAATATTTAGCTCCAGTTATATTAGCTTTATAAATAAGTGTATTGATCTTTGTTTGTTGAATGATTGGTGGGTTGGCTTTTATCTTTGAAGCTGTAATGCAGAAAATCTAGAGCTAACTTGACTGACTAAAAAGTACACTGCTAAACCATCAGACACATTTCAGAGGGACAACCCTTATTCCAGACTCTGTTATACAAGAAAAAGAAGGGTTAAATTGGTGATGCTGGTTTAGGCTTTAGCTAAACTTTCTAAGAGAAAAATCTATCAAGCATGCTTGTCATGGTCATCTCATACATCTGTGCTGGAAGATGTGACATATCTAACAGAGATATTTAGAAATGAGACAAACAAAAAACTCTAGGTCTGAGCATATGCAAACATCGGTGATGTTTTGATAAGAATCTGAACTTTTTAGAAATCGGAGGCTGCTGCTAACAGTCAAACCAGATGCACTGATGTAAACAACCCGAACATTTTGGAAATTTCTCATACAGAACTGGATTCAACCACCAGAGAGGAAACTTTCACTAAATGACTCAAATAATATCATGAAGGCCCCTTTGAATTCTCTTAAACCCAGTCCTTTTTGTCTAGCAATTATAAAATCCCTCTGTTTGCCTAGAACATAGCCCCCATGACACTGGTTGTTATGCTTGCTTGCAATTCTGCACTGCAGAGTGGTGAGATATGGGCAGATATCAGTTCCCTAAGAATATGGTTTTCTGTCTTTTTTTTTTTAATCATTTTCCCCCTTTTGTGATTTTAGTGTTTAAAAGCTACACTTTTCTTCCTTGATGATTCCAGCAGCAACCTCATCTAAGATCAGTGCATTTTTAAAAGGACATTAATTTTTCATTATACTGGGATCAGATTGTTTTTGAGACAACATCCTGCCTGAGTCAAAGTATCTCATTAGAGCTGCCATGCATATTGTTGTCTAACACCATGTGCCATTTTTCTTTGGAAAGTACATTTACATAAACATTTCTAATCACAGCCCTGTAAAGAGACGCAGTATAATAATTTATGACTTTTAGGTAATATGTCATATGAATCTCAACATATGGCATTACGCTGTACGAGGGCAATCTTGGCTCTTCTAAAGGAACCTGGATAACATCCAGCCAGACGCGAACCAGCCAAATGCACTAGAAAACCATATCAATGCTAATCCAGGTTTACACCTTTCATTCAGCACTCGGAGCTCTCCACCAGATGGCTTCATGCAGGAACACTAATGTTAGCAAAATGCCAGAAATATTTTGCTTAAACTCCCCCATTGTTCAGACATACTATTCCTCAAGCACCAAAAATCAAAATAGCATTAATGAATTGCAGCAATAAGGGTCTCCAATCACTAGTGCAGTGTTTGGTTTTAAGCAAAAAACCACTCAGTCAATAGGAAATTAAGAAATGGCATTATTAATAGCATCCACATAAGCTTTCAGCTCATGGTCGTTTCATTTATTTGCTCAAATGAGTGTCAACAGACAGGCTATGCAAGTGCATATGGAATGCCTGTGCTGTGGACATGCAGTTGCTACTAGAGCCGTCATGTTTTTTGGGATGGAAACATGCAAATTAGGTAACACTGAAATAGCACAGACTCATGTAGATTTTGCCAAATTTTTCATATCAGACAAAAATTCAAAAAGTTTTCCCAAAAAAAAGAAACAATCAGTTTTTATATTTAAATGAAACGTGACACTGTTTTGGATTGAAATGACTTGATTTCAAAACTCCCTATAACAAAATTAAAAAACAAAACAAAACAAGAAACATTTTTTTCAAAACAAAATTGAGTTTTCAATTTGCAGAAAAATTCTGATTTTGGTCCCACGTAGACCAAACCTTTGATATTTTGAAACTACCAGAGAATTGGGGGGCGGAGGGGAGGGAGGAAGAATCCATTTTTCACTCACCTCTAGTTGTTAGCATATGTGAAACTACTGTATACATTGATTTTGCTGTAGCAATACACTGACCTGTGGAAAAACAGGAGTATTAATTTTGGAGCCACATTTTCAAACTTGGATGCCTAGGTAAGGGCCCCCAGAGTTCCACATCAGACTGCTCAGAGAAGCACTAGGTACACAATGTAATAGATATTTGGCAAATATAAGCAGGTACTTGGACATTAACAAGCCAGCTTTTCCACAGGCTCTGCAATCAAAATTAGAGCTAGATTTGCCACGGAGCTCAGCACCCAATATGCTGAGCATTTCTGAAAGTCCAGCAACTTATTTAAGTGCCTAAGTATGAGTTGAGCTCTTCCAAAACAGCTGTCCCAATTCCTTGATCAATGGGACTAATTGTGGAGGAAGATGTTACTCAGTGTGAGTAATGCTGTCCCAAGCTAGCCACAAAGGAGGTACTTGTGCAAATTTGAGAAACCAAATGTAGAACCAGATGCCTTAACTAACATACCCAGGTTTGAAAATTGTGCGCTAGGTAGCTTTTCTATGCTGTTTCAGTATGGTATATATGCAGGTTACAGTTAGGAACATATCTGCGGGAACATATTGTTCTTACTCTCATGCTTTATACTGTAAACCTACTATGATGCTTAGTAACAGTATATAACACTATGTGAGTATTCAGCTTATTTGAGCAATAACTATTGAATCAAGCAATGAAGTGGGCTGGATGAAATCTAAGGGTACGTGAGCAGTGTTCGGTGGGCAGCGATCGATCCAGCGGGGATCGATTTATCACGTCTAATCGACCCCCGAGCGCTCTCCCGTCGACTCCTGTACTCCAGCTCAGCGAGAGGCGCAGGCAGAGTCAACGGGAGAGCGTCAGCCATCGACTTACTGCAGTGAAGACACCACGGTAAGTCAATCTAAGTACATTGACTTCAGCTACATTATTCACGGAGCTGAAGTTGCGTAACCCCCCCGCCCCCGTATAGACCAGGGCTAAGTGACTTAGAGACTTAGCCCATGTAAAGCATTGGTAATGCTGGTAGGCTGGGAAAAAACAGATAGAGGAAAGCAGCAGAGGTAGTAGTATCTAGCCTCTCGGTGGAGGATGTGGCCTGTCTTTGTTATTTGTCTTGGGAATCCTCTTGAATTCTTGGCTTCCTCTGGATGTCCAGATGGCAGCAGTGGCCAAAAGTGCTTTCATCCACCTGTACTTCATTAAAAAGGTGCCACCCTTTCTTTTGACTGTGACCTCCCCACAGTCACTCATGCCTTCGACACAGGGATTATTGCAATGCGCCCACCTATAACAGGGGCATGCCACATCGGTTCTCAAAAAGCTGCATTCGCTTCCATTTAATTTCCTAGCATGATACAAGGAGTGCTCTAGTATTTGAAGTCCTTTTTGGAGAAGCTGAGACCATGACCCCCTGCGTTTTATAGAGCACAGCTCCACAGGAGCTCCCAGCATGCGACTATGCAGGAGCTATGGGGTGGGACAGAGGCAGGTGAGAGATGAGTGTATCCTTGGGGATACACAGAACATTGCCCCAAGAGTGGAGGTATAGGCAATATGAGCAGATAGGGAAATTCCTTCTCCCCAGCTCGAGCAAAGAAACCCAAAGCTCAGTTCATTACTAATGCCATGCGCAACCCACTGATCAGCATGTGTTACATAAACAATGAGGAGCCCAGTGGCACCTTAAAGACGAACAGATTTATTTGGGCATAAGCTTTCATGGGTAAAAAACCCACTTGTTCAGATGGGGTTCTTTACCCATAAAAGCTTATGCCCAAATAAATCTGTTAGTCTTTAAGGTGCCACCGGACTCCTTGTTGTTTTTGTGGATACAGACTAACACGACTACCCCTCTGATGTGTGTTACATGTTCCCTCTCCCAGAGTATATGAATCTGTTACCACTCTCAGCTAGTGACGGGGACTTTTTGGCTCAAGCTGTAGCAGCTCACACTTTTAGCACTGGTGGTCTTTGGTTCAATCCCTAGTGCCAGACAAGATGGTGGCCATTACATACAGTGCATGATTTGAGTCTTAACAATTTAGCGATCAACAGAATTCTGCTCATTATTGGCACTAACAAATCAGTCTTCAAATGGGGAAAACTGCAAATAGATCTTTACATGGCAGGAACTACCATAGTGTCCTATGACCTTGACTAAAATACTTTGAGCATTTGCAATGATCTTAGTACGTCTTTCTAAGGGTGGGGTTTTCAGAAGCACTCAGTATTTGCCCAGCTCTGCTCTCATCGAAATCAAGGGTAAAACTCCCATTGACTTCAAGAGCAGCAGGTAGCTCAATGGTGAGCGTTTTTGAAAATCCCAGTCTCCACAGATGCAGTTTTATTCCCGTGGATTTTATATTTATTTATGCACTGTCTGTACTACCAGAAAATTGAAAGATACATTATCATGGGGTCTGTTCTAATGGCCAGTGATGTCAATGGAGAGCTTTCCATTGGCTTCTAGGGGAATTAGAGTAAGTGCCACTGTTGGAAGAAATGAGAGAAAAGATGGTACAGTGGTTAGGGCACTAGCCTTAAGAGGGACTCGGGAGATCTCTATTCAATTCCCTGTCCTGCCAGAGACTTCTTGTGTGACCTTGGGCACAGGGGCAGCTCTAGGCATTTTGCCGCCCCAAGCACAGCAGGCAGGCTGCCTTCGGCGGCTAGCCTGCGGGAGGTCCCTGGTCCTGCGGCACACCTGTGGGAGGTCCGCCGAAGCCGCAGGACCAGCGGACCCTCCGCAGGCAAGCCGCCGAAGGCAGCCTGCCTGCCACCCTCGCAGCGACCGGCAGAGCGCCCCCCGTGGCTTGCCGCCTAGGCATGTGCTTGGCGTGCTGGTGCCTGGAGCCGCCCCTGCTTGGGCAAGTCTCTCTGTGCCTCAGCTCCCCATGTGTAAAATACAGCTATAACAGCACTCTCAGGGGGGCACAGTGAGGATAAACAGATTACAAGTTACAAGCTTTAAGATACTATAGTGTTGGGGGGCTGTAGAGGTGCCTGAAAGAGAAATTGACAAGATTACCAGGAAGTGATACTCTATGGCCAAAGAGCCAGCTCCTCAGCTGATGATGAAGCTCCATTGAAGTCAACTGATTTACACTAACTGTGCCTCTGGACCCAAGTCATGACCTGACTTCTGCCATCACACTTTGCTTGTGCATGCACAAAACCCACCATTGTTGTGTGTGAAAGTATGCAGGTAAGTGCCCATTTGGATTTGTTCATGCAAATGAATTTTTTTACATGAACAAATGAGAGTCACGTGCTAATTTTGTGGTCACAATTTAGGAAGCTTTGTTGAAGGCTTGACCTAGAAACGAACCTAATGCTGTTAGAATGGTTAACAACAAAAGCCGACAGGCTGGGAGTATTTAACAGAGTTGTGCACGTTGGTCAGACAGATGTGTTAATCAAGCTTTAATTTCCACCACAAACAATGCTCCATGTGAAAGTATACTATGAAAAGAACTGCAAAAGACAAAAAACTCAAAAATTGTAGAATTATTGAGTAGATAAATCCTAGCATACATTCCTTTACAAATTATTTAACACAATACTAAAATGTATCCACTTCTGGTGTGGAGTGTGGTGGCTGTATTACAGCATTCAGCAACATTACACAAGGATGGGAAGTGGAAACATCCTCTAAAAGAAAAGGGTGATTGCTTTAGGAAAACAAAATGTAGTTACCTAACTTGGAACTTGGCCAAGACACCAGAGTTAGCACTGCTACTCTTATGGAAAGATCCATAATGTTTAATATGCCCAATTTACTTCCCATTTAGATCAGTTTAAAAGACGACAGTCCAGCCCGGGATCTTTGCTCACCAAATAAATGATTAGGGCCTTTGGTTTAGCACATTACCCTCTAGCACAATTCTCAGGCTCTGGTGTAGTGCTGACTCAGAAGGAAAAGTGAACCCTTCTGAATTGCCATTATAATATCCTGCAGCAATCTAATATTTTCCTTGGATCCCTCTCATCCAGTTACTGGCTTAGCTCGATGCTATTCAGATGAGGAGATTTGATGAAACCACATCCCACTGGCAGGGGTGCACTCACACACCTTGAACACTGCCAGACTCCACTACTGCAGTTTACCTCTTACACATTTTGCCATGTTACTAAACATGATGCATTTGCATTAGAGCTTGTTGAAAAATCCAAACATGTGGGTGGTTAGGAGGGCTGTTCAGTTGAAAATATGGGAAATTGCAGCTCATTTGCATATTGGTTGGTATCAGCTGCAGATTGCTCAGATTTTGTTCATTTTGACTCATGACTCAGCTCCACTATTACAAACAATTTAAGCAATTCGAAAAAAATTCACTTTCCTTGGGTTACTCAGGACGCGGGTTGCCCACTCATTTCCTCTCTCTCTGGGGCAGATGGATAGGGAGTGAGAAAGGAGAAACAGGCAATGGGCAGGGGCTGAGTTGAAGCATGGGATGCTATAATTTGCTTCTGTAGGCCCAGAGTAAATGACCACCTCCCATGCACCCTGAAGCAAGGAGGATACAGAGCAATAGTAGTGACTGAGAGGTGTAGTTCATGCACCATCCCTTGCTCAGGGTTGTGCCTGAAATCACAATCTAGCCGCAAGAAAAGATTCATTTAGGAGCAGACTGTGGTCCCTTTGCTCATACTGAATAGTACCTTACACTACGTAGGCTTACCAAAGGAAGTGGGACCACTTGTAGAATAAGATACTACTCAGTGTGAAGAACTGACCAAAGTATCAGAATCTGGCATTTAAGCACATACTTAACCTTCACTCTAAAATGAATGAAGTCAATGGGATTTAAACACATGTTTAATATTACGCACAGGCTTAAGTACTATGCCGAATAGGGATGAACTCACACACAATGAAGTACTTTGCTGAATCAGGGCCTAACTGCACAGCACAGCAGGAAACACAAAACTATACAACAGAAGGGACATCTGGAATTAGGAAGCCGATACCGACACAGAAGTGTGCACTCAGAGCCAGTGTATGAGGTTTACCTGCTGTATACTCGCATCTGTTTCAAAACAGGGTGCCAGAAACCAGTAAGTAAAGGGCAAAAGTAAACACATACAACAAGCACTGCTAATGATTATATGGGCAAGTCTAGTTCCCGGAGAGTCTGTAATCTACACTCTTGATATCGTCACACAACAATTTCAATACAGTAACAGGAGAGTCTCCAAAGCAGGGCCGGCTCCAGCTGTTTTGCTGCCCCAAGCGGCGAAGGGGGAAAAAAAAAAAGCCTCGATCGACGGCACTTAGGCAGCAGCTCAACTGCGCCGCTTCAATCTCCAGCGGCAATTCGGCAGCGAGTCCTTCGCTCCAAGAGGGACTGAGGGACCTGTCGCCGAATTGCCGCCAAAGACCCGGATGTGCCGCCCCTTTCCATTGGCCGCCCAAAGCACCTGCTTCCTTTGCTGGAGCCTGGAGCCGGCCCTGCTCCAAAGAGCACACTTAGAGTGTCACGCCCCTGATGAAAATGCAACTGTTAAAGAGTAGCTCCTTGGCCTTAGAAACAGATTTGAAAATGAGTGTTTTGACTTAGCGTCAGGCTGAGGTTGGCACTACATCCCTCAAAGACAGAACATGAGCTGTCTGGAACACACATGTGTGGCACTCACACGTCACCTGCCAGCTCTCACCCAGGCGGCAGTCATTACCTAAGAATTGACAAGCTCGTAGCTGGAGACCAGACCAGGTCACCTACATGTTAGTTTTGTTCAAAACAGGTATTAGTCCTATAAGAATGTATTTAGTGTTTAAATTGTATGCAATGCGTGTATGTTGCTGCCTGTACTAATCTCACTTGTAATATCAATATCCCATGTTATAAGGTAATATTTAAGTGTGTGCTCTGTAACTGAAAAAATGTTTGCTCTGAAACTCTAACCCCGCCCCCAGTCAGGAGAAAAGCATTACCAAGTGTGACATACTAGTTTGCCACAGGAGGGGTTTTCTCCTGTCCAACAAAAGACGACCCATAGGCACCAGACAAACCACTGTGCAACATCAGAGGACAAAAGACTTTGTTGATTGCTTCCCTCTCTTTTCCCCCCGGCCTGGGAAGAGATGTGCATGCAAACTCATCCCATCATCTTAAACTCTGGGGGTAGGGAATAAAAATCCCTCACAAGAAAAAAAAATGAATCTTTTTGGCTGTTTGAACTCTGACAGGGCCAGAGACTCTAAACTGAAGCCAGAGATACCCATGGGCTGCCTCCTGGGTCTGCCCTGAAAGACAATATATTTTTAGCTAGTTTATTACAGGATTGACTACAGGCATTGTCTTTGGTGTAGGCTCTAGAGTGCCAGTTGATCTGGGGTAAGTTATTGGTCTCTTGGGACTGGATGCAACCTGAATATTGCGTGATTTTGGATATAAGTGACCGTTTATCACTAAGTCCAGTTTGTCTGGGTGGCAAGATAGACTGGACAGTCTCACAGGACTGTCTGTGACTCCATGGTAAGACTGTAATAGTGATCCAGGAGTTCACATTGGTTACTGGCTTTGTGAAATCTATTATAGAACACACTACTAGTTTGGGGTGTCTGTCGTGAGCCACTCTAGACAGCAAGCCAACATGGATTCTCCACGTTATTATTCAAACTTCCAATCCCTAATCACACAGATGACTGCATCACATAATGCCTCTGAAATCAATTAAAGAAACCCCACTCATGTTGAGAAATGACGTAACTACCAGGACTTTCAGACAGGGGTACCCATAGACTGCACCATGCAGACTGTTTTGAATTGTGATGCCTTCAGTTAACATACTGGATGCAGAGATGCAACAACAACTACAAGAACAAAATCTCCTATTCAGGAACCACTTCTGTTACAGGAAGCAACTGAGTAAGAATTCTGTGCCCTCTCCTCAATACATTCCTCCCTCACCTCTTATTAATATCACAGAAAAAAAATCCTTGGCTTTCTGACTGATAATATACCACATGATGTGCTTATGTGTACAGAAGGCTCTCTTTGTTAGAGCTCTCTAAGAACAGAGCATCCCAGTTCCTGCACACCGCCAACCATAGGGGATGTGCCCTTTGCGTGACACATAACAAGAGCACATATGTCAGCTTTTTCTTCTTTTTTAAAACCGTTTTCCAAAATGGGGCTGTTCATAGCATGTAACATCAGACAGCTGTCAAGGGGAAGAAATTTTTAAGCATCCTACTCTGAACATATTTTCACAGTGGTTTTCAAGACAGCACATTGCTCCAGATATAGAGAGAAAAAAAAAAAGAAACGCAACAACTCTTGCCTTCAGAACCCTGTTCTTCTTTAGTAGACAAGGCTTCGGCAGACACAATGGCTTTGTTAAAACACATTTTATTCAGGGCAAAGGCTTTGAATATTCAGCAGGGCTCCGGGCTAGAGATTCTATTGCAGCTAGGTTTCTTGTCTTCCAGGAAGCCCTTGACAAAGGTCACAAACAATTTGCTCATTCCTCTTATTAAAATAAAGATGGAAAGCATTAATGATAGCTCTGCCCAGCAGCTAACTTCATCATCTGTAGCGGTTCCAACATATGCTTGTGAGATAATGAAAAATATAGCATTAAATACAGTGGCAGATTGAATCTTGTTTCAGGGTAAATATAGTAAGTCATTTTTTTTCCTCCTCATTTCCTCAGAACCTGTTTAGCATTAGACTGTTAATATCATCACTGATACATGACAAAACCATTGCATAATATACTGCATTGCAGGCCAACCCACCCATAAAAGTGAGCAATGGCAAAATATGAACATTACTCAGGCATTCATAATAATGAAGTGCTCCAAGCCAGCCCTCTTCCAGCATGTTTCCATTTACAGACCTTCAACCAACATTGCTTCAGATCAGGCCTAGTGTCCCAGCTTTTCACTCTTGGTCAGGTTTAAGGCTTCTGTGATCATTTGGTGGCTATATCGCCAAGTAATGGCCAACCTATTTTTGCATGATGACATTCATTCTTAAATGGGTCACGGTCGTGTTGTTTAACAGCAAATACAACTCAGTGTGGCTTTGTTGAGAAATAAGAAAGCTGATTTTTTTAAAAACAGGGTGGGCGGTGTTTCCATTAGAAGCATAAACAATAGTATTCAATCTTCCCCCCTCCCGCCAAACACACGTGCTTATCCTAGATCCACGAAGGGACTCTAGGAATTGCAATGCCTAACTTTTTGGCACCGAGAAAAAAAAATTCACAGGAACGACACTGCAATCCTCAAAGCTGAGTTAGGTGCCTACACTCCTTCCACAGTGAATTGGGCGGGAGAAACAGGAGCCTAAGAACGTGGTCTACAAAAACCAGCACCCTAGTCAGGGAGCTCAGCTGCCTAAGAAAGCCAGTGGGAGGTGCCCAGGAGAGAGGTGCACACTAACTCCCAGCCATCTCTTGGAAACAGGCGCCTAAGTCTGAGCAAACTACAAATGTGAACCCTCCGCTAGGAGTCAGGCAGCTTAGGCGCCTAAAGCATTTCTTGCAGGAACGAGTTGTGTGCCACCCTCCCCTCCATGAGCTGCAGCCCATCTTATAACTTTTAGCCCAGTGCTTAGAGCACTCACCTGGGATATGGGATGTCCAAGTTCAATTTCCCCCTCTGCTTGAGGGAGGAGAAAGGATTTGAGTAGGAGTCTCCCACCTTTCAGGAAGGTGCTCTCACCATTGAGCAATGGGATTTTCTAATGTAGGATGTCTCAGTTTTGTGTTTTTCCACTGAAAAAGCTCCTTGTCTTATTTCTGAGAGTATGTACACATATGCTGTATGGATACTGTTTACTGACAGAATAACCACTGAGCTGAATACATTAAGGGGAAGCTGGATAGCACATGAAGCAGCTGCTGTAGCCTTTGCAGGATGACTACACTGATGTCCGTACTAAACCTGCAAAAAATTAGGGAGGGAGGCAGACTTTGTTTTGGGAGACGCAACTCACTTGACCCTTGACCAACCTGCTCCTACTGGTGTATATGGGGCACATTTGAGAAGTGCCATTAGGTGCGCCCTAATTCCAAGAGCACACGGCTTACAAAGATGGCAAATGGCTCCGCTGCTGTAGTAGCCCTGAGATCTAATTAAACGTGGACCTTACAGCTACCATGGATTGCACTAAGGTGGTTGTTTTTTTAATGCTCTTTGAGCCTAGCCATCCTATGGAGCACATAGCCCAGTGGCTGCTCTGACAAAAATAAAGTGGCCATGAAACTCATTGCATTTGTTGTGCACAGTGTGCAGCTGGAAGTAGACCTGATTGGGAATTTTCCAGGGGTGCTTTTTTTGGTTGGAAAATGTTGATTCATCAACGCTGAAACAGGGAAAGGGTCAGTTTCAACTCATCTCCCGCTTCAAACAGTTTTTGAATTGAAATGTTTTGAAAATGAGTGAAAAGGTTGAGTTTTTATTCTAAATTACTTTATTTAGAAATTTTAGTTAATTGAGACTAAAAAGGTTAAAAAAGAATTTCAACATTTAAGATAAACATTGAGAAATTATCTGAAGGAAACTTTTCAATTGACCCAATCCCAAATATTTTTGGATGACTGGTTTGCAAAAGTTTGAGATTTTGACTTTTCAGTTCTGTTTTGGGGCAGAAGGGTTGTTTGTTTGGGGTTTGTTTGACATCTCAGACATTTGTCATTTCCTGTCTGGCTCTCTTTGAAAGCTGGAACATGCAGAGCTGCGTACACCCACCATGTATGCAGAGGCGGACACCATTTTCAAACCCAATGCAATGGCAGTCTTTTACCCGCCAAAACTGCTCTTTGATCATCGTGAAGAATTCAAGATATAAAAAAAAAAAAAAAAACCTGAAAGTATGTGAGTTTCTAATCATTAAAGAAATGGTTCAATTAATATACAGTAACCTTAATTTTAAGCTGCTTTTCTTGCTCTCCAAGGGCCTGACACTGCAAAGCCTGTGTAATCAGGTAACCCCCGTTACCTGCCCTGAGACTACCTGCATGAGTACGACTGCTTACATAGGTAACACTTCCAGGAGCAGTCCCTACTGCATGGAAGTTACTGTTAGTTTTCCAGAATGTAAAAGGTTTCTCAAAGGCTAGACTGCGACACGGACTACACACTCACACCGGGGGGGTAAAAAGAGAAACTCTGCCTGTTATGCCTCCATCTGGGCTTCCCGTATCTGAGTTGATGTCCTGCAGAAGTGAGGCATGAGTGTTTGCTCCCTCCCCAGAGGAGGTGGGGTTTGGGGGGGGAGGGGATGGATGGGAAAAGACTTGGCTTCACAAGCTGGTTCAGTGGGCTTCGTTATTTGCTGCCTGTGGCAGGTTTTCCCGTGACTCAGCCCTCCGGCCGAGTCATACACAGTCCGCATGTGAAACAAATAGAAAACACACACACACACCCGCTTCTGGGGTAAACAGTCCAACAGGGCCTATCATGGTTCCCTTCATTGGTCTCTTCCTGCAACCCTCCCTGGGCTCGTTCCAGTCCAATAGGGCCCTCTTTTGGTGTCAGCCTGCCGCCCTGTCCTGGGCTTGGTCCTCAGTCTGTCCAAGAGGGCTTATCGCAGTGCCCTCGTTGGCAATGTTTTCACCTGTAGCCCTCTCCTAGGCTCAGGTCCTCAATCAGTCCAACAGGGCCTACCACAGTACCCTGGGCTCGCTCAAGTATTGTCCCCGGCTCTGATAGGGAGCCAGGGCCCCAGGGCTTTCTCCCTGGAGACTTTTCTCCTGGTGCCCCAGCTCTCCAGCTGAGTCACTGTTTATAGGTCAGCCCCCTTCCAGGGGGTAACAAAGTTCAACCATCTCTGGGGTTTCAGCCCCTCTCGGAGCTACTGCCTCGCTCAGGGTTTTAGCCACTCTGACTCTGGCTGGTGGGGGGGAAGCCTGTAGTTAGCAGCCACCGGCTGCTTCCCGTTAACTATTTGCTACTGCATTTCCCTGGGCCACTTCCCGTCTTAGCCCCAGTATCTTCCTTGTAGCCTGGCTCCAGCCAGCCCAGACCACTATCCTTGATACTCAGGCTTCAGCCAGCAACTGAATTGCTCTATCCAGCACCTTCCTTTTATATGAGCCTGCTGGTCTCTAATTGGCTGTTTCCCCGCAGCCTCTGTAGGCAGCTTGGAGGATTCACCTCTACTGCTCTTTCCGGAGACAGGGTATAGTAGAGACCGCAAGGCCTTCAGCCAGGCCTCTGGGCCTGGTACGCCTTGTCACACTTCCAGCATAAGCCAACAGCAAATAACAACACACAACGATTTCCCTTTTCTCCCAGGGCCTGCCAGGGGAAAGGAGGAAGCTGGGGACTCAGATGGGCATCCAAAAACCTGTGCCTCCTGGGGCTGGGTCCTGAGGTTGTAACACCCATTACTCAGATCTGTGCCCTTTCCATAGTATTTCTTGGAAAGGTTTCAATCTATATTCTTTTAAGAACTGAACAACTTCTCGATTGGTTCTTATAATGCATTCATTACCATACTAGCTGAGTGCCTAGATACATGAGCAAATCCCCAGGCCAAAGGAAACAAGAGATACTGGGGATTGACCCCAAGGCCTCATGCGTGCACAGCAGGTTGTTTAAAATTGAGTTCCTCCCCATTCTTTGGGTTTTCTGTGCCTCATATTAATGAGAATCAATCTGGGACATTTAGGTTTCTCATCTAGTGTGTATCAAATATTCAGACATCAGAAAACCAGCAAGCTGTATTTTCATGCCACATTTATTCTTAGTGTCCTCCTCCCAATATGTCCTGCATTAAAAAGAGACAGAGGCAGACCAAGAAAGAATGAATCTTTTGTTTTATTGGGTTGGGCCAGTAATGGCACTAACATACTATTCACATGAAGACGTTCTTTAAGACGATCCATCTGCCCTAGATTACAGCTAACGGTTCTAGGAAGAGCTCTGCAGCAGCAGTTTGCTCCTCACCATAATTAGCGCCAGCAGTTCCAGTAAATTAGAAAAGCAAGCCAAGAGACTAGTGACCAAAGTGTCATCTTTCCTTTACAATGTTGTATGCTTTGCATTTTCAATCTGTACTGTGTTGGTGCGGGTGAAACTGAGAGACAGCACAAAAGCCTGAGAGAGACAGAGTCGCAGAAAAGCGGGGGAGGCTAATATTGAAAAAATAAGCTTGATGTTTCCTGGCTTGATTAAAAAACCAAGTCACAAACTAGTTTGCAACTGGTGAAGTGATTTTTGTGAATTGCTTTCCCAACTGAAACACACGCCTACATTCGTAATGCTGAGCTGCTTTGCATAAAGAGTCCTGGCTTATGAAACGGAGGAAGTAACCTTGCTAAGTGCCTTGGCAGCTCCAACAAAATTGAGCTACTGGAGCTTTCCTCTGGCGCGCACACTTCCTGCCGAAACATCTCACTGACACTGTGTCCAGTCAAGTCCCAGTTAGCGTCCAGTCAAGTTTAATTCCAACTGGCAATTCCATTTTTCAGGGGAGCTCTGCAGTTCAGTTAAGGGCAATATGAAGAGAAGAGGTCAGGAAGAAGGAGGACATACGAGGAGGCACATGAGCATATTTTGTAACGTTACATACAGAATGGGCTATTTTGTGTTCTTGGATAGGAAATTAATCTTAATGATTAAAATAGCTTTCACTAATGAGGGATGTGTCAAAATATCCAGTTGCGCCAACTCCCCTCAACAGTGTTGTCTCCAGGTAGCTACATCAGTGAATTCAGCCAGTTCAAACACACTGACTCAACAACACCATCAAACTGCCAGTTTGCCACGACAAGGAATATACTGCCCATGTGGCTAACACCACCAAATGTGCAGATGGAGCTGTGATATTTAACTAGGTGCGCTGCCATCGTCCTCGCCCTCTCTCTCTTTTCGTCGAGACTTGTCCCTCTAACGCTAAGTTGCTAAACGTTTGCATAAGCACTCACTGAACTAGACCGCTCTTAATTTTAGTAGACAACTAATTATAACCAAGAAGATATAATGAAATCTATAACAAAGTTAGAAACTGACAACTCTGTTAAGTTCCAAGTATAACCTTAGCCTAGATATGCCAGAAACTATAGACTTCAAATGCAACTACAGAATCTTTTAAGCAGACGAGGGGGAAGCGTATGGTTTTTAAGTTCTTGTTAGCTGGGCTTTATTTATAGAATTATTTGTCATCGGGAAGAATTTTCTGATTTCCCCTTTTTCCATTGGTCTGTGGATTTGAGCTCAGTTTTTTTTGCTCTGCAGTTCAAAGGGACAGTCTTTGCAGGGCAGATTCCATTACCCTTACTTGTGGAAACAGTCCCATTAAAATGAATGGGACTACTTATACAGTAAGGGACCACTCAACACGAACAGGTGTGGCTCATTCTGGCCCTTTGTCGGCAAACGGCTTTTCTGAACCCTTTTGATGGTCAGTGTACTATGTTCATATAGGTAATAACCTACTGTGGGTGAGTTATGCAAAGTGAAATGGAAATTTTCCCTAGACTGGCCAAACCAGAACAAGGAAAAAAAGATTGTAAACACCAGGCAGCTACACTAATATTTCTCAGGTCTTTTCTACATGGTGGGGTAATACTCACCATGGGGGGAGGGGTGATTTCCAAAGCACACTAACGTAAGTGCATAAGTGACTTAGGCTTCTAAGTCCCAATGAGTTTCAAGGAGACAGTCATTGTGACTTGGAAGGGGAAACATGCAGAAAGAGATAAAGAGATTTGCCCAAGGTCATCCAGCCAATCAATGGCAGAACTGGAAATAGAACCCAGGTCTCCTGAATTCAAGTCCAATGCTTTATCTGCTGGACATTTCTGCCTTGGTTTCTTTGTTCTTTCTGTTTCTGTGTTCTGGATGTTTAATTCCTTATCTTTTAGCTCAAAGTCCTAAAACCTTAGGAAACAGGATGGAAACCTTGGTGAACTAAAGGAAGAAAATTTGAGATCAGAAATACTGATAGCAAGGAAATATTGCAGTAACAGGTGTATTCATTCTAGAGGTAGGTGAATTGCCACTAGGTTATTTCCTGGGGACAGTGATGAACTGACCACCACAGAAATACCAGGGTGTGTGTGTTAATAAACTCACTTCCACTGTGCTCATAACTGTTTTCTGTCCACTGTGTGCACATTAGTGCAACTGAGTTTTGATGGCACAAATGCTTGCAGACTGTGCATTTTATGCTTGTATCATTGGATACTCATGGTGAATGAACTTTAAATTTACTTTCTGCAAGTATTTACAGCAGAAACCTGATATTAAGAGGTGCTGTTATTCAGACAGAGAACAGCAACAATACAGATGGACCAATCAACTTGAAATGCAGATTTCAAAGCCAAAGAATAAATAAAACTGGTGGAAAGTGTTATCAAACAGCAAAAGAATTGAGAAAAAAATACCATGGGCAATAAGGTGAATTTCACTAATTAAATTGCAGAGTTGGCTGGGGGAAAAAGAAGGAGATATTTTAATGCAAAAGTAGTTTTGATTTTGTTTTGCTTGGGTTTTTTTTACAATTTTTCAAATTTTGAATTTTGATCAGTTGTCTATTTCATTTGAAAAATGAGGGTGAATTAGAGAAAAATTCCATCAAAAATTTAAAATATTTCCATCAGCCATAATACATTACTTCTTAGAAATAATTCATTCAGTTCTAATACATACTATTGCCCAAATGACCTGAGCAATTAATCAGAATTCAGAGCCATGCTGGGTTGTTTTCATTTGGAAGAGAAATCAGTGATACAAATCAGGTATAGTCTTGGTCAGTCATCTTGTTTATTCACAAACAATGCACACACAGACCTGTTTCACCAAACATAGCAGAAAAACAGCAACTGGAAGTTTCCTTGATCAGAAATCGCCAAGTCTGCCACTCCGGTGAGCTCTGTGCCCAAGAAGCTATGTCTCTCTGCTTCCTCTCAGAGTTGCACTGCCACCTCTTTCTGCAGGATTACTCCCTCCAACACCCCCTCACACACACAACTGTTATCCTTGGCACTATGTTTGCAACCAGGAAAACCCATTTTAATCCACCTGGTTTTAGCTCTGTCCTGGCTATGTAACCTCCATTGCCTGCAGCTGTTTTTACTACATCAGGGATGGTGGTGATTGTTCCTTCTGTGGAGCCTAAAAGAGAGTGCTTGGCAAACTCATTTGGCTTTAATGAAGTCTGTGATTGTCTCTGGATCCAAGACCCACCTGATAGCAGCCATTAACTTCTTTCAGCATAATAATACATGCAAATACAAAACACATGCCTTTGAGATGGGAGATCCATCCTTTGTTACTAACAGTCCTAATATAAAGAGTTTATGAATCAGAAGTATTAGTTTAGAAGAGTAGCTCCTTTTAGCTCACTCCAGCTGACACTTTACTAGGCCCCTAATGATTATAGCTGTATGCTCTATTTCCACATGCAGTGACTTCAGCTACCACAACTATTAGCCATTCAGTAGGTCCTTCTCTCTGAATCCTGCCCATCAGATATTTTCATCTGAGCTCATAATTTAAACTGCGCCTAACAGCTGACTTATCATCTCCTTTCACTTTTACCACACTGTCCATTTCATCGTTATCCAAACACGCATAACTCAGTAGAACACATTTAAATATTAGCCACATATGTTCAGTGGACCAGATTCTAAGCTCAGTTACACCAGTCTAAATCCATAATTGCTCCAGTGACATTAAATTGGTCCTTGCACTCCCAGCATGTATGGTCTGGCAATGCACGTGCAAATGGTCATGCTAGAAACCCTATGAGGGTAAGAAGTGGAGTTACTCCAGATTTACACTAGCATAATTGAGATCAGAATCTGGTCCGGTGAGCTGAATTCATATGTGCTTCATACAACTTTAAACCTTGCACTAAGTGCGACCTGGGAGAGATTAAAGAGATTACGCTTCAGAACAAATATTCCTGATTTACGAACTCTTTTGGCTGCTGCTCTTCGTTTCCAACCTGCTGAGCCCATTGATTACATCGCTGGCAAACACTAGGTTTATTTAGGGTGACCAGACAACAAGTGTAAAAAATCAGGACGGGGGTGGGAGGTAATAGGAGCCTATATAAGAAAAAGCCCCCAAAATCGGGACTGTCCCTATAAAATCAGGACATCTGGTCACCCCAGGCTTATTTACCCAAAGAAGAGGAAGGAAATCCTTGTTAAATCACCTCTGTAAGGTTTGGGGCTTCATAAAACCTCCAAGAATGTTAAGCCACCAAGCGTGCTCCAGGCCAAAGGAAGCAGCTCTGCAGAAGGCTTTTAAACTCATTTTAAATCCAGCAGAAGAAACTTGTACAAACACAGATTATCTACACTTCCTTCTCCATTACAACCTAACACAATAAATACTCCATCAAATACACAGGAGTCTACAGATGGTTACTAGAGTGAACGGACCATCTTTCAAGGGCCAGTTGCAAAGTGACACAGTCACTTTGTCACGCCAGCCTCCCATTTAAGACTGAGCCGGAAATACTGAATAAAGGAGCACTTTGCAGATGGCAACGTTTATACAGTACGTAGATCACATCTAGAGATACTGAGAGCTTGTACAAGGATCAGAATGTCCCCTGTGCTGTCATCTGTCACCTCATCAGCAGAAAGTCACAACAAGCCTCCTTGGTGGCGTCAGTAAAGCTAGCAATACAGATTATTTCACACCCGGCCAGCTAAGGTACCACAAGGATGGCTATCGCAGAAATAGAGCGACTTCCCCATTGTTATAATGTCAGCATCAGGTGATATACATTCCGTCCCCCTGCACTCCTGAAAAGGGAAAAGATCTTTCCTGTTAAATAACATGACCACCTTCACATTTATTAGCCAACCAAAGCACTTCAAATAGTTGAGTGACGGCCATTCCTAACTCTCAGGGGGATTGCACATGTGTCTGTAATTGGAATCAGAACTATCCTCTTGGATCCCCCAAATATGGCGAGAGCAGATCCGCAGGCCACACACTGCTGTTAAGCATTCTGGGTCCATTTTCTCTTCAACACGTGCTCTTTTTAGCAAAAATAGCATGAGAACAGCTTGTTCCCACAATATTTCAAATGCCAGTCACTGGAGGATAGCACAACGCAGGAAAATACGTGGGTAAGAGGAGGGGAAAGAAGAAGGGACAACGGGAGAGGCAAATGGTCACGGCTGGAAAGCCCCAAGCACCATGGGGTCTTGACTGGGATGCCTTAGTGCTATTGATAATAATGTAATGATAATAATCATTAACAATAACATGGCCTGGGAGGCAAGCAGGAGAGAATTCAGAGGAGAATCCAGGCGAGTTGTACAAAACTGGGGAAGAGACAGGAGAAGGTTGGTGTAGGAAAGTGAAGCAGGAAGCATAAAAGCAAGCAGGGAGGTGAGGAAAAAAAGAGAGAAAGGACAGAGCATGAGAAAGAGAATTAGTGAAAAGCAGGAGCAGAAGAAACGAAACACTAGCAGAAAATAACGGGAAATAGGGAGAAAGTAAAGAAAGGATGGAAAGAACAAGAGAGAACTAAATATGGAATGTGCATAAATATATAAAAAACCATAAAGGCATGAAGTGCTAACAGTCTAGAGGAATGGAGAGGGGTCAGACCAGGGGCAAGTGAAACCACAACAAGGAAAGAAAAATAGAAGCAGACAAGCTGGAAGGGGAGAAAGAGAAGAAAATGCTGGAGTGTGAGTGAGAGCCAGAAACAGCAGAAAACTAACGAGGAGTCCTTACAGCCTAACGTGGCTACCAATTAGAAAAATAGTGACTTTACTGGTTCTTACTATGAAGAGGGGCTGTTTTATGTTAGTTCGATTTCTCATACTATATAATCAACAATGATGATTCCCCCAATACCATTAGTGTAAGTTTGCATTTGCAGAACACGTCTGTATTTGATTTACATTTTGTAGCTGTCTATAGAAGGGGAATAATAATTCACACTGGTGCCTTACCGTTTGTAAAGTGCTTTGCGGTCATTGGGTGGAATCTACTATCAGATCCTGATCCAAAGCTCATGGAAGTCAGTGCAAAGACTCCCACTGACCTCTTTGGAAAGGCTCTGAAAGTGCAGCATGCTGTAATATTATTGCTAACTGTGGGCCTGACTTTACCCCATTGATCCACACCCTAGGAGGCCTTCTCCATGTGGATCTCACCTTTGCAACATGGAAGATAGACATCAAGATTCCCTCCCCTTTCCTGGCCCTACACTGGGTTATCTGCAGACCCAGCAATCCATGTAGAGGAGGGAGCAAGTTATGGGAGGAATGGATGGGCCATGGGCAATGCTAAGGGGTGATGCTCGTTTTCTCTATTCCAGGCTAAGAAGTTTAAACAGGGGCTCTATTACCTTTTCCACAACTCGCATCCACAGTGGAGATTCCCCCTTTAAGGGGGATCACCAGGAGAGCCGCCAGCTGGACAAGCCCTGGTAGCATGGTCCAGCAGAACATGCTGCCAAGGGGTGACAGTGCTGGGGGCAGTTATTCAGAGGCATGGAGCCTTTACATGGTGGTTATGGCCTCCTGGGGACCAAAAGATGCATAGCCTCTTCCCCAAAGGCTGAATATCACACACCAGGCAGAAATATTTGGTTGGCACTTCTGCAAAGCTAACTGATGGAGATATCCTCCCCCATCCCTCCTTCCTGTGAGAGTGGGTGACATGGCCTTGTGTAATCCGAGGAAGTGGTGACTCCCCCACTCTCACATCAGTAAGCACGACAAGCTCACTGGTGTCAAACTGCCTCCAGAAGACGTTTCTAGCGATGGCTTTAATTTATTATCCCATTGCAGCCTTCTACAGAATCCAAAATACTTTTAAAGTCACTCCGGGCTTGACGGCCTAGCACTTCTCATTAGGTCATTACGTCTGCGGTACAATGGCTTGTGGGAATAAAATACAGCTTTCTGAATTTATTGCCACTATAAGGTCAGCCTCTATGGCAAGTGTCAGGGAAATCTGTGGCTCTCTGTATAAAATGCTATAGTAATTGTGTGTTAATATTCAGGTATTGTGTAGTATTAGAGCACCCAGATCTTCAGGGCCAGATCTTCAGCAGATGTAAATCAGCTTTGCACCACCAGAGTGGATACAACTACACCAATTTACATCAGCTGAAGATCTGATCCAATATCTTCAATTCTGCTCCCCCAGAATGCACTTCTATGCCTGGAATTTAGACCAAGGACTTAGCCATTAGAAACTAAGCTCCTTCATAAAAAAATACACAGTATGGCAGGAAGTTTCCCTATGGCCCTAGTAACACTTTGCTGAGGAGCAAAGCCATCCTCTAAGGATGCGCTGGCAATGCAATCTACCCATGCTGGCAGCACCAGCATCACAAAATAAGCACTCAACATTCTTCCGAGAGATTTGTGGGAAAACAAAGCTAGCGTGACTGGGCCAAAGCTGGTGCAATATAAGCCTGCAGAAGAAGGAAAATTCCAAACCTAAAGGCTGACCCTGCTTTCCCGAGCACTGCTACCATTCAGTTACCTGTGCGATGGTGAGCAATACCTGCTTCAGTTCATCCATCTCCTGGCTGTGGCTTTAAATTAGAGCCGTGCCATTAGAGAGCAGATCACTGCCAGCCAGCTAGCAATGAACAGCATTACTACCAGTACATTCAAAAGCCACCTGCCTCGCAGCACATTTACACTTGTGGATTTAAGGCCCAGGCCTGCTCACATTACCCCCATGAGACTGTGTAAGGCAGGCAGGATTTGCCCCTTAATCTGCTTTTAGGTAATAGCAATTTCCCATCCTCTGTTCCTATACTAAACCTCCTTCTCCCTCCTTCCTTCACTGGCACACAGCAGAAAAATCCCCCCATCCTTCCTGCAAGCATGTGTTTATCTCTTTATTTTTAAATATTATGGCTTCCCAACATCTGTCTCTGTGGGGTATAATCTTACTGATGAAATATTTCATGTTTTCCTTGAGCCTCTGTCAATATGTCTCCCTGTTATCAGCTTAGCAGATGGAGACACAGAAGGAATAACCTCAGCTTACCTGCATGGTCTCTTAGTACAGATGTATTTATTTATTTACTCTAGGAAGGAGTCATAGTAATTTTAGCCATGGGACATGGCTTTGATGTTTTTTAACTGTCTCTAGTCTTTCCTCTTTAATGACAATAGTAATTCCCAGCTCTTAGAGCTTTTTATCTTTTGATCTCAAAGCACTTTACAAAAGATGTTATTACTCCCACTTTATAGATGGGAAACAGCCTCAGGGAAAGAAGTGACTTACCCAGAATAACCCAGAAGACCAATGGCACAGCCAAGAATTGAATACAAGTCTCCTAAATCCCCACCTAGTACCCTATCCTTAAGGTATATATTCTTCATCCACGTAGTGCTTTTTCATCAATAGATCTCAGACAGATAAGCACTGTTATGCCAATTTGCAGATGGGGAAACTGAGGCACAGAGCAATGCCCTGACTTGGCCAAGGTCATATAGCGAATCAGTGGCTATTTATTTCAACAATAAATAGAAGCAAGGTCTCCTAACTCCTGTCCCAGCCCTGTACTCATTCCAGTGCCGCTCTGAACACCCATCCTAGGTCTCTATACCATGTTGGGACCAAAAGCCTGATCCAAAGCCCACTGAAATCAATAGAAGTCTTTCCACTGATTTTCAGTCCTTAAAGATTGTGAGGAAGAGTTCTTCATTGATTACCAGATCACGTTTTTCCAGAAAATTCATTTTTCCCCTCAAAAACGGCAATGCCGTTTTTTTGGAAAAGAGTTAAGAACATAGAACAAAGCAGAAAAGAGGGAAGAATGAGGAAAAACAAGAAAAACCTCAAAAGATTCAGCTACATTTTTAAGAGGGATAAAATTTCCGGAAGGCTCCCAAAGCAGCTGCTCACCTCTCCCCAAGAATGAGAGCCTGATTCGGTGTTGCATTGTGCAGTCATTTGCACCCATGCAGAGCGGCCATAACGTGCGTGTACACCGCCACCAAACCAGAATGGTCAGTTGTGATTCTCATTTGCACTACAGCTCCTTTACACCAGGCTCATAGTATAAAGGGGCCCGTCAGTGAGTGTCGACGTAAAGCTTGTACTGTTTTACACCTGCTTCGGTTGCACTGATGTAAAAGACTACACAAGACAGAGGACAATGGCGAATAAAGGTCTTCTGCATTAAAATTCCTTTCCAGCTTTATCTGGGAAAAGCTGCTTCTACAGCTACACACTGGCACTGCTCACATGAGTAAAGACAGGCGCATTGCAGAGGTGTTTGCAGGATCAGCTCCTAAGCTCACAAACTGCTTTTAAAGTTTCAGTAACTCGGCCCTGTCACCAGCATATGCCATCTTAAAAAACAAAACACCACATTGATTAAGCGTTTTTCTGAACTAACCAACTGCCCAATTTCAGTTTAACTGCTTTTGAGTAACTCTGACCAACACACATTCAGCTTCTTTCTCTCTTCCTCCCTCTCTATAACTCCTTTCAAGTACGTCTACACTACAGCTAAGGGTGTGCCTCCCAGCCCTGGTAGACATGAGAAAAGTCTACAGAAGTGCCATAGAAAATTCCAGTGTGCCAGCCTCGTAGAATAGGAAACCTTACCAAACAAATTACAATAAATTTAAAAACACACAGGTGAAATCAGAGGGAGTTTTGCCATTGATTTCAATATGGCCAAGATTTCATACCATAAGAGTTAATTAAATACACTTTGTCTGTACTTCTTGAAATCACTATTTTACTCAGTGAAATGTCCTAAGTTAGTGGGAACACCTCAAATCTCAGAGTCCTGAGACTCAATGCCAAGGTACAGGAAATAACCAACATCTTTGCAGATGTCTGCAGTGCATAGTTGTTTATGCAGGCTGGGATTGTCAAAGGAGCCTCAAAGAGTGAGGCTAGACTTGGCGCCTAACTCTTTCAGCTTCTTTTGAAAATCCCACCTTAAACTCTCAACATGGATGCGGCTCAAGGAAAGAACCCAGGAAGGATTCTCTGAACAAGCTTCTCCTTCTGTTGTTCGGAAGTTCTGGTCAATGACCTGGAGTTAGATCTTCAAGGCATTACAAATTAGGCAATCAAATCATGGCTCCAGAATGATGTGCAAGTGTGGACAGAATTAGAGACATGCCTGAAATGGACCCAGTTTATAAAGTGAGTGAAAAGAGAGCTGGGAAATCTAGGAACCCATCAATGTTGCTGACTAATGTAAGGTGAAGAACTTAAACAATGGTTAGGGGACCAATATAAACTCAAAAACAATCAAATGCCGTAATATGACTACATAATTATGAGGCCTCTCTTTCTTTTCAACTTAAAAACACCAGGAGGCTTGCTTTAAACAGGAAAGAATCCTCCTTAAGACTTCCTCTCAGCTAATGAATTCATCCTTCCAAACACCTGCTTTTATTTTGGCACGCTCGGACTGTCTATGTTGTAAAGTAACATGAGACACTTGCGCATGACGTGCTCACATGGCTACAGCCCTATTATACCTGACAAACAAAAGACTGCCGAGCATATCTATTTCTCCCTTCCTTTCCCACCCCTCAATTCCTCGCAGCACAGAAATGCCATTTTGCCCACAGAAAAAGAAAATAAGCACTAATCTCTGAGAAATCTTGACTGGTATTTAATGACTAGTTTGGTAGTTAATGGCCTGAGGCATAGCCAATGGCCATTAAAGCTCTGGAAAAAAAGTATAGTCATTAGCTATACTCAGCTGAATCGAGAGTTTCTGGGAAAGTGGACCAAAAAAAAACACATCAGAGGATACCATTTCTTTGTCTTTTTACGTTCAGATATATAATAGAAGAAAATATCAGGGCTGTAAACTAGATTAGGTCAGTTAATAATCACAGCGCAAGGAGCACCACAGACAAATTCTACCATTTCAGGCCAGTACAACATAGCTACATGGATAGGGCTTGATTCTCATTTATAGCAAAGCCCCCTTACATCATTCCAACAGTGTAAAGAGGTCTCAAAGTGGGATGTTTGTGTGAATATGAAATTGCCACAGCAATGCAAAGCGTGGTATAAAAGGGCATTAGTGTAAATAAGACTCAAGCCCACCATTATAAAATAATTCAATGTAACACATTAGTTGATTGAACTTCAGTTTAGCACCAGCCGGGAAATCATAATGGTTGATATATTAGGATTATATATATAATATAAATAATCCTATCTCAATAAAGGTAAACACATAGGAATTATAAATGAAATAAATCTGAAGCAATATAGGATGAGATGTGGGGGTGGAAAAAAAACCTCAAGAGGGTCAGGAGATAATGAAGATTATACTTCAATATTGGGATTATGATGTTAGTTCTTTATTTCAATAAAACTGGATAGAGATCTTTTATATCAGGGACAGAGCTTAGCTGTAAGGACAGAGTAATCTTCTGGGAATTATGCATATAGGCTTGACATCATTTTTATTGGATGGCTGATGAACTGGAAAACTCCAAGATAGCCTGGTTTTAATTTGTAATCTTAATTTTCATATAAATCGGTACAGTTGGAGGAGGGGGGGTGCAGACATAGAGAGACTCTGATGCTGTGCTAGTGTTGTATTAAGACCATACTGATCTAAGTCTGACACTGTAAGTCATCTAGTATCTGATTCTGTCTCTTTGTCTATCCATCTGTTTCCCATCTCTCTCTATCATTTTTTTTAAGTGTTTAACAACTATGCAAGGACCAGAAGAGATAATGTTAGCACAATCTTCCCTCACCTCCTCTGAGAATGATCTACAATAAATCTCCTTATCAGACGTTGCATACATACACACAGTTAATACAGAAGGCCTTAGCTCAGCAAATGGCAGATTGCTCACCAGAATGTGGTAGTGCGAAAAAAGATGGACCAAAGGAGTCTACCACACTGGGATTAATTCCATCCCGCCCGTTTGGTCAGACACACTCTGAATTTGTCGGCCTTCAGAGGACAATGCAAAGCACATCTATGCTCCGTCATCAACATCTTCAAGTGTGGTTGCCTAAAGCTAGGCCCCTAAATTCATATTTCAGCACCTGAGTAGACAGCCTGACTTTTAGAGGCCTGGACACTCACACCTTCCATTGCTGATCCCTCTGGGAGCTGTGAGGAGATGTGACAGAGTGCTGGACAAGAGCAGCTGAGACAGCACTCTGGTCACTGCAGCTCCAATTAAATACTGCAGAACACACCTCATTAAGAGCAGCAGTGCCTAACTGATGGGTGGAGGAAAGCTGGAAGGCTAATTAAGCCATTAGGCTGAGTATACAAAATGGCACAGGAAGGAAGGAAGGGGGGTGGGAATCAGAGAGAGGGAGAGAAAGAATGCTCTTCTCTGTGTGCTTCAGGAGCTGGGGCTTGCTAAGACTGTCGCTATAAGGCTGTATAGTGTACAAGGGTGATGGAAACCAACATTGTAAATAAGCTGCGCTGGGTGTTTCATCAGCATAGAGGTCTCTGAGCTATCTGTGGACTCGAGGAGGAGCTGGAAGAAGCGAGGGTCTGCCACAGGACAGTTGATCAAAACCCAGAATTTCCATTGCATGGGAAATTTCCACATTTCAAAATTAGCTGTCATTCCAAATTGTGTCAAACTGTTCCATTACAACACCACCTGGTGCCACTTTCTTCTGAAAAGAGAAGACATTTCAGTCAGCATTAAGTAGCAGCTGACCTTAATGTTTTTAAATTAAAATAAAATATTTCAATTATATTATGACAGGAAATAATGAAAAAATATAAATATAAAAATGAAAAAAAAGATTAAACTTGAAATGAGAATTTGAAATTCCGACACAAAGTTTTTAAATTTTCTGAAACAAGTTTTCCAAAATGAATTTCCACCCCCACATCCCCCGCATTTGAAATTGTTTTCCATGGAAATTTTACAATTTCATAAAAATTTTCAGTTTAATTGAAACAGCTTTTTTTTAAACAAAAAGCTTTCAACAAAAAATTTTCCAACCAACTTTAGCTGTGAATTCCCCATACTTTTAGTAAGATATCATAAGGGCTTTTCCCTCAAGATGGCATGCTTGCTTGCGCTCTCTCTCTCTGTATTCCAATCTCAGAAGCCCCATGGCTTTCCAATGGGTCAGAGGTACCTCCCCTCTACCCTTAGAGAAACCCAGAGCACACAAAAATTGAAAACCAGAATCAGACCTAGTAGAGTTTTTCTGACCTACTTTATTGTCAAGACAGACTTCAGGAGTCAGCAGGCTTAATACAACTTACTGCCTTTTTTTTTTTTTTTAAACCTGAGATTCGAGACAGCTCTCCAGCTTGTGTAAACTGGTAACGCTCCACCGTTATTTATATTACAGTAACACACAGAGCCTCCCCCCTGCACCCTTACAAGAATGAAGGCTCTTCTGTGCTAACCACTGTCTAGACAGTCCCTATCCCAAAGTCTTCACAGTCTAAATAGTCCAGACACACAAACGGTGGGAGAGGAAAGAGAGGCACAGAGAGGTAAAGTGACTTGCCCTAGGTCACACAACAGGTTAGTTGCAAAGCTGGTCTGAGAATACTAATCTCCTGATTCCCAATTCAGTGCCCTATCCACTAGACCATATTCCATCCCTGCCTTCAATACAGGCTTCAATTCACGTCACCGGAGCCACAAGGATTTACGCCAGCTGAGGATCTGGTCCGTTATCTACATTTTGGGCCAGTTCTTATTCTTTCAGAAGTGATTAGTCATCCTTAATTTCATTTCTTCCCCCCTCGCCCGCCCCTCACCCCTTCTTTCCCTCCCTTTGCCATAGCGTCCTGCTTGAGGAGAGGAATAAACTGTTGTTTGCCAGTGTCTTAGTCCTCAAAGTGCAACGCAAGAGTGATATGAGATTTGAAACAGACCACTACTACAGCCATAATCTCCCAAGGAAAGCACACTTGTCTTTTAAACAGTTCTGTCAAACTGGATTTATTTGTGTGGAAGAAGAAAAGTAAAGCATCGTTTACATAAATAACATCGAGTTCTGAGTTGGACAACTATCAAGGATGAGTAACTGCTCCACAGCTGACATATTAAATCAATCAGTAATACGCCGATGAATAAGAAATGGGCTGAATATTCCACACCAACCCCCATCAACCCATAATCGCTCTCTGCTTCTTGATGAGGTAACAAAATACACAACATTCATAGAACAGCTGCTTTCATAAGGACAGCAATAATGAAAAAAGCTCCCAGAATTCCTCAACACTTGAACATCAAAACAAGATTTGCAGGGAGAAAATTAAAATGCCAACAAGATTTATATTTACCTATGCAGATGTCCTGCAGTCCTACGCTTTAAAAACAGGGACTATTGCATTAGAGCAGAGGGAAGGAAAAAAGACCCAACCCTCATTTCATTTTCAAAATATATAGCTATTGTATAAATGAAAGGAACAGGCAAAGTTATATTTTTAAAAAACAAATAGTACCAAAATGGAGAAAGAGTGAGTGAATGACAGAAAATAACCTGATACTCAGACATAAAGTGTGAATTTATTTATTTTATTAGTATCAAGGATGCCTTATATAAACTACTCACTCAACTATGGCTTTTGGTTTTGAGGGGTGGCTGCAAATGTGCTGAGTGAGATATTACAGAGACGTGCTTCCTCTCACTTACCCACTTCTAATCCAGTCACATTCACCTTCTTCCTCAAGTCTTCCTCTCCCCCTGATTCCTAACCCTCGCCACCCCCAGAAGATCCACACAGTCACTAAACGGAACTGGTTCAAGGAGTCAACAAGTAACAGTGACCACAATATAATTAACAGCCAACACTTTTGGGGGAAGGATCATACCAAAAACTAGCATTTCATCAAAACAGTAGAGAAAGGAGAACCCGATGACAATTTATTTGGACTTTCAGAAAGCCTTTGCCGAAGTCCCTCACAAGACGCTATTAAGGAAATTAAGTAGTTGTGAGGGTGAGATGTACCATTCAGTCGTGAATTAAAGGAGGGAAGGGACAGAGGGAAAAAAGAATAGGAACAAATGATCAATTATCATAATGGCAGAAGATTAACAATGAGATGCCCCAAAGTACTACAATCAAAGTTGTTTAATGTACTCTCTAATTATTTTGAAAAGGGGGTGAACCGTGAGATGGCAGATGACACCAATTTTTTTAGGTTTGTCAAACCTGGAAGAAGATTGTGAGGAACTTCAGAGAGATCTAACAAATGAAATTCAGTGTTGACAAATACAAAGTTATGCACATTGGAAGAAATAATTAGAACCACTCAGTATATTGCTAGATTCTAAATAGATTGTTGCCAATCTGAAGAGTTGAAGATGGTATTCCGGAGAGCTCAAAGAAAATCTCTGCTCAATGTGCAGTGTCAGTCAAAAAAGCGAACAAAAAATTGGAATGGATAAAGAATGAGATAGAAAAGAATACTGAAATCTTATAATAATGTTATTATATAGATCAATGATGCTCCCTCATCAGGAATATAGTATTCGCCTCTGGGCACTCCATCTCAAATAAACTATAGCAGAAATAGAAAGGGCCCAGATACTGATATTGAAGGACTTCCATACAGAGAGAGTTTTTTTTTAATTGCAACTGTCTCATTTAGAAAGGAGATAATTGGAAAAAATAGGACAGTTATACAAAATAATGAATGGTGTGTGGAACTCATTATAGACCCTTCCTACAAGGGCTAGGTTACACTAAATGAAATTGGAAGGCACCTCAGTTAACAATTGATACAGGAAATACCGGGTATTTTTTCACATCACATATTTGTCATGAGGGAACCTGCCTTTGGAGCGCCTCCTTGCAGCAGGGGTAACATCACCATTATCCTTGGCTGCGGCACCTCCTGCTGGCCACCCACGTCTCACCTTAGCCCTCCAGCCAAGTCACAAAGTCTAAACTCCTTCCAGGGAAATAAAAGGGTTCCACTGAACGTTCACAAAACTTCCGTACATGAAAGAGCCTCCAGACCCCCTCTTGGGCTATTCCTCAACCCGTTCTTTGGGGTCAGTCTTCAGCCCTACCCAGGGCTCGATAATCCTTCCATGGCCTTGCATGCCCCTTCCTCAGGGGCAGTTAGGAAGACCTTGGCCCACACCCTACTCAGGGTTTCAGCACCAGGGACCGGTATTAAGCAGCTAGGGCTGCTGTTTCCTTGGGTCACTTCCTACCTCTGAGCCCCTCATGCTGCTTCCCTGCAGCCTGTGCTGAACACAGATTCCCTTTGGTTCTCAGGCCTCTCCAGCTTCTCCCTAGGTGTTCCCAGCTTCTCCTTTCTCTGATGAACTAGCCATTCTGCCACCCCTCTCGGGCTCCTCTGAAGTGCTTTCACTGACCCTATCTCAAGGCCTCCCTCACAGGACCCTAACCTACTCCCTATGGCTCCTGCTACATGGTTTCTAGCTTAAGTCTTATTTCAGGGCTCCCTACCCCTGGATTCTGACCTGTTCTCTGCAGTCCCTGCCCTAGTAAGTTTACTCTTCGTCCTTATAAAGCCCAAGTGCTTAATGATGCTCGCTTAGCTCAGCCTCCTCAGGTCAGGAGGTAATCAATCAGTCAACAGCTACACTAATTGGCACTTAGCCCCCTTGTCTAACAGCTGACAGGAGTAAACCCCATTACAGTATTATTAACCTGTGGAACTCAATGTCACAATATATCAGTACAGTTAAGACCTTTGTAGGTTTAAAAAAAAGATTAATGAGAAAATCCACATTAAATAGGATGTAAACATGTTTTAGAATTAATATAAACCTTCTTGCTTCACACCACAAATTAGTGGTTGGTTTAGGAAGAAACTTCCCCCTGGGTCATGTTATCCTACAATTCTCTATTACAGGATTTCTTGAATCTTCCACTGAAGCATTTGGATCTGGCCACTGTCAGGATCAGGTTACAGGATTAGACGGACCACTGGTCTGCACTGTTTCTTCATAATCTGAACTGGGTACAGAATATATGAATCCCAGCAGCTTTATGGCCATTCATTTTACAAACTAGTTCTCTCAGATAAATTGGGGTCTTCAGTGATGTTAGATTAACAAGTTAAAAAAAAGTCATGGCAAATGCAATGGAAAGTGAGAGGAGAAAAGACTCTTTGACTCTCTAGAAGATGGAATTATATTGGTCCTTATCTGGATAAATGAAGGCTGCATGATGATAGAAAGAGAAAGACCTGATTTTTGTGGTTAATTATGAATGATTTTATGTTTCCTTCTGTTTAGTGACTTCAAATGCCTTCTTAGCGAGTAAGGAAACAGAAACTGGAAACACATCTCCTAACTCCTGTGTTTGCATGAAGCATTGCCCATCACATTCTTTCTTATCAGCTGTGAACAGAAGCTGAAATACATCCTCAGTGACAGCCAAGAGCCGATGAAGAGACCCAGAGCATCATTCAGCAAGAAACAAACAAGTACTGGCACAAAGCCCGGGAACATCCCCTGGGGATGGACAGTGCGCTTGCTGGTACCTCACGACATCGACTTTCCTGGGTCAAGAGAGGACCTCCTCCAACCAAGCCTGGAAGTTTTTGTTGGCCTTGTGAAAGTATTTGAAAAGTGTGGGTGTCCAGAGGGAGAAGATTAATTAAACACAGGAACAATTTACCAAGGGTCATTGTTTTACCATACTGCTCTAGGAATCATTTTGGGGAAGTTATCAGAGCTTCTGAGGCACTGGACACAGAGCTGAAAACCCTGGCTTCCTCCATACCCAATTAAACCATTTGATTTATTTTTAAACCTGCCTCTCTCAAAGGAAACCAGACTTTAGATTGATTTTGACTGTAAGTTCTTTGAATCATAGAATCATAGAATCTCAGGGTTGGAAGGGACCTCAGAAGGTCATCTAGTACCACCCCCTGCTCAAAGCAGGACCAAACCCAACTAAATCATCCCAGCTAGGGCTTTGTCAAGCCTGACCTTAAAAACCTCTAAGGAAGGAGATTCCACTACCTCCCTAGGTAACCCATTCCATTTCTTCACCACCCTACTAGTGAAAAAGTTTTTCCTAATGTCCAACCTAAACCTCCCCCTCTGCAACTTGAGACCATTACTCCTTGTTCTGTCATCTTCTACCACTGAGAACAGTCTAGATCCATCCTCTTTGGAACCCCCTTTCAGGTAGTTGAAAGCAGCTATCAAATCCCCCCTCATTCTTCTCTTCTGCAGGCTAAACAATCTCAGTTCCCTCAGCTTCTCCTCATAAGTCATGTGCTCCAGCCCCCTAATCATTTTTGTTGCCCTCCGCTGGACTCTCTCCAATTTATCCACATCCTTCTTGTAGTGTGGGGCCCAAAACTGGACACAGTACTCCAAATGAGGCCTCACCAGTGCTGAATAGAGGAGAATGATCACGTCCCTCGATCTGCTGGAAATGCCCCTACTTATACAATCCAAAATGCCATTAGCCTTCTTGGCAACAAGGGCACACTGTTGACTCATATTCAGCTTTTCGTCCACCGTAACCCCTAGGTCCTTTTCTGCAGAACTGCTGCCCAGCCATTTGGTCCCTAGTCTGTAGCAGTGAATGGGATTCTTCCGTCCTAAGTGCAGGACTCTGCACTTGTCCTTGTTGAACCTCATCATATTTCTTTTGGCCCAATCCTCTAATTTGTCTAGGTCCCTCTGTATCCTATCCCTACCCTCCAGCGTATCAACCACTCCTCTCAGTTTAGTGTCATCTGCAAACTTGCTAAGGGTGCAGTCCACACCATCCTCCAGATCGTTAATGAAGATATTGAACAAAACCGGCCCCAGCACCAACCCTTGGGGCACTCCACTTGATACCGGCTGCCAACTAGACATGGAACCATGGGATAGGGACTATCTTTTTGTTCTATTTCTACAGCACCTCGCACAGTGGGGTCCTGTCCACGCCTGGGGCTCCTACTAATTACTGCAATACAAATAAACAATACTTCATAAAATAACCCAGCAGAGGAACGGAGGCCATCGCAGGAAATCACCCACCCAGGAATGCTAATCCAACACAAGCGGACGTGAACAAATGATTTTGTGTGACATCTGGTGAGCAACTATGAAAATTCACACATATTGAGAAAATGTCCTACATTGTTATTACTTGGTGGTAGTGAATCTAATACGCATACATAAAAGAAACATTGCTATATAGTGACTACTGGGTGAAGCTGCTAAAAAAAATGCCTGCACAGAAGAAATGTGCTGGATGTCTCATAGGCGCATGAGTTTATGAGAGGTTTCCAGGGTTAACTGCCCTTGGCTGGGATGGAAATGCTAACAAGAAAAGCTCTTCTCATGGATTTCAGTACTTCTGTTTCCAAGCTCAACTTGAACCAAGGGGAGTATGACGCTGCAATCCACTTGGAAAAATTTTGCTCAGTATTCTAAACTGTTCACATACATTTGAGGGAAATCTCTTCCGACTGACATTAACTTTTTAATTCTCTATTTGCCAACTAGACAACCACCAGCTCAGTAACAATCCATAAAGACAGGGGAAGTGGCTAGACATTAACGGTGTTATTATTAATACAATAATAATTTGTATTGCAGATCGAGGTTGGATCCAAAATTGGAAGGAGACCTATTTTTTGTTTCAAGTGCACACAAAATCTCATAGGAACAGACAACACTCTTGTAAAATTTCTGTGCAGGAATACTCAAATCACAGTTCTCAAACTCCCATATTAACATAGCTATGAATCTAAGCGTCTCCTACAACATCTGTTGAGATAAAGTTCAACTCAGCATACAATGTTTGAAGTGCTTATCCATACCAAACCTCTGAACGTTTTTCGATTTCCCCAATGCAAGCTGACTTGATTACATGATCAGTAATGCTCACATTGACTTGAGTGGAAGCTCAGTTCAGATGTTCAGGTGTCTGGGAGCGAGGGGGGGAAATCTTTGAAAAATACATTAATATTTCAACTCTCTCTCTCTTGGTACTTTCTTTCTTTTTAACCATTTTCTCTGCTCACAAACAGATTCTGATTTCCTGCAAATATGTTTTTCATTTATAAGTATTTGCCATATCATTTGGACAAACAATTGTCAGCACCAGAGCCGTGTTAGTCTGGATCTGTAAAAAGCAACAAAGAGTCCTGTGGCACCTTGGAGACTAACAGATGTATTGGACATAAGCTTTCGTGGGTGAATACCCACTTCATCAGATGCATGTAATGGAAATTTCCAGAGGTAAGGATAAATATGCAGGCAAGAATCAGTCTGGAGATAACGAGGTTGGTTCAATCAGGGAGGGTGAGGCCCTCTTCCAGCAGTTGAGGTGTGAACACCAAGGGAGGAAAAACTCCTTTTCTAGTTGGCTAGCCATTCACCATCTTTGTTTAATCCTGAGCTGATGGTGTCAAATTTGCAAATGAACTGAAGCTCAGCAGTTTCTCTTTGAAGTCTGGTCCTGAAGTTTTTTTGCTGTAAAATGGCTACCTTTACATCTGCTATTGTGTGGCCAGGGAGGTTGAAGTGTTCTCCTACAGGTTTTTGTATATTGCCATTCCTAATATCTGACTTGTGTCCATTTATCCTTTTCCGTAGGGACTGTCCAGTTTGGCCGATGTACAGAGCAGAGGGGCATTGCTGGCAGATAATGGCATATATAACATTGGTGGACGTGCTGGTGAATGAACCGGTGATGTTGTCAGCATGTGGCTTGTCAGCAGACTATTCAACTAGTCACAATTGGTTTCTTGGAGTGTGTGATTGGTCAACTAAGTCACCTGCTATTATTTCTATTCCTTGAATGGATGACAAACTTTTTAAACAGATGGATAATTAATGAAGAGTAGTGAATAATGAATACTTCTGGTGGAACATGTGTGCCACTGTTTAGATGCATGAAGAATAAGCCATTCCCAGACATCCTTGTGAACAGAGACCCATTGTGATTGCAAGTAGCAAATAAAATGGAGCATAAACATGGTCAAACCATTCACAAACACTGTTTCTGCAGCAACTGGCCAGCTTTAATGATGAACATCATAGAAATCCCTGTAAATACATGTCGGGGTAGGCAACCTATGGCATGCATGCCAAAGGCGGCAAGCAAGCTGATTTTCAGTGGCCCTCACACTGCCCGGGTCCTGGCCACCGGTCCGGGGGGGCTCTGCATTTTAATTTAATTTTAAATGAAGCTTCTTAAACATTTTAAAAACCTTATTTACTTGACATACAACAATAGTTTAGTTATATATTATAGACTTAGAGAACGAGACCTTCTAAAAAAGTCAAAATGTATTACTGGCACGCGAAACCTTAAATTACAGTGAATAAATGAAGACTCGGCACACCACTTCTGAAAAGTTGCCGACCCCTGATCTATGTATATACTTAGGTCTATGTAATAGGAGGGATGAGCTAGTGTTTAAGGTGCTGGTCAGGCACTAAATAGACCTGGGTTTAATTCCTGGATTGGTCCCAGACTTTCTATGTGAAATTGTGCACGTTGCATAAGCCCAGCGTACTTCAGGTCCCCATCTGTAAAGTTGAGGCAATGACCCTTCCTTTCTCCCATCCTGTCGTCTCTCTTTAGACTGTAAGCTCTTCAGGGCAGGGCCAGTCTCTTGCTATGAATATGTATATCGCCTAGCACAACGGGGCCTTGCTCTTGGCTAGGTCCTCTACATGTTGCTCTAATAGAAATAATAAAGAAGAAAAAAGTAAAGTTCAATTAGCATTTTCTTTTGATGAACAGTAAGTGCCGGAGTCACTTTGCACCAAATGACTCTGATACCACATCAACTTGATTGTAAAAGCATTCATAATTACAGTCCACTGCCAGCTGTCTCTTCTTGGTATTATCTCCTGTTCCAGTCCCACCATGGCAAGTGGGAGTAGCTGTAATCAGGGCTGGCCCCAGGCGCCAGCGGAGGAAGCACGTGCCTGGGGCGGCATTCTGTCCATTCTTGGGGCAGCTTTTTTTTTTTGGCTTCTGCAGTTCGGGCGGCAGTCTGAGCAGCTTTTTGTTTGTTTGTTTGTTTGTTTGTTTTGGGGGGGGTGGCAAAAATGGTAGAGCCGGCCCTGGCTGTAATCTTCCTTCTGCCATCACTCCTTGCAATTTTAGCCTTACTCATTCCAAACTCTCTAAGACAAGCTTTTAGTTTGGCTCTGATGGCAAAGACTCAGAGTACTAAGTAGCTTTCCCACTCTTTCTGTCTTAATCTTCCTATTTACCAACCTGAAGACTCCTCAGCCATGCTAATCTCTTTTGAGAGCATATAATCCTGAGAAGAGATTTTCAAAGCAGGATAGAGTTAAACAAATGACTCCATTACTGCTATTTGGAACATTTGTCCTAATTCTGCACCTTATGCTCCAGCTCAACCAGGGCTTGAATGGTAAAACATTGAGATGGGAAATTCCCTTGATTTCAGCCCTCTTCCTCTCTCTGTATAATTATTTGCAGCAAGGAAGATTTAGGTTAGATATTAGGAACAACTTCCTAACTATAAGGATAGTTAAGCACTGGAATAATCTTCCAAGAGAGGTTGTGGAATCACTATCATTGGAGGTTTTTAAGACCTCGTTAGTCAAACAACTGTCAGGGATGGTCTAAGTCTACTTGGTCCTGCCTCGGTAGAGGTGGCTGAACTAGATGATCTCTCAAGGTTCCTTCCAGCCCTTCATTTCTGTAATTCTATTATTTTATTTTGACATGGGAAACTGTGATCCCACCCATTCTCCTTAACTTCAGACTCTGCATTAAGTCTACGTGAGACCTGTTGAGTAGCCCTACCCTGATTACAGTCCCAAGATCAAAAATGCAGTTAACGTGCTCCTTTTCGTTCCCATGTTCTCAGCCAGCCTGACCCCAACTGCAGCAGCTGTTCTTATTAATATTATAAGTAGCATCTTAAGATAGGGGCATCATTGTGCTAAGCACTGTCTACACACATAGTAAGTGACAGTCCCTGCCCTGAAGATTTTATAAACTAAATGGGCAAAGGTGGCAGGAAAAGAACCGAGCTTTCCTGAATCCCAGTTCAACACCGTCGCTTCAGGACCACACTGTCTCTCTAGTGCTATTTCAGCACCAATTAATAGAACTGAATATACAGTAATTTTCCCCCTAGGAAGTAAACTCAATGCAAAATGTTTTTATATTGCATTATTTTCAGCACATTACAATTAGCTTCTTTGAGCCACATGCATGTGCAGCTCCTACCCGAGTGCTTATGAAACCCCTCCGGTATGGAAATCCCCTGGGACCAGCCTTGAGTATGAGATTTCCAGTAATTCCTGGTTTTAACTAACTCCAAAATATAAAGGGTCAGGTTGTGACATGAAAGCAGACGTCTGAATTGGGGGCTAAATAGACAGGCACCACCCCCTGAGGTATGATTGCTCCCAGATTTCCCCAGCTCCAGCATATTCACTGTGCTACTCTTTAGGAGAGCACAGCATGAATTCACCTCTGCAGCAAGCCCACTCTGTCGACTGGTGCCGGGAAGGGCATAGCCATGGCCAATCTCTTCCGCGGTCCTGTTGGGAGTAGGTTGCACCTCAGGCAATGCTAGGAAGGAGCAGTCCCTTGTTCTTGGAAGCATGCAGGGACTGTAACTGTGCCTGGTCCCTGCATAGGCGTATGCAAGTCTTCTTGCGCTTCTCCACCTTATGCATCCATGCATACACCAGCCTCAAGGTGGTCCGAGAAGAACCGTGTGCTTCCAGGCTTAGCTGACACCAGGGTCTGGCAGAGTGTGCACATCTGTAAGTCAACTAAACCTTTTCAAACAGCAGAAGATGTTCAGGCGCTGGACAGGGATTTCCATCAATTCTTCTGTCATCTATCAACACTGTTTTACCCATCTTTTGTGTTAGCCCACTGCATGCCCTTTAAACATGCAAGATAAGCCTGGGAGGACACACCAGCTGTACTGCTGAACGAACCTAGCACGTCTTAACATTCAACTCACTTCAGTGGAACCATCAGCAGCAAGCCAGGTTGTGCAGCTAAGCAACAGTAGAACCATTGAAGAGCTCATTTCCATGAATGGGGTCTTATGTCGCCACCCATTGGTTAGAAAACCAAGACACAGAGGCAATGTTCCTTCTCCAGGTCCCAGGAAATAATGCCATAATTAAAAATAGACATAAGAAATGTAATGGAAATATGATATTTTCACATTTCCAGATGTAAACTCAGCCATGACAAAGCTTCCGCTGGACTCCTGAGTTTCTGGGAGCAATTTCCTACATTTTTCTACCCCATGATAAGAAAATGGGATCTGACATCAAATCAGTGGCCCATATTTAACAATGGACCATACTAAATCCTTCAGAAAAAGGTGCTAGAATCTAATTAATGGACAATACTGGAATAACCCAGAAGAGAAGTTTTTTCCTAAACCTAGCTGTAAGGACCAGATTTTTAAAGCTATTTAACTGCTAACTCCTGGACTGGTAAGTGATTGATGTATGTCCTGAAGGCTTATGGTTCATGTACTTTTTTTGGATTATTAATTCTGTCTGCTGCAACTGAGGCTTTTTTTATTAACTGCCTATAAATGTCTAATGCTCTTTGAACCCTCTATGATTGTGGCCCAATGAAATCTAGTGGTAATGAGCTCCACAGGATAAGCATCAGTGCTGTTTTTTAAAAGTATTTCCTTTTGTCAGTTTGGCGTTTGTTGCCTTTTAATTTCATTGAACGGCCCTTTGTTCTTGTAATATGAGAACACAGACCACCTGTGGAACTCATTGCAATGGGATGCTGTGAAGGCCAAAAGCATAACTAGGTTCAAAAAAGAATTAGGTAAGTTCATGGAGGATAGGTCCATCAATGGCTATTAGCCAAGATGGTCAGGGATGCAACCCCATGCTCCGGGTATCCCTAAACCCCCAGCTGCCATAAGTGGGACTGGACAATGGGATGGATCCACTGGATATTGCCCTGTTCTGTTCATGCCCTCTGAAGCGTCTGGCACTGGCCACTGTCAGAAGACAGGATACTGGGCTGGATGGACCACTGGTATATAAATGTTCCCAATTAACATTCTCTATGCCACTATATTTTCTCTCTTTACCACGCTCCTTCTTACACAGTACGTCTCTTCTTGAAACCAAACAATACCAATCTTTTTTATCTCTTTTCATACAGAATTCTTGCTACACTTGTAATTATTATTGCTGGCTGTCTCTGGACCGCTTCCAGTTCTGCTGTTTCTTTTTTGAAATAAGGAGATCAGAACTGAACACAGTATTCCAGGGGAAGGCATTTCACTCATTTATTTAGTGGCATTCTAATATTTTCAGTATTGTTTTCTATCCCATTCTTATCCGGCTTGATATTTGTTTGCTTCTGTTGCATATTTAGCAGACAGACCTAAGCCTTCTTTCTCAGTGGCTACAGTTAATTCACAGAGTACTTCAAATTCTTCCTTCCAATGTGCATTGTAAGGCATCTTTCTACACTTAATTTCGCTCACCGTTATAGTGCCCATTCACTTACCTTGGTTAGATCCCTCTGATATTCCTCAAGTCTTCTCTGGTCTTGACTAACCGAAACAACGTGGTGTCGTTTGCAAATGTTGCCACCTTGTTCACCTCCTTTTCTAAATTCTTAATAAATATACAAAACAACTCCAGTCCTTGAGAACCTTGGGGCACTCACCGTCAACCTTCTGCCCTGTTGAAAATTGACTAGTTTTCAGTCTCTTGTCCTGTTTCTGATCCACAGCAGTGACATGATGGTAAAGACATTGTCTCACAGCAGCCCCAGAGGATGGCTGATGGGTTTGGTAAATCCCTTCATGCTCATTTAAGGCTCCTAGAGCTTCACTGATGAGGAGGAGGGAAAATGGTCACAATGGAGTAGCTGGAACCATTATATCTTCATAAGGTAGAAGCAAGTGTAATGGCTCTCGGTACTGGTGGAGGATACTATCTGCAGCACTTACTACTCTTGTACAATGAGCACAGCTTCTGCTCCCACTGTTACCACCCTCCCGATGCTAACCGGTGCACAGGAATGAGTGTCTCCATGACCTCCCACCCGCTCTACCCACAAGCACCTTTCGGTGGTGTATAGTGATGCCAGCAGCGCTCATGGATCTCTCCTCCATGCATGGAATGCTAGCAGTGTAGATTCATAGATTCCAAGGCCAGAAGGCACCAGTGTGATCATCTAGTCTGATCTCCTGTATAACACAGGCCAGAGAACTTCCCCCAAATAATTCCTAGAGCAGATCTCTTAGAAAAACATCCAATCTTGATTTTAAAAGTTTGTCAGTGATAGAGAATCCACCACGACCCTTGGTAAATTGTTCCAATGGTTATTTACTCTCACCGTTTACGCCTGATTTCCACTCTGAATTTGTCAAGCTTTGGATCGTGTTATACCTTTCTCTGATCGATTGAAGAGCCCATTATTGGACATCTGTTCTCCGTGTAGGTACTTACAAGGACGTCTCCAGTGTGGGAGCACCATGGGTTCCCTGCAACGTGGCCCCGTGCATTTATGCTGAGGCACTGTACTCTGGTGAACAACCTCACCAGCCAGGAAAGAACCACTGCCATATGCCCAAATCCCTTTCAGGCCCTTGCCTCAGGCACGGATTAGTATTCAAACACAACCACTAAACAGAGCTAGTCCCCTGAGCACAGCAGACTGCAGGGGCCCAGCAGCCGGTCCTCTAATAACTTTCTCCATCATGGAAAAAGGCCCCAAAATTAACCCCCCGCTGAATCATGTGACAGGTAAGCAGCCTGTAACCCTTTCCTGCCTGTTTCACTCTGTCACACGCACCCATAATTTAACCCACCACAAGTAATTGTTAATATTGGTTTCTGTGGCCCTGATTCATCTGATCTTAACTTTAAGTATGAGCATCCCTTTGAAGCCAACAAGACAGCATAAAAATGTGCTTAAAATCAAGCCCATGTTAAATTCCCTGCTGAATCAGGGCCTACATTGTTGGCTTCAAATTGTCAAAAATGCCATGAATCAATGACAGAGTGGCTGCCAGCCACCAAGTGGTTTAAAGGGGAATTTGGCAGGGTTAAAGCATGTCAGACCTTTTACTGAAAGACAACTGTGCACTGAGAATCAACATTAACAATACTTTTTATAATAACTGCATTCACCAACTTTCCTGTTCCGCTTAATATGCTGCCCGAGAGACAGCTTTGGTTTTGCTTCCTGCCAGACAAAAGGAGAGAGAGCTAGAAAGCATTTGAACACCCATCCAATCTCCGTGTAATATCTTTTTAATCAAGAACAACAGGTTAATCCGAGCTTTTGAAATATAATAATCATAGAACATTTTATATAGACACTTGATTCGTTCAAAAACTGGACACGGAAATACATGATCCTATAAAGCTACAGAGATTTCTGATCAAAGCGTAGCAGGTAAATCAAACCTGAAATGAATGGATTAGAAAAGAAAGGTTACTGTAATATTCTTTTTTGTTAAGTAACACGGAAGCAGATTTCGTTGAATCTTGCTCTATAATTTCCCATCTGGAAAAGCATTACTGTGGGAATGAACAGGTTTGAAGGAATGTCTTTTTTATGACATCTGTAAAGTAAAAAGCAACAATTGGAGCAGGCTTAATCCTTCATCCAACAGCAGGTACTTCGCATACAATCACAACGGTGCTGATGAAAGTCAGATACCCAGAATACACAACCTATTTGATTTGATAAGATTGTATTTATCCTCTGTTTTGTCTGCCATGTTCCTTCTTCTCTTTGATCCTGCTCACACGGGGTTACATCCAGGTGGATGGCTGGATGTAAAAAAAGTACATGGTTTTTTTGTAGAGATACTTTTGTACATCCAGCCATCCACCTGGTTTATCCTTTATTAATAGGTATGATTTATACCAGTGGTCCCCAACCTTTCTGTGGCCAGTAGCACATTCATGTTTTCAGAAGAGTGGGGCGGGCGCCAACACTTACTCACATACAGGGCCGGCTCCCGGCACCAGTGGAGCAAGCACATGCCTGGGGCAGCACATGCTACAGGGCGGCATTCCATCCATTCTGCAGAGTCAGAGTGGTTTGGGGTTTTTTGTTTTGTTTTTGTGTTTTGGGTTTTTTTGGCTCCAGTTCTGGGCAGTGCAGAGAGAAGCCGGGAGGACAGAGAACACTCGCGCCCGCAGCCTGCAGCCCCGGAGTTCTCTGTCCCCAGCAGGCGTGGTGCCGCGGCTTCTCTCCTCTGCTGGGCACTAGGAAGGCACACATAAATGCCCTGGTGGGCGCCATGGTGCCCACAGGCACCACATTGGGGACCACTGATTTATACAATGCCATCAGTGCCTATTGTATTTATACAGACAAATGAAATAACAGGTCCATGCTCCGAGATACCTGATGTCTAGAAAGGCCCCATTCTGCTACCTTTATTCATGGCGAGTGGCACTTACTCATGAAATGAGTCCCACCAAGCTATGTCTCATCGAGCAGGCTCCCACTGGAATCAATAGGCATGCCCTCAAAAGCACAGCTCACCATGAATAAGAGCTGCAGCACCAGGCTCTAATCTTAAGGCATCAAGGAATGACAATAATCAAAGGATTCAGCTGAGTCTTATGGGAATGGTCCAGTGCTGAGCTGGAAATTAGACCTCCGTGGAGAACCGGTTGTTAAAGGGCCAGGAGGTGGGCAAAGAACTGGCTGGACCATCCTGTTGCTCCCAGGATTCCCAGCTGGGAGGCTGACCCAGCTGCAGCATGGCCAGCTGCCAGCACCAGCTGGGCAGCTGAGGCCCGGCAAGGTGTGGGGGTCCTGCGATTTTGGCAGTTCATCACTGGAATGGTCCACTAGCCACTAAGGTCAACTGGAGCCTTTCTGCAAACCTTAATGGGCACCGAACACGGCACTATACGCGAAGCTCAGCACTGGAAATGAAGTGGAGCCGCTCTGGACAGAGGGAATTCTGTCTTAGTGAGTGCAAAGAGAACAGCATCTAGTAGAGATTCATCTTCCTCCATTTTTGGAGCCAATATGCTAGTGACAGAATTATTTTTCTGGGTCACAAGTACCCTCCACTCAAACTTCAACAAAATGGTGTCTAGTGATATCAGATATATTCCTGCACTTGCCTTGAACAATGCTCTACCGCACTAACTCTGTTCAGAGTTTTATTTTCCATTAAAATCTGTCGTAAGGACATTTAGACTAAACAACAGCTCATCACCCCAAAAACCCACCAGCTTTACAAACACTCATGGATTAGGCCCTGATTCAGCAGAGCACTTAAACATGTGTGGTCTCCTCATCTCAAAAAAGATATACTGGCACTAGAAAAGGTTCAGAGAAGGGCAACTAAAATGATTAGGGGTTTGGAATGGGTCCCATATGAGGAGAGATTAAAAAGGCTAGGGCTTTTCAGCTTGGAAAAGAAGAGACTAAGGGGGGATATGATAGAGGTATATAAAATCATGAGTGATGTGAAGAAAGTGGATAAGGAAAAGTTATTTACTTATTCCCATAATACAAGGACTAGGGGTCACCAAATGAAATTAATGGGCAGCAGGTTTAAAACAAATAAAAGGAAGTTCTTCTTCACGCAGCGCACAGTCAACTTGTGGAACTCCTTACCTGAGGAGGTTGTGAAGGCTAGGACTATAACAGCATTTAAAAGAGAACTGGATAAATTCATGGAGGTTAAGTCCATTAATGGCTATTAGCCAGGATGGGTAAGGAATGGTGTCCCTAGCCTTTGTTTGTCAGAGGGTGGAGATGGATGGCAGGAAAGAGATCACTTGATCATTACCTGTTAGGTTCACGCCCTCTGGGGCACCTGGCATTGGCCACCGTCGGTAGACAGGATACGGGGTTAGATGGACCTTTGGTCTGACCCAGTACGGCCATTCTTATGTTCTTATGTGTCTAACTTTAAGCACGTGGGCAGTCCCATTGACTTCAGTGAGACTACTCAGGTACTTACACATGGTTAAATAGCTTACTGAATAAGGCCTTTATGCCTGGCACACTCCTGTGAGACAGGAAAGTATCATCCCTGTTTTACAGGCAGGGAACCGTTAGAGTGACTTGCCCAGGATGATACACCATGTATATGGCAGAATTGGGAACAGCCAGATCTCCTGACTCCCAGTCTCATTAGAACCAGTAGCCAATGCTCCCTCTCTTGTGCATAACTACTGCTCGAGAACACACAGGAGGCAGCCCCTCACGTGCAGTGTCCAGAAGAAACTCACATAGTAAAGGAACTGTCAAACACATCAAGATCCTGGCTGCCGGAGACAGGATAGGTAAGTGCTACCATCAACAAACTGGACCTGCCTTTTGCTTCTGCAGGGGAACATAGAGTTTATACACACCTTTGCATGCACACGCACACATACACACAGAGCACGTATGACCATACATATAATATAACAGGTTCCTGCTCTGAGTCTGTATGAGCTTGCATGATATGTGTTTGTATGCATGTGCACCCAAAGGCCCGTACAAAATCTCAGTGGTCCCCAGCAGAATCAAGGGGCTGATCCAGTGTGTTGATGGTCGCACTTAGCTATCCTGTCTGCTTCAGCACATAATCACAATGGTGACTGAGTATCTTTATATTTTGCCAATACAATGCATTTTATCAGCTCCCCTATCCTTTGTAAAGCCTGGAAATGCTGCCAACCTTGCATAATCTTATATTTTTCTTCTTCTTACAACATATTAATTATGGTTCTGGCACCTCTGGTCTCCTTATGAAACCAGCAAAGCATGAAATGCCTCCATGCAGAGTAATAGTTCATATTTTGTGCCTTATGTATTATTTTCCTGGTTTTATTAATCTCAGCAGGAAAAAAAAAAAGTAACTCACGTAGCCCATAAGAATTAGTGTGCCAGCAAGAGGAAAACAGCTGTCTCATCCGCTGTTTGCCTGTAGGACTCTCTTGCTACTTCTGCACCAACTTCCTAAGCTGCACCCTGGTGCACCCTGCTCAAAAGAGTGGCACGTTATTTATTGGTAGAAATGGTACCAGTGAGAAATGTCTGGCAGCTTTTGAAGCAGCACAGGAGAACTTGCTGAAACTCGGCACATCTGTCCTGCTGAAAGAGAGGCAAGCCAGGTCTGTGAGGTGAGATGCGGTGAGAGGGAAAGTATGTGGACTTGGTTCACCAGTGAGCTACTCCAGTTTCAGAGCGGTGTAGCTCCAGTTAGACCCACTGTGAAGGGGTTCCACTCACTGCGGGTGCACCTCCTCGTGGCTGGGTCTGGGAGTTAGCGCTCACCCCATCTGGCACCCCCTTCTGTTGGTTACTCGTGCTGTGACCCCTCTCTCTCAGTAACTCGGGGTGCTCCCTCTTTGTTACTCATCCCTCTAGACAGGTCATAATATGATCCCCTCCTTCCAGGGTAACAACGTCCCACCAGAGAAGCTGTCCGGACACTGCCTCAGATGGTATTCTGTTCCAAGTCTCCATATCCTGTGCCAATTTCCCAGTGGCTGGTAGGGGAACCCAAGCCCACCCACTACTCCGGGTTCTGGCCCAGGGACCCTATGACTAGCAGTCCAGGTCTACTCAGTCTCAGACCCTGTCGTCGTTTCCCTGAGCTCCTTCCTACCCCACCTCTCTATCTCCTTGCTCACCTCTGGTTTGTCCCCAGAGATCTCTCTGCTCCCCATGGCTACTTCACCCTTCTCGGCCTCTTGCTGAACTCCCCACTCCAGGGCATGACCCCAGGGCTTACTCTCCCCCTGGATTTCCTCTTTGTCCCTGGCTAACTCCCTTTCCCTCTAGGGAGTGACTCCTGACCTCCACCCTGCAATGTCCTGCTCTCACTCCCTGGTTTATAATCCTCTCCCAGCTGGGCTTCACCTGCAGTTAGTGTTCATCAATCCCTGGCTTCCCTCCAGGTGCATCATATAAGATTAACTGCCCTCTTCTAGTCCACACTAACCTGTTCAGGGTTTGTGGGGCGGGGGAAGATACCCCATCACAACCCATATCAAACTGGAGTAATGCAGTGATGATTCAGGCCACAAGCCAGACCCTCAGTTAGTGTAAATAGGTGTAGATCCATTGACTTTGGTGGAGTTATGCCAATGTCAGGGAGGCCAACTCTCATGATTTGATCACAAGTTTCATATTTGGAGGAGGTTTTTTTTAATGCTCCAGCTCCTGGAGTCATGTGATAAGAGAATCTAAGCTTTTATATATATAAAAACAAAGTTTCTAGCTCTCCACGTTCCAGATAAAAGCTTGAAATCACAAACCCAGGTGACAACATTTATTATTTTTTAAAATCTCATGATTTTGGGGTCTGAATCATGATTTTTGAATGCGTGGGTAGGCAATAGTAATATTCATACCACAGAGGATCGGGTCCATATATATGTGTGGCTGGAAAAAAAATAGCTCTATCTTTTTACCTATATTTTTAAAGAGCCGGTCAGTGTTGATGTCACGAATGTAAAGATGGCTTTGTAATTAACTAGTGGCAAAATAAAATGCTGCCTCATCCTCTCATTTTCAATAATGATGGCATTTAAAATAATAGAACCATGTGAGAAGGAAGAAAACATACCACAGATAGGACCAGATTCTGCCACCCTTAATCACACTGAATCTCATTATTCACCCTCACTCATATCCATTACTCCACAGTCTCGTTGATTTCAGCAAGTTTTCTCACTGAGTAAAATGCTATTCAGTGTGAGTAAGGGCTTGGCTACACTTACAAGTTGCAGCGCTGGTGGAGGCTTTCCAGCGCTGCAATTACACCCCGTCCACACTTGCAGGGCACAACCAGCGCTGCAACTCCCTGGTTGCAGCGCTGGCTGAAAACCCATCCCGGCAGGGGTATAAGGAGTGCAGCGCTGGTGGATCCAGCGCTGCTCAGCAGGTGTGGACACTCACCAGCGCTTTACCTGTCCTCCAGGGAATAAGGAGCTATCCCAGAATTCCTGTTCAGCCACTCTGCACATCAGTTTGCACTCTACTGCTCTTGCCTCAGGTGACCAGCCCTTTAAATGCCCCGGGAATTTTAAAAATCTCCTTCCTGTTTGCTGCAGCCAGGTGTGGAGTGCAATCAGTTAATCTTTCCAGGTGACCATGCCTCCACGTGGCAAACGAGCCCCAGCATGGAGCAATGGCGAGCTGTTGGACCTCATCAGTGCTTGGGGAGGAATCAGTGCAGGCACAGCTGCGCGGAATTACGATATCTTTGAGCAGATATCAAGGTCCTTGCTGGATAGGGGCCATGATCGGGGGCACTGCAATGCAGGGTGAAAGTTAAGGAGCTGCGGAGTGCCTATTACAAAGCCCGCGAGTGTAATCGCCGATCCGGATCTGCCCCACGACCTGCCGTTTTACAGGGAGATGGACGAGATACTTGGGGTGACCCCACTGCCAATCCCAGGATAACGATGGACACTTCTGAGCAGGCTGGGGACAGGAGGAGGAGGCGGAGGCGGCGGCGGAGGAGGAGGCGGGGGGGGGGAGGAAACCACGAGTGAAGCTACTGGGATGGGGGAAGACACCCCAGAGTGGGCATGCAGCCAGGATCTCTTCTCAAGCCAGGAGGAAAGTACCCAATCGCAGCAGCCAGCAGTTGCAGAACGACAAGCAGAGGAGCGGGTTAACGGTAAGCGGCTTTTATTTTCTGGGTGGAAATGTTTCTGGAGAGGAAGGGGTTATGGCTGCATGCATGCCAGCCTCTAGATGTGGAATAGCCCGTTGATGTGGTCTATCACGTCGGTAATCTGCTTCAGTTATCTCAGCAAAAGTTTCAGCCAGAGCGTGGGCAATATGCCTGCGCAGGTTTATAGGGAGAGCCACTGTGTTTCTTGTCCCAGTCACGCTGACGCGTCCGCGCCACTGTTCCGCGACTGGGGGGGGGATCATTTCTGAACACAGGGAAGCCGCGTAGGGTCCCGGGCGGAATCCACATTGCTGTAAAGAGCCTCCCGCTGTCCCCTAGTGACTGCAGCAGGGAGATATCTTGCAGGATTAACTCCTGTGAAAAATGTTGGGAGACTCTTTAGTGAAGAGATAGGTAGATAGTGAAGATCACCCCTGCAGCTGCATCTTCACTCAACCCCTCTATCACTCCAGATTACCCGAAGCAACCAGCCCCCCTCTATCAATCAAGCCCCACTTCTCCTTCTATAAGCACCCCTCACTCACCATTTCGTGGCTTCTGTCGTGTTATGCGTGTGGGAAAAGAATGTTAACATGCAAACTCCCTCAGTGTAACAATTCATGTCTGGAGATAGTGGATACAATGCTGCCCCTGTTAAATGTTTCATTTCTACAGTGACCTTGACTCCTGGAGTGGGCAGATGTTCCACAGCACAGAGGCTACAAAATTTGAGAAGAAATCCCCGAAAGAGCAAAGAGGAGATGCTGAAGACTGTTCTTCAGCACTCTGCTGCAGAGAGAAAGGAACTGAAGGAGTGGCGAGAGAAGGAAAGCATGATCCGCCAGAGACATTGGCGTAGAAACGCTGTGGCAAAGAAGAAAAGCACAAACCAGCTGCTAGAGATCCTGTCGAGCCAAGCGGACTGTCTCAAGGCAATCTTAGCCATGCAGGCAGAGCAGTCCCGTGCTGCCCCACAGCCCCCCCCGTCCCAAAGCTGTTTTCCTTGTGCCCCAATGTCAGCTCAAACCGCCTTTCCCCAGCATTCAGTTTCTTACCACCACCAGCTGCCTCCAACACCTGTTCTTTCACCAACCAGCCCTGATACCTACCACCCTTACCCTCTGCACTCAACCCCCACAACCATGCAGTATATGCACCCTGAAGTGCAGGAATCGTTAAACAGCACTCCAGACAGGACATATGCAAACTTGTGACTGTACAGTTCACCAACCCACACCCCTTCCCTCTTGTGTTCATGAAATGTTGTGTGTCTGTCTGTCTGTCAAGGAATTTTTTTTCTTTACAATAAAACAATTCTTGGCTTTGAAAACAGTCTTTATTATAGCAGATAGTGAAAGATACCTTAGCCCAGTAAAGAAAGAGGCACTGCAAATCATTTTAGGGATAATAGAATAACAGTGTAAACAGTGCAATTCACTCCCATGCAAGTCAGCAAACATTACTGTTGGCTTTCAGCCTCAAATTCTTCCCTCAAGGCATCCCTAATCCTTGAAGCCCTGTGCTGGGCCTCTCTATTAGCCCTGCTCTCTGGCTGTGCATATTCAGCCTCCAGGACTTGAACCTCGGTGGTCCATGCCTCACTGAATGTTTCACCCTTCCCTTCACAAATATTATGGAGGGTACAGCAAGCGGATATAACCGGATGCTGCTTTCCCAAGTCTAGCTTCCCATACAAGCAACGCCAGCGTGCCTTTAAACAGCCCAAAGCACACTCCACAGTCATTCGGCACCGGCTCAGCCTGTAGTAGAACCGGTCCTTGCTCCTGTCCAGCTTCCCTGAACAGGGTTTCAGGAGCCAAGGCAGTAACGGTCTCCAAGGATCACAATGGGCATTTCCCCTACTGTGATCTTCCTGTCTGGGAAAAAGTCCCTGCCTGCATCTTCCTGAACAGGCCACTGTTCCGAAGATGCGTGCATCATGCACCTTCCAGGCCAGCCTGTGTAAATGTCAATGGTGATCCACAAGCGCCTGGAGAACCATAGAGAAATACCCCTTCGATTAACGTACTCTGATGCCAGGTGGGGGCCAGAATAGGAATATCCCATCTATTGCCCCTCCACAGTTAGGAAACCCATTTGTGCAAAGCCATCCACCATGTCCTGCACGCTCCCCAGAGTCACGGTCTTTCTTAGCAGGATGCGATTAATTGCCTTGCAAACTTGCATCAAAACAATTCCAACGGTCGACTTTCCCACTCCAAACTGGTTCCCGACCGACCGGTAGCTGTCTGGATTTGCCAGCTTCCAGATTGCAATAGCCACCCGCTTTTCCACCGTCAGGGCAGCTCTCAATCTTGTGTCCTTGCGCCGCAGAGTGGGGGCGAGCTCAGCACACAGTCCCATGAAAGTGGCTTTTCTCATATGAAAGTTCTGCAGCCACTGCTCGTCATCCCAGACTTCCATGACGATGTGATCCCACCACTCAGTGCTTGTTTCCCGAGCCCAAAAGCGGCGTTCAACGGTGCTGAGCATTTCTGTGAATGCCACAAGCACTTTGGTGTCACACGTGGCAGGAGAATCGATATCGATATCATCGTCAGACTCCTCGCTGTCACTTTGGAGCTGAAGGAATAGCTCGACTGTCAAACGTGTTGTGCTGGCGACACTCATCAGCACAGTCCTCAGCAGCTCGGGCTCCATTTCCCACAGAGTAAAACAGAAAGACACTCACAATGGTGCCAAACGTTGCCGGAAAGACAGAATGCTGGGATGTGAAGCGATGCACCACGGGGCGTTGGAACAGGAAGCGGAATGACCCACACACTTCCTTCCCCTTCCCACAATACTCAGCGCCGACGAGGTGTTCTGTGGGATAGCTGCCCACAATGCACCTCTCAATACAGCGCTGGAAAGTGCTGCAAGTGTGGCCACACTGCAGCGCTGGTAGCTGTCAGTGTGGCCACACTCCAGCGCTGGCCCCTACACAGCTGCATGACCAGCGCTGTAACTCCCAGCGCTGCAACTTGTAAGTGTAGCCATACCCTAAGAGTTACAGCAGCCTTCATTTATATTCAGCAGGAGAGTACTTGATTTCACTGATAAAGAATTTGGGGGGTTATTTTTGTTTTGTTTTTGCAAAGGCAATGCAAAATTATCCTGAAAATGACAGCCATGAATTTTACACTAGATAATCCATTTTTTTTAAATGCCAGTCATTCGGCCTGAACTGAGAAAATTAAGTATGACATTTTGAGATTCAGGAGCTGTGTTAAGCAGTTATGAAACTGCTGTAATTTACAACAAAGAATAAAGCTAACCTAAAAGACCTCAACCCCAATTTGCTAAAACAATACACCTCATTGGTCACTGAATAGCCCCCCCCAAAAAAAAAGAAAAAAAAGAGAGACTTCTCTGCACAAGAAACTTTACTAGCATTAACTTAATGAGAAATTATTAGTTCAAAATTGGTCTCATTACTACAGCAATAGGTCCAAATTACTGATATTTACAATGCTATGACTTCCTGTTTTCTGAATAATATAAGATCCATACAAGACAGGGAAAACATTTCACCTGTGATACAAAACATTAAAACTGATATTTCAAAGGCATTTGAGTACCTAATTCCCAGTAAAATCATTCAGAACTGGCCATTCAAACCCCTTAGGGGAACTTCGAAAATCTCACCATAAATATATTTGTAGATTAAATCAGAACTAAATATTTACCATGCATTTATTACTTAAAGTAGATACTCACATCAAATTTCAAACTTCACTTAAAATGAAAGCACATTTTAAAATGCCTTGGCATTTTCTTGGAACACTTAACTTATAGCTTAATTCTACCCTTTTACTGAGTTCAGGGAGAGTTTAACTTTAAGCGCATCCTTAAGGCCATCCCTTTTCAACACGACACTTAAGCATAAACTTGCGGTCTCAAGTGCATGCTTAAAATTAAGCACATGCTTAAATGGTTTACTGAATTTGGCCCAAAGGATCTATGTTAAAACATCAGTGCAAAGAAACATCCTATTCCCATATTTCTTTATCATAACACTGCATATTTTAAAAGTGTCACAGATGCTTCTTGTGGTTTCTGGCTACTGGAGTTATAGTCAATGATTATTTTAAAAGTTTCATTCTAAACATAGCGGAGATTCTGAGAGGACCATTTGGGCTTGGACATCAGCAAATTATATTGATGCATTAAATAATAATCATTATTTGTCTATGTGTATGAGCATTGAATGTGTGCTCCTAACGAGATCACTATCTAGGTTCCGTTAATGTTACCCAGATAAATATTGAATGAAATGTGTCTACCACACCAAGGCGGCATTAGAAGAGCAAATACATCCAAGTGCTGGAAAAGATATTGACAGAAAGGCATGTTGCTCTGTAGTTAGGCCCTGATCCTGTAAACACGTTGCATTTTACACAAGAATAATCCCATTGACTTGAATGAAACAAGCATCAGTGTCTGGATTGGACATCTCTTTTGAACTTAGAGCTGATTCTGGAATTGTTAAAATGGACGTGCAACATATTTAGTATGTTTTAAAACTAAAACTGTATTTTTAAAGAAGTGAGTAAAATAAAGCCTATGTTTAGCATCAGATGGCATCCTAGATAAAAAATTTCTCTCTCTCTCTCTCTCTCTCACACACACACACATTTCTTTTGCACATTATGTACTTTTTCTCCTGTATATCCTCTAATACTTGCTGGCAGATTTACAACACACCCCCATCTATTTGGTACACAAATGTACCATTCTGCCAATGGTTAAAAGGCTGAAGTGTTTGTTTTATAAACATCCTCCAAGTTTTACTGTAATTACTAATTTGCAGCAGGCACTAGACAAAAATCACAGCGCATGATTTTACATTGGGGCAAAATCTTTGCTAACTCGGGCCTCATAAATTTGATCACTTAATAACTTAGTGCTAAATGTCTTCTTTTAATGAAAGGAGAGTTAACATGATTATTATTAATGCTATTTTTAGTTAGTTTTAAATTATGTCATTATGATAAAACATTCTATTTAATTTTTTAATATTTCGACTCAAAATTAATCTTTTAAGTCTTTAATTCCAGCCAGTCTGCACAGAATTACAAGGTATTGTAACACCTATTGCAAGCGAATGTCTCTGAAATGCACTTGACAATGGGAATACTAAAGTGATGTGCCGCAGTGTATAGACCATGAGTCATAGATGATCTTGCAGTTACATTCTGGTGTCCAAAACTCTTTGTGCGAAGCTGTGAGTTTTCCCCAATTCTCAAGGAGCAAAATATGATCAATCACATATAGGATATTAGGGTAAATAAAGCAAGATAGTATCACAAAAATTCATGCCCAAATACCATGTTTGAGTTTTCTTTTGTTATAAGAACAAAGTTTTCAGAAAATGAGGATCAATTTCGTTCCTTATAAATCTTCGTTCTCTACCCCCCGCCACTTCTCAATATAACGTGACAATGCAAAAGTGAACTTTGGTAGCTGTATGAGTTCTATGAGCTGCCAGGTGTTGCAGACTATGCAGCTGACAACTTAAGACCACCATCTACTGGCTCTGGCCATAGCTGCAAAGGCTCTTGATCTAAATCCCAGCACAAGTTCACCAAGATCTAAACCATTATGAATGGAGTGGTTTCTGGGTAAGAAAAATAGTACCACCCCCCCCCCCCACTCCTTCCTGTGAAGAGAAGGAGCGTGCTGAGCTAAAGGCTGAACTGCACCAAAGTTCCACTAGCTGCATCTGAGGGGCTAGGTATGGGCAGCTTTATGCTACCTTTGTGCTCCCACAATCATAGGCTTTTTCAACTTTCTGCATAATTAACACCAGCCTCAGGACTTCTCAACCTCACATCAGGCTCCAACAGCCTCTGAGCGGCCTTTCTGCAGTCAAGGATCATCAGAGCACAGCGGTGTTCAGGACATGGTTTCTTTCTCCCAGCCACACCCCCATAGACCAAGTCCTGGAAGGAGGGCCACTCAGGGCTAGATACACCAATTCTACACCCTCTGGGGATTCTCCAAATCCACAGAAATCATGTAGCCAATAAAGCCAGCTGTCAGGCCACCTGGCACTCCAGTGGCACAAAGACTTCTGAACAAGGCAGAATTCCATAAGTCCTTCTCATGCACCCAGTAATATCCATTCATCAGATTGTTCACACAGAACTGCCCTGTTCTCAGGCCCTGATTGCATTTACAGAGACAGTCAAGTCAAGCATGTTAGTTTACACGTCTTAACCATTCAGTAGCTGAGGGAAGGTCATTGTGCAGGTCCATGAGGGAACTAAACAGCCCTGGCCGAAGGGTGCAGCCTGCAAGTACGTCTTCTAACTGGTCAGAGTGGCAAAGAAGGGAGTCACGAATTAGTCCCTAGAAGCACATGTGATGTGACTGAGCTTTACCCAAAACTGGAAAGGAAAGTCAAAACCAGGGAGCTGGACTGTGGATCTGTAACAAGACAGGAATTGGCTGTTTGAAGCTTGTTCTTGCCACCTAATATGCCAGCTGGGGACAACATCATAGAATCACAGAACCATAGTGTTAGAAGGGACCGCAAGGGTCATCGAGGTTCCTTAAGAGAATTGGCCAAATGGGGTGCCTTGAGCTGAGAAGGTGGCTTGGTGGATTAAACACATCTTTAAACAGGGGTAGATGTGGCATGTCTTGCACCGTAAGGAGCAGATTCAGCAAGTCGACTTGTCGCCTGGTATCAGGAAGGCGATGCTGGAGAGGACTGGCTGCCAAGCCAGTCTGGTTGGTCTCACGACACTTGTTATACACATTCAGCTGAATGTCTACTAGTCCTGTGTGAAAATAGCAGAGCCACAACTGGGAACTACAGAACGGCGCAAGGCAAGGCAAGGCCAGTTTCTTATTGTCTGCGCATTGGCTCCCCAGGCAGGGGTGCTGGAATAATTTGTACGGGGGGGAGGGGGGGTGCTGAGAGCCATTGAACCAAACTGTAAACCTTATATATGATAGAAACCAATTCAAGCCAGAGGGTGCAGCAGTATCCTCCACACCCCTTGTTCTAGCACCTATGTCCCCAGGTAGAACCAGCTAGTTTGCTGATCAGGTTATTTCTTGTGTTTATTTTCAGAGAGGTCTTGCTAAGGTGTTCCTTGAAATTTGAGGTACGGACCAGTGTAACACCTAGATACACGGATTTTGGGCTGTGGTCCAGCCTGTGTCCATTCAGGAAGATGTTGAGCTGTTTGTTGGCCTTTGTATGGTATGCATGGAAGCTGCTGGAAACAGTCTTTTTGGTACTCAGTTTAAATCTCCATATTTTGCCATAGTGGGCTGTCTTTTTCACATCAGTGTTCAGGACTTCTTCTAGATGACTGGAATCCTGGTCCTGTACTGCCAGACAGATGTAATCTGCATACATAAATTGGTGGCGGGAAGGTCATTTGTAAAGAGGTTGAAAAGTGTCAGTGCTAGAATTGGGCTTGCGGTTGACCTTTGTTTTGGGACCTCCAGGAACTGGTTTGTCCAAATGAAACTTGGAACCATCAGCCTCTCAGCCAACATTTTCCCAGCCATAACAACTCACTTTGGTAGGACCAATGACAATTTGTTCAGTAGACCATATCGTGTCATATGGAGCAGTAAGATCTAGGAATACTGCACCTGTTTTCTGCCTGCTCTGGAAACCATTCTCGATGCAGGTGGTGAGAGGCGGCACTTTATCTCAGGTACTACAGTTTAGTCTGAAACCTTGCTTGATCTATACTCCAGATTACATCAATGATGGGAGTAATTCTTTGAAGGATAAACCTTCCATGTAATTTGTACATGCATCTTAACAAAGAAATGGAGCAGTAACTTTTTGCAAGTCTATAGTCTCTCTCAGGTTTTGGCAAGGCTATTACTTTCGCACTGTGCCAAACCAAGGTAGAAGGATAGCAAGCCATTGTCTGCGAGTTTTTCTCAAGTTCTTCAGGAATTCAGGGGAGCTGTTAGCAAGCCCCCAGACTTTACCTGTTTTCAATGTTTCAATTACCTTTTCTATTTCATCTGCAGTAAAAGGTTGGAAGTCTTCAGTTTGGGGTATGCACTGTTTGTATTGCTGCCATTTCTTCTTCAATTCTCCTTCAACCTTTTTGTCCTTATATACCCGTGAGACATTTATCTCTGTTTGCAGAGATTGGGTAATGGTGCTGTGCTGGAGGCTTCTGAGCAGCACCAAGTTTTCCAATTCGTGCCAATCCAGCTTTGCGGCTGGATCTTGGCATGTTTAGTTCTATGGTAACCTGCTCACTCTTCTAGAAATGTTCAAGATGTCTAAAAGATGGGTGACAATGTCTGAATCATGACTCTCTTCCTATTGCTTGAGCGGTTCTGCATAGTCTTCATCGAGACAGGGAAAGTAGGTCTGATAACAACCTCCTGTAACTGATTTGGTGTCAACTTTGACTAGCTTTTGTGAATCGCGTGTAAGCTTCTTCAGTAGAGATGTTATGTGGGATACAAATGTTATACCAATCAGTGGAAAGCTGGGCCAGCTGTAAATGGTGCTGGCAGTATGTCTCTCCTGAAGGCAGATTCCATCCGTGTTTTGTTTGGAGGCTGACTGGAGAGTGGAATGTTTAGCAGCTGAGACATATTCAACATGTAGCTGAAAGATTTTCAGGGATGAGCCAATGTGGCAAGGTTTCTTGATCACGGTTAAGGTTGGTGAGATCGCTTGAGAGCCCATGCCAAGATCTAAAAGATTTGGCCTGCTAGTTGCAGCGTTAGTTTCCCCTCCTAGAAGAGAGTATCTACAAGGTATGCAACGAGAACGTAGCTGCATTATACCACAGTAATGCTACATGAACTCATGTAAGCTAGGCAACTTGCTGCAATTTTTACCTGTGACGGTGAATGACATATATGTGTACTATCAAAATATAACCTAGTTTCAGGCATGAGAAATAAGGATTTACCAAGGCTGCTGATTCCTTTGGAATAATGTATTCGTTCAGTGGACACTCTCTTCACAGGTCACAGTCCCAGGTGAATCCCAGACTGGCGTTTTCTCCTTGTCTATTTGAATTGTCATTTCTCCCATGTGTAATTTTTTCACACTGACTGATATGCAAGGTTTTCGTTTTGCTACTTTTAACATTTCCGCCACCACATACAGCCTTCTGGATCTCTGAACGTGGATCTTCCTCGACACCCTTAACCTTTTTATTTTCCCAAGCACCAAGACATTGGCAGACCTGTAAAAGTTCTCTCTCCTCACAATGATATTGGATTCCAATGACCTTTAGGAACCATGATGTATTACCGAGGTATTTCCATTAGAGATCGGGCTCCAGCCACAACATTTGGATCCACATTTTTCAATCCCTGTCAGCCCCCCCGCCAAATCAGTGCGTTTGGGAAATACTCTGACAATGGGTGTGACTAGCAGTTGGCTCCAGAAATTAAAACAGCCTGATATTTTCTCACATTTAATCCTTTAGCCCAAGTGGTAGATGTCTGAGTTTTCAGTCTCCGAGGTCCCAGATTCAACCTCCATTGACAACTCTGGTATCTGTGGGTTATGTGACCACTGGTTCGGGATTTTAGTCCAAACCGTTACAGATGTAGAGGTCAAACATCACATATGATCATGAATTCAAATCAGCCCAGATTTCAGTGGTGTTCAGATCCAAGGTGTTGGTTTATCCTCATCTCCAATTGGCATCAAAACACACACCTGCATGTTGTATTCTTTTCAGGACACACCCAGCTTTGAGATTGTAAGAGGGCAGTTCCTTGTTTCGCCCCTTTGGAGAAGATAACAGACAAATGAAACTGAAACATGACAAACTTCTTGGGCCATATCCTCATCTGGTGTAAAAGACTTCAGTGGAGCTGTAGCTACAATGAACCTGAGTCTCCTCGTACTTACACCACTTAATATTGGTGCAACTCCACTGACTTCCATGGAGTTATCCCGGTTCAAACTGGGGTAAGTGATGGCAAAATGAGACCCATTAACGAGTTCCCCTACCCCATATTCTCAGTTCTCTCCACTAACTCTGCCTCCTTTAAAAACAAACCCGGATCGTTTTAAACGAGGCCAACGGAGCAAAGTACCCAACTTTTCATTATCCGTTCATGATAAGTCCTCTGGCTTCAACTGTAGCCTGCAGACTCAGTTCCTCTCCTTCCTTCCAGGCCTGGATTAGCCAGTGTGCACTCGGGGCACTAGCGCAGGCCCCACAGGGAGGCCCTGACTATTGGGGGGAAAAAACAAAACAAAATGAGTGGTGCTGAAACCCTGCGCACCACGTCACAATGCCACTCACTCAAATTTGGCCGCCGGCCCCAGTCATGACAGAGGGGCTGCTGGGCCAAACTTGAGTGATTGCGCTGTGATCTGACGCTTGCCACTCCACACATTTCTACTATAAACACCAAACCATCAGATGGCTTGACGCACTTCCCTCCACCCCACAGAAAGTCCAGTGTGCACCCCCGTTGAGAACTTCTGTTCTAGGAAGTAGGAGCGGGTGGTACACTGAAGTTTTGCCCATGGCAGCAGATTGTCTAGTTCATCACATGCTCTGTCTAGTTTAAAGATGGTGGGCAGACCCCCAATTTCCACAAGGCCCCACAATTTTCATCTGGGCCTGTTTTCTTCAGTGACTAGAATGCAACAATAGGAATGCCAGTGCGCAGAGAGTGCTGCTTTGCCAGCAACTGGTGGAGTCTTCTCTGCACAGTAGGGACTCGTCTGCCAGCCTGTCACTGTGGAATGGTAAACCCACAGAAGTTTAAAGTCTACATGTTCACCAGTGCCCTCCTGGGCTGGGCCACTGCCCATCACTCAGAGTTTGTCATTGGAAGTGATAAATGGATCCTTGTTGAAGGATCTGATGGGAAGCTTGACTGATGAAGTTAGCAGGTTCTAACAAGAAGAACAACAGCCAAAAAGTTAGCCATGGAAAGGGGCAGAGACGCACAGGAGGGCACAAGAGCATGTTTAATTGTTGTTTTTTTAATTGCAATTAAAAAGAAACGTCGACTAATCACATTCTTATCTAAATATAGGACAGCCTTCCAAATGAAACGGGTTAGCACTCAATTGGCCATTTTCACTCCACGTAAATGGATTTTCCCCCCTCATAAATGGATTCTTTTTAAAATACTTGTGTTCCATTTTCTTTTTTTAAAAAAAATTCAAGTATCAATATTTATGCATCTGCCAATAAAGTTGCATCTGGCACTTCTGCCTCCCTTCAAAGTATAGAGTCAGCTTATAAACATTTGCTATGAAGTTAAAGTTTTAATAATGTAATTTGAAGTTAACTGGCAATAGGCCCGATTTAAAGCCAATGGAAACACCCTCCTGAATTTCAACATGCTTTGGTGCAGGCCCAGTGCTTTGCAATATTTGTGGAGAGCAAATTTAAAGTCTATAATCCTAATTCAGGGATCCATCATCATCATCTAGGGGCAGATTTGTAAAGATATTTAGGTGTCAAATGATGCAGATTGATGCCTAGTGATTTCAGTGGAGTTAGGTGCCTTTGAAATCCTACTAGGTACTGATCTGCATCTTTAGGCACCAAACTAAGCACCTGTAAATATCTGGCCCTGAGCACTTTAATGTTTGTGAGGTATTCAGGTGTGGGATCCTTTATGGATTCACCCTCACAGCACCCCTCTGAAGTAGGGGAGTATTAACCTCATTTCACAGATGCAACCGAGGCACAGAATGATTCAGTGACTTGCCCAAACTCGCACAAGAATTTTGTGGAGAGCCAGAAATTGCCCCGGGTCTCCTTATCCGAGTCCAGTGTCTTAACAACAGCACAATCTTTCCTCTCTCTAGCCCGTTAATGAATTTCTAGCAATGTAAACAGGCCATAAACCATCTGGATCCATGCCCTGGAGAAGCACCCCACCCCCAGTGCTAGAATGTTCCCCAAATAGCACAGAGCCAGTGTATCTGTTTTATGCCACCCACCTTGCAGCCCCAGAATAAAGGCACCCAGGGACGGGCATAGCCAGAGGCCTGCTTTGCTCCAGCTGTTCTTGAACAGACCGCTCCTAGGGACCTATGGGTAGCCAAAAATAAGTTAAAACTGCCCTGAGGCTGACCTCACAACATGGCAATCCCAAAGGTGGTATAAACCTAGGTTTGCTTCCAGTCTGCTATGGGTCCATGAATTTGGCCCTGTGTTAATAATAAATTGTGTAAAGTTAAACTTTCACTATGGGATGTTATATTGTGAATCCGCAGTGAGAGAGATTATAGATGGTAAATTCTGTTTATCTCAATATATACAAATTACATCTTAAAGAAATGTTCTGTTTAGAAGCTGAACATATCACCAGTGGAGTTTGCGCTGCCTAAATCACTCTTAGGCCATGTCTACACTACAAAATTAAGTTGACCTAACTTACATTGGCATACAGCCGCTGCAGTAATTACATCGCTTATTATGTCTACACTTCGCTCCTTGTGTCAGCAGTGTGCGTCCTCACCCGGAGTGCTTGCACCAATTGAACTGTCACTGTGGGATGGCTTTTGAAAGCCAGCAACAGTTTATGTAAGCAATGCAGTATCTACACTGACCCTGTGTCGACCTAAATACATCGACATTGATTCTACGCTTCTCACTGAAATGGAGTTATTAAGTCTGCGTAGTGGGTGACTTATGTCAGCGGGAGCAAAATTTTAGTGCAGATACTTACAGTTAGGTCGATGGAAGCTGCCTTGCATCCACCCAACTCTGTAGTGTAGACCAGGCCTTAGAATTATTCTTGGGTGTAGCTGTTGCTCCCAAAGGCTCAGGCCTGGTCTACACTGCGGGGGGCGGGGGGATTGATCTAAGATACGCAACTTCAGCTACGAGAAGAGCGTAGCTGAAGTTGACGTATCTTAGGTCGACTACTAATTTAGCTTCCTGCACTTGCATAGCACAACTGTGCTTAGCTGTACACTTTGAGGCTGCTTCTACAGGGTGCTGAGAAGCTTATGAGAGACACTTGGTGCCCTTAACTACCACCCAATAGGCGTTGAGAGCACACAGCATCATTCAAAAGGCGCTCAGGACCTTGTAGAATCACAGCAAGAAAAACCTATTCACATTGAATTCTGCAAGTGTGAAAAGCTATTCTCCTCCAAATCAAAATCAGTTCCTACAATACCTCTCCAAAAGACAACTTCTCAGTCAGTGCTGTTTCCCTGCTAAAGATCTGCACAGTGGTGAATTTCACCCTGTGTGTGCATGATAGATGCAGTTTTGCACTTAAATTGAAAAAAAAAATCTGGCTGTCATTAGGCTTCAGAAGTATCAGCTCATTAAGATGGATTAAGTAGTTCAAACCTTGTTGTTTCCAATTGTCTCAGGCAGCATGACACTGGTTCAGTTTTCTTTGCACCCGCAAAGGGTAGGCACGCTTATAACAAGTGCCAAGAACTAGTGGCAGTGTGACTCTCTTGTTCAAATTTAGAATTTTGCAAAACAATTCAAACCACCCCAGTAGGATCAGCCAATGATTCCCTGGTAGGTCAGACTGATGACAGGACTCATGGACATCCAGCTCAGAGGGCCAGATTGTTAAAACTATCCAGCAGCCACCCTGGGGCCAAATGCTCAAAACTAGCTCAACTCCCAGCACCTCCTACTGAATCAAATGGAAGCCACTGAGTGCCGTGCACTTTTGAAAGTCTGGCGCTCCATTTAGGTGCAGAATTGGGAGCTCTTGGGTGTTGAGCTCTTCCAACAGTCTGTCCCTGCTCACCTCCGCTGCACACTTTTCCAGCCAGCTCAGACAGCATAATGATCAGCAACCTTATAAAAACCGGCGAGAGAGAAAATGAGATGGATCGTTTTGGCCAACTTGGTGAGGCATCGCCGGCATCTACTGCTTCCTTAAACAAAACTGGGAGGAAGAGCATTAGTCCGCAGGAAACTGTCAAACGCCACAACACTTGGGCATGATGTTGTCATGATCGACAATTTTCCAAGCTGGTGGTGGTGCCCGGCTCTGAGTATTACGTTGTCATTGCCCTGGGATTGGTCTGAAAGCACCAGAGCACTTGCTTTCTGCCTCGCCTTATTGTAGCTATAGCAGCAACTTTTATTTCCTTTTCTAAAGCACAGGTACAGCCTCATTCTACTGCACTTCACCTCTTGTTCTTCACAGCTCAGTACTAATCATCCGTCCATAATACAGTGCAGAATTGCCAGCCCCATTCTCATGATGTAGTTATTTCCAATTGGCACATGGGAGCATTCAGGATAGGAGGCATTACTCATAGCCAAGAGTACAGATGTTTCTAATTGCTTTCCATTACCAAGAATAACAGCTGTTTACATCTATCAGCAAATAATTCACAAGAGCTCCAGACTATTAAGATAACACACCCCACCTGGTCACCATCACAAGTTGTCAAGGCCAAGGTAGTGGCTGCCAGAATCCCCTTCTGCAGCTCTGTTCATCAAATGACAGCATGTGTCACCTTCAGATATCCTTATGCTACCCCACAAGCTCTGGCTTCTTGGTGGCCTGACATATCAAATGGACATATGGATTCTTCATGGCTTTGCAGTAAATGTTTTATAGTTCTATTGCAGCCAAGGGCAGCTGACATAGAGGAGCAAGGCACTTGCAAATAACCCAGTGAAAGAATGTCTACACTTTTAATGAATTAGTTAGCAAAAGAGTGTCTGCCTTGAAAGCTCTGTTACTGAACATTTTGCTTTCTTTAAGGTGCCCCACACAGCCTATAGATACTTTGGGTCACTAGTATATTATGCCACAGATTAGATCACATGCCTGCATAAAATGGCCAGCGGGAGAACTTGGCCATTCATTCCTGTAGGTTTTTCTATAGCTTGTGAAGGTATATCTCATCTAATAATGATTCTACTCTAGCTTTTGCTAAATCCTCTTGGCCATTCCCTTGGCTAGCACAGCACTGTTTCCATTACATCCCTCAATCCAGAATGTAAGCTTCTGGTAGCATGGACAGTCTTTTTGTTCTGTGTTTGTACAGGGCCTAGCACAATGGCGTCCTATAAATAAAAAAATCACTCAGGCAGTGGGCCTCCAGTTGTTCCACAATCTATTAGACTTATTGTTAAATATTTCCTGATAATTAAGGCCATACTTTAATTTTCTTTATATTTCTGTTTATGTACCTAGCTGTGTATATAGTATAATCCAATTATAGGCCAAATTTAGTCATAGTTTTTTAAAATAGATTTTAAGGGCAGAAGGGACCATTATGATCATCTTATCCGACCTAAAGTTTGGCGGATCTTATTATAAAAAATAAGAAGAAGAAAAAAAAAGAAAGGAAAGAGGGGAAAAAAAAGGACTTAAGTCTCCACCGGCCACTTTTGCCCATTTTAAAATTATTTTCTAGACCTTTACATCATTCTGATGTTCCTAATTTGCTAGCGAATAACTTTCCAAGTAACTACCATCATTCCTTGAAAGTGGCAAAAGTTACTAGTGCTCTGCAAATCTTTCATGGAAAGGCCTGGTCCACACGGAGTTTTTGCACCAATATAATTATTTGGTTAGAGGTGTAATTTTTTTTTCTTACTGAAATAGATAGATCACTACAATCCCTAGGATTGAGCAATAAACTATATGGGTAAAAAGCACCCCTATAATGGTCTAATTGCATCCACACTAAGGGAATTGTACCACTTTAGCTATATGTTACTAGAAAATCAGAAAGTGCCTTTCATGAGAGTTTAAAGGGATGTCAAAAACCAGTTTATAATAGTCTTTAATATGAAGAAGATACCACCATTTCAGATAGGAAAAGTAACCTCTTTCATGTTACAGCATGCACACATATGTAACATTTTTAAAATGGCGCCACTTGCTAGGTATAGGAAACACATTTGTCCTTTCCATGTGAGAGGACTGATGATGATTCACGGCTTGGATTTGCAAAGGAGTCTAAGGGAGTTAGGTGCCCCATTCTCATTGAATTTCAATGGGAACTGGGTGCCTAACTCACCTACATTCCTTTGAAGATCTCCACCTATCTGTAGTACAGTAGTGCACCAAGGTCCTCCCCATAGCAGAAGTTCCATTGTGAAAGATGCTGTGCAAACACATGGAAAGACATGAACCATGGAAAGACATCACACAAGAGCTGTTAGGGTTGCAAGTCTAGTCAGTCCTTAGCTTTTTGGCCTTCTCAGCAGTCAAGGCACCCAGGAAGTGGTGTTCGTTTCTGAGATGGGGACACCTGTTTACTAGCAATCAGAGGAGCCCACCAACAAATTTCACACAGGCCGTTGATCAGCTATTCACAATGTTTTCAACGGTCTTCAGTTTATCATTTACACACTAACTCTTCACCTTTGATTTTCTTAACGTGATGGCAAAAGAGGAAATTTAGAGGGAATTATTATTTTTAATGCGACTTCGGTGCATTTTTACATTTCAAGTATGTGCTTATACTTGCAGGAGAGCTGATCATTACGTTGACCTGAAATAATGCTGTGTAGTGCTGGTAAATGCGCAGACCTTCTGGGTGGCACTATATGGCTTGCAAGCTGGCATCCTATGTTGTGCAAACATATGGTAAGCAGAAGCTGCTGTTTCCTTCTAGGAAACAAAAGGAACTCCATCTCCCATGATAGAATTAACACACACCCACACTCTATCTTGATTCTGACCAAGCTAGCATTTGCGGCTTCCCAGACAACAGGGGGAAGAGCATGTTCTCCTGCAGGCTGAATCTCAAGATACGTCAACACTACAATCGGAATGTGACTGCAGCTCGGAAAAGGCATACCTCAAACTAATTTTAAGCTAGCTAGCATAGCTAAAGAAAGATGCAGCCACATGGCTCCCAGCATAGGCTCAAAACACGAGTATGTACCCGGGGCTGCTGCATCTTCGCTGCTGTTATAGCCAAACCAGCTAGAATAAAGGTAACCTGGGTATGCCTATCTGAACTGCATTCACACCTCATCATAGGCTTTGTAGAAATCAAAAGCCATCGTATCTCCATTGTGAGCAAAGAACAACAGGAGCGACTGTCACAATTGATATATGACACCACAGTCCTGTCATAGCAGGACAGCACGAAAAAGGAGCACGTGGGCTTGCACTACACATTTATCTGGGAGACAGTTAATAAAAACAGAACTATGGATTAATAAGAGCTGGATTCTCTGCAGCACCTAGAACTGGTCAGTGCAGTGGAGGGGAAGGTGAGGGCACAGCCAGCCAGCTGAAGATGCCCCAGCCCTTCCATAAATTACAGCAACCTCTGGGCTGCTCTAACATACGCTGGCTAACAGTAAATCCAGGAGATAGTATGCCAGTTGAGAAATGGCAGAGAACGAATACGTTCTGTCCAAAAAACCAAAGCCTCCTGTTCTCGACATGCCCATTCCCACCCCTATGCTAGGAAAGGGGACAGGTGTTGTAGGAGCCTGTAATGCTGCTTTCTGCAAGCTGAAAGATCCCCTAGGATCACAAAAGTCTCGTCCAGCTAGTGAGGGTCAAATCCCACTATTTGGTACTGTGTAAGCAAAAGCAGGGGAGTCTAGGGCACCGAGTTTAAATTTAATCATTTAGTCTGACCTCCTGTATAACAAAGACCATAGAATGTCACGCACTGTATTAAATTGCCATTTAGCTAGGACATGTGCTTTTTTCATAACTATGGAGCTATACACTGATCTGCATTGACTCCTGCTGGTGCAGAGAAGTATAAATCATAATTAGGCCTCACGGTGCCAGCCGGAGCCTCAGGAGTGGACCGGGACTCAACCTGGAAGAGGGGAGCAGTGGTTACATTGCTGCCCTTGCTTGAATTGTGTTTGTGTGTTTGAGAAAGAGACAGTGAGAGTATTTATTACGTATTTTAAGTGAAACACAATGTAGAACAAATGATACAACAGAGAACTACCAACGTATGTAAAGATGTTGTGTATATCAGGTACACAGTACAACCTGGACTAGTCAACGTTCATTGATCTGAAACTCTTAGCTGTCAAAAATATTCTCTTGTCCTGCAGAATCTGTTAACAACATTAAAAATTCCTTTGATTATCTGAAACGTCAAATGCCCAAATATACCCAGTGTCCCCATGACAGCTGGTTAATTGGGGCTGTATTGCATATGTTATTAAAAAAAGGTACTACAAGTAGTTTTTAATAGTGCATATACTAGGGAAGCATGTTAAGATCAAATGATCATACACCATGAAAGAGGCCTTAATAAGTAAGTTCTGCAACATGCTACTCTCTGCAGAGTACCTAGTTCATTCATGCTACCATGCTTGTCCTCCTTAAGAGGCTTTTCCATATAAGAGGATAAGAGTCTATTATAGCTACCAGCTTGGGGAGTCTTTTCTTCAGCTCAAGCACTAGAGGCTGCTGCTTGCGGTGCAGAATGTCCTACCTTCTAAACCCATCTATGACCTAAGTAGGCAGTTATATTTATTAACCGTACTCTGCTCTAAGAGAAACACAAAACTTTCAGACTCCTTACAAAAATGTTTAGGGAGGCAAGCAGAGGTTCACACGACAAAAGATATTTTTGCCTGAATCAAAGCCACAGTAGAGGATGTGGGGGCAGGGGCTGAATTTAAAAACACATCTGAAGATTTTGAAACATACCAGGTGAGTTCTGCAAATCTCTGCTGGACCAATGGTCTATAAATGAACAGGAAAATAGGCAGCTAGCTTTCCCACCCGCTGCAAGCTCCCACAGAAATCGTAAGAGTTCACAGTCCACAACTCAGTGCCACGGAGGGACTGCTGCAGGGTGGGGGTGGGGATCTGCACACGTTACTGCATGCATTCCTCACCTCGGGAGTTAGCCCTGGGCACGGTCAGACAGCCTGAGCCATGCATTTCAGCGTTACCACCACACTCTCTTCCACTGGGATTACCCCAGCTCCTTGAATCAGTATGAATGGGCAGTCACACAGGGGGGCGGCAGGGGTAAATCTATGCTGCAATAATCCCACATCACCTGGGCTCAGACTGTGGGACTACAAAATTGCAGCGTAGACGTTCAAGCTCAGGCCGGATCGCAGGCTTTGAGATCTCCCCCTCCTTGCAGGGTCTCAGAGTCCAGGCTTCAGTCCAAGCCCAAACACTTACATTGCAATTTAATAGCCCCACAGCTCGAGCCTGAGTCAGTGGGCCAGTCGTGGCCATGCTGCGGGTCTTTTCTTGCAGCCTAGACGGAGCCTAGACTGGCCAAGGAATAAAGTAAAGCTCTTTCCGCAGCCTCATTTTGGGTCTGTGTAGGGGCAGACGATCTCACTTTAGCCCTCATCCTGCAAAGAAATGAACTCACGGGGAACCTTACACTCCCAAGAGCCTCAGGGACTTACGCAGGACTCGTACTCAGGCATAAGCACTCTCACCGGCAAGATCAGGTCGACGTTATTTGCAAATATAAAGGCAATTAGTGAAATGTCCTCCCCTGGCCTGTTCACTGGGAGGGAGCATTCAATATCCAGGCCCCCCAGTAAATAAGAAATGTCCTGGAACCAGCACGGGCTTTAAATTACGCACATGAGTAAGTACTTTTCTTCCTCCTGGCCTTCCTCCTGCAGAGCGTGTAATAGTCTTGTTTACTTTACAGTGTTCCTTTAAATGTGCCTGACAAGACGTTAATAAACCCCTATAAAGCAGAGATTTCAGAAACTGCTCCACCCCTTTCTGCTCCTCTCTATACAGCCTCCCAGAGTTTGTGTGTCTGGCTGTTGTCGTCCTCGTCACCGTCGTGTTTGTTATTTCGGGGCAGTGCTTCCTGCCCAGGGATTCCTGCCAACACGAGCAGAATGTCATTAGGAGAGGAAGCTGCTGTGAGCCGCCACCATCCTAGGGAATTTATCACGGCGAGCAATGAGCATAATGGACTCCTTCACCAAATGACTTTGGATGCGCCAGAGTTTGGCAGGGGCTCTGAGAGCCAAATACAATGATTAAACTGAATACCCGTGTAATAGGAGCTGGGGAAAGGGACATCACGTCAGTGCAAGCAGCCGTCTCTCAAAAGCGCCATATCGGAAGCAGAGGAATTCACTCCAAGAGTCCAAATTGCCCGACAGACGGGCAGAAAAATGGAGCTCCTGAGCTTTACTAATCCAGCATCCTAGCAGGACAGGTTAATATTCAGGGAATTTGACTGGAAGGATGAGCATGGACAGAAAGAGGCGACTCATCAAAGAGGCCTTAGAATTATTTGTAATCCTCTTTGATCTTCCAAATTCTCTTCACTTCCTCCCTTCCCCACGTCTGGATTATGTTCTAGTACATAATTCCCCTGGTTAAACACCTGGGGATAGATTTTCCTAAGAGCGCTGTTCCCAGTTAGGAACCTAAAGAAGGGGCAGATTTTCAAAAGTGTTTAGCACCGAGCAGCTCCCATTGAGGAAACACATATGATCAGTTTTTCAACAGAAAATCTGGCCACTTATTTCGGTGACTAAAGAGGAGCTGAAATCTTCTGAAAATCTGGCCTGGACAACAGACACTACTTTGAAATTCTCCGGCTCCGGATGCATGGTGCACATGCATAAACTCTCAGTGGAACGCAATAGGACCATCACTCAAAGAACCTCTGTTTCCACATGCAAACAGGCTCTTGAATGTACAAAACTAGCAGATGCGTATCTAAGTGTACGTTTACACCTGCAAATCCCACATTTGTTAGGCAGCTACTTTGGTAAACTGGGATTTTGTTGCCCAAAACTCAAATTCATGAAATCACAAGTGCCCCTGACACAATCACTATGCTAGTGTCTCAGGGAAGTATTAGCAAAGTAGAGATGGATAGATACTGAAATTCAGATATCCATTGCAGCAGGGAGAACACCCACTGTGTGTTGCACACTGCAAAGCATGCTGTCAGCGCTCAAGAATTACTACAAATAATATATATTTTTGTGCATATCTAAGAGGAAAAATGGGATCAAATTCAAACTGGTCCAAATGCACATCAACTGTATTCACTTATGCCAGCAGTGAATTTGGCCTACAGTGGGAAGCAGACATGGTGCAAGATTTCTACCCAAATTAGCATGTCATGGAGCACATTCACAAAACAGATTCCAACACTCTCTCATTTTATATCAATCTGGCACGTTCATGGAGCTGCTCTTTGCTTTAGACTCAAGTCCGTGCTGGAGGGTACAACACACAGTTCTGGGTTTCGTTGGGCATGTGCCATTCATAGGCAATGGCAGAAGCCCATTACTTCAGAATCTGGCTTCAGGTCAGAATTTTTCTCTTGTGTTTCTGAATTCAACACCACTTTTAACCTTTGGCTCTTTCCGCCTCACCCCCATTCTCTAGCTCGTTTCATTGTTCTCCAGGCCTGTGGGGAATTTTACTCCAAAACGTGAAGGATTTCATTTGCTTTCACAGTTCGCAGTGGAGACCAGATGATACAGGCCTCTTGTGCCAGTTCCAACTTGCTGAAAAATTGCTTTTTCCACCTACCTAAAAGCTACGTGAGCCACAGGCATAGAGTGTTTTGTAGGAGATAGAGCCATGAGGAGAAGGAGAATGTAAAGGTTAAAAAACACAAAAACAAAAAAACCCACCGTTTTTCCCTTATTCCAAGTCCTTACTTGTTCCCTCACAAATGCTCTTGAATAGCATAGTGGTTGTCAACTCTGTGGTACAATGCCAAGAGCCACCTGAACTGCCCTCATCCTCAATGGACTTAAAGTGCTCTAGTGTCAATTTTTAGGCTTACAGGGCTCATCATTCCCACTGCAGGTCTCACATAGATGGAGCAGGGAAGTACATTTTACTTAACGGAGACTGGAAGTCAGAGTTCCTGGCTTCTAGTGCCAGTTCTAGCTTGGACTCGCTGTGTGATCCTAGGTGAACCGTTTCACTCGAGCTGCCAAGATCCAGCCCGAAGCTGATGGGAGATTTACATGGTGTTGAAATATGACTATGGAGTTGAAGGCAGATTGGGATTTTGCCTCCCTCCTTGCTTTGCCAGTGTTTATATCTCCTGTTTTGTTCTTCTCCTTTTTGTCTCTATCCCCGCTTTCATCTTGATGGCCCTGCCTCTGCCAGCGGTACAGTTACTTACGGCCAATGCACCCTTCTCCCTCATTCACGCCAACCATCAGCTCTCCCCATTCTGCCAGAAAATGGATAGGATGAGGAGCCAAGTTCTGACCAGAAGAGCACATATTGAGCAGAGCAGCGCACTCTCCTCTGGCTAGGTGTATGCAGCACAGGAGTGACAGCATGGGGGGCTTTCCTACAGCTAGGAAGGTCAGGAACATGACATGTCATGTCCACCCCCCGACCCCTTTTCTCCTTTTTCTAACAGTTGGTAGCACGGTCGCTGTTCTGTTCCATTTGCTTTTCCCATTTCAACATGTCAATGCTCCGTGGCTTGAGCCTTCTCACTTGCCTGTGCCACATCTTGCCTTCTTAACCTTGGTACCCTTTGCCTTTCTCTCTCTTCATCCTTCCTCAATGTCTCTTTCCCCTTTTTGTCCACCCTCTCCAAGAACGGACCCAGTTCTGTCGCATCTGCAGAGATGTCACGTGGGAACTGACCAGTGGAGCCTGTTGCTGTGCCGACAGTCCACTCACAATATTGCCAAGGCTCTGAATTCAAATCACGACTCTGCTGACATTTGTGGGGGGAAGGGAGGGTTTAAAGCCTCAGCCTCCAGAGCCATGTGATGAGGGAAGAATTTCAGCTTTCGTCTTAAAATAAAAAGTTTCTACCCTCGTGATTGCAAAGAGAAAAGGGGAACCCTATGTGGGCTCAAAAACCAAAAGGCAAATAAAAAAACCACCCCAACATTTTTTTTAAACTGCATGATTTTAATGCCAGTCTGATGATTTTGGAGGGCCTGATGCATAGCTTCAGAAAGGTTGGGATTGACAATAGTGGGCACGCTCTGGGAGGGGAAAGGAAAGTAGATAGTTGGGGAGTTAGCAGGAAATATCTAGAATGTAGCAGGATCAGGAGAAGTCCTACTTCCTTTCCTCTAAATACAAATTTTGAAGAAAATCATTTCTGCCTGAGCCTCCTGCTTTGCGTTCTCAGAGAAAGGCTCCCAAGGCCAGTTCAACCCTTTCCTGACTATACCATAACATAGTGGTAACAGGAGCTGGGAAAGCCATTTAAAACCTCCATCGATCTGTAGGGAAACGTTTAATTTATCCTTATATTTATCCTTATATTTTTAACTGGAATATGCAATGCCATTGTTGATGTCGGGAAGATAGATAGATAAACCTAAACACTAAGTCTTGAAAGATGCTGGCACAATCTAAAACAATTAATCTTCTTGAAGTGAATGTGCTCTAATGGCACATCATGGCACAGGCAATTCATCAAACCACATCTATCCATCATGCAGCACCAGACAAGGAGTTTGGCTGAGCTGCCACAATTGCTGGATGACAACGAGCCCCCAAATCTACATAAGGTAGCTATCTAGGTAATTATTTATGTTTGTCCTAAAAGAGGGGAGCTGAAATGTTTCACAAATGCTATTGATTTCTTATGAAGACATCAAGAGGAGAATGTTATCTTATTTGTCTTGTCTCTTTTGATAAATAGGAGAGAAGCTTATCTGCTGGCAGCTTGACAGTACACTCCTCTTTTTTAGCACGAAGATATAGGTTAGATGCACAGCAAAGCTTTCAAACTGCAAACAGGCAGTAATCATTATGCCACCAACGAGGAGTCCTTTCCACCTTTGAAGGCAAGAGGGGCTTCCATTGACTTCTGAGGACCCTTATTATTTTATTATCTGTTTGCACTACCACCCACAAGGGGCAAGGCACTTTAGTGAAAGGTCTATGCTCTAAGGTGGTCATGGTCCAAAAAGACAGACGGATGGACCTGTAGACATAGACTAGGGGAAGGGGATCAACAAATAGGAAGTGTTTATACAAGCCAACTAGATTAGTTATAGGCAGAAAGGAACAAGTTGGTCTCTAAGAGGGATTTAAACAGGAGAGTTGAGCTAATTTTTCCAAAGAAATAATTAGCCATATGATTATATATCAGTAATATTTACCACCAATGATATAACTTAATAATTGCATAGCACTTATTATCCATGGAGTTCTAAACTCTGTGAGCATTGCTGCATATTCTAATACTGCATATGGGAAATAATAAGATCTTTCCAAGAAGTGAAGTGTGTGCGCCCTTCCCACAGATATCAGTGGGAGCTGCACGCACATAAGCAAAGGTAACGTTTGCCCCTTAGTATTATATTCATCATTATTACTATTGGTGCTGTGACAAGACCCCACTGCGAAAGGCATTGTACAAATGAACCCCAGGGAGTTCACAGTCTAAGACGCCTTACAGAATGCAACAAGTGGATAAACAGCAAACGGAAGGAGCTCTGGTAACCATAAAATACCTTGTGTTCTACAGACTCCTGTAAAAGAAACCGCATTAAATACGTCGTAAACTGTACTGAGTTTTACTATTGGCTATATTATCCATCTATGAAGCATTTTATGGAATAATTCCATTTTAACTGCTAGGGGGCATTTTCTTTTTTCAGAAGATGCTGTTGTAACCATGACATTTGGTCTGTGCATTTGGTCAACATATTTACTGACAATTTTCCAGAGGTGTTTAAATTCATGTTTAAGCATGCACATTAAAATGTTCATACTTCAAAAGATGCAAAGAGCACCTTCAAACTGAGTAATTCGTTCCACCATTACATTGTGTTGGGTCTTTTAAGGGCCTGCATTGAAATTATCAAAGACTTCTCCTTGACCGTAAACTGTGCTGAAAATGTGTATTCTTCCCATAAAATACCACTGCATATAATACAAAAGAGCACAGTGTTGAGCTTGCTGGATAGAGTATTTCATTATTAAAGGCACTACTTCAGAGGTATCCCTCACCACGACAAATGGAATCTCTTATGAATTACCTTCAAAAGCTCTTTAATATGATTTCTATACTGTGTCTCCCAAGGTGTTTCATGCAACATGGGGTGATCGGTCCCTTATTATGTTTATTATCTTTTTTCCTTGCTTCCCAAGATGGCGGAAGTGAATTTTCAGGAGGAATTTGAATGAAGCCGCGATGGGCTTTCTCTTCGGGAAATATATAGGGCTAGACCCTCACCTAGTGTAAATCAGCAAAGCTCCCCTGAAGTCAATGAAGTTATGCAGCTATGGCAATTTATACCAGCTGAAGATCTAGCCCATAGTCTTAGTTCAAATGGCTTTAAGAAAACTTTGCTTCATTTCTTCTGTGCAGCATCTGAAAATCCAGTAGCCATATCTCATCTTTGCTTGGTATTTAACTGTTGAATCTTGGGCTGGATAAGCCAATGCATTTCTTCTGTTGGATAAGAGAATGCGATGTCTGAAAAACGTTTCAGTCGGTGGGGATAGAGGGTGTCGATTGAAGAAATCTCGTAGTTTCTAGCACATGTCTGTGAAACATCTATTTTCCAAAGGGTGTCCTGGTACTTATTTTCCTTTAGAATATATCCTATGGCATTTCTTTTTACACAGGAATAACCCATAATCAAAATAAGTTTCCCTACAAGTATTCCTAATGCCCAGTGGGAAGACTGGGTTCCATTTTAAAAGAACCGTCAGAGATTGGGAGATGGAAGTTTAGGTCCTTTTCTACATAACAAGGATTTTCTGTAAACAAAAGTGAAAGATGAGTTCAAACCATAACCTCAGTGCACAACGCCCGCAAATTTGAGAATCTCAGATTCAAATTCCAACTTTCCAGTTCAGACCTCTGCCTATAAAAATCCAAACCATATTTCATTCCAGAACTTTCTTCTTTTAAAGCATCATGAAATAGAGGATAAAAGTTCCAGTCCTCCCTTTTCAAAGGGGGAGAATTTAATTTTGGAACTCGTTAAAAAATAAAATTAATAAAAGGAGCATCCTTTGTGAATTCCCTCAAATTTCCTATGGCTGGCATCGCATCCATAGATATCCCAGAAACTTATATTCAGCTTTTAGATTTTATTTTTTAAAATTTAATTAAAAAACGTAGATAAGGGCCCACCTTGAATCAGGAGGTAGAATTCTTTGTAGGTGAGCAGTTCTCACATACCTAGAGATCGTTCTCCATCTTTTCCTCTGGCCAGAAAATAGAATACCCAGATGCCATGGTGATGATTATTTGGTTTTTTAGCAGTGTTAGCAGCATCTGTCTGTTTGGCAGATTCCACAAGAAGCTTTAGAAGTTGCCTAGACTACAGACCTTGTAGAGCTAGCTCCTGAAGTGTTTTTCTTTTTAGAGATTTTTAATTTTATTTTTTTGCAAGAACAAGGCAGATAATATGTATTTGTACATTTCACAAACAAACAGTTGGTTCCCTGGCCTCCCATGGGAATTGGTCTATTTGAATAAAAGTGAACTATAAGATAATAACCAAGTTAAGTAAACAAAATGTCACGAATGTGTCTGTGATTACTTACAGAATAAACAAGAACGGGAGACAATAAAATTGTCATCTAAACTGAATTTGTAACTATCAGATATAAAGGATACAGTTAAACATGGATAATAAAATCATGCTTTGAACTTACTATTCCTCCACAGATCTCAAGGTGCTTTCAAATGTAAGTATTATCAGTCCTATTTTATTTCTCCAGATCTCCCAGTCCACTAGACCACCTTATGGACCAGATTCTCAGCTGATGTGAATTGGAGTAATTCCATTGATTTTAACACAGCTATGCCAATTCTCACCAGTTCAGAATCTGGACAGCTACCTTCCTGATACACAGTGAACATATGAGCTGATCATGTGTGTAACCAGGAGTTTGTAAAATGAGTGCTTCAAATCGAGGCAGATATCTTGACAATACTTAATACAAGAATTAAAGATTTAAAAATTAGGTGGCTTTTAGGTTCCTGATAATTAACAAGGTGTCCCTTCTTTTCAAAAGGGTGTTTCCTTCGTTATATCTATTGGTCTCTTCTGGTAAGCTGCACTCCTTTACACTTCTGGAATTCACTTATCTAACTGAAGTATATTTTTGAATTTGTTATCTCTGTGTTTATGATGGTCAGCATACAAAGTAAAAAAAGAAATACTAAAAATATTCAATAATTCCATTATATAAATCAACGGCACACCTTTCTGTTCTCCTTACTTCATCTGAAAAGATATAGCAGAAATAGAAGAGGGCCACTGATAGTTAACAAAAGAAACTGAAAAAAAATCCCAATTCTCAGGAGAAGAGAGAAGTAAGACGTGATACTGATAGAGATTTTTGAACTAATCAATGAGAAGGTAAACTAAGAACTCCTATTTATCTTTTCTACAATACATTAGAACAAGAGACCATCCAATGAAAGTGAAAGGCCACAAATTTGAACCTGATGAAAGAAAACAATTTTTTCCTCAGTGCTAGTTAGTTATCCTGTGGAACTCATTGTTCATCAACATTTCAATTTTTTGAAAACTTTTAACTACCCTATAAAGCTGGTATTTGAATTTTTTTCATCTAAATATAGAAAATCCAAATGTTTTCAGCCAGCTTTTATAGACCGTGAAAACATCTTCAGACAGTTACATTAGTCAGGATAAAACAGTTGTATAAGGGATATAAAAGTTTCCCTCTATGTCAGGGTATAAGCTTTAATTAGCTGATAGGGATAGAGATAAATTCCCCCATAAGCAGGTGATTATTCCACAACTGTCCTAACACAGGATTTTTTGCCTCTATTTCTGAAGCATCTGGTGCTGGTCACTGTCAAAGACAGGACATGGTGAGAATGAGCTACTCATCCGATCATTGAGGCAATTCCCAAGAAAGAAGAAAACATGGACGAACAAGGGGTTAACTCAGACCTTGGGCATATAGAAATTATTAATAACCTGTTGGTTGGATTAGCATGATCACTATTAGGCCTTACCTTGGCTGAGATCCATAGCCATCAGCTAGATCTGTTGCAAACTGCTAAGTCTAGTAGCAGGGGAAGGCTAAGTCTTTAACTGAAGCAAGATTTCCTGATGTTGGCAATGGTGGAACTGTCCATATGACAATCCTGACATGGGTGGAGTTCGCCTGGTATCTTATGGATGCTCAGGGAGGAAATGATAGGGTGCCAGATTTTGTAGAATTTTTCCAGTTTCCATTGCTAGAAAGAGTGGGTTACATTTCAAGAATAGCTAACCTTGGCACACACTTTTCATTTTAATAGGCAGCAGGTTTAAAACAAACAAAAGGAAGTACTTCTTCATGCAACACACAGTCAACCTGTGGAACTCATTGCCAAGGGATATTGTGTAGGCCAAAACTATAACCGGAGTCAAAAAAGAATTTGATAAGTTCATGGAGGATAGGTCCATCAGTGGCTATTAGCCAAGATGGTCAGGGATGCAACCACATGCTCTGGGTGTGCCTAAGCCTCTGCCTGCCAGATGCTGGGACTGGACAACAGGGGATGGATCACTTGATGATTGCCCTGCCCTGTACATTTCCTTCAAAGCATCTAACATTGGCCAATGTTGGAAGACAAGATTCTGGGGTAGATGGACCACTGATCTGACTCACTGTGGCCATTCTTATGTTATGTGTTTTGGTCCTTAAGCGCACCAGGCCATATCTTGCTTTTGTTTTGTACATAGAGTTTCCTCAACAATGGCTGGCGGTAGACTACATTACACTACACACCACACACATACACACTACACTACACACTCACACACGGAAGGCTATGGATCTTATACAATGTTATTTGCCGGAACAGGGCAATTTACACTCTTAATCTGTGTTGACCATTACATGTTTTTCTTGAACTATTTATGGAACATAAAGCCAAACAATTTGGTATCATATAAAAGTAATCTTTGGGTTCAATTCAAATTGTGTGTGAAGGTTTGTGTCTATTCTTCCTTTATCACAATCATCAGCCTCATTCCTACTAATTTCATTATTTTCCCAGGCTGAAACCAAATATATCACATTTCCCCTAAGGTCATTTTCTCCCAAAGTTTTAAGCAACTGAATATAGTGATTGCTAATGAAAGTACCATCTGAACCCTTAACTGTGGTTCTGTGGTGATAACATAGTGCTGCAATAAATATTGGCAGCTTTCCTGCATCCTTTCCATCCTGAACCTAATGGACAGTCGGTTTGCAAAATTTTCCATGAGACCCTAAGTGGGCCATTCCCTAGAGCATCCCTGAACAGAGTCTCAGACAAGTCAACCCACCTCTTAGGGGCCACCCCTGCTTTACCATGAAAATCCAGCCTAGCTAATAGGAGCACAAGATGTCAAATGCCAGTGCATGTCTGTGATTTACAATATGTCTAATGAGCAAATCCAATGAAGAGGTTTGTTGTCTACCATAAAACCAGATGGATGTAAGCAGTGATTAGAAGCAATTAACTCCATGCAGCACTAAATAACTTTCTGTCATTAACGTACACTTTTCTCCACCCCATTAGAGGTACGGAAGCGAGCATAAGGTAAGGAACGCTCTATTTCAGATATGCATATACTTTGGTGAAGAAAAACCACAAGTACGCAGTAAAAACAAAATACATATTAATACTGATATAGCAGGCCTATCGGGTACTTGGAAGCCCTCTTTGCAAATAGATTCTCATTTTCCAAAGACAAGACTTCTCTGGCTCATCCTGACACTACCATTATGCGAAACACCAACAATGGTTCCCCGACACTGGACTGTGAATGAATCCAGCAGCAAGAGAGTAGCTGATTATATTCTCCTTTCCACACTGGAGTTTTGCTAATCAGCGGTGACGGGAAAGACAGCTAAGGAGGTATTCAGAATAGAGTCATGGTTGTTAAGAAACTGACTGACTACGGGAGGCAAACACAGTGAGCAAACCCAGTGAGTCAGTTAGTTCAACTACTAGAGGGCTGTGTTTTGGAGCTGACAATCCTGGGTTTGAATCCTACTCGTGACCAGACTACAGGTTGCTACATTAATAACCCTCGTCATTGCAAAACATACTGCAATTGTTGACAGTTTGAGAGAGTTCTGCATGAGCAGAGCCGGTGCAAGGATGTTTCGCACCCTAGGCGAAACTTCCACCTTGCACCCTCCCCCCCAGTGCCCCTGCCCTGAGATCCGCCCCCGCAGCAGCTCCCTCCCTCCGCCCTGAGGCACCCCCCCATGGCAGCTCCCCCTCTCCGCCCTGAGGCTCCCTCCTTGCAGCAGCTCCCCACCCTCCGCCCTGAGGCACCCCCTCCGCCCCAGCTCACCCCTGCTCCGTGCACAAGCACCCCAACGCTGCTTCACTTCTCCCGCCTCCCAGGCTTGCGGCGCCAATCAGCTTAGGTGCCACAAGCCTGGGAGGTGGGAGAAGTGAAGCAGCCATGGCGTGCTCGGGGAGGAGGTGGGGCAGGGGTGAGCTGGGCCTGGGAGTTCCCCTGCGTGCCATTCTCCTCCCCTCCCCACTTACTTGCTGCAGGCGGCCCTCCCTGCACTTCCCAGCTCCCTCTGCCTAAGTGGCGCCCCCCAAATCGGTCACCTAAATGGTTGCACCGGCCCTGTGCATGAGGTTGCTTGTGTACTGAACTGTTGGAGTAACACTGTCCGGCTGCTGTCCCCTGGGTGCCCTCATGAAGAGTAAATGTGTATCTCAGAGACAAAAGGCCGTCCCAAAGAGCAACAGGTTAAATGAATAAAACTCTGCATTTCTTTAAAGCTTGACAGAGGTTGACTATGGCTCTTAAAACAAATTTATTCCCAAGGTCACGCGGGACGACAGAAACCCAGAGGAAATTATGGCTGAGATTTTATCTGCATTCAGCAAATTTCTATACTTATCTTCTAGTCAGCATTGCCTGAGCTACTCCACTATGGGAATATAGGAATTGCCATACAGGGTCAGAATAATGGCCAACATAGTCCAGTGATCTAGACAGTGGTCAGTACCAGATGGTTTGGAGGACGTTGCAAGAAACCCCATAATGGCCAATTATAGACTAATCAGCCCATAGGAGACGTTTCTTTCTATCCATTCCTAACCACCAATTTTTATGAGTCTGATTTTCAAAAGCACTCAGTGATGGCATAACTCTGCTTTCACTGGAGTGTATTAGTACTAGCAACAATGTTTTGTATGTATACAGTGCTTTTTATTCATAATTGCCAATGCACTTTGAAAAGACAGATTCCCCCCACCCTTTTTCAAGAACTTCGGTGCAAAGACAAAAGGTTTCAGACCCCATGTGCTTAATGTTACAATGCATAATCCATATTTAGGCTCCTAAATCAGTTTGGCCTGGTCTTCAAAAGTGTAAGGCTGTACAATTTTCCATATAAAACCAGGCCTTTTTGGTCCACGACGTATAGCGTCCTGCCTCCCGCAGTGGCGGATAGCATCACAACCCCATGATGACACATCTCACTAATCACATATTACTGCTCTAGGGATGGAGAGGTAGCTCAGTGGTTTGAGCATTGGCCTGCTAAACCCAGGGTTATGAGTTCAATCCTTGAGGGGGGCACTTAGGGATCTGGTGCAAAAATTGGTCCTACTAGTGAAGGCAGGGGGCTGGACTCAATGACCTTTCAAGGTCCCTTCCAGTTCTAGGAGATTGGTATATCTCCAACTATTATTATGGTCGGGGGATTCCTTCAGGAGTCAAGCAAGCAGTCAATTTGGTATCAGGAGAGATGGCAACACACCCTTACCAAAAGGCAATGAAGTCCAAAGAAGTGTGTTGTTTTGATAGACCTCAAACGCTGGTCTCATGCAGGGTAGTGGAGTCAGACAGAGAATTAAGCAAAAAAAAATGTGAATTTCCTTTTGGTAAAAAGGCTCGTTTTGTGAAAGCGTTGAAAAAATGCAACTTTTATCCCACTGCCCATAACAAAGAAGAAGGGAAACTTCCGAAAGATCTCCCTGTGCTCATTTAAGAAATTGAGTGAGCTGCAGCACAGAATGAAACACTGCAACTTAAAATACTTTTGCCCCAGTATGGTAGAGCATTAATGCAGTATTGGATTTATAAAGGAGGAATCCACGGTCTGCCTGCAAAAGAGAAAGGTGATTTGGTTCCTGCACACAGCATTTGCCTACCCCAGCAAAGATAACTTCTCTGGCTTCCATGGGAGCTCAGATGTTTGCGGTTTTGTTTAAAGAGAGCTTTGCTCGCTACGTGGACTTTTTGCAAACTCCCACAATTCTCTGGATCTTCCTTCACTGGCTTTTCTCCCTTTGAATATAAGGACACCGAAGAGAGACGAGAGCGGTGCAAGGGGGGGGGGAGGAGGGAAGGTTACTGTGTGGTGGTTTGTAACGAGCAAGATGTTAACTAATTCTACTTTTAATCTTTCCTTTTACTGCGAAGTGAGCCATTCAGGCATCACATCTTCTGCATTTTCCTTGCCTCTTTCAGGGAAGCATATTGGGGCAGAGCTCGCCAGCTGTCTGCTGCCTTTGCCTTCTGCTACCATTATCCCGAGGCACCACCCCACCTTCTGGCCCTCCAGCTTGTGGTGGGGGGAACGAGGGGAGGGGGAACTAACTCATTCTTACACGTATCTCACACGGGTGGGGGGGAAATGGAGTGAATCCAGATAAATATTCATACAGCTAGAACGAACACATGACAGAAGTAGGCAGACAGATCTGTTTTGTCCACAGAACATGTGGATTTGCATAGCTCTATACGTACACACACAAGGAGGGAATGTAATACTACAATTTAAGTGCAAACTCTAGCTTACCTTGCAAGCTTAATAAATTCTTTGCCATTAAACGCTCCATTCAGAAATACAGACCTGCTTTCCCCAAGTCTCTGTAGGATTTTGAAATGCAAAAGCTCAGCCAAATCAGATGAGTCAGGTTTGGAATGACTGCAGTTTCACGGCTTGTAGGCTCCAAGTACTTACAGTAACATGGAAATCAAAACCCTAGTGTACTGTATGTGTGTAGGTGTAGCTGTTTGCAAAATACCCAGTATATAGAATGTGTGTGTGTCAACATCTATGCATGTGCAGATGGATGCAAGGGATGTGGAGCATGAATACGATATTTATTTCTCTTGTATGCAAATATAAAAGGAGAAAGGACATTCAGTTAGATGTCAAAAAGGAATTAACAATTACAGGAACATTTCTATTTAATTTGATTTCTCCTCAAATATGTTTCTCTTGTTTGGAGGTTAAAACTTTTCGCAGTGGCAGCTTTTTATGGAACCAGTTATATGCTGCTTTTTGTCTCAAGCTGCCTTTTCTGTCACCCCTTACTAGCCAGCAGGAAATACTGGCTAGTTTCTCACTGTCAACAGCACTGGCACTATTCGCATATGTGCATTAAAAGGAGAGTTTTCTTCTTAAAGGGCACCCAAAAAATACAACATTGAAGCACCATGTAAAAAATTGGGCCTCTTGCTAGACCAGAACTCCAGGATGCTAGATGTACAATTCCCAGCTTTAGATACGCCATTTTTGTGGCTTCCCCTAATTTCATTGGCTCATCTCCTTACTTTTGCCAGTTCTGAGTCATGGGCTAAATTCCCTGCTGGTGTAAAATGCATGCCACTCCATTACCTTTGCTCATTTGTACCAGCAGAAAATTTGGCCTTTTTAATTTAGATGCTGCTGGTATTCACACAGCCTTCTATGTAGATTCTCCTTGGCCAACAGACCTGTTTTCCCCCAACTTTGAGCAGGGGGTGGGACTAGATGACTTCCTGAGGTCCCTTCCAACCCTGATATTCTATGAGTCTATGATTCACTGTCTTAGGTCTAAGTCTTGCAAGGTTCTTGAGCAGCCCTGAATCAGGCCAGCGTGCCCTTAAACAGTCACCTGGTTTCCCATAATACACAGTCCAAATCTAATCCAAAATTCTTTGTGAAAAATATCAGCAATGCAATCAGATGTGGTAAACACATTCACTGGAAATCAGCAATGGGATCTGGATGAGGAGAGGGGCTAGACTGTGATATGAATGAAACACGGAGGTTAAAATCAGAGAAGACCTCCCCAAAATGTAGTATCCCTACTCTGAATCCCTTCCCATTTGAAACTAGAGGAGGGGGAGGAGAAGATTTGGCTTTGAACCCCTAAAGAGACGCAACAGTGACAATGTTTCCTGACCAATGCTATGTGAACAACCTGGGTGGTTTTCTATGCAGTGTCTGGCTCATTAGGCCCCTCGCTTGCCAGAGCAGGGCCAAGTGTCTCAGCCAGCATTCACGGTGGCAGAATTAAGAAGGTCACTATTAAGTCTGCCTGTGATAATGGCATTACAGCTTGCTGAAAGACATGACCTGCTAGAAGATACTCAAAAGTTTTTTCAGGCAAATTTGCCAGCAATTTTGGATGATCTGGGTAAGCTCTGAGCTGAGTATAGAAAGGTGTTTACTACTCAGGGCTGGCTCCAGGCACCAGCGCAGCAAGCGCGTGCCTGGGGTGGCAAGCCGCAGAGGGCGGCCTGCTGGTCTCCGTGAGGGCGGCAGTCAGGCAGCCTCCTGCGGCTTGCCTGCAAGCGGTCCGTCGGTCCCGCGGCTTCTGTGGCAATTCGGTGGCAGGTATGCCGAAGGTACGCCGCCTGACTGCCGTGCTTGGGGCGGCAAAAAACATAGAGCCACCCCTGCTACTAATATACTCTCATCACAACCCTCGGCTACTTCCCTGTGGGAAAAAGTTTCTAAGGCGTTAGACCAGATTCAGAAATTGGGAGTCAGTTGTGGTATTGTGATGCTGAATGCCTGGATGACAAATGAAACAAGCCAAATAGCAAAATCTGAACCTGGATGGACCCAATGCATTGGAACAAAGGGGTGTCCATGGAATGCTACTGAGGCAAAGGTATTTCACAAACCATGTGCACACCAGAGTTTTTGGGAGGTCCTTCTATAGCAAGAGATCCAACATCCTTGGTAAAAACTCATCACACCCTTTCGCAGTTGCCATTATCTCTTGGGGTGGTCTCCCGAGGGACCTCAGCTTCTCCTGACTGACCCTCCTTAGTTTGCTCTCAGTCAAGTCAGTTCTTGGACCCTCACCTTCAGTTCAGCCCGAGAAGTGAAGGGCTGACAGGTTTGCCATCTCTTTCAGCCTCCTGGCTGTTTTCTTGGGGGCACCCCGGTGCAGGCTGTTGTCGCCTTGCTATTCAAGGCCTTTCTGCCTCCCTTTCCTTCTCTGCACTCTCCCCTTTAGAGCAGGCCATGTTTCCTTTTTTGGTTGCAGCTGTGGGTGCCTCCTGGCTCCACCCAGAGGCCAGGCCAACACTCCACCCCTTCCCCCAAGGCCTCACCCTCTCTCCGCCTCTTCCCGCCCCACTCTGCCCCCTCCCCCCAGTGCCTCCCATCCACCATCGAACAGTTGATTAGCGGGAGCCACCAAACAGCTGATCGGTAGGTGGGTGCTGAGCACCTACTATTTTTTTCCCATAGGTGCTCCAGGGATGGAGCACCCACAGAGTCAGAACCAACGCCTGCCTCCATGACTGGCAGCTGCATCAGATTGTGATCAAACTGCTTTCTTGTAAAAAGGAGAGACTCTCCTCCGCCCGCTGTCTTTTTTCAGTTGCGTGTTTATAGACCCTCTGACAGCAGGTTCTGTTTCTATAGGATATTCTTGGCATCCGAATACTTTAAAAAGTCCAAATTCCAGCTGCTGGACTGGCTCACTGCAATCACACCCAATACAGATAACAACTTAGTCTCAAGAACAAATCATACTAACCAGGATGAAAGTCTGGGAGAAACATTACAGATTCTAGGAAGCCAGACTAACCTTCAGTAAAGGAATATTCTCTACCAAAGATCTCATTTTTTGAGCCACAAATATAAGTGCAGCAAAGAGGCAACAAAACTCAGAAGAAGTCAAAAGAGCCCAGGTGGGGATGTAAATTTTGAAGCTGCGGCCAGAAGGACCATCTGGAAAGGATAAGCATGAAGAAGGTGCTTGGTTCCAAGAAAACAAAGGAGAGTTACTGAGGCTGGAAGTTATGAGAGTCAAACAAAGTGAGCGAGGATCTACATCACACAAGCAACATAACGACGGTAATAAAACAGTAAGATCTTGCCACCACAGACAGAAATCAATGCAATCAAACGCTATAAAGGCAAAAAGAAGGGAGAGCTGTGTGGATAAAATGAGGAGATATATGTAATGCAGCCTATCATTCCAACTAATCTATGCACTGCAGATAACAGATGCAATAACTAACACACAGGAAGGTGTGAGCAAAATCTAGGTGATTCAGCTCCGTAACACCGGCTTCTGCCACTTGAGCTAAAGAAAATCTCTCCTAGCTGGTGGCAGTAGTAGTGTCCCCCTTATGCTGTCTGTGGGCCAGCCACTAAAAACATCACACACAGAGAAAACTGGCATGTTATATATACTGTCCAACTAGCCACTGGCTTTCAGGGTCTTCCTGGAATTAGAGAAAAAGAATAAGGCATGAGGATACTGAAACTATCTGAAATAAATCATTGTGTAGGTCAGTCCTGGGAACTATTCCAGAATTCTGTTTTCAATCGTGTGAGCCCATGTATTGTAAATGGATACTAATGAGAATGTTAATTGTTTCCATTTAAGCTGTGGTAACTCTGCAAACTGCAGCCAGAAGTTCCAAATTTCTCACCTTATTCAAAAAGACAAAGACGTAACATGTGGTTGAAATTACATTGGTGGGAAGCCTGAGTCACAGCCTTGAGGTACATCCTGCTTTTTTGCATTTTTAACCGCTAGCCACCCCGAGACCCGTTTGATGGCTCCTGTTCTTCAGAATGAGGGAGGAAGTAGCTAGGAACTAGCTAGGTTCCCATTCAGATTCCGTCCATTTGATCTATCACTGGTACCAAAAACAAACCAACCCACAAAGCCAAAGGCTGCTATCGAACAACATGAGCAGCTCCTTCCAGGGACTGAACGCTTGTCCTCCACAACACTCCCAAATGCTGTTTCTTTGCGGCTGACTTGTCCATTGGTAAGAACAACTCAGTGTTTTGACTGAGATGGTCATAACCCTGCTTGTCACTTTGGAAACCGGAGTTCAGATCTCCACTTATCTAACTAACACACCAGGGATTGAACCAGGCGACCTCCAGAGGTAAAAGTATGAGCTGCTACAGCTTGAGCTAAAAAGCCAGCCCTCCAGAGCTGGGGACTGAAAATTCATATCCTCCGTGGATCAGCACGTAACACTCACTCCCCAGTGGGTTACATCAGCATCTCCTGTTCAGCCAATATAAAACCATCAGAGCAGCAGTGTCCATTCCTCGTGGTTCGTATGGTCTGGCACATTGGAAAAACCCTTCAATGCAAACTGAATAGTGGGTTTGCAGGTTCTGGGTGCCCGTGGATAGGCAGAATAAATTGTAAGAAATTTGAAATGTTATTTACATTGTTTAGATCGTTAAATATACATTACCTGTCAACTTAAAATACAGTATCACAAATGAAACTATGAACACTAACCAGTTGCTGCCTTCATGCATGATAGCAGAAAAAATACCATAGCTAAGTATCTCCATGTATTTACTGCTTCACCCCTTAACATAGGACTATCTTTGTTCCATGGAATTCTTAAAGTAACAGGCAATGAAGAACCTTTTAAAAGAGGAATCACATTTTATGTGTACATAAAACTCAAGTTCTGGACTACAGCTCAGATACTGAATGCCATAAAACCCAGGGAAGGGTAAATACCAACCGCATAAATCAAAGTGTGTCTGAGAGATCGAGGATGAAGGGGAGGATACGTGTGTATGCAACGGGAAAAAGATCCTGTAAGTAGGAACACCAACTTGCTGGAAAACTTCAGGTCTGAATCATGGAATTCAAACCCATACAGAATCTTCTCAAAAACACTAGGACCTATGAAAGGCTGTATATAAACTTTGAATAAAAGCACTGGCCCGGGTCCTCATGCATGGCTGAGCAGTGCTTCACAGAGCTAAGCATGGAGGCATAAACCTTTCTGATACTGATGCCATCTGGGCACTGAGCTAGTCCCGATATATGTTAAAGCAATCTAAAGACTGCTCTAACATACACCAGCTGCAAAAGCCCAATTAAAGCTGCTGGGGCATAGACGAATACCCCTTGACCAAACTCAACTCAAATATCCCTTCACACCCAGAAGGAATACTCCAGCCTTAGGACTGCTCTGTACTGGCACAGCAACGCAAAGCAACCTCCACATGCCACAGACACAGCAACCAGCTGTGAACCTAATATTGGCTTTCGAATTCCGTGCTTATAGTAACACATCTGTGACTATTATGCACAGACATTACCGTTGCCAGCTGAATTGAACACATGTGGCACTGTGGATAGGACCTAGTATTTTCTGCTGTAAGGACCTGATCCTAAGGCCACTGAAGTCAATGGAAGCTTCAATGGGCTTTGAATCAGGCACTCAAATGTGCAGGTTGTCTGTCACCTGAGCTGAGGGGAAATCTCAGTTACATGTAGCAGCATCAAGCTTTCTAGTAACTAAAGAGCAACATAATCACGTGTGTGAGCATTCCATCCAGGAGAGGACAGCTGTGCGTCCAGACAAACAGCCAGTGCATTATGGGTTGGGGTGGGCATGCTTTTTGGCCCGAGGTCCACATCTGGGTCTGGAAATTGTATGGTGGGCCATGAATGCTCACGAAATTGGGGGTTGGGGTGCAGGAGGGGATGAGGACTCTGGTTGGGGCCAGAAATGAGGAGTTCAGGGTGCAGGAGGGGGCTCTAGGCTAGGGCATGGGGTTGGGAGGGAGGGCTCCGGCTGGAGGTGCGGCTCTGGGAATGAGGGATTTGGGGTGCAGGAGGGTGCTCCAGGCTGGGACCAAGGGGTTTGGAGAGTGGGAGGGAGATCCGGGCTGGGGCAGGGGATTGGGGCATGGGAGAGTGTCAGGGGTGCAGGCTCCAGGCAGCACTTACCTCAAGCAGCTCCTGGAAACAGCGGCATGTCTCCTCTCCAGCTCCTATGCGGAGGTGCGGCCAGGCAGCTCTGCGCGCTGCCCCGTCCGCAGGCACCACCCCTGCAACTCTCATTAGCCACAGTTCTAGACCAATGGGAGCTGCGGGGGTGGTGCTTGGGGCGGGGGCAGCGCGTGGAGCTCCCTGGCTGCCTCTAAACATAGGAGCCAGAGGGGGGACATGCTGCTGCTTCCGGAAGCCTCGACACGCACGTGCAGAGCGGCCTCCAACTCCACTCCCTGACTGGAGCACGGGAGCAGGGCAAGCCCCAGACCCCACTCCCCAGCGGAAGCTCGAGGGCTGGATTAAACTGCCTGGAGAGCCAGATGTAGCCCACGGGCTGTATTTTACCCACCCCTGGTCTAGACTCTTCTAAAGACAGAACTAGAACAAATGCTGTTGCAGTGCACGCTGGGAACTCTGACTGTTAACAGGTATGGTGAATGACTGAAAGAGACAAGGGAAAAGAGATGATAACGCACTGGTGTTCACACTCCTCCAAATACTGAGTAACAACTACATTGCACAAGCCTCTTGTTGGGAGAGCCCTGCACGGATACAAGATTTATCTGGGCCGATGCAGATATCCGCGGACATAAATCGGACGTCCGTGGAGCTGCAGGGCTCTACCAGGAATCGCAGCGACGAAAGCAGCAGCATGTTGAGCTGCCGCTCGCAGGAGCCAGTGCCCTGCACTGGCAGCTCCTGTGGCACGACTGTACCGCCCCCAGCCCTGCCCCCTGGGGCCGGCACCGGGTGCACTGCAGTCCCTCCCACACAGCAGTGAGCCTCTCCAAGCGGCTCCCGTGCTCCCGGACAGCACACACTAGTGCGACCAGGGACAGCGGCTAGTGGGACTGGTGCCCGCCCCAGTGGGTGGGGCTGGGGGCGGAGCTAAGAGCAGTACAGCCACGCTGGAGGAGCTGCCAGCATCAGGCGCTGGATCCTGCAAGCGGCAGCCCAACATGCTGCTGCTTTTGCCACAGCAGTTCCCACTAGAGCCCTGCAACTCCGCAGATATATGGTCTATATAAAGGGGACTGGATAAATTCATGGTGGCTAAGTCCATAAATGGCTATTAGCCAGGATGGGTAAGGAATGGTGTCCCTAACCTCTGTTTGTCAGAGGATGGAGATGGATGGCAGGAGAGAGATCACTTGATCATTGCCTGTTAGGTTCACTCCCTCCGGGGCACCTGGCATTGGCCACTGTCGGTAGACAGGATACTGGGCTAGATGGACCTTTGGTTTGACCCGGTACGGCCTTTCTTATGTTCTTATGTCTGTATCTGTAAATCTTGTATCCACGCAGGGCTTTGCTTATTGGCAATTCTAAATCCTGTCATATGACTCAGTATAGTTTTACATACATTAGAAATAATCAACACAGGCTCTCATTGTCTTCTATGGGCCAGATTTTATCCCCTTTACTCATGTTAAGTGATACCTTACTCTGTGGGCAGCCCCGTTGAAAGGAATCTGCAGAGTCAACTACTCACTGTGAATAAAGGGAACAGAATTTGACCCTATGGGAGAAGAAAGCTGAAAGAATGAAATTTTCCATCATCATTTGTATTATGGTAGCACCTGGGATTCTATCATGAACCAAGACCCCATTGTGCCAGGTGCTGTACAAAACACAGAATAAAAAAAGATGATCCTGGTTTTCAGAAATTCAGGGCGATGGTAACACTCATCCTAGCTATGGGGAAGGAATACCAAGGAGGGCATAAACTCGCTGTACAGAACGTGACCAATCAAAAGAGCGAATAAAGTGCTCATGTCTCTTGGAGAGCCAAGGATATGTTAGGAACAATCTATCAGCATTGAGATTTACTGGTGCCATGAACTAGAACTGCACTGCTAGCTACATCTGCAGCTGATCATTTAGCAGAAAACACACAGTCATAATAGATGCAAAAGACTACAGAACTGAAATGGAAATGCAGCGAACAAAGCATCCCCATACAGGCATCCTCATTAGAAATTGGATTATAATGTTGTCTTTGGAATAATTGACAGTGATGACTGTCTGCAACTTTTGAATTCATTGATATGAATCGGAAATCAAAAGATTTCAGGAAAAAGGTTTAAATGATTCCACTAGTAGGCGTGCGTGGTGATGCTAATTATGCTGCTATCTAACTGGCAGACCACAAAGCCCTGCTCTTTTAGTCGGGAATTGCTATTTGCTTTAGAAATCAGCTCTGAAAGGGATTGTGTAATTGCAAACAAGTTGTGCAGAATAAATAAAGCCATTATTGTAATGAGGACATTTCTTACTGAGGATATTTTAAAAAGACAAATTACAGACTATTACTTCATGCCAGACCAATATCGTGTATCTGTCATCTGCTTTTAGATTCTGAGCTGGTTCGCATTCTGCCTGACCTGTTTTACACACAACACTGTGTGGACACCAGGCTTTCCCTGAAACCGTAATGACATTAACTGATAACTGACACATAATTGTGTGCAACTGAATAGGAACATTTAATCTTTGTGCTCCACGGCTGCTCCAGTTACTTTGGAGACGCAGGGTCAAATTCTCTGCTGGCGTAAATGGATGAAACGCCACTAAAGTCAATGGCGCTGTACCCTTTTACATCAGCAGACAACTTGTACATAGTTGTGTACTACACATTTTGAAAGTTGCTGGCCTTGCTTTTACTATTTCACATTTAAAATACTTCAGGTATAAACCACCCAGGTTTTCTAGACTTGAATATGAGTGTTGCGTAGATAACAGAATTTTCACTCAGCGCTTACCTATTTCCACACCTTTCTTTAGCTATGTATCTTTTTAACCATCTGTTTCTTTCTGGCTACCAGTGACAAGAAGAGAAACGACTTTATCTGCACTAGAATGTATTTTGATATCTGAATTTGACCACAGTATTTATTTCTGAATTGTTCAAATACCCGATTATACGAGTCACACTCACTGAGCCATATTCAGAACCACATCAGCTGTTTACACGCAATTCTCATCCTATTTACACAGCATCACCACCTGGACAAGTGTCTTTATTTGTATTATCATGGTGCCTCGGAGTCATTGACAAGGACCCCATCGTGCTAGGCACTGTACAAATAAAACAAAAAGCTGGCCCCTGCCCCAAAGAGCTTACAATAGAAACATGAGACAAGAGACAACAGATGGCTACAGATAGACCAATGCGGGAGTGGAGAAGACAGTGAGATGATACTGGGGAGCATGATAAGCCATGGTATCAGTGCACCAGAACCCGAACTGTTCTCGAGTTCTTTGTAAGCGTCGTAGCAAAGGAGAGTTTTAAGCAGGAATTTCACGGAGAATAATGAGGTAGCATTGTGCGTGTTATGGGGAGCTCCTCATGAAGAATAATACGGGGAAAAGTATGAAGGTGCTTGTTTGAAAATGTAAACAAGTGGACAATGGAGGCTGGCATCAGAAGCCAATCCTAAATTAGTACAATACAGTCACTATAGGTGGCAAAAAGCTAGGCAAAGAAAGACTCATCTAGCTCCCAGGATGACTCGGGTAAAAGCTGGAAAAGGACTGGAGTCTAGAAAGCAACAGCAATCCACAGATTTGGGTGGGGGGGGGAACCAACTCTGAATTCTTCAGATTTTTTTCCCCCTTGTGAGTATTACTGAATATCACCATATTTAAATTCCACAAGACACAACCAGGAAGGGTCATACCACTGAAAAAAACCTGGGTGGGTAAGGAGAGGGTGAGAGTAATCAGATCTTGTGCTTGCTCAATGAAACCCTGATCCTGCAAAGATTTATGCCCGTGTTCCACTTTACGCATGGGAGTAGTCCCAATATTACTCACATGAACAATGTTAAGTACGTGCACAAGCCTTATTGAGTAACCATATGATCTTACCACATGAGCACATCTTGATGTTCTCTTCCTTTATTAATTCCTATGGTGCACTTTCTAGGACAGTAAATCCAACTGAAAATTAGTAGTAAACCAGAGAGAAAATACTTCCTCTTTCCTCACTACACTCTCTAGGCTCCATTCCTACTCTCTTGCAATTCTCTCTGTTCCTTTATTTCTCCTCTTCCGCCTCCACTCCCATCTCTCCTTTTCTTCCATGTCCCCTTTTCACACATCAATCCCCAACTCTGGTGAAAGACGATACAGGAAACACTAGCCGCTCTTTGCGCTTGACCCATAAGTGCTTTTATTTCATTTGCCGAGAGAGGTAACTTAGGAGAGGTTTCATCCACCTCATTGATGTTTGCAAATAAGAAGTGATTGCTATAAAACAGCATGGTTCTTAGGAAAGTGCTATCCAAAGGCTGACCAGCGCTGATGCTAAAGTGTAGTGAAAAGTATTACCATTTATTTCCAGCCAAACTGATGGCTCACTGTCTTACGGGACATTAAAGATCTTTTCTGTATTGCCGCATAGGTAAACCAACTCTGCTGAGGCACAGCAGCCTTCTGAATTTTAGAAACAGCAGGGCGAACTCATCTTTAGTGCAACTCCACTGAAATCAAGTGAGTCATACGCAGAATAAATCCCTCCCATCTCTATTCACCAGGAATGACATTCCACCACACTGCAGAAGGACAACTTAGGGGGCTACAAGGGGGGCTGCGAGCAAACCAAGTGTTTAAACAATCTACATGCTCTGCAGCAAGGATCTTTAACTGGTTCTGCTTAAACTAGGGATGAAGGCCACAATTAGAACGGGTCAAAAAAACAGATTTAGAAATTAATATTTTTTATTTTAATGTAAATTTTTCCCGACCTTTATAGGTTTTTGAAAAATGGAAATAAAATTAAACTTTTGATGAAAAGCTGAACAGAAAATCCTGAAATCAGAAATGTTTGGAAAAAAATTTTTCCATTTGGTCAAAAAAGCTAATTTTTTTTATACATACCAAAAACAAATTCTCAACCAGCTCTGGCTACTATGAAGGGAAAACAGGGATGAGATGGGGGTAAAGGCCACAGATCTGCATTTATGTGGCTGTTATCCCCCAGCAACCTCCACAGTTTGCGTGAAGGATCTTGTTGATCGAGTGGAATAGTAACTGAGGCAGTGGGGGCAGGTAACAGCATCACCACATCCTGGCCTTGGTTTGAGGGAGCAGATTTCATCTCCCAGAACTCTCCATACACCCCATGCATAGAGCCCAAATCATCAGCCTTTGCGTAGGTGGAGTGAATTTCACCTTGTTGGCCATAATAATAGCTCTTTAAAGCATCAAAAATCTGCTTATCAATACTTCAGGAGTTCGATATTTAAGGTGGCTCCTGAATGCCGGTTGTGGGGATGTTTTAAGGCCATGAAATACATTATGGTCAGTTTATCCAAAACTAGGCCCCCCAAATTGGGCTCCAGTTTGTCAAAACTGTTGAACGCCCCACAGCTACGAGTGAGGGTCAATAGGAGGTGTTGGGTGCTCAACACTTTCAAAAATCAAGCCAATTATTTATATGTCTACATAAGCATTTAGGGCCTTCACTTTCAGCTTACATCGTCTAGTGCTTCAAATCAGCCTGGTTTTAAAGATTTCAAATGACAGAGCTTCCACCACTTCCCTTCCTCAGCATAATAGAGAGCCTCCCAGAGCCATATTTGTACATTTTATAAATGCTTTGATTTAGATTTAAAAGGATTCAACTGTACTGTTGTGCTAGCCTTTGCTAGGAGTGCACGCACAACTCATGTAATTGCATTCTGTTCCTAATTAGCATGTGCAGTCACCTGACTCAAAGACCATTCATGCAATTAAACCACAGAAATTACACATGCATTTTTTCCACACATGCCTCGGCAAATATTTTCAAAAGTGGCTAGTGATTTTAGGTTCCTCACATTCTGGGTGCCTTCCTTGCCACATGTGAAAGGGGCCCAATTTTCAGAGGGTGGGAGCTCGGCACTGTTCTAAAACTAGACCCTTTTGAGATAGCTCATTGGGAACTCAGAAACCGATGCACCCAAAATCATTAGTTGCTTCTGAAAACCTTCACTGCGAGGTCGAAACAATTCTTACTGCCTTACTTACTGTGTTAGTTCTTCTCTAGAGTGTTTCTAAATATCCCGTGTTTTAAGCAGTCTTAAAATGCTGGATCACATGCTTGAAATGGATATCTAACTGCAGTTTAATAACCAATTCCAACACTAGACATCACAGAGGAATAAGCTGATCTTTTTAAAAGGCCGTCTCAGTAGTCAACGCTGTCAGCAAACGTACTGCGACGTGTATTTCCCATTGCTAATACAAATGCTGTATGCTTCACACTTCAGGAATGATTGCTATGCGAGCATTGAAAGAGTTAGGGCAAGGGGATGGGGGGAAATCTACTTTTCTAAAAGCTGCCATCTTTTGATTTCTTATTTGTCTTGAGCAATATGAAACGTTGCACAGTTATCTTCTAATGTCCGTGAACTGAGTTATTAAATAAATGACTCCATGCAGGGCAGAAGTGGGCCATGACATGCAGCTATTTACACGCACAATGCAAATTCAGCTGGATGGATGGAGCTGGCAAAGTGCATCCTCGTCAGGAAATCTGTTAGCCTTGTTTGGCTGCTCTCGGAGATTATCTCTGTTATTTAAGCCCAGCCTCGTGCTAAACCAGAGCTCTGAAGCCACTGATGGGGAGGGAAATGAATGGGAAAATAGTGCAGAAAGTGTACATTTCCAAATACAGGTTCATATCTACAACCCGTGCACTCCTGTCGGGGAGAGAAGGGGTAGAGAGGATTCTCGTTAATTAAACAGGGTCAGGTGATTGATTTGGTGTAAGTATAAACACCGGCGTGTTTCACTGTTGACATTTGCAGCTCACAATTGTCCTGTTCTTGTTATTACAGTCCCACAAAAGCCCTGACTAAGACCAAGGCCCCATTGTGGGAGGCCCAGTACAGAATAAGAGACAGCCCCTGCTTCAAAGAGGCTCAAGTCTATATAGACAAGACAGCCAAAGGGTGGGAGAAAAGAAATATTATCCCTATTGTGCTGATGGGGAACTGAGTCACAAAGAGACTAAGCCCTGATCTACACTATGGGGTTAGCTCAAATTTAGCCGCATTAGGTCGATTTAAAAATGACTGCGTCCAGACAACCAACCCCGTTCCATCGACCTAAAGGGCTCTTAAAATCGACTTCTGTACTCCTCCCCGGTGAGGGGAGTAGCTCTAAAATCAAACTTGCTGGGTTGAATTTGGGGTAGTGAGGACACAAATCAACGGAATTGGCCTCCGGGAGCTATCCCAGAGTGCTCCATTGTGACCGCTCTAGACAGCACTTTGAACTCTGATGCACTAGCCAGGTACACAGGAAAAGCCCCGGGAACTTTTGAATTTCATTTCCTGTTTGGTCAGTGTGGCGAAGTCAGCAGCACGGGTGACCCTGCAGTCCCCCCAGAATCATAGAGCATAGAATGTTTCTACGCTCCTCCTATCATCTCCAACCCTGAGATTATCGCAGATTAGAAGGCAAAAAAAACCCACGCTTGCGATGACATGTTTTCCGAGCTCATGCAGTTCTCCCGCACTGATAGGGCCCAGCTAAATGCATGGAGGTGTTCAGTGGCAGAGGCCAGGAAAGCATTAAGTAAGCACGAAGAGTAGATGGAAGCTTGCGATGCTGAAGCTAATGGGGGAGCAAATGGACATGATGAAGCATCTGCTGGAGCTGCAGGAAAGCCAACAAGAGCACAGACCCCTGCTGCATCCACTGTATAACTGCCTACCCTCCTCCCCATGTTCCATAGCCTCCTCACCCAAACACCCAAGAACGCAGGGGGGCGGGGAGGAGGCTCTGGGTACCCAGCCACTCCACTCCAGAGGATGGCCCAAGCAGCAGAAGGCTGTCATTCAAACAGTTTGATTTTTAGTGTGGCTACAATAAGCAATGTGGCCTTGTCCTTCCCTCCCCCACCCCACCCAGGCTACCTTGTCCGTTATTTCATTATTATTATTTTTTAATTAATAAAGAAAGAATGCCTGGTTTCAAAACAATAGTTACCTTATTTTGAAGAGGGAAGGGCGGTTGGCTTACAGGGAATTAAAATCAAAAAAAGGGAGGGTTTGCATCAAGGAGCAACACACACAACTGTCACACCGAAGCCTGGCCAGTCATGAAACTGGTTTTCAAAGCCTCTCTGATGCGCAGCGTGCCCTGCTGTTCTCTTCTAATCGCCCTGGTGTCTGGCTGTTCACAATCAGACGCTAGGTGATTTGCCTCAACCTCCCACCCCACCATAAACGTCTCCCCCTTACTCTCACAGATATTATGGAGCACACAGCAAGTAGCAATAACAATGGGAATATCTGACCAACAGCGCCAGCAAGCTTTTAAACATCCAAAGGCACATTCTACCACCATTCTGCACTTGCTCAGCCTGTAGTTGAACTGCTCCTTACTATTGTCCAGGCTTCATAAGCCATGGGAGCAAGGGGAAGGCTGGGGTAGGTGCAACCGTGCGGTGCTGCTGGCTCGGAGAGCAGCCTGAGGCAGAAGCCTCAAGCTCACAGGAGAGCAGACTTGCAGCGGAAGCAGTGGAGCTGTACACCATGCCCTGGAGGTTGCTAGGAGCCGGGCAGGGAAGATGTTCCCAGAACCCCCGGCATGGGTAACCCAGGAAAAAAGGTGTGAAACGATTGTCTGCCATTGCTTTCACAGAGGGAGGGGTGACTGACAATATGTACCCAAAACCACCTGTGACAATGTTTTTGCCCCATCAGGCATTGGGAGCTCAACCCAGAATTCCAATGGGCGGCGGAGACTGCGGGAACTGTGGGATAGCTACCCACACTGCAATGCTCCGGAAGTCGATGCTAGCCACGGTAGTAAGGACGCACTCCACCGACTTAATGCGCTTAGTGGGGACATACGCAATCGACTGTACAAAATCAATTTCTAAAAATCAACTTCTATAAAATCAACCTAATTTCGTAGTGTAGACATACCCTAGGTGGCCTGCCCAAAGTCAGGCAGAAAGTTTGGGGCAGATCTGGGAACCAACAGCAGATCTCTTCAATCCTAGTCTAGCTCCCTAACCACAAGACACCCCAGAACAGCATAACAGTAGAGGCATGGACACACAATAAACCACTGAAGTCACTCTAGGTAAGCCTGCCGTTTAAGAACTCTTTCCAGGAGTATTAGTGGTGGGAAGTTGGCTGTTCTCGTATGGTGCCAAGAAGAGCTCAGGTTTGCCTGACTGCCATGAGGAAACAAGCCCAGACTTCTTGGGGTTCACTCACCATTACTGCAACACACTGGAATTCTGCAGAGAGTGTTGTATTCTGAATACTTCAGTCTGGGCTTTAGCTTGCACCAATAATATTAGTTGCCACTTTATTCTTTCATGGTGTTTCCCGAATTCCATAAAGGATTTGCCACTTGAGAAAGGATTTAGAACGGCAGCCCCGAAGACAAACATCCTCTCTAACACAGAGGAAATGTGAGACTCAGACGTGCTCATGCTACCCCATTCCATGTGCCTCAATCCCAGCTCAAAGGAACACCTGAAGAGGATAGTTCAGTCTTCGCACTCATTCAAACCTTGGCCTCCTCATCAAGACAAAAAGTGTTACGGTGGTTTTTGGTTTGTTTTGTTTTTTTGCTAAGCAGACATGTAAGCACTGGAAATAGGGGCAAAACTACCAGATTGATTCCAGAAACATCATCAAATGGTGAAACATTTTGGTGACTACCGACTAGGGCTGGAGTTGAACTGGTGCCTTAGACTTTAAAAACGCTGCATTTCCCACTACCGATCTTTTGGTAATCCAGTTCCCACATGGTAACTTCTTGTAATTTTACCAAGAACGTGAAGGCCTAAACACACACACACACAAGTTTGTAGAAGCCAAAGGAACTTTGGCACAACAAAGAGAGGTGGTTGTCAACAAAAGCAGATGGTCAAAGAATTGGGCAAACACTACTAGTTTCACAAACGAAGTTTCTGCTTTCGTTGTAAATGCCACACTTCGTTAACCAGCTTCCAGACAAGATGATAGAAGTAGCCAGTTGGAAACAAGCTTTCTGCCAGGATTCTGTGTTTTTATGACAAAACTAAAAGTCCACAGATGGAACAACTCAAAGCTCATTCTTAAGCAGGTTGGTCCCCCCCCCCCACTTCTCCCCCAACTTTCTAAATAAAAACAACATATTGCATTGAATAGACGCAACAACTATAAAAAATAGGGGAGTGGGGTAATTTTGTTGCTATCGTTTCAATGTGAGGACATCTGTATTTTTCCCAAGGGTGGCCTTCCCTTCCCTCCAGTATTCATCTTGTCCCTCAGCATACTTCATCCAAAGGCTTGCAGGGAGTCACACTCGGCCATTTCAATCATTCTTCTCTCATTCTTTTGTGAAATCTGTGCTCTACTGATAGCAAATCGAGTCAATGAGGACAGGATTTCACCCAGTGCCTGGGGGCCCAGCTCTTCTCCCCTCAATGGCCAGCGTGCCCCTTTACTCTCCCGACAGGCCTGATGCGACACAGAGGAGGAGAAATGCTGTTTGTCAGAAAGAGAGTCTGCAGCTCATCGGGTTTGTTGCCATTCTCCTGAGGAGAGAGCTGCACGTTCCTCTGAGGTGGCCACCTACTCATTTGTGGAAACCAACATTATAAGTATTAGAGGTGGAGAAGAGAGAAGGCAAATAGGGCTTTAAGTAATAATCATAGAATCTCAGGGTTGGAAGGGACCTCAGGGGGTCTTCTGGTCCAACCCCGTGCTTGAAGCAGGACCAATTCCCAGACAATTTTTTACTGCAGTTCCCTAAATCCTCAAGGATTGAACTCACAACCCTGGGTTTAGCAGGCCAATGCTTAAACCACTGAGCTATCCCTCCCCTCCAATAATAATTATGATAATTAAATCTTCATTTGAATTGCAGCTGCATCTTATTTGAACAGCAACATCTAAGCAGCGTGTGAAAATTTCTCCTGGTTTCCATTCAAAGGAGGCTGTGTCCTGAGATGACACCTTTAAAGCAAAATAACACTGCACTTAAACCCAGCACACAGTTCACATTTCCTACGAAAAGCCTTCTTGTGGTTGAAAAAAAACCATCTCACTGGCTCTTTAAAACCCCCTGAAGTGTTGCCAAGGGCCAGGGCTGGTGTAAAATCAGCTTAGTCCCATTGGAGCTAGCCCGTGATGTCTAGTTTCACATACTATTATAATTACCATCAAATTATAGTCAGCTTCTGTTGTTGAAATAAATCCATTTAATGCAGCAGCATTTGTTTCAACAAGAGAAAAAACATTTATTTGCAGCTTAAAAGAAGCAGTACAAGCAACATTTACATCAACCGTGGAATGAGTTTAGACAAAGACTTGCTCCACTTTCTGTAGCTCCCTGTAAGTAGAGCAATCCCTACTCAACATACACGGCAAGGTGTGAAATAAAATACTAGATTTCTACTTTCCTTTTATAGGTCATTATTGTCTGGCTGCAATTAAAACCAGTGGCTCTGAAGTGCTTCCTACATAGTGCTATAAGCGTGTTTAACAAACCTAATCAGAAATACCGTAAAGCCTGCAGAATTTTTCACCTGGGAATGTCAATTTCTTGGAAGGAAAAAAAAATTGCCTCGTTATTGGAGATCTCCCCTTCTATTATTGATGGATTTTTAATTTTTTGACTGCTTTTACATTTGTCATAAAATGCGTTCTGTGAAATTCAGAGAAACTTGGGCCTGGTCTACACTGGGGTGGGGGGAAGAAATCGACCTAAAATACACAACTTCAGCTACGAGAATAGCGTAGCTGAAGTCGACGTACCTCAGGTCAACTTACTTTGTGTCCTCACGGCATGGGGTCGACTGCCGCTGCTCCCCCGTCGACTCCGCTTCTGCCTCTCGCCGTGGAGTAGTACAGGAGTCGACGGCAGAGCAATCGGGGATCAATTTATCGTGTCTGTAGACGCGATAAATCGATCCCCTATGGATTGATCACTGCCCGCTGATCCGGCGGGTAGTGTAGACGTACCCTTACCCAAACATAGTTGTAGCAAATTCAGGTGTTAGCCTCTGTACTTCACACAAATAAAACTTCCACTGGAGTGAGTCTTATGAAATGCAGGATCAGTGACTGTGATGGAGAATTACTTGTCAGTGTACATTTATTTTTTTAATTTTGTGATCTGTAGCGCAAGAGATGTATATTCCTTTATGTGTGAGAAACACCCTGCCTATAGGGGGTGCTGGCATAATACACAATTATATTATTATTTACCCACTGGATGAGTTTTGATATACAGTAAGTATTAGGGGCAAATTATCACAGGTATTTAGGCACCTAACTTGCATTGAAATCAACAGCAGTTAGGCACCTAAGTGCCTTTAAAAATCTGGCCCTTAGTGCCTATCAAACTTTTAGCACTGCATACATCAATAGACAGAAACCATATTACTCCTGATTCAGGCGTAACCTGAGTCCAGTCCCTTTGTTCAATGCTTTCCAATGAGATTGCTCATGGAGCATAAAATTAAGCGTGTATCTAAATCTTTGCAGAACTGGGGCAAAGAACAGTGAAAGGGAACTGTTGTCATTCCTTTTTTACAGGTGGAGAAATATAGAAATAAAATGACTCGCCCAAAGTCACATAGGGCGGCTATTGCAGATCAAGGAAATGAACCCTCAAGTCTCAGTTCACTGCTTTCACCACAAGACCATCTTCCCACCACCCTACTCTCTCCTCTAATCCTTTCTCCCATTCCCCTACTAATCTGCTCCACCACCAGAAATCTACTTTTAAATCACTCAGTTCCTGGGATAGTTTTCATTGCGAATCGGTGTGTTAGATTGCGCTGGTTTGGGGGAGGGGGGTTGTTTGGTTTTTTTAAGCTACCAAATGCACATGTGTAGAAAAAAAACATTTCCCCACAGACAGTAACTGCAGAACAAATTCAGTTTGAGTATCTTTTCTTTGCATAAAGCATTTATTACGATGCTGAGTGAAGTGCTCATTAGCCATCATGAATACTATAAAATGGTGGAGGTTAGTTCACTGAAAGCCTGACCTTTCTGAATATCATGCCTTTAAAATACTTCTCCTATTGTCTGCAGCGTTTGAAGATCTGGCTAATTGGGAGCCAGTCTCTCTCTCTCTTTTTTAAAAGAAAAAACAACTATGTGAGAGGCAGAACTGTGCTGACAGTAAATGTCACTATAAATTGTAAGTGACATTAACTCAGTGGACATGCTGAATTTCCCACTGGTGTGCAACAAACTGAGCCATTGTTATTGCACTCTCCTTGTTAGCGGTGATCTCCAAAGTTCAATAGTTGTTAATGGTAAATTGAGGAACCCTCATTTAGACATGGGGTCTTACCCTTTGGCCCAGCAGCAGCACGATGCATAATGGAGATGCTTAATACATTAGCCATGTAACACACAAAGCAAATGAGCTGACATTGTAGTTGTAATTTATGACCAATACCCAACTGTACCTTCTGAGGAACCCAGATTAAAACTAGGGATGGGCCAGGTAAGCGTACACAGCTTATACTTTCCTCAAGCAGAATGTACTGAGGCTGAACACGGATCCAAGTACCCTGAAATTTATTGTTCAGATATAGGCAAAAAGCAGAAGTTCTCTAGTAAAATTACATGTTAACAGTGACCAGCTTGGACCTAAGAAAACCTCCTCCTGTTTAAAGAGCTACATGTTCTGGAAACACCTGATATTCTGCTCAATTATTCCTTGGGCAATAGTTTTAGACATAAAGTCACCTCTTAAGCACACAAACTTGGTATTTACTTATTGCAAACACAAGAATTTTAAAAGTAATTAAAAATAAATCCACCATCAAATTGCAAGGTGGCAATTCTTGCAAGATTGCAAGAAATTTCAATTATCTCATTCATTTTATATATGCTTTCTATTTATTCATTCATTTTCATTCTGTTTCATTACTTGTTATCTTACATCCACTTATGTGTCATTTCCATATGATCTTGCATGATTCAACCTTTAAATGTGCTGTAATTTGTGTGTGTGTCACACACACACACACACAATGAGAAATTAATTTCTTCATTAGTAGATTGTTCTTAATACTAATATATTTATATTGATGTAAACGTGTACAGTGCTCCATGATAAGGGGCCAGATCCTCAGACGTAGTCCTTTGTCTTGAAAAAAGACAGAATGGAATTCCAATTTGGCATTAAAAAAGGCACTTTTTTATTTTAAAACTAACTTCAATTAAGACTGATTTTTGTGATGTTACCTAAAACGAAAATGAGACTCCACACCTATATTAACACACTTCTATAATATTTATTGCATCCTATTTGAGATCTTGTTTTGCTTCCTTTCTTTTTGTATGCATGGCACAAATTACTACCATAAATATGCATTGTTTTTACAGCACCATAGGTATGAACATCACTTTACAGGCACAAGATACATCAAGGTCCTGTCCTGAGGAGCAGATACTCTCAAGTAAACATTACAAAGTGATGGATGACAAACTATGGGCAGAAGAAGTGCTTTATTACCACTATGGTGGCATCTAGAAGATCCAGTTCAGGGACTGGGACCCCAGTGGGTTGTCATTGTCTACACACACCAAAAAGATGGTCTTTGTCCCTAAGAGCTTACAGCCTAAGCATAAGATGCAACAACACGTGGATACAACAAACAGAGGGGAGTATAAAGCAACAAGAAACGTAATAAGCAGCAGTCATGGCACACCACCTGCTCACCGACACTGAGGGTTTTGCAGGCATCAGGGCGGGAGCGAGAAGGGATGAGGATGATGAGGGCTACAATTCAGAAGAGAAAGGCAGGTAGGTTTCTGAGGTTTTTATTTCATTCTTGTATTTCACTCTAACAATAAAATATAATTTTCAAATGAAAAAAAAAAAGAATCAGCAGAAGTCTTGAAAATGAGCTTAGAGAAACCTCAGTGTGTGTTAAAGCAACAAATCCTGAACCGGGGCATGCACAAGGTGGGCAAGCAGAGGCACATGTCCCCTACCCCCCAGTAATTGGCAGGGCCACGGAATTCCTCTGTCCCCAGGGCCGTGGCGGGAGCTGACAGCTCCTCCAGTCCCGGTGCGGGCATGGAACGTGCCCCTCCAAAAGCAATCACATTTTTATCCTGGCACCTGGATTGTTTAAAGCTCCCGCTGCTGCTTGCTCTGGTTTCTGCCATATGGACTCACATTAAAGATACTCTGAGGAGCAGCATCACCCAGAAAGAGCTTGCGGATGGGGAAGTCCCCTTGCACTCTTCCTTCACATGCTCCCGCTACCCCCATATGCACCCAGGCTAGGGCCAGATACAATCTGGCCTTGCATATATTTCCCAGTGTACACACAATTGAAGTCAGTGGGCATTTATGCATAATTAGATTTTGATTGGTCAATGTCGCTAAACATCCATTTCCCCCGTACACACACAAAACGAAAAATATTTCTATCGATGATAACAGAAATTTGCAGCTAAGCAAAGTCAGAAAAATACTGCTGGAGAACTAATTGGAGTTTGATTTAAGGATATTTGCTCTGTTTATTTTGACAAGCGATGTTGACAATTTGTCTTTTAATAGTTAACAAGCTTCAACTTTTTGGATCTCAACACTTGCTCTCATTCAAATACTTATTGTCCCATTGCCCTCTAGTCTGACCATCCCCAATTTCCCGCAACATTTACGTAGATAAAAACCTAAAAGATGCTTAAAATAAAGACACATGTTATCAGCCAAAATTATACAAAAATAAAATTGAATTCTACCAAGCCTCTGTATAATGAACCGTGGCCACCTACATACAGACACTGTAGTTGGCATGGAAGACCAATGGAAGACCTTCTGCACAAGTAGCTGGATTCTATTGACTTTAATGGTGCAGGATCAGGTGCCAAAAGCATACACTTCTATTTGAGCTAAGGAATGAATCCAGTGGGAAATATCAGGATCTTATCCTCTGTGGGGTCAACCACTGGTGGAAGAATTCATTCCAAGCAACAAGGACAGACTCCCATTGACTTCAAGGGGCTTTGGATCAAGGCCTAAAAGCATTTTGCACATAAATGCAGACAGAACAGATTACTGGAGTCCTCCTTCTGCCCTGTGAATCTTTGAGCACAATTTTTGCTATATAGATACTATCTGTTTCCGCCATCTCTGTGAAATGCAGCTGTTTCTGATGTGGAATGTGAAATCACAGCTCACAGCAACCCTACAAAAAAGTTCATAGAATCATAGATTGTTAGGGACCTCAGGAGATCATCTAGTCCAACCCCCTGCTCAAAGCAGGACCAATCCCCAAATGGCCCCCTCAAGGATTAAACTCACAACCTGGGGTTTACCAGGCCAATGCTCAAACCACTGAGCTATCCCTCCCCCCCTTTGAAGGACAAAGAAAAAGGCAATAGTCAGTGAAATCTGCAGGGAGGATTGGAGGTAAGCAGAATGTGATTCATTTCATTCATCACTAGCTTTCAGCCAAGATCTCTTCATAATCTTCTAGGGCCAAGGAAAAACCTGGAGTCAAATAGATGAGTGTAACACAGCTCAAGTGTCCTTTTTGGATTTGCTGTTGGCTTTGGAGATGTTAACCTGATTTACCCGCACAATTGGCATGCAATGCAGGCCCATATGTGGTGGGAGCAGCCATATCCCACATGCCCACAGGAGAAGAGAAAGTGCCTTTGTTTCAAGGACACTAAGCAAAGCAGAAAGCAACGACGCACGAATCAGAGGGAAGCTTTTGGCGCTATCTGTGAAGTGCACACGTTTCATCAGCACATGCTTCCAACGGGCCCTCACTCACTCGTGCCCATCTTTGGGCCTGTCATGGGTATTCTTCTGCGTAGCTTCCAGCAGAATGCAAAGGCTGCCTCTTATTATTCACCCACACCCTCGGATAGCCACTACAGAAAGTCATCGCTGCACGTCAATGCAGACAGCTTGCGTAGAGTTCCTCTGCCACCAAGCACTTGAAGACCTTTTCCAGAGGAAATTTCTATTTTGGAGAAAAAGAAAACACACCCATAATAGACTTAAAGGAAAGTAAAATATACCTGGGTAGATCCAAGCCGGCTCAGCGTTTGGGACATGGTGTGGCAATGAATAAAACACAAGGAAAATGAATAGCGCTTCTCCCCTACCATTCCAGATGAAAGCAGCTACCAGTCGATTCTGGGTGCATATTATAGAGCTCTGCCGCTTTTATGCTGCTTCAGCTTCATGTTGCACAGACAGCCTGATCCAGCACCCAGAGGTGTCAATGGGAGTCTATCCAATCAAGTCCTGAGTTTGGTGCGTATACCAGAGTTACATTTAGTGGCATGCGTTGGATTGTGCCACTGAAGAGAAGGCAGATATTTTTGCTTGTGTCAGAGACTGTGTTGCTGATCTGAGGATGGTGTGTTCTCTTATTTATTTGGTGATCTTTCTGTTTAAGGTCCTAAACTTAACGTAAGGAGCTCAAACTCCCTATTTGGCTGTAGAACACAGGTCTATAGGATTTTCCCCTGCCCTAGTGAGGAGGAGGATTTGGGGACAGACCAGGATAAAGGCTGCAGGACCAAAGGACTAGAGGGAAGATACAGCAACTTTTGTCCAGAAGGGAGGATGGTCTTGTGAAGGCACTGAACTGGTTGTCAGAAGATGTGTGTCCAATTTCTGGCTCTATCGACTTTCCTGAGTGACATTGGGCAGGTCATTTAATCTTTCCGAGCCTCATCTGTAAAATGGAGATAGCAGTACTTCCTTGGTCCATCTTCAGAGCAGAGACTATTTCTTATTGCATGTTTGTACAGGACCTTGCACAATGAGCCCCCAACCTCGCGTGACTACTGTAACACAAAGAATAAAGTGTAACGTCTACTGCAGCTGTGAGGCTGCCTTGGTGGTTACAGAGCAGCTCTGCAGCCAGGCGAGAAGAAAATTTCACACCCTGACCCCAGACACTCAGCCTACGCAGAGGTCATAGATCTGGGTCTGTCCCCTTTCCTCTCCACACATCTTTCTCCACCTCTCTTCCTAGAACAAAGCCATTTCTTTTAGTGCGAACCTAATTCCTACAGGAGCTCTTCCGAGTTGAGTATCTTTATTAATCTTGGAGAAGATTAAAAGCAGAGAACAAGGAAAGAGGAGAGGGGAAGGTACTTTCAGATCATCACGGCAAGGTCAGCGTCTAATATACTATGAAACTGTTAACAAAGAAACTTACATTTAACCTGTCCCTGAGGGAAAATAAGGTACATTCCCTTGCCTTCTGCCAGTCTCCTTTCCCTGTATCTCCCCTCTCTTCTCTGCAGTGAATCTGGACAGGGCTGCTTCAGACAGCACTGCCCAAGCTGCAGCTGGCCCCCAGATCACGAGGACCCCACCAGTGCTGGTGCCACCTTTACTGCTCATGCTGCAGAACTGCTTCACCGGGAGCGTGAGCTGCTTCCTACTGCCTGAGAGCTCTCTGGGGATCACAACCTGAGAGCATCCCAGGGAGCCCACAAGCCCCTCCCCTTTATCCCAGCTCTGCTTGGTTTAGTAAAGGTTTCCCTCCTCCTCGTATTTAACTGGAAACCTGCATTTTCCATTCCCACCCCCAAACAGATACAGCAGTTCTAGAGGCATGATGTATTCTGTCCCCACTTCACTACGCCATGGACTCAGCCCTTCCCAAACCACTACACTGCCGGTACATGCAGTGTGCAAGGCACGGAGGTTTGCTGCATGTGAAGAGGGACCAGGAATTATTCAAAGAAATAACATTGGGAGCAGTTCAAAAGAACAAAGCTGTGACCTGCTCTCAGATAATTCTCAGCGGGATATCATTACACAAATTATTCCCTCAAACATTTTGCTCTGCTTTACCTATGCAGCACCCTAGTATAATTGTGCGGTTTCTAAAAGCCTCAATTGAGATTGGGTCCCTTTTGTGCTAGGAGCTGTACAAACACATAGTAAGGCACAGACCCTGCCCCTGAAGTGCTTACAACCAAAGAGTACGTTTACACTGCAAAAAACACCGAACGAACTGCAGCGAGTCTTACAGCCTGAGTCAACTGACTTGGGATCGCACTGTGGAGCTAAAAATAGCAGTATAGACATTCCTACCTGGGCTCTAAAACCCAGTGAGGAGGATGGGTCTCAGAGCCCAGGCTCCGGCCTAAGCAGGAACGTCTACACTGCTATTTTTAGCAGCTGACTCAGGCTCTGAAACTCACTGCCATGAGGGGGGTTTGGTGGTGGTGGCGGGGGGTGGGGGAGGTTGTGTTTTTTGTTTGCAGGGCAGGACAGACAAAGAGTGGGAAGGGAAATAGAAGCACGAGTAGGTGAAGTCCCAACGTCACACAGCAGATCAGTGGCAGAGCCAGGAATAGTACACAAGTCTCCCAAGTCCTGGCCTAGCACCCTATCTACTCCATCACACTGCCCCTCCACACATCAGTCCAAATTCTGCCTTCAGGGATGCCTCAAAGAAGTTACATCAATATAAACGGGGGCAAAACTTGGCCAGAAGTAAATATTACACTTAGCCAAGCTCTTTGTATAGGACCTATGTATTCCTGTACGCATGGACAAAGGTAATAGGTAATAATTGGAGATATACCAATCTCCTAGAACTGGAAGGGACCTTGAAAGGTCATCAAGTCCAGCCCCCTGCCTTCACTAGCAGGACCAATTTTTGCCCCAGATCGCTAAGTGGCCCCCTCAAGGATTGAACTCACAACCCTAGGTTTAGCAGGCCAATGCTCAAACCACTGAGCTATCCTTCCTCCCGGCTTATGGCAGGTGCTAATGGGAAGTCTGAGAAGGTTTGTGGCTACCTGGGACTTCTGAGACCACTGTGACTATTAACTATTAATAAGGCCCAATTCAGCAAAGCACCTAACCACATGCTTAACTTCATCAGCAATATGAGTAAGTACCTGGTTAAAGTCCTTTGCTGAAGAGAGTCCTATGGACAACATTTTCAAAAGCATCTAAGTGACCTGCCTAAGTCTAAGTCTCATTTTCAAAAGCGACACAGGCACTTGGTGTGGGGTGCATTCCAAAAACTAGGTGCCTAAATCCCACTGTCTTTTAATGGGAATTAGGAGCCTCATCTCCTGAGGCACTTTTAAAAATCTCACCATTAGCCATAGGCTCCTAAATACTTATAGCACTTTTCAAAATGAGTCTTTGGCCTCTTAGTCACTTAGGAGCCTTTGAAAACAATAGCCTAAGGGCATGGCTACACTTGCAGATGTAGAGCGCTGGGAGTTAAACCCGCCTTCGTAGAGCGCAGTAGGGAAAGCGCTGCAGTCCGTCCCCACTGGCAGCTGCCAGCGCACTGGCGTGGCCACATTTGCAGCTGCATTGGGAGTGGTGCATTATGGGTAGCTATCCCAGCATTCAAGTGGCTGCAACGTGCTTTTCAAATGGGGGGGGGTGGAGTGTGACAGGGAGTGTGGGGGGAGAGTGAGAGAGTTTTTGGAGTGCTGAGAGCGTGTCAGCACGCTGCCTTGTAAGTTCAGACCTCCCTCCTTCCCCCACCCTCTCTCACTCACTGAAAGCAAACAGCAGCTGTTTCTTTTTTTCTCATAGACCAGATAAGCAGCCGCTCACCGAAAAGGACCCCAATCCTCCTCCCCAGCCCCACGCCGTCTCCCTCTTCAAGCAAACATTAGCTGTCGGTACTCCAAACGGCGTCCCCCTGCCTGCCTCTCTCTCAGTCAAAGCAAACAGTAGCTGTGTTTGTTTTTTTGATAAGCAGCCCCCAAAACGGAGCTTTGAAAGGGCACTTCCTCCTCTGGAGTTCACAACACAACAAGAGAGGACACTTCAGTTAAAAGGATTATGGGGAGTTTCCGAAGGTCAATCAGTGCATAATAACGTTACTCCCCGTTTACACTGGAGCAGCAGCGTCTCAGCCAATACGCAACAGCTGTTATGCCTCTTGGGGAGGTGGAGTACCAGCAGCGCTGTAACCACGGAGACACAGCGCTGTACATGCCATGCCAGTGTGGACAGGGAGTGAGGTACAGCGCTCTGGGAGGCTTTATTGCGCTGTAACTGGCAAGTGTAGCCAAGGCCTAAGTCTTTACTGATACCTTGTGTTCTCCTTCATCCCACAGCATGTTGTCTAAATCCTAGACTGCAAGCGGTTTAGTGCAGAGACCAATTTCGTAGGACTTCTTTCGACAGAGTTTAGTCCAATGGGGTCCTGATCCCTGACAGGCGTCCTAGACACCACAACCGCACATTAGTTTTGCTTGTGCAACTTACGTTCCACTCTTTGGAACCAAGGCCCCTTCCATCACCCTACACTCAAGATCTGAAACAAATACCTTCCCATGAATCAGTATCTGCTTTCTGCGCGATTAATCATCGTACATCAGGAACAGCCTGCGAAGAGACTATAAAGGTGAAGCAGTCTATTCGTTATAGTCAGATGACAGTGTCACAATGAAATGTCACCTTCTACCTAACACATTATAATTTGTTGACACAAAGGACCGAACAAACTTGATGCCTGCCCTGTTAGAGTATCAAATGAGCTCAGATAGGGTATAACTGAAATGCTCAGGCCCATTAAGCAAGGCCATTTAAACGGTTCATAAGCCCATGCCTATGGAAGCATATTAGTTGATCATTTCAACCCTGTGACCATTTGGAAGAAAGTATACCTGAGACAAAGGGAGTACTCCATGTTCCTGTTTCCTCTAACACATCAGCATGTCAACAATGCATTATTCCACATATTTGATTTGGATGTATTTTGATTAAGCAATAAGACATGATTGACAGATTTATCCTCATTAAAAAAAAATATCACTCCAAAGCCTGAAAATTCACACAGGGCCAGGCTGCGATTTCTGTCAAAGGACAACTCGTGTGAGTAACTGCTCAGCAATGGAAGTAAAGGCATCACAGGTGAATCATCCCAATTATGTTGCTCACATGAGTAACTGCTCACCAGTGGCAGTCAGGGATTCACAATCTGATAATTCTCCAGTATTAAGTGATCCCTCCTCCCCCTTTCCAAAGCAACAAGCACCAGAGTTGTGGCTTTTCTCAGCATGTACCTTTCTAAATAAAATCAGTTGCTCCTCTAGACCTCATGGATGGCAAGTCATACAAGAAGGGCTTTCTCATCATCTAAAAAGAGCTCTCCAGAGGTCCCCAAAAAATGGCCCTAGTTAGCTTCCTCCAGAGGTCAACGTTTCTTGAAAGCAGACATCTAAACAGAACTTGTCCGCTGGGCTACATCGGTAAATCAGCAGGCTGGAGTTTCCTTCCTTCCTTTCACGATTCTTAGTACAATAAAAACAAGATAACCAGTAGCCTGATCTGGGCAGGTGCTGAGCAACCGTAACTCCCACTGAAGTCAATAGAAGTTGAGCGTGTTCAGCACCTCTAAGGATTAGGCCCCTGAATCAACTGAGTCCTGCATGAAAAATAAAGACGTGTACACATAAGTACCTGCTGCTTGCATTTACACATTGGCAATTACACATTACGTGGGCACGGTATGCATTTTGCCAGCGCATCTCATGAGCTAACCTTTGTAAATGTAGCCCAGCTTGTGGATCTGTTCAAACGTCTCCCTTTTCTTTTCAGTATCCATCCCTTTTTGTCCCATCAAATATCTGGAGATTTAATCAGGAATTTGTCTATGGGAAGGGGCCTTTCAGCATATTGTGCATTGGCTGTTTGTAACTAAGTGTTAACAGAGCTGCCTTAACACACACAAAACTTTTATGTGATTTAGTTTAAATTATAAACTGCAGGCTGCAGGATCCCCAGCCCAGGAGGCAGAATAAATAGATTCTATTCCTGCACCTCTGCCACTGATCTCTTGTGGGACCTTGGATGGGTCACTTCACCTCTCTTTTTCCCCTTCCACCCTTTGTCTGTCTTCTCCATTTGGATTGTAGGATTTTTTGCGACAGGGCTGCCTCTGTAAAAACACAATGGAGCCCTGAGCTTGTTCTTGGGATCTCTAAGCACTACTGTAATACAAATAATAAGCTGATCCATTCCACATGGCCTCCCATTTTCACCAAAAGGTTTGAAACAATTTGTATCATCATCATAAATACCAGAACCTTGCTGTTATATCACGCAATGTCTTTAGTCTCGAAGCTGCAGCCTTTTGGAGAGAAGTCCTGTGTTTGATGTTCATCTCGACAAAGCATGTTTACAGTAACATTACTTGTTCATTTGACGTCTTGGGCTTTCTTTTCATTTTGCCTGAGGCCAAGATCAGGTCAAGTGGACAAACCCTAGACAGAAACGAGGCATCTCTGAAGCATCTATTAGCTAATTGCAGGCTTAAGGCAGGAAGGAAGGAAAGGGAAAAGGAAAAGAGGCTCTCTAATGAGAACTTTTCCTTCCAGTCCTTTGATTAAATACAGCAACCAGAATGGCAAAAGGGACAGAAATGTTCACCACGGGTCTTAAATGCAGCCTGCATAGTCAGGCAAAACAATTTTGGCGGATTGAATATGTGAACATGCATTACATTTTATATGAATAAGGCGGGGGGGAGAGAAATGAGAGAGAATTCAGAACAGGCAGGCATAACACTGCCACGGTGTTGCTGATTTTTTACAGCGGTTACCTCTGAAAAAGCTGTATGCACAGTCTATTGAGCATTGTGGCCAGAACTCCCAGCTTCAAGGTCTCTATGTCACAGATGGTTTATCTGGAGAAAAATGATAATGGCGGCAAACTGCATGGGTTATCGCTGTTAATGGGAGCAAGGAAAGGATACACTGAGAATAATGAAAACATGGCTCTCATTGTCATAGTGCAAATTCCAAATAAAATAAAGTGCTTACTGAATGCTGAGCTGAGATCATTACCATATAATTAACTGTTATGATTTTCAGGACCTGGTGCAAATGGCTCCAGTGGAAAAAAGTTGTTGTGAGATCTTGCAGAATGCATGTCTTTTTATATGAGAATTGCAGCCAATGTTCTCCAAGAAAGAAAAGGATGGGTGGTGGTGGGTTCCCCGGGGGGGCTCCTGGAATTCCTTTTAAACCTCCTTTCAGTGCCCCGGAGACCCTTTGAAAAACAACACTCAGCATGGTATGGTGGAGGTCCAGATGGCACTTTGTAAAATAATGATGATCTGACTTTTTAAATGTCTATCACTGGAGTCTTATGTGTACACGGAGATGTAGCCACATGCATTAGTGCACCTGGAAATGAATGTATTATAAATGTGACATTCTTCCTCCCCGTCCATCCACCGCCCGGAAAAGAGTTATGTATTTGCATTGCTTCCTTTAAGAGATTTGAATTCTAGGTTTAGTCTGAAAAGTACTCATACCTACGGCACTAAACACTGTATAGCAGCCAATGAGCTAATTCCTTCACTGGCTTAACAACTTGTGCAACCTCACTGACTTTGGTGGGGTTATGTGGGTTACATCTTGATCCGTGAGCCTGTAAAGAATTTAACCCACTATTGGGAGAAGAGGCAACGTGGTCCAGCAGACTGGGACTCGGGAAACCAGCGTTCCTTTCCCATCTCTGCTACCGATCTGCTGCGTGATCTTTGGCAAGTCATTTCCCCAATTTGTGCCTCTGCTTTCCCTCCCACTGTTTGTCTGTTAGATAGTAAACTCGTTGTGGGGGCAAGGAGTCTCTCACTAGATGTATGTACAGTGCCTAGCACAATGGGGCACCAATTTCAGTAGGAGATGATAAATGGTATTAATAATAAATTCTATTACTAATTTATTAAACTAAGAGTGCATTTGTAAATACTTCTGTAACAGTATGAGCCAAATCTGCTCTCAGAGCCACACGCTAGACCTGTCGATGGGGGAATTGATAACCTGCTATACCAAGTTCCAAATTTTTTTCAGATTTTATATTCCATGCAGTATGTTCCTTTACTGTTGTGCATATATGTATAGATGGGGTTAAATATCTGTGGTGATGCTAGAGTGTAATTCAGAGATCAGGGTTATGGAATGAGATGATTTTAGAAGGGAAACGTGAAGAGGAATGGAACAAATTAGAACCCCCTGAAGCTTTGCTTAATTTGGAAGGTACTGACATGTGGAGCTAACATTTCCCCATGTTGTTTTTCATTGTCAATGCCACTGTACTTCTGCATTTAAGCTGAATCTGGAACAGCTTCATCCTGATGCAGAACGAGGAGGGGGGAGAGACTTTGAAATCTCAAAAATTTTCACAGGACGACAAAACCGTTTCCCGCCCAGCTCTCGTCTGACACTTGGAAGTGCCAAAACCTTTCTATGAAGGCTACAGCCACTGTACTGTGAAACAAAATGGAAACAGAAAGTACCAGAAATCTCACAAGCAAGCCTGGTCGTGCAAGATTTCCAGCCTGCTTTTACATACTGGAGATGTCTGAATCAAGTAAGCATCCAAATTCTGAGGTGCTAATTCCATCAAACCCAAAATCCAAACCTTCACCCAGCACAAAATGTAAATGACATCACTTATTAAGACTATATCTAACAGCTGCCTTATGTCCCTCCTTTGGGGCGAAGCTCCTTTGCAATAAGGAAATCACTGAAATCAGGGGAAGGTTTCCATTCACTTCAATGGGTATTGGGTTGGGCCCAGACATCCATAATGGTGGCACCCACCATCTGCTGTGAACAGGCACCATTTTCTCTTGTGCTATTGAATTTTACTTTGTGACACCAGCAGCTCTTTCGATAACGGCAGTGAAATACAGAAAAGACCTAAAAAGCTATTCAGGCACATGGCCAGCCAAAGGGTTCAATTTGATCTTGTGCCTTTAAAATGAACTTGGAGATAAGATTTCACTGCCTGTGTGCTGTCAGCTAAGCTACATTTTTGAGTCACATACTGCTGTTTTCAGTATATAATTGAAAAAATGATTTTGGATAGACATTAAAATGCTTCAGTGACATTTCTTTCACTTGACCAACAATATTTATAAGACAATACTTTTTAAAGACTTGTTGCCACGGGCATCCCCGCCTCCCAAGTTAACTTCCTTGGTTGAAGAGAATTTGAATTATGTTTGTTTCTTCATAAAGAAAAGTTCCCACTGAACATTTAAAGGCAAATCGACATTAAACGTCTTTATATTGTCCCAAATTGAGCACGTGTGGATAAAGGGTATATTTCACCTATTTCTTTTGCTGTCTGAGAGGAAGGCACGAGGTGGCCATTATGAAATTATCATACAGATTGCTTGCATAGTGACTAATGTGATTTCTCCTTATTTAGAAGTCGACAGATGTTTAATATTGTCTCTTCTGTTTCGCCTGATTTGTGTCATGCTTGAGGCATCAAAGCTGAGAAGGTAGCCACAGAAACAGCTGATGCTGCTCAGCCCAACCCAGGCTGATTATATTTGTTCCATAGGATGTTAAGGCATGACAGGGAAAGGAAGCTCTGGAATCCCAGCACTTCTGTATATTGCTACATTTCAGCACGGGGGTCATTGGAGGAACAAAGCCACTAATCTGCCTGTCTGAGGTGGTGCCCACTGGGAATATAGGGCAGTGGGGCAGGAGGAGAGGAAAGAAAATTCTGTACCAAACTACCACTATATCATTGCTACCAACTGTTGATTAGTTAATGTGGCAAAGTACCTTGAAGATTCAAACCAATTCAAAGCAAGACAAATGCAAATTAGAAATAAAGCACAATTTTTTAATAGCAACGGTGGTTAAGCACTGGATTAAATTCCTCAAGGGAGCCTGGTAGAATCTCCATCTCTTGATGTCTTTGGGGCAAGACTGGAAGATAGTCTTTAGTCAAACACAAGTCAATACAGGGGTAACTGGGTGAAATTTTCTGCCTGTGATGTACAGGAGGTCAGATAAGGTGATCTAATGGTCCCTTCTGGCCTTAAAACCTGTGAACCTATGAAGGTTTAAAATAACTACATAATTGCTAATTGGCTCAAATAAGGAAGCCCTTTCTCAGACTGGATTCAGGCAAAACTCTCAAGAAGTGGCATATTACTATCAATCAGCTGTATTAGCATCGTCTTTGCCACCACAGCTCCAGGAGACTTAAACTAAAAGCTCCGGCAGCATAAACTCACTTTCCCCACCTGCAGAAGAAGAGCCCTGTGTGCCTGGAAAGCTCGTCTCTCTCGCCAACAGAGGTTGGTCCAATAAAAGCTATTACCCCGCCCACCTTGTCTCTCTCTTTTCATTCAGCCTGTGAGTCTGGAGGGAAACCCAGGCCAAATGGGGTGGTCTGGGCTAGTTTTTGCTAGGAGGTCCCCAGAATTATTTTACACATGCTGTGCCGGCGTCTATATGGCAGAAACTGGACTCTGATTGGTAACATTTCACCACTGCACCCTGGCCTTCCAAATTATTGCCTCTGCACTTACCAACAAATCTCATTATGGCCCAAGGGACAGAACCCAGGGGAGAGGCAGGTGTAACAGAAAGTTGAGTCCTCAGGGCTGGGATAGCACAGGGTGCCCACATCCTCCCTTCTAGTAGAGGGCTTGCCCCCAGTTAGCACCACGTGAGAAGCTCTGACTCGGATGGGGTTGTGGTTCGGGCAATCAGTGATAATTCAGTGTATCCCTAAGGCAGCCTTGGGTGGTAGCTTCCCCTATGGAGTATCTGCCAAAGATGGCACTGCAGCTGACCAACCCTGGCAGAAATCCCAAAGGAAAGCAAAGTTAAATCATTCTCCATTAGAATCCTCCTAGGGTGGCAGCCAGCAGATCAAGCAGCTGCGTGCTTTCTTTTTCCAGGTGGGGTGCATTTGTCCCTTTATAGCAGAGCAGCAGACCGGGGTGCACTTGTTTTTCCATGCCCATAGCGCTGTATATATTTGATCTCTTCCCACGTAATTGGGCCACAGCTCATATCTAAAAGTAGGAGGCAGTGAAAGCACACCTAGTGTCTTCTTACACTGTGTTCATTGCCTCATTTTTTACGCCGCGTGAGTACGTTTTTCATGGCTCCTGGACAAAACAGCAGGTCCCAGCACTTAAGCAAACATAAGCTAGTTTGCATCATCATGATAGACCCCCGAACTTGGCCTTGATTCAGGAAAGCATCCCCATTCAGGAAAGCACTAAAGCACATGCTTAATTTGATATATGCATTTAACTGCAATGGGACTGCTGCGTGAATTACTCACATGCTTACAATCGCGACCCATGTTTGCGTGTCTCATGTCAAAGGTGCCTGGTTTTCCAGTACAGCAGCTGTACTGGATTCAACCTTATTAATGCCCATGTATCAGGATGGGACTTGAGTGAGCTACTGCAACCTTGTCGACAGAATTCTTGGCATAAAGAGAGCTCCTCTAGCATCAGCTAAGGCTCCTCTGTCTGTCTGTTACAGCCGAACAAAAATTATTTATAGTCTCTCTCAGCTATTTGGTTTAGGCCTCTCCAACTCAAGTATGACACTTTCTGGGACCCTGTCTTAGGTTTCTTATCGCACTCTGACTGGCAATCACATCTGTACCTGAGCCCCGGGGGAATCTCGGCTGAGCTGCCCACCATGGTCAATAGCTGAGGGCTCTGAAATTTCTCAATTGAAACATTTGAAAGTTAACGAACCCCTGTAATACAAGGCTCCCGCAGCTCCTACATTCTTTTTATTAGTGCTGCAATGGCAGCTGCGATAGGAAATGCAGGGGTGGAAATTCTTTACATCCTTCTTTGAAAGCCTGACTTCCGTTGGGCCTGTCTTTTCAAAATATTTTAAGACAATGGGACAGATTCTTAGCTGGTGTAAATCAGCATTGAAATCAGCAGAGCTATGCCACTCTGACACCAGCTGAGAAGCTGGCCCATTTCATTTATTTTATTAGGATCTTTCCTAACTCAAATAAATTTGGGCTTTGATTCTTAAAAAAAGCATGTTGGCATTCTTGTCTTTGACCAGATTAGAATTAGAATCTTTACGCTGCAGGTTTTACTTCTAATCTTCCAAAGGAGATTTTTTGACTTTGCAGGTAAAGTCTCAACCAGGGGATTTAACATGTTACCATGATCATTTTTAACATTTAGCCCCTGGAGACCAACCAGACTCGGTGCCCCATAGGGTTAGGCACTTCGATGCAGACTCTGAGCTTTGTCTCTCTGTTAGAAAAGCCAACAGGCATGCGTGTTGTGAGTTGTGATACAAACACCTGTTCACGACACTGGTGCCGCTATCAGCTGTCAGCTGGCAATTCCTCCTAGCCACCACTAACATGGTGAGATTCAAACTTGTGACCTAGAGGTGAAAGGCTCCTTATGTCACTATCAACCCCCTCAATTAGAGGAAAACAGTATGCATTTCATGTCAGTTACTTTTTTAAAAAATCCAGTGTGCGGGCCGGATACGTTACATACAGTACAGCTCATTCACCGATGGATTTTAATTTGTAGGGGAGAAAAAGGAACCATGCACCATCTCACTGGCTGCTCATTGGAAAATACAGAGTAGAACTAAAGTAACCTGTGAGTGAGATAATTGTAAGGCAAAACGTCACTGTTGGGTTTAAAGCAATTCCAGGATGCTGCTTCTTGTCAGATTTGGACAGGCTCAAAAGAAAATATATTCTCACATTAGAAACAGTAGACCTAATTGTGGCCCCCTTGGGGTTGCTCTAACTTATGACAGGGGCCATTTCAGCTATGCAGCCCCCAGAATCCTGGCAGTGCAAAGAAAGCATAGAACCACGTTTGCCTCCCTTCCTCCTGGGCTGTGTGTTTGAGTTGCACTTCTCAGGAGATGCAGCAGAGACTCTATCCCAGTAGCAGGAGCCAAGCTGACACCTCTTGCAAGAAGAGGGTGAGTATGGGCCTCGGGCTCATTCCCTTTACATACGGTGGGAGGTTTGCTCCATGTTTCTTGCTCAGCATCTCAGCACAGCCAATTAACTTTGTCTGGTTTTATAATGTTTTCCCACTGCTCTGTGTCACTTTAGAACATGACCAGGCATGGGTGATCCAGAGAGAATTTAGGGACGGGTGAATCAGCTGATAAAACCGTAGTCAATGTATACTGAGGTTCATGTTCTTTTAACTGAAAGAGTTACTTTAAATATTGTAAAAGTCTTTCCAACTGTGGAGGGAGGGAGAAACAGAGAGAGAGAGAGAGACGGTGTCTTGAACTTCGGTGCTTTTCATCTACCCACTCGAATAAAAATTTATACAGCTAATAGTAAAAATAGAACCTAAATAAATAGCAGATGTGTGTGCTGGGACTCATAAATTATTTGAACAAGAGAATGCATGAATTAGAACATGTCAGGCAGTGAATATATGGGTGTGTTAATGGGTGATATACAGGACCCGATCAGTAGCAATGACAAAACTTGTCGTTTCAGAGGCTAAGAGCCAGCGCAGGAAAACCAGGTGGGGAGAAAGATGGAGGGGGGCACTGATAAAGGGTCCTCATTATATTTAACATGTAAAAAAAAAAAAGGGGGGGTCTGTAACTGGAATGGAAACTGGATGACATGTCTAGAGGAAATAATATAGCCAAAAAGTTACAGGTACTTCTAATGGTGTCAGCCTCGCAATTAAAACTAAAGCATTAAAAGCTTCAAAAGTAGCTACGTGGCTTGTTCCTCAGAAAAAATTATTACACAGCAGCAGCTGAGATCTTTGACAGTCCTGTGGGAATCTGCAATGTACTGGTGCCATGATCTAAGACGTCTTAAAAATGACAGTGTCGTAGGAACTCAGGGGGTCAACTATGTCAAGGTGAAGAAAGCAGTTGCTTTACGTACAGAGGAGTCTCATTCTCAGCTATACAAAATGTTTCTCCATGTAGCACAGCCATCACTGGATTCACCATAGCTAAGACACTGTTCTCAAGAGACAACTAGAGCAGAACTAGCAGAGGTTTGCAGGGTGGGAATGAGAGGTGTTATCAGAGCTGGGTGGTGGACCTTGGCCGGCTCCAGCCACAGTTTCCTTAGTTAAAGTCTATTCCACTCACAATCACATAACACTGTAAATTATTATACTCACGCCCAGACACTTTATATGGGGGGCGGGGAGGGTATAGACTGTAAATTACATGAAATTAAGCAAGCACTGGAAAACAAACATGCTTTCAGGAAACAATCTTGCACTGGTAAGGAATGGATCAGATGCACTCACCAGTCTTATATGGCCCTTTTACCCTCGCCATCTTTAATTTAATTGACCGCAAAACACCCCTGTGCAGTAGGGAAGAACTATTGTTCTATTGCAGATGGAGAATTGAGGCACCGAGTGAATGAATGACTTGACCAAGGTCACACAGAAACTCTGTAGCAGAGTAGGGAATTGAAACCAGGTCTTTCAGGTCGTAAGCTGGCACCCTAATCACTGGACCATCCTTGTCATCTGATGTGCACCTCTTCCTTTCTCCTCTAATTAGCCAAAATTAACAAAAGAAAGAAAAAAAGACAACAGAAGGCTTAACAATGAAGAAATATAAAAGATAAGGAGGGTTCACAAGGACTCGTATGTATTGCTTCCACTCTGGTTCCAGGAGGATTTGTCCAGCAGTAAATCTGATTGTACTATCCACTATTTAAAATATCTGTTATGAATTTAGCTCCATTTACTGGTTAGCAAATCATTCAGTCTGAGGTACTTACATGGTTCTGATCACCATACCATCTGTGCACCTCCCAACCATCCTCGCACGACATCTCTGAGCTAAGAAAGTACTGTTACCCCCACTTTGTAGATGGGAAACTGAGGCATGGGAATTAAATGACTTGTCCAAGGTTACACAGGTCGTCTATGGCAGAACAGGAATTGAATCAATGTCTCCAGAATGCCAGTCCACAAGGCCACCGTTCCTCCCCATAAACTCCTGGGATCACAGAAATGTAGGGCTGGAAGGGATCCTGAGAGGTCATCTAGTCCAGTCCCCTGCACTGAGTCAGGACCTAGTTAACCTGCACCATCCTAGACAGGTGCTTGTCCAACCCGTTCATAAAAATTTCCACTGATGGAGATTCCACAGCCTCCCTTGGAAGCTTATTCCAGAACTTAACTACCCTTAGAGTTAGAAACCTGTCCCTGATCTAAGATCTCAAATGTCTTCAAATGTGCTAGTTATTCACCGACTCTGTGTAAAGATTGGCTATCTGACGTTTGTGTCATATGGCCAGCCACTTGGCCACATGGTATTGTTTCAGCTCCTTGAATGACTGACTGAAACATTGTGCAACAAAAGAACAGCGATTAACAAGTGACAAATTTCCCGCCTGAATTTTCAGAGCAACAAACATTTGTGCTGCCAGTGGTGAAATTTCCAGAATTTATGAAAATGCCCAACAATTGTCTAATGACAGTAAAATAGAACTCAGAATTTACTCACTAAAATAGTCAGCATTTTTTAAAAAGTTTTCAACAAACCCCACAAAAAGTAACTTATTTTTCAGAAGGCAAGTCCTCTCCTTTTTCGGATGGGTGTTTTTCTTCAAGTGGCAGGCGTTGGGCTTTAGAGATAGCTGGGGTGAACCAACTGACATGGGCTCTGCCACCAATTTACTTTGTAACCATGGGCAAGTCACTTGTCTCTCTGTGTTCCTTTGTAAAATAGGGACCTGTGAAATGCTTGGAGATTGATAATGCATGTGGCTATTCTTTATCAGGCTGTGAGAGCGAAAAAAAGATTCCCATCGAGTTATCTTATGTCTCAGCATTACCAATACCCACGTGCATGTCCCTCTCATTTGCTTATCCAACACTGCACACAGTTTTTAACTGAGTCCTCTGTCCTTGGAGAACAATATTCCACCATATTAGAGCACTAGACTATTTTCACTTTAGAAAACTGCCCTTCCTTCTCATACAGGGACATACAAGTATGCAGAGGGGCTCCCTCCCATTCCCACAACCGCGACCACCTTTAACTTAGGTTTTTGGGGAAATATTTTCTAAGCCTGCATTTGGGGTTGAGAGTGGGGAATGGGGGAGGGGAACAGAATCTGGCGAACAGCTGGGGCCCATCACTTTTCATTGCAGGTCTTGGAGAGATGTGGTTGACAGAGTGATGCACAGAGGCTGTCCCAGTTAATGACTTCACCATTCTCCATCATTATCCCCATCATTAGAAAATTAGGAGGACAGAAGGTATTTAATGTAAACCTGCCACCTCCCAAGGAGAGATAAATAGAAACTGATAAATGGGATCTTCTGGTGCTGTTCGTCTATTAACCTTCTGCTTCCCAGTTTAGGCATATGCACGCTATCCTGCCATTAATATCCAGTAATTGGCATTGCAGTGGGCAATACAATCGTGCCTTTAGTATGTGCTTCTTTCATGACACATGCATGTGCAAGTGTACAAATTACATTACTAATGAAGGCTGGCTAAACAGTCCAGTGGAAAGATACTAGGCAGTTGTTTCCAGACCAAATGCTGATTCTCCAGTACTTAATCAGACCCAAACCTTTCTAGAATGATACATTTCCACGCACACGCACACCCTTCCTAATAGCTGCAATTTTCTCTCTTGCTCAGATCAGCTTCCCTGAAAGAAATAAGCATTTGCCCTTAGCCAAGATTCACAAACTGATCAGTATTTGATCAGGCTGGGAAAAGTCATCTTTTACTCAGATAGCCAGGCCTCTTAAGGTCTTCTCACTAGGCTTTCAATGGCACTTGACCCTATGTCACTTCATAGCTTTTGAAAATGTTAACCAATTACTTCTGGTCTCTGGTGTTGAAATTTCACTATTTTTTTCAGGCCCCCCCATCTACTTACAGTTTCTTTCCAACCTACAGCACAACCCGCACGGAGGCAATTCAGGGGCTGAGCCAGGTAACCAGAAATCAAACGTAGCTGCACACACACGGCAGTACACACTTTTGTAGCTGCATTTCAAAGTGTGAAGGAGTCAAGTATAAGGCCTACGAAGCTTCTGACCAAAGCCCACCTAGCCAATGGAAAGACACCCCTGTCAGGATGTCACTTTCTGGGAGTCAGTTGGATTTTCTTGAAATTCAGGAAAAACGCAAGGCCTGTTCCTGAATAAATGAGACGCTAGGCTTCCTAGGATGGTTTAGGCTGGAGTACTGGTTTCAAAGTCCTATAATGCGTGAATTTCTCTGCTCTAGTTTCAGCTCTCTCTCTCTCTGCGAGAACATCTACGTCTGGGAGCTTGATGCCAGCATCCTTTTACACTAAATGCGTCGCCGCTCCCCACCCCTTTATTTTTTGTTTTGTTGTTGTTATTCTAGTATGCTGAGACTGAGTAGTACCTTCGGTCTCAATCCTGCACACACTTATACACCTGATTAACTTTACTACTGGGAGTAGCTCCAATTATTTCAACAGGACTACTCATGGTAGTGAAGTTAAGCAGGCGTGTAAGCATTTGCTGGAACAGGGCTTGACTTTGAATAGCTGTTCTTTACCAGACATGCTCAGAGGAAGTTACTACTCAATCTGAGCGAGAGTGGCAGATCTTAAGTTTTTCTTACCATTTGTACGATGGAAACAAAGTATTAACTTTATTCCAACTTTTTCTTTACAGCAAACTTTTTAATCAGTAATAAACAAAGTAAGACCACTTCTCAACTGCTATTTATGCAAACCACATGTTTAGCAACAGAGATGTCTATATTATAACCTACCTGGCATGCATATGCTATCATTAAAGTTGAATTTCAAGATCTATTTTAACAACCTTTCTCGTTTGGATTTACCAAAGGACAGTTTGTTTATTTATTGTGAAGTCTGAGCAAAAGTGATTAAATGGATTTTGATCCACACAAGCATGAAAAAAAAAAACCCTCAGTTGATCCAATCTCAAAGTGTTTGCTGACATCACTGAAAAAACAGATGACACTGGATGCAAGCTACATTTTCAGGGCAGGGCCATTCCAGGGACACAACGGACAGTGCTGACAGCTTGCACTATTTTGTCTCAAATTTCATATTATTTGATATTCTTCTTAAAGCCCCAGCTCTGGGAGTCATCAGAATTTCAGCTTTTATTTGTTTTTAAAGTAAGCTGCTAGCCCTTGGGCAGAGAAAAGTTGGAAAATCCAACCCAAGTACAATCCAAAGGCTCAAAAACCAGAAGTAGAAGAGGATTTTTTTTTAAAATCCCATTATTTTTTAAGCTAATCTCAAACCTGAGTGAATGCTGGGAGCTAGCAATATTGCACTGGAGACCGTGAGGGCGAACTAGTACAGGTTTACCTGCTCAGTGGAGAGACAGGGAACTCCATTCGCTAGCGCAATCAGCTGGCTCTTTTCATAAAACAGGGTATTCACAGATATTAAAAAATAAATCAAAAAGAGAGAGAATGCATCCCTCATTAGACTATACTTCAGAGCAGGTGAGCATTGAAATTTAACGCTAACCATCAGAAACCGCTCTCTGCACTTGTGAAGCAAGAATAGACATTTCGCTGTGAAAAAAAGTAAACTCTCCACTTCTTGCATTTACACTGCTGTAAATCTGGAGCGACTCCACTGACTCACCATCGCCAAGACCAGAATTTGGCCCACTGCAATTAAGGAAAAGAAAATGTAGGCATCACATATATTAAAAAAAAAAACCAAATTCTAATAAGTTGTTTTGTTGAGGTCACAGCTGAATACTCACAATCAGACTCCAAATTAACAAGACAGTCCTAGCAATTTTTTTCTTTCTCATGTATGAGCCGTCAGTGCAAATAGTCATCACTTCTCTGTTATCCCATATTCATCCCCATTTATACAAGACACAATGAAATCTAGGCTGTGAGAATGAAATTCACCCCACTTGCACAGAGCGCGAGTATCCAGGGTCCGGGCGGGTTGAACGCAGAAGTTTTGGGGAGATGAAAACCACCCCATCCCCACCTAGGGCAGGTGAGCAGGGGTGTTGTGCAGTACCTCCTTTCCTCCCCATAAGCACTCCCACAGCGACTACCCCAGCCTATGGGGTGGAATCACAGCTGCTTCCTGTCTGCACAACTGTCAGGCGTTAGGACGACCGGATGTATATAAATTAGTTCTAGCAACCCCCTTCCGTGGCCCGCAGCTTTCGTGGTGGCTTATTGAGGCCTGACATGGAGTGCCTTTGTGTGTCAGGCAGGGCACACACTCTATCCCTGGTGTCCCACCCAGCTCCAATGCAGGCCATAAGTGGGACTGGTCCCCTGCACCAAAATGCCATGTGTGCTATTTCTATACATGCTAATAGGGGCGTATAATTGATTTTTAGGACACAAATGAAAGTGGGACGACGACGTGTAACAACGGGAACCTAAGTATTAATTTCCATCTGTCTAAGCAACTGGCAGTGTCCGCCAGTTGCAGCGATAGCCGATGAACGGCTGCAGCTGCAAAAAAAAAAAAAAAAAAAGCAGAATTCGCGTTTCAGCCACTGTCATTCACCTGAAATTTTACAGTTTTAATTAGCAAGCTGAGGAAGCTGTCAACAATCAACATCGGCAGATCTGCCAGCCACACGGGCGGTACTGTCTGCCAGAAATTCTGTTCTAATTGTCCCCAGATTTTGGTTGGTTGGTTGGTTGGTTTCCTCGCTCCACATTACAATTCTAACTTCAAACCTTCCTAATGCTCGTCGTCATCACCAGCCACGGGTCTATTTCTGGCAAGACAAAAGGAGGGACGGACTGACAGAGTTTCCTTCTCTTCTTGCTCATATTCCAATTCAAACCCTGGGGTTTTAAATGAGATTTCCTGTGCCTATTTCCCCATCTGTAAAATGGGAACAATGATACATCTCTAGCTCCTACAGATGTCGTGAGCCTCATCTCACTAACAGCTGCATATCACAAAGCCCTCTGATGCATGTATGCAACCACAGGTACCGGAGACAGAAGGGCCACATGGCTGTTGCCCCCTTACAACATAAACAGGAAGGCCCAGGCCTCCCCACACGCACTTTTGAGAACCTCACTGGCGCTGGGCAGTGTAACTGCAGTCCCCCTTCTCTGCTGGCATGACGGAAGGGCAGCCGGGCCAAATTTGAGTGAGTGGCATTGTGACCTGGCACACAGAGTCGCAACACCAGTCAAATTCAGCCTGTTTTGGTTGCTTCCCTTCCCCACTGCCACTTTTTTGCAGTCTTTACGGAGCCCTCGTGTTAATTCGTGTGGCCATTTAATTCTCAAAGTTAATAGCTGAATAGATGGTACCGAGCTGTTCAAAACATGCACCTGCTGTTGTGCTTATTTGGGGCAGGAAATCCTGGGAGAAGAGCGGCTCTCATGAGATTTCCAGCACTTCTGTTTCCTGTTGACAATATTGCACGCAGTCTTTCTTGTAGTATTTTGGCACTTCTGCTCACGGTGCTAGACAGAACCCAAAGCTCAGGAGCATGAAAAAAAAATCAGGGACAATATTGAAAGGCACGTTCTTCTGGGTAAGATTCTTCGGGAGGGATTGTCAAAAAAAATTAACTTCAATGGGAACAGAGTTAGGCTATTTTTGAAAATTGCCCGTGTGCTTTTTAAGTGATGTATCCTTCTTTGAAAATAGCTCTAGCACTTAAATGATCTTTGTTAATACTCTGGACGTTCCCTTTAAATGGCAACTTGCTATAGCTCTAAAAGGTACTGAACAAGTTCAACATTGTTCAGCTGAGCTCACTGTAGCCCGTACATTTCAAATATTCATGTATAAGAGATTAAACTATGCAATGCACATTATAACTGTACATGTCCAGCGGGTAATGAAATGGTCCAACTCCCTCACATGGAATCCCCAGCTCAAATCATTAAGAATTAATTGAAATCATTTTACATGGATGATGAACTTTTCTTCGCTATTGGAGTGAGGCTCTGGGGTCACGTGGCCAAAGAGATCAGTGAACGTCGCAGTGTCACACGGCTTAGTGGGTAAGATGTTAAATGCAAATCACTGCTTTGAAATCCAGCTACCACAGCCCATTGCCAAACGCATACAATGCTACCAACCTCTGTTTCAACTACCAGCTCAACAAGCAGAATAAAGGGGTTAGGATGGACCAGGAGATAAGAGCTAACAATCTCAACAGTCTTTCAATCCACCAACGTAAGAGGAATAAACAAGTCCCAGTTTCTTTCCTCAAGGGCCTGCTATTGCCAGGAATTCACATCCATCTTTTTACGTACAGATTTATAAACCTGGTGGAGTTAATTCAGGATTTATGAATTACTATATGCCAAACTGGAGTTATAATACAACCCTGACATTGGCAAGATGTGTAGGACAGAGCTGCAGACCTCTCCTTAGGGTCTGAGAACAAACATACACTCAACTTTTAAACTGCAAAATAATGGTGGTAAGAGAAAATTCTAGTTACTGACATGGACGATTTGACGAACAGGCTTTGAGGATAGTCTGTGGGCCAGTGTTGCCCCGGAACTCGTTATTTAGATCAATGCAGAGTGAGTGTGAAATAGATGTAGAAAGCTACTGAATTAGAAGGGCAATCATTTAATGCCTCCCCACACTGGGGCAAGAGACTGCACCAGGTGCAGGGCGGCCGAGCATAGCAACTGACCTGCCTGCAGTTTTACAACAACAGTTTTACAACAGCTTAGCTGGGAATAGAGCCCGGATCTCTTAAATCTGAGTCCTGTGCTTTAACCACTAGGCAATGTTTCCTCTCACTTAAACACAGGTGCAGGCAAGACAATAAGTATCACTATTATACCGTTCCCAGGCTCTTCTTATCACAGCAATTCCCTGAGCCTATGAGCATATTACGGGACATTAACCCTTTAGTTACTGTACTAAACTATATCAGTCTGCAGCACACACCTCCAACACCATTTACCCTTCATATTGGGTCACTAATTGTTCCCAGCACCTTTGCGCTCTGCTCATCTGGAGCCCTTTGCTTCCATGCCGGATAGCTGAGACAGGGAGGGGCATAATCCACAGAAGGAGTTTAACCCTTCGCTCCCCCAAAATTGGATATATTCACTCCATCACAGGCCAGTTCAGTATGAAGCTGTTTGGAACCTGACCTGCCCCAAACATAGGAACAAACTGCCAGGAAGCCAACATACATGGCATGAAAAGGGAAAGAGAGCACCACTGATAAGATGTGGTTTTCATGCCTGTTAGCTCTAAAGCATCTGGATAGGCGTTTATTTGGTTTGCACCTGGTGTGAATAAGGTGAGGCCAGTTTGGCTCCTCTGGAACTGTAGCAATTTACACTTTTAATCTACCTGCATGGCTTTTGAGACTTGCAATTGCAGCAACCAAGTCCCTTCCCTCCACACTCAGAATGAATCCACATGACACTTTTTCTCAAGTTATAAGATGTAGCTTAATTTTTTCTCATTATTTTTCCTTGTCGCACAGCTCTGCGCCTCCAGGTGCCAGCCAGCATAACACGTGGATGCACTGAAATAACACAGGAGAGGCGGATTTCCAAGTTCTCGCAGCCCAGTCAGAGGCAGGAGGTATCAGAAACCTCGCTAGAAAGCCTGTACCAGTGTGACTTACAGAGGTTCAGACACCCCTCTGGCTGCTTATCCAAACTGAAGCACTGCGGGCCTGATTTTCAGAGTTTCCACCGACTTCATCGTGTCTGAACATCAAGACTTGTACTTCTGCAGGCTTAGCACTCACTAGCAGGTGCTTATTTAATACCCACTCTGAGATTGAAAAGAAACATCACTGTCAAAAATCTGATGCATTTCCTGGAATAATGATGGTAGAGGATTTAGCTACACAGCGCAGTCTAGACCTCAGCTGGTCATTGTTTTGAACAAAGTGTTAGTGCAAAGGCCAGAGAATATACCTAAGTCTTCAGAGAGCTGGGATCTTAAAGTTTTTCCCCAATGTTTATATACCTGAGTTCAAGGTCCCCAGTTCTTATTCCAAGAGGTCAGTTTCTGCTTTCCTGTAGTGAAATTCATCATAACTCTTATGCACTGCTTGCGTCTCACTTTAGCCATCAACATAAGCAGGGCAGACTCTGAGTGCTGGCCCTCTGCACATGGCTGATTTTCACCACGCCTGATAACAAACAGCAGCAGAGGCTGAAGAACCCATGCTGACATAATGGGTTAAGATTTTCAAGCCACATAAGAGACTTACATGCTGATTTGCCATTAAAATGAAAGAGAATCAGGCATTCACATCTAGCAACGTGGCCTCTTCGCTTATAAATCAGGAGCTATCTAATCGAGATTTCTGTTTTAACAGACATACCTGCGAGCAGGAGTCTTGTCAATTTTCATTCCTTACTGGCCCCAGGGATACAGGTGCCAGGGAGAGCAAAGAGTAGGGGGTGGCATAATACATACATACTGGGGTCACATGTGTATCCTTTAATTACACCAGAGCCAGCATGCTGGGCTTGTTGTTAGGTCGTGCAGCTAATATGCTGCTGCAGCTCTCATTCTGGAAACATGAATAAAAAAAAAATCTACTCTCAGGGGGAAACAAAGGTCTTGATAATGGAAGGCATCTGCTCTGAGCTCCCATTCAAGTCCATGAGAGTGCTCTGTGCAGAGGTCTTGCAAACCCTTAGGAAGGAGCATTCAGACCCTGCAAAGGAAGATGTGCCAGGGGCTCCATAACGCTCCCAAGGGACTTTGCTACTGCTGTTGATTTTACAGGGTAGGCACTCAGATGCTATGGTGATGGGCAGCAGCAGCAGAGGGCAGAACTAGAGGGCTGCCAAGCTTAATGTTACACCTTCAAACGCAAGGCTTGTATAAGTGTGTTAAACCCAGCACTGACCTTTGCTGAAGTTCAAACAAGCCGGGACCTCCAGGCAGCTGGCTCCCCACACACTCTTCTGAGCCTGGGAGCTTCCAGCGAACACAAGTTGCTGCCAGCACCTTGTCCTGTTCTTAAAGGGGCAGCTCATTTCTAGGCTTGAAAAAAAACCACACCTAGGAACAAAATACAAACACAGCAATAAACAAATATCCAAACAACACTCAATACAAGGTGGGATAATACAAGGCCATTTCTGTAACCATGTTTGTTCTGGAGCCCTCATTCTAACAAAGTCCAGAGTGAGGGAACGATCCCAAATAGACATATTCCCAAATTGGCAATGTCTAATGAGTCATAATTCTATCATCATCATCATCATGATCTGATTTTTTTATGATGATTTTTTTTTAAACTGCATATTTGAAATGCTATTGAGAAAGCAAATCGACTGTAAAGTGGTATCGTTATATTTAGTATTAGAAAGAGAGAACGCAACGGTTCCATCTAGATTTGGAATCTGGTCACTACACAGGCGAAGTGTGTGGGACGGAGGTGGTGGTGGGGGTCAGAACACTTTTTATATGCATATTTGTATTAAGATCATCTCAGCCCCATGCAACAGACCATAAGACCGACGGGCGTCATTATGGAACATCACGTCAAAGAGCTGTGTTGCAGCGGATGCCCCGAGGTCTCTTGAGGATGGGTTGAAGATGAGCTGAGGTGTGCCAAGCTTCAGTGCACTTCAATGCACCTTCAACACTCAGGCATGGATTGAAACAGAAAGGACTGGGAGCCTTTGTCTCACTCTCTCATTACCAGTTTTTAGGCTACTGTTAAAAAAAAAAATTGGGAACGAATACCGATGACTAAGGGCTGGATCCTGCACCAGTGAAGTCAATGGGCATTTGACATCCAGGGGATAAGGTCAGACTCTAAATTAAAGCTACACGAGCAAAGAGATTCAGATTGTGCCACCAACACACGCACAACCCCCAACCCTTGTGCCCAAGTGTCACAATGCAGGTGGTATGTAACATGGCACACAATAAGAAGGGTTAAGGATAGAATTTCACCTCTTCCACTCAACTTCCCTGCTTTCTTTGGTTTTGGGAAATTACGTTTATATCATAATAATAATGTGCAAGCAGGGGGCAGCTTGCATCAACGTTCCAATTCAGCAAGATGCTTAAGAATGTGTCTAATTTTTTAGTATGTTAAGTAGGCCCATTGAAATCAATAGGGGATAAACACGTGCTTTAAATTAGGCACATGCTTAAGTCCCTGGTTTAACTGAGGCCTATGAGGCAAAACAATGAGATTTGGTCTGGGGAAAATACATCTGGAGAAAATAAGGAGGGGAAAGTGCTACTGAAAAGGACTAATTAGGAGACAAAAAATTAGATAGGAGATTACAGCAAAAAATCCCAATGAAATTTGGGCCTGCAGCAAGTCACCCACTGCCCCCCTCTACTGTAGGGGCGTGCAGAGATATGCATGCAGCAGGGCTAAGGTGGCTTCCTGCCCACTCTGCCTCCTTCCCTCTGCGCCATGCTATAAGTCTCCTGGAAGCAGCCAGTATGTCCCTGTGGCCCTTGGGGTGGAGAGTGTCTCCGCACGTTGGCCCTGCCCCGAGCACCAACTCCGCAGCTCCCATTGGCTGGGAACTGTGGCCAATGGGAGCTGCGGAAGTGGTGGCAAGAGATCCCTTACCATCCCCTCCCCTGCCTAGAAGCCGCTGCCAGAGGGGTGTGCCAGTCGCTTTGGGATCTGCACCGCCCCTCTGGCCCCAACTCCCACCCCAGCCCAGAGCCCGCACCCAAACTCCCTCCCAGAGCCCGCACCACTCATCCCCTCCCACACCCCAACCCCCTGCCCTAACCAAGATACCTCACTTTATTTTCATTTATTTCCTATTACTTATAAATATAGGAGGATGAAGAAAAAAAAAGAATGAAAAACCCAAGGGGAGGGGAAATAAGAGAGAATGTTCTTTTTCTTGGCTGGGTCCTGCGGGGGGGAGGGGGCAAAAATGAAGCTGTGCACAGGGCCTCCTAACTCTAAATCCACCACCGATGTAGGGGGATGGTACAGCAATCTCTTTCTACAGCAATGTGGTTCAGACACCCCTGGGAAATTCTGTCCATTGCGGGGTACCTCAGCAAGGGCTTGGTCCTGCTTCACTGAAGTCAGTGGGAGTGTCGCATTTATAAAGAAAGACACTGATAAACTGGAGGAATTCCCAGAAGAGCAACAACAAAATGATTAGTGGGTTGGGGCGGGAGCTGACTGATAAGGAAAAATTAAAATGCCCCAATTTTCAGAAGTGACCAATGATTTTAGCTACTCTGGGTGCCCAACTTGAGACAACACAAAGGTATTTCTAGAGGGTTGCGGTGCGCTGCACTATCTGAAAATCAGGACCCTTTAGGACCGTCGTTTTCAACCTTTTTTCATTTGCAGACCCCTAAAATTTTTCAAATGGAGAAGCACAGCCTTCTGGATATCTTAGAAATAATCTACGGACCCCCAGGCTGGAAACCACTGCTTTAGGGTATCTCAGGTGGAGCACCCTGAAACTGAAGCACCCAAAATGACTGAATATTTGGGCCAAGATGTCCTGGCAAAGCAATGACAAAGAGGGGACATGATAACAGTCTACAAGTGTCTGAAGCCCAAGGCTGGAGAGGAATGATTTAGAGTGCTATGAAGGGATCTAACTAACAGTAACGGGATGAAATTAAGAAAGGTAAAATTCATGATGATGAATATCATGGAAAATTACTGGAGAGAGCGAGCTCTCTTGATGTGTGTGTCCTGGGGAAGCGGTGGAAACCAATTGTTTTGGCATTTAAAAATCAGTCTGGACAAAACACTGGAGAATATTCTTCTAGCGAACAGGCCCTTCGTGGCAGAGAGGTGGATCTGGACTAGATGACCAAGTAGCTCATTTCCATCTCTGGTTCTGTGAGGCTGATGTATGTCTCAGGGGACCTAGTGATGACCTTTAGGTCACTGGTTCATATACAGGCCAGCTTGCTATTTACTGGAAGCCATTACTACCTATTCACTGTTCGGCGGCCTGTGTGAAATAAGGGGGTGGTCTCAGTCCAGTTCCCAGGGAACAAGCACCCATATCACAAAGCCACTAGCATAATGGCAATAACTTGGCCAGGAGACTTGGCAGTAAACAGAGCCGAATGCACGTGGAGAATGAACTACTCCCGTGCCTCTTGGGACAGTTCTAGTTCAGAGTGCGACGACACTGGTGGGCCACTAGCCTGGGGAAAGTGTGTACGTCTGCTGCCTGCGCGGTACCTTATCTTGGAGAACATCAGTCTGCAGAGATGGCAGGCCAGCCCCCTGTCACTCCACAAATGCTGTCAATCTCTTCAGCGAGCAGTGGGTGTTATCTCGGGGTCTCTCTGGCACTCTGTTCTTGAACCTTTGATCCCACTCCTGTCCCCACACTGGCACTGTTTTTCTGTGCCCTGTTCATTTTAGCCCAGTTTCTCCCCTCTGGGCGAAGGCATGGCCACCGGTGTACCACTGGGTCCTGTCCTTCTCAACTGGAGGTTAAGCAGGTAGCACCTCTCATCATCACTTAACCATGTTTTTAATAGTAATAATGATGATGATAGCAGTGTGTACAGTAGCTGTAATTAAAGGCATTTTCTAAAAGGGATGGGGTTGGTGGACCCTTGTTGGTGCTGTGGAGTTAAAACATTTCCTCTGCAGCATTTCTTCCTGGACTGATGTACAGGCTCTGGTGCACTGGAGCAGAATGCTATCAGAAGTTCACGTGGATCCAAAAGTTTTCAGCTGAGCAGATGAAGGAGGTCAAAATGTGACTCGGCTGGCCAGGCTCTCTGGTGCAAGCCAAGCTGTCTGATTGGCTGCAGGGCTGCAGAGCCATCTTGCCTTTCTGGCAGGCAGGAGGCACTTCCAGTTTTGATGTGAAATACAGAGACATAAGTGTGGGAGGGGAAAATAAAAGACAATACAAAATACGGATATGTGAAACTGGGGGGGAAAGGGGGAACGCTGGATAATCAAATGCTGCACGTTAGGCAGAATGTTTCCTTTTAACCAACAACACTTCCATTCTGTATTTCAGGGCTTGACACATCGAGCTCAAACTGACTAGAGTTCTTCTTTTCTTCTTCCTCATTTCTGGGCGATCCCTTCCAAAAAATGCAATGCTTTAACTGAAGCCACCATCACCCCCATTTCTTTAGGATCTCTGAAATGTTTGGTCACTGTTTTCCTCATCTAACTGCCTTTGCTCCACATTTAAGTAAAAGGCTGTGAATTACAAGCAGGGTAAATTGCCAGAGCAAATGAATTTAGACTCTCTAGTGGAAATGATACTATTACGAACTTCGCCCCTGAACATCCACAGATGTGAGAGGAATGGAAACCTCCCTAAAAGCTGCTGGGTGAGGGTTTGCTGTTTGCATTTGGGAAGTCAAGGAGTGAAACAACTGTACTTTTCTGATTAAACGCAAAAATTAATTGAAAAGAAAGAGACCCTCCCACATCTGTAGGTGGAAGTGGAGTGAGATGTGGGCTAACGAGGGGGCGGGGGGGTATATAATGCTTTGTATTTATTTGTTGCATGCTGTCAAGAAGCAGTCTGAAATTCAGTGGATTGTATCACCTCTCTATTACCAGGAAAAGCTGACAGAGTTTTCCTTATGTCCAGTGGAAAAGAGGAAAATTGGAAGAAAGGGATGCTTAAATAGATGCATTTTATACTGTTCATGAGCCTCCCTGCATTTTGTTTTTCCTTGCCTGTTGTAACAGGAATGTTGTGCCCTGCTGTGCCGTTAGCATTTCTATACCGCCAATGGCACAGCCAGCGGGTCAGTAAGGATTCGGGAGTGTGCCATTTGCGTATAAATTAAATATTGAGGCATGCTCTACAGAGTGGCAAAATGCTTAGGCCAAAAAAAAAAAGAACCTTATAAGAAGATCTTACAGAATTTAATAGAAAACGGAGAGCTTTGTTTAGTGTGTTTTGGAACCACTAGAAAATCTAATTTAAAAAATCATCATATTCTGGCTCTAGAATTCTATAGGATGACGCCAAAATCCTACAGAAGAGATTTCATTTTCTATTAAATTCTGTAGGTTTTTAAGGTGTTTTCTACAGAAACCTTTTAAATTACTATAGGACCTTATTGATTCTGTCCAAGTAAGTTCTCTAGGATTTTTCTACAAGGATAGAAGCAACTTAAGATCCCGCTCCCATCAAAGTCAATATCCATATTGTGTGGCCTCCTCGGTCTAATACGGACAGTTAAGGGCCCAATTGTGTGAGCCCCTAGAAGCGTGAGAAAAGGAAAGTTTCCGTTTTACAGGGAGGAAATGGGAGAATAATGTTACATTGGAACAACACTTTGTCCTGTATTATTACTAATAGAAGCACACCAAAATAGTGTATGTGAAGCACTAAAGTTTTGAAATTCTCTTATTCATTTGACTTAAATGGAACAGGTAAGGACTACTCACATGACTAACGATTTGTAGGACTAGGAATTTATTCTGTGAAATTAGGGAATACTGTATTCTTTATGGGGACGATTTTCAAACACACCTAAGGAGTTTACGACCAGAACGCCTCATTGAAAGTCAGCAAAGCTTGTGCTCCTAAGTTCCTTAAGCATGTCTGAAAACCTCCCTCTATAAGTTCTCAAATGTACCCAGTAGTGGAATGCTGTGTTTTAATACTCTTTTAAAAAAGACGTGATTTCGTGACTATAAAGAGGAATGTAGGGGAGCACCTAGATTCTCTCTTCTTTGCTAAATAACAGTGACGCTAACAGGCTTATTTCAATTTTTTTCCCCCCAGAAATAAAAGAACAAACACTACAAGCCAAACCTCTGGTCCCACTGAAGTCTGTGGCAGAACCCTGCTGACTTCACTAAGATCAGGATTTGGCCTTAAACATACACAAAAAGCCTTTTTACCAATGGGACACTAATTGGTTCTGTCCAGATTGAGAAAATCCTTAGCTGAGTTTTTTAGTCCCCCTACTTCTCCATCCCTATACTCAACAAAGACCCTGGATGAGACTTTGGCGCACGTGTACACACACACACACACACACACACACACACACACACACACAGAGTAAAAGAGACTTCTTCATAGCTGGAGCCAGATTATAGCTTTAAGGCTGGTCTGACAACAAGTTTCCTCGTAAAACAAAAAGCTGAGAAACGAGAATGCTGTCACGATGCTACCGACTGAGGTTCACCTCAGGTGAAGTGGCTGAATTTTCCACTAAAGTAGCTCTTCCACAAACAGATCCTGGGACAGAAATTGAGTTTTGCACACGCTTAGCGCATGGCTACTCCATGACAAATATCATTGCAGTCAAGATGGGAGTCCTGTAAATCCTGTATGTTTTCCAGCTGGTGTTACAGGCAAGACTATGAGTAACGAGACTGGTCTTCGTATCATGGCAGCTGAAACGAACGTACATGCTCCAGAAAGCCTGGATCTGGAAAACCAGCTTCAATTAGAGTCAGTGGGAATTACACATACATATCAAGGGGAGTTTAGATCTCCCAGGCCCCATATACAGCACCCAGATAAAAAAAAGAGATGATCACAGTGGCTTAGAAGGAATTACTACAGGTTACTGGGATATTAATAGGTAGGTTGCAAATATAGTTCTGAATTGCAATTTTTGGAATTTTCGTTCCACAGGAAATTTCATTCCAATTCAGAACGAAAACAAGTGTCCAAAATGTCAGAATTTCCCGCACAACAGAAATCCCATGTTCTGGCCAGCTCTAGATATTAATCTGTTAGTCAAGGGAGAATTGTATCTAATACATCACTGCAGGCCAGATCTTCAGCTGGTTTAAATCAGGGCTGCTTCACTGACGTCAATGGAGCTCGGCTGATTTACATCAGTCGAGGAGCTGGCCCAGAGGTTCCCTCACACTCACAGATGGCAATAATAAGCCAACTCAAACTTAGACCCGGTTTTGTCATCATGAAACTCCACCTTCCACCCCTTAAAAATAAATTCCACAGAATGAAATTTAACCCCACGCAGAGGGATACTTAATGCTCTCTGCCACCCCTGCAATAAGGCTCTATTCCTTGACATCCCAGACACCAGCGTGATTTTTTTCCAGGCATCGCAGTGCGGCCTTGCTTCCTCCATTGCACTTGCTTACCTTGCGATTTGCCTCCCCAAGAACAAGAGACGGGACTGAAGGCCCTAAACTCATGTTCTGAATGGAGATTCGGGAAGACAAAGTCCCCGTCTCAGAATTCCCTCCTGGACATTAGGGCTTTGGAGAAAATGAAGCCGAGATACCACAGAGGAAGTCTGCTCCCATTGTCCGGGTACCAGCCCAGGGCTCAGAGATGTAGTTTCAGTTCTCTCCTCTACGGTAGGCTCTCTGTGTGGCCTTGTCACTTCTACCCCCGAGTCACAATGGAGGCAGAGAGACTTAGTACTGCCTGCTCTCACACGAGTGTGGTGAGGATGCACATGTTAAATGTTGTGAGGTGTTTAGAGCCTAATGGTAATGGGGCCGGAGGCCATACAGCTACTTTAGATAGATCCCAATCATCTCTGCCTTTGCTTTTGGTTCTGAAGAACAAAGAGCTCACTGCGCGTGCACACACACGCACACACACTCACCCCCCTGGAGAGCCCTCTCCCCTCACCCACAAGTGGTTTTTGAGAACGAGGTGGCTCCTTTTGGAAGCAAATTCTAAACAGGGGGAGAAGGAGGCAGGAAGGCAACAGCAGGTGCAGAGAGCAGCAGGGGAGACTCACCACGTGACACTAATCACACCCTGTTCCCTCCGCCCCTCATACCAGGGTCCCCCATTTTCCCCCCCATGCCAGGAGCTCTGTGCACCCCCATTCCTCCCTCTCCTATCCATACCCTCCTTTCCCTCTGTGTCCTCTCTTCCCGATTTCCCCCTTTCACCCCATATCGGGGTCCTCCATTCTTCCCCTATGCCAGGGGTTGTGTGCGCCCCCCACTCTACCTTTGTCCCCACACCAGTGTGCCCCCCACAGGTTCTGTGTGCCCTCTCACTCTCCCTGCCCCCTGTATGCTCCCCATTCCTCCCATGTCAGGGTCTCCCATTTTCCTCACCAGGCCAGTGGCTGTGTGCATACCCCCACATTCCCCACTTTGCCCCCTGCCTCCCCATACCAGGGTCCCCCATCCTCTCCCTCCACCAGGGGTCACGTGCGTCGTTTGCACCAGTATAAATGGCTATACATCAGGAACAGTGCCATGGAGAATCGAGCCCAGTAAAAGTTTCTGGCGAAAGGGCTATATTAGTAGCAAGGTGATTTGATCACTATATGGCAGAAAGGTATGGGAAGTCCAGGCAGGAATGGATGAACGTCTCCATTGCTTTCAGTAAAACTCAGCTTTCCCAGTGTTAAAACATTATGGAAAATCAGTGAAAACACTTGTACAGAAGCTAGGCTACTCCGACAGGCTGATCCTGCAACCCTGAGTCCCACCCACACCTGGGGGAGGACTCACAGGAGTGGAGAATTCTGACTTGGTAGCATTCTCCAGAGACTGTGCAGAGATGTCAGTGACCACACAAGGGAGTGGATACAAAGGGCCAGTTTTTAAAGGTGTACAGGCATCAAAAGACGGAGGTTGGCACCTAGTAGGTTTTACATAAGTGCCCAAGCAGGTTGATTTCAATGGGAGTTATGCACCTAGCTGCTTTTGAAAATCCCTGTAAGTGCCAAGCTGCATCTTTCGGGGTCCAAATACCTTTACAAATTTGGCCCAAGGTGGATAGGGACTCAGGAGACCCAAGCTCAGCCACTGACCCAGTGTAACATTGGACAAATGACTACCATTTACCCTGTGCCTCTCTAAAATGGGCTTGTACTTCCTGACCTCAATATATGAATGACTGTGAGCAGCTCAGATACTACAGCGTGCAGGGTACATAAGTAGACAGTACCCAGCAATGGAGTGTCAGGCCCCATACATACTTTCGAGAATACAGTTTCCAAAGAATCAGTTTAGCAGGAGGACAAGACACCTGCATTTCACATTCCCTGAGAATCAGTGGCTTGCTGTCTGTGCGTGCAACGTGTGCATTGCATGCCCCGGGACCGGCTGTATCCCCAGGACGATTCTCTCTGGTCCCCGAATGCACATGGAGGATGCCATTTTATAGAACAAAATAGTGTCCTCCACACACTGTACATGCTGCATGGAGGACGCCATTTTGCATGCACATGTAGAACAGTGGGGTGCTGCGAACTTTGGTCAGAGCAGCTTTGAAGTCCAGCTTGAAGGCTTGGTAGATCCTTCCAGGCAGGCGTTAAATGTTAGCTGGTTGTGTTTGTCCACAGCAAATGAATCCTTGCAGGGTGAACAGGACACAAGCAATTCATGAAAGAACAAGCCGTGGAATGAGGGGGTTCCCCTGCTCTCTCCCCATCACTCTCTACTGCAAAATCCTACATGGCAGCTGATTATATATTATTATATAAGTTATATTATTATAACTTGCTTATTGGCAAGTGATTGGAACCCAAGCAGAGATCAGAATTCTGATTAGGAGTTTAAAATTCATGGAAATAAGCACAGTGAATATTTAATATAAAAAAGGAAACATGTATCTACAGCACGTTAAAACAGCAGCAGAAGAGAATAAAGTGAAGAGAAAAATAAAGTTACTTATCTGCCCTGCCAAATATCCCTGGTTTTGATGGAGGTCACTCATTTTAGTTCCCGATCTTCCACTCAAATTTGGTGTCCCCTCACTTTTATTGTTGAAAACGGTTTACGTCAGAAACAAAGAATCAGGTTATAGAAAGATTTATTTGTAACACCAAGTGCTTTAATCTCACAGCACTGGAAGTTTCCTGCCTTAACAGAGTTTTCACGTCTCTCTTTTCCAGCCCCACATTTGGGCTTTGGCAGATTGAGGGGTACGTTTCTCACTAAGGCTCCCTCAAATGTAAAGGCAGAGAACCTTTCTTGGGCACGACACAGCTGGCCACCTAGTGGGAAAGAAGGGAAATTGCCAGGCAGTTTGAGGCATTTTCTTTCTTTTTTTAAACTTCTTGCCAAAGTCCCCAAAGTTAGAATGATCTGACACTCAGATAAGAACTATGCTATTCTCTTCTAATCTGATCAGAAGCCAACGCGTGGAACGCAGTGATCAGAGATGCCTCAGAAACTACACAATCATAATTGTAAACATGAGTCTACTTTATTAAAATGAACAAAAGTTTAAAATATCGTTACTGATATTAATTTGTATTCCACTAGTGGGCCGAGGCCCCATCTTAGATTAAGCCCCATTGTGCAAGGCACTATCGAAATATATAACAAAGAAACAGTCCCTGCCCCAATCTAAATCAATCTGACAGATAAAGGCAGGAAGGAGAAACAGAGGCACAGGGAGGTGAACTGATTTGCCCAAGGTCACACAGCTGGTCAGTGGCAGAGCTGGGGATACCCCTCAGGTCTCCAGGTTCCCAGTCCAGTGCCCTATCCGGGTTCCAGGCTTCCACTGATTTCAATGGAAGTTAGGAGCTTAAATATATTTGTAGCTCTCGGCCTAATTGTCTATATATAAATGAAATGGCATCTACTGCTTTTATATTCAGTAGTGTATGGGGTTGATTCTCTTTTCATGTACAACTATGTTACACCGATGTAATTCCATTGACTTCGCTGGAGCGTATCTGGATTTACACCGGTGTAACACAGAGCAGATTCTGGCTGCATATATTTATTCCTCCTGCAGCTTTCCTGTGCATACCACACTGCACCTATACCTCTATGCCAGGGCGGGAGAGGAAGGGTAGAAAAACACAAATAAAGACAATGTCCTGACTCTAGGCTTGTAATTTCTGGCTGAAACCCAGTGTGGGTCTGTATCAGTTCTAGAGCAAATCGGACCATTTGGGTGATATTTTAAAAAGCAAACAGAACAGTTCACCAGAGCCTCAGCCGCATTAAGTCTGTTTGGCCCTTTCTCGGTGCCATTAAGCAGATTCAAAATGTGCATAAGCAGCCAGCTGAGAGCTCCCCTTCTGTAGGGCAATTCTCCAGAGGAACAGAGCCCCTCCACCACCCTCCCTTGCACCTACAGCCGCCCTCAGCAGAGCAGGCACAGGGGAATCGCTGCTGCACCTGGTGATCCCCAGGACTGCTCAGAAGGCCCAGGTCTAGTTCTGCTTTGGGTCTGTCCAAATACTGTTATACCCTGGAGCGGTGCATTGGGGGAGATCAAAACTCGGCTGCCTCACGCACAGGCCTAGTGTCAGCGACTGGAATATTCCTCGCAGAAGCCATCCCATTCACTCAGCCAAGGCCGCTCCAGAACTTTTCAGCCCGGTGCAGGCTGCAGCATGCCTTTTCCAGCCGCGAGATTAAACTGATGTGGACCAGTGATCAAATTACTGGCTCCATGTGAGTGGCGTCTACTGGGTCCACTTTAGCAACCTCCAAGCGGCAGTGCTCATTACCTTGTGAACAAACTGGATTGAATCTAAGATCATGTGGCCATCTCTAGTCTCTCTCTCTTCCCCCCACCCCTGCTTCGGCTGGTGGCGTCAGACAACAGTGCCAACGTGGGACAGGCATGACAGCAAGTTTCTCCATGTTCCTTGCTTTGCTCATGGACTGTCTTAATTGTGAAGGCGATATCGAAAAGCAGAGGCTGGAGACAATATGCTCATCTCAGCCTAGAATATCTGCAGCTGCTCGATCTACTGAGCCGGCATCTTCTCAGGCCAGAGCTGCAAAACTTGACTTACCTCCCATGCCACCCTCTGAAGCAGCTGGTGGGCTTCTGCTCTGCACACGATGAAATGGCTGTACGAGCAGTGCATAACAAACCTGGATTTTTACAGGTAGTCCAAAAAGCACTTAGCCAGTACTTGGCAACTGCAAGGCAGCCGCTGACGGGAGTCTGTGTGCCATCTTACAGATTTCTCAGGATGCAGGCAAGGTGGTGTGCCAAGTCATACCACTCATCTACCTGTCATAGGAAAACCTTTTCAGTAGGAGCAAACAGGCGATGAGGCGTCACTATCCTTGGCAGACAGGCATATACAGTAGCAGACGCTGCAGTCGCACATGCATCTCTGAAATAAGCAAGCACGTCACACCCTAAGTCTTGTCCTCAAGACCAACGAGCTTTCACGAGTGACAGGGACAGAGAAGTTCCTCCACACATTGGAGATGGTGAATAGCAGACCCCCTGTCCTACCCCGCCGGAAGGCATACTTGGTAAAGTGGAAGGCGGCGTTGTGTGTGAGCAAGAAGGGCATGTGGCTTGGTGGAATCTGCCACAGGCTTGGATAATTCAGATAAGGGTCCAAATCCTTTATAAACGCCATGTCACTACATTTATATAGAGTTTGACGATGTAGAGGCAGCTGGTTTGCTTTGTACTTTCACAGGTAATTTGGCTATGTCAATATTGGGATTTGCATTTTTTTAAAAGTGATAACTTTTGTGTGGGTCGTAAGCGTCAGTAATGTTCTGAGGGTGGGGTCCTGGCGGGAAACGGAATGGTTTATCTGCAGCCATGTCATAAAAACAACCATTATGCCCTCAGATTTAATTTTGTTCTGGCTGTCCCACTTCTCCTCCCAACCCCAAGAGTACAGGTCCCTAATCTTCTTTTCACCACTCGCGTATATTTCTTCTCACCCTGAACAATTTCTTTACCTAGAGAAAAACATATGACTTATCTTCTCTCCCTTGGCCTCCAGCCTGTGCTACAATTTACCGTCTAGGAAATAAAAGTCAAGGAGAGATACCACATTATTGTTCATCTCATCATAACATTTCAAAGGAAGACCTGAGTTCTATTTCAAACCATACACTAGCTGAACTTTGACATTCTAGTTGTTGTAACACCTGTGATATCTCCGAAGCAGCAATGAGAATGGATAAAATTCGGCTACTGGTAGATCTTCTCAGTGCATAGCATTCGCAATCTGGACAGATTACAATGTACAGAGAATTTGCATTGTTATTGCTAGCCAAGCTTGCTAGCATCAAGCCCCACCAATGGACTTTGTTCATAAGCAATCAAGTCAATGGTAGTTGTGGAACAATGACATTATTTGAATGACAACATTCATCATGGCACCATTGACATTAGGAAACAAGACATGATATTGTTTCAGTCAACATTATCAGTAAACAGCTGACTCTGGGAACTTGTAGCATTAAGCAAAACAGCTAGGTCATGTCTACATTTGTGATGTTTCTTGTGCAATAAGAGCAGTGCCCAGCTGCACACCAGTGCTGCCAATTGGCTTGAACTGATTTTCTAAGAAAACCTTCACCCTGGTACATTTTCAGTATTTTTGAAACTTTTAGGCTGGGGGAGGGGTAGGTTGCTGAGTAAAAATGTCACGCGCCTCAGCTTGGCCAATATACTAGATGAGGTGAATGCAGCACAAGATTTGCTTTTATTTTTGCCTTCGGGAATGAATTTTCCAGATAAATACCGATCTTTACAAAGAGCTCTCTTTTCTTAGCGAAAGGATATCTTGTTCAGAGTCAGAAACTCTGGGCCTGACCACTAGGGTTGCCAGGCATCCGGTTTTCGACCGGAACGCCGGGTCGAAAAGGGACCCTGGCGGCTCTGGTCAGCGGCCATTAAAAGTCCAGTCAGCGGCGCAGCAGGGCTAAGGCAGGCTCCCTGCTGGCCCTGGCTCCGCGCAGCTCCTGGAAGTGGCCGGCATTTCCCTTCGGCTCCTAGGCGGAGGCACGGCTACAGGGGCTCCATGCACTGCCCCCGCCCTGAGCTGTGGCTCCGCAGCTCCCATGCGGCCAATGGGAGGTGCGGGGGCGGCGCCTGCAGGCACAGAGCTGCCTAGGAGCTGGGCTGGACATGCCGGCCGCTTCCGGGAGCTGTGCAGAACCAGGGCAGGCAGGGAGCCTCCCTTCACCCCGCTGCACCGCCAACCGGGAGCCGCCTGAGGTAAGTGCTGCCCGGCTGGAGCCTGGACCCCGCACCCCCAACCCCAGCCCTGAGCCCCCTCCCGCATCCAAACTCCCTCCCACACCCCCTCTGCGCCCCAACCACCTGCCCCAGCCATGAGCTCCCTCCGGCACCCACCCCAGAGCCTGCACCCCCAGCTGGAGCCCTCACTCCATCCCCCTGCCCAGTGAAAGCGAGTGAGGATGAGGGAGAGCGAGCGACAGAGGGAGGGCGGATGGAGTGAGTGGGGGCGGGGTCTCGGAGAAGGGACAGCATGGGGCAGGGCAAGGGTGGTCGGTTTTGTGCCATTCGACAGTTGGCAACCCTGCGGACCATTTATTGAGCACGCACAGAGATCAGGGTTGCATGCTGAGGGGCCAGTCGCAACTTGCATTCTTTAGCCCGAGGTATCACACCAAACTCAGGCCCTCCTGAAACTGACCCTCTTTCTCCAAATTCACTCATCATACTAAGGGCACCACTGACAAAAAATGTCATTGTAAAACAGAAGCGTGCTTTTCGGTTTGTGTTTAACGGGGGAGAGTGAGGCAACACTATCAATTAAGTACCAATAAAAGGCATTGGCTAAAATTTTCCATCTGAAAGCACCACGCGGGTGCAACATCAGTGACCCAATCTTTCCCTGCCAACACAACTCTGAGGGCTAAAGGAGTCCAGTAGCCGTGCTCATTCCAGCTTTGGTCTCTGCGGAGGCTTCCAGTAACTGTTCCAATGTGACCGAGGTTTTGGTGAAAAAGACCACTACAAACTGACTGAGATGATCTGCTCTTTTCACAGAGGTCACCAAAGAGCAACCAGTTTCTCCACTTTCAATTCCTATCTGGCTCCAGTTCTTACCAAGAATCCCAAGCCACCACGTTCCTCGTCCTGATATCGGGCCATATCGTTCCATAGATTTTTAAGCAGATCTCCTCTTTGAAGTTACTAGGGAGTTCTTCCTCAATATTAATGGCCGAAGGATCATAGCTCCAGACTGTGAACTCTGCACTCATATTAGTGAGCAGCTACTCACCCAAACAGTGCCATGAAAGCCAATGAGACCACGTGGCTCAGTAAGTTATCCAACATGAGTACAATGTTTACTGAAAGCCAGCCAGGCAGACCAAGGATCTGATCCAGTATGAAAATCTGACAAACAAAGTCAGATAATAGATGGATACATTAGTTTCTTGCTAGAAGCACCAAAACTGCTCAAAGAAAGGGGCCCCAAAAGTGTGTACATTCCATTGTCAGATCAAATCCAATAAGCCGGCAGTTTTTGCACTTCCATTCACGGTTTAAATCATTTAAAACTCCAGAAAGAAAAAAAATCTTCCTGGATTCTGTGCATTTGTTTCAGTTTGATACGCTAAGCCTTTTGCCTGGCTACATATACATTTCCTAAAGCCCACAGAGCAGCAGGACTCTTCCTGCTAGAGAGAATGAGAGCGATTCCTTTTAATGAGATGGTTGTGTTTTCCCCAAAATGTACCGTATATACTTGTTCGGAAGCCGAATATTTTTGGTAAAAATGTTACACATCAAAGAGCGGGGGTTGGCTTATAAACAGGTCTACACCAAAATTAGATGCTTTTAACCTCTATGGAATCATTGAATTGAATATCTAATACATTGTCGTTTTGTTTACCTAGAGCATCTGCAGGCATGGAGCCCCTCGGCTCCCTGTGGCCGCGGTTCGCCATTCCCAGCCAATGGGAGCTGAGGGAAATAACACCTGGGAACGGCGAACCGTGATAGGGAGCTGAGGGGCTCCATACCTGCAGACGCTCCAGATAAACAAAACATCCCAACCCGCCAGCGACTTAACCTGACGGCCAGGAGCCAAAGTTTGCCATCCCCTGAAATATAGGGTCGGCTTATGAAAGGGTCATACAGTTTTTGCTATTTTTACCTAACCATCTTGGGGGGTCAGCTTATAAACGAACGGGCTAATGAACGAGTATATACGGCAAATGAATTTTTGTAGGGAAAAAGAAACACAGGCCTGGCAATTCATAAAGGAGTGATACTTGGAATGATTTGCTCACCTCGCTGTCTGCCATTTGTTTTCCACTGAAAAATCTGACATGGCAGCTCGTTTAAAGCTTGTTTATTGGGAAGAAGTCATAAACTGGGCAGGCACCCGAAGAGATCAGAGTTCTGATTAAAAGTTTAACAAACTGAAATATTTAATATGAATCTAAGAGACAAAAGCATACCTCTGAGAAGGGTCTTAGGAAAGTACCGTGACTTTGTAAACTTACAGGAAGCTGATGAATTGAAAATTTGTTAACAGAAAAATGGCAAAAGGAATTCCTGATTTGGCAATGAAGAAATATTTATTATTATTATTATACATCACAACAGCATGTAGAAGTCGCCTCTGGGATCAGGCCCCATTGTGTTTGGAGCTGTACAAATACCTAGGAAGGGACAGTTCCTGCCTTCAAGAGCTTATAGTCAAATGAGACATGACAAATCAAGGAAGCATGATCATCTCCATTCTACCAAAGAGGGACTGAGAGACAGAGAGAGTGAATGACTTGTCCAAGCTCACAGATGGAGTCTGGGGCCCATGTCACCAAGCAGCGGAGCACCTCACAACCACAAATGGATTTTAGCCTGAGAGCCACCCTGTGCAATATCCCCATTTTACAGATGGAGAACTGAGAAACAGATTAAGTGATTTCCCTACATTTATACAGTAAATCTATGACTAAACCAGGCACTGAACCCAGGTTTCATGAGAACTAGTCTAGTGCCTTATTCACCAGGCCAGCCTCTCAAGCCTTAGTACGCATACTTTAAGGCCCTGGTTCTGATCACTTGCTAGTGTAAATCAGAACTAACTCCACTGACGTCAATGGATTTGCACACATTTAAAACCAGCCTTCACTGACATTAGAATTGGAATCAAGGGCCAGATCCTCAGCTGGTGTAAATCAGTATCGCTCAGCTGACTTCAGGGGAGGTACAGTGATTTTACATCAACTGAGGATTTGGTCTTCGGCGTGTAACCACATTTTCAAATGGCTTGAAAGGCTGGTCTGTGACTCTCCCATACAAAGGAGACACTAGACTTGTCAACTCTATTCTCAGGTCTGGCATGGACTTTCTACTTGGTCTGGAGCCCCAGTTCAGCCGCAGTTGAACTGCAAGATCAAACGAATGCTGTATCTACCTCACAGGGGTGTGGGAGGGTTCGTTTACTCTAGCTCTGAAGTGTTTTGCGATCCCTGGATGGAAGAGGCTACAGAAATGCAAACTGCTATGACACAAACCTGATACTTACCTCTCACTGAAAAACTAAGGGCCGGATTTTCAAAAGAGCTCAGCACCCGACAGCCCCCATTTAGGCACCCAAACCGGAAGGCAGATTTTTGTAAGAGCTCAGCTCTCCTTTTGATACCCACGGAAAGCGGCTAATTATTCCCCAGGGGGAGTGGCTGGGTGCTGAGCACATTTGAAAACCTGGTCTGGGTTGCGGGTGCTGCTGAGGACATGTGTAAATCAGACCTTAAATTCTGGTGCTTTCTGTGTCTGGGGGGAAGAGGGCTTTGTCCCCCGACAGCTTGACTCCATCAATGCCCACAGAATTGTAACCATGGAATAATTATTGACTCTGCAAAGAGCTTAAAGGAGCCACGACCCTTAATTTGTCAAGCTTCTCTTATTCATTAGAGCGCTGAGCGCCTCTAACCCATAGCATGCCAAATCAATCTCAAAATCCAGGTGGGTCTCTGCTAAGATTTTCATTAAGCACAAGATGTCTACTCACTGCCGTTAATTCCCCCTTCACTTACATACAACTGGTTCTTGCTGTAGCTTCTGTGCTATGCCACTGTTGCTTTGTAGTCTTGTACAGTGGTTAGAACGCAGGACTGAAAATAAGGACTCCCGAGTACTAGTCTCTGACTTAATATGCCACATTGGGTAAATCACCTACCTTCCCAATGCCTCCATTTATCTATCCAGAAAATGGGCATAATGATACCTATTGGCATGTTGTGAGGTTTAATTACATTTTGTAAAGCAATTTAAAATGGTCAGGAGACATATTTATTATTTTTAAAGTGCCAACAAGCCACTAAAAACCACAGTGGAGCAACGACAACGCTCCTGGCATATGAGGTACGGTTAGAAGTTTTGCTTTTGACCCCAGGCCTCACTTGAAAGAGTGCAAAGGTTGCAAAAAAGCATACCGCATTCTCTCCATTTTGTGTTACACTTGAGGAGACAAACTCGGTCCTGATTTTGCACCCCGGGCAAGCCCATTCCAGGGGCAGAATCTGGCCTGGGCAGTTAACAGACTTTAACAGACAGTTTGGGTTATAAATCAGAGCCACCCTTTTAACAGAGTCTGTTATAAAAGAGCAAGACCCATACTGCAGAGCATTGTAGGAGTGATGTGCATAAATGATGCAAAAGCAAAGGAAGTAAACTCTCCCCTTTTTCCTTCTGTGATTAGATGTAGTTGATTGTCTTCTGGCTAGGGTCTCTCTCTCTCTCTCTCACTCACTCACTCACTCACACACACACACACACACACACACACACACACACACACACACACTCTCTCTCTCTCTCTCTCGCTCTCCTCACTGCACTCTCTGGCAAAATGTCACAGGAAGGGAAAAGTGACAAGCTTATAAGAAAATGAAGATCTCATTCTGTTTGAATATTACATTAACCCCCAAGCACCGCTGCTTCATTTGTCAGCTTTTTCAGAGCTCTCCATCTCCCCAGCACCCCTGACCTGGTTGGTCTGATTATGAATGATCAATGCGCACATTTGCTGTGGAACTCTTTGCACATATCTAGACCCTCGGCCTTTAGTCACTCATGCAGATAATAACGGCAGTTCGAGTCACTTGCCCATAACTCCAAGCTTCATTAAACAGAGGGGATGTCACCAAAAGTCCCTTTAACTGTCTTTCACGGCTCCGCAAGGGAAAAAACTGACAGTGCTGAGAAATGGGATTTGGGGTCTAAACAAAATAATGATTTGGATATTCCGCTGAACGCTTGCAGTTGGCCTGTGCCTCTGTGCTGGAATCTACTCATTTAGCGAAGGCTGGGGGAGAGGCAAGCCCTGCTTAGCATCATCTGACAGAGTTTGCACAAAAGCATGCCTGAGGTCAGTTTCAGCTTCAAAAGGAAATATTTCCATGGAATCGATCAGGTATTAGATAGGGAATGGTATCTTGCCGCTCTCCATCATCCGTAATGTACGCAGTTGGTTGCCAGATGCTGTACCCGAGGTTAGTTTTCTGGGCATAGGACTGCTGTCCGTTTGAGAGCCCTGCGGTGCATTTCACACCACTGAAGACTCAGCTAGAAACTCATTGCCACTCAGCATAATGTGAGGCTTTTTAGATTTCTATCTGCTGCTTTACAGGCGAAAGATTAACTTGTTACATTGTCATTCCAGGCGGTGGTGTGGTAAAAGTGACTAGCACTTCCCAGAGGGGGATGAAGTCACAGAAGCTCAGGGTTGGAAGGGACCTCAGGAGGTCATCTAGTCCAACCCCCTGCTCAAAGCAGGACCAATCCCCAGACAGATTTTTGCCCCTGATCCCTAAATGGCCCCCTCAAGGATTGATCTCACAACCCTGGGTTCAGCAGACCAATGCTCAACCCACTGAGCTATCCTTCCCACCCTTGGGGGAAAGCAGATTGAGCTTTCCATGTCCCAGCTGGCTGGGGCTGAGCAGAACACGCACGCGCATTTAGGACTCAGTTTTGATCTTAGATGTGACCTTTAAGGGCCATACACTGCCCTCCATCTGCATATAACTCTTACTGACACTATTCAAGCCCCGCAGAACACTCCCACCCATCACAGGTAGCATATACGTGCCTTGGCTTGGACAGCTTCTGCATACGGATTGTAAGGCGTCCCTGTGAGAACTGCCAAGTCTGAAATACTGAATTCAATTCTAGGTGCCTCCAGACCAGAAAGAGGTTGAGGAGTTGGAGGGAGCTGAGAGAAGAGCTACCAAAAAACGATCTGGCAGCTAAAGGAAGGGGCATGAGGACACACATAAACTAGCGAAATGTGTACATTTAGATTGCAGTCGTGGCTAGATGCTCCAACTGAGGTCAGTGCCCTAATGTGGTAGGAACTGTACAGCTAGCAAGCAACAGCCTCTGCCTCAACAAGCTTACCATCTAAGGAAACAATACAGACATTGGAGGTGGTATTATCCCCACTTTACAGACAGGGAACTGAGGCACAACAAAATGAAGTGACTGTCACCTAAAGTCATATAGGAAACCAGTGGCAGAGGGAGAGATTAAATACCAAGCCCCGGAGTCCCACCCTGGTGTGTTAGCCCCAAGATCAATACTCTCTAGCGTGGCTAAAACAATGGCTAATGGAGGACACCATAACGGTCTACAAATGTTTGAGGGGTGTACACCCCAAGGAGGAAGAGGAATTATTTAGAGTGGTACAAGGGAGTATAGTTAGGAATAATGGGCTGAAATTAACAAAAGAGAAATCTGGGCTGACTGAAAGAAAACTTCTGGACCGTAAAACCAATTCTATTAAGTGGAGCAGTCTCTGAAGGCAAGTGGTGGAAGGTCCAGCTCTTGGGATATTTAAAACGGAATACCAGGAAATACAGTGTACGGGACAATCTTGCATTGTCTCAGGACAGTCCAGATGACCTAATGAAGCTCATCTCTTTATCTACTATTGTTCCGTGAACTGTCTGCTGCTCAGCCAGTTCTTCCTCCTGCGACGTCCATCCTCCTGGCCCCAAACCCAGGCTCGGTGTGTGTCTTGTGACAGCAACAGCAGTCAGCTGAACTGTGCACCAGTGCCTTGGGCTGCAAACTGACAAATCTGGAGGCTCCCTCCAGCACGAGATCCAGTGGATCATTGCTTAATCTGTCAGGGTTACGTGGGGTTTGAAACTGACTATCGCAAGACCCTGAGGGTGAAATTTACTTCGCCCTTTAGGGGCCAGGGAAGATCCACCCCATGCACATCAGTGCTGCATACCAACCACTGTACAAGACTGGACAGCAGGTACCCAGGGAGACATCACACGCACACAGAGCTGTAGTTTTTGCCAGTTCTCAAAAGAGGAGAGGGCTTGAGGAAGGCCAGAAAAAGGCCAAGGATTACAAACATCCAGTGGCCACAGTCCCCTGTCTAAAGAGATCGCTGTCTCTGCTCCAGCCAACAGACTGGAGAAGCAGCAGCAGATGCCCCATGCCATCTCTGCGGGTTGGGAGTGGATCCGACCCATTCTTCTCTGCATATTTCCCCCACATAAAGTCTGCTTAATGAATCTCTCTATGAATGCATCATTATATCTGAGGGGTATAGAATTTGCTTTAGCCTGTGATTTACATTGGTGTTCAAGTACAGACTTATTGTTAGATACAGAGCTCCCCCTAATGGTGTCTCTCTAGCTATAGGAAGTTATAGGATGTCTTTCCTTGTGTGCCGTCCATCCTGTTTGTTGTGCAAAGAGGTGGTTGCGCTCTGTGGTTACAAAGTTTGGAACCAGATCCAGTTTTTGAAAAAGCCAGCAGTTAATTAGAAACAAAAAGAGGCCATTTGCAATATTAGCACCTAAAGACACTGGTCAAAAGCATGGTCCCACTGTGCTAGACATTAAACAAAAAATACTAAGAAACTCTTTCTCCCATAGAAAGCTTACAACCTAAATAAATAAAACTGGTGGATTCTTGATCATTGCTAATTTTAAAATAAAAAAGATAAACTGTAGTTCAAACAGGAATTATTTGGGGGCAGTTCTCTGGCCTGTGTTATACAGCAGGTCAGACTAGATAGTCATAGGGATCCTTTCTGGCCTTGGAATCTAGGAATATGCAAAAATAATTACTCAAAACAATTGGGCTTTGATATAAATTGCCCTGAGAATGGAGATCAGAGCTTTGCAAAAATATTAAAGGTGTGAGGGCATGTTTCTGATCTAGGATTTAAAAAGGAAGTGGCACTGAGAAAGCTGGAGTAGGCCAAAGGTTTGGGCAGCAAACATTGCCTTGATTTGAATGTGGTGAGCATTTTGGTCGTACAAAAGGTGTTATATTTTCCCTCAATGGAGTGAAAGCATTGCTAGCCTGCAGGAAGGTGCACAAGCACAAAACCATCAGGTTTCAGCAATGTCACTGCTCAAAGATTTTTGTCTGAAAAAAAATTTTTTTTTTCACAAAAAAATGACTTTTGCACAAAACTGGAAATTTCTGCACAAAATGTCCATTTTCAATTACATTTTTTCAGGTTTTCTTTCAGAAACCAACACCACCATCACCCCACCCCACCCATCTATTGAGGAAAAATGTAAGTGAAAACAAAACCTTTTTCATTGAAATTTTTCCACAGGACTAAACAATCCTGCTCAGCAAGCTCTGTTCACCAGTTTAAAAAGGCAAAAACTGGATATTTTTTAAGCAGACAGGTGCACCTGGTAAAGTTAAAACTGCTTTGATATCACCTGAGCTACATGAACTGCACTGTCTACAAGGCAAAGCCAGGATTACTCCATCACACATGTCACAATTCTGAACGTTTCCTCTAGGCATACGTGGCGGATTCACCATTCAGTTCCCTCAGGGTAAATTCAGAGTAAATTATTATCTCCATTGAGGAGGAGAGTGACATTGGTCCTTTTAGGGGCTGATTGAAATCCCACTGCTGTCTATTGAAAGACTCCTACTGATGTCAATGGGCTTTGGATCAGGCCCATAGGGTCTCCCCACTGGTAGACATTCCCAAAGAGAGAGCCCCACTCTGAAAGTCTCCTGGACCAGGAACTCCCCTCCAAGTAAAAGGGTGCTCCATAAAGAAGCGCTTGAAGAATTGGGCCCATAATGTGCTCAGTCCAAACAGAAGCAACATCTATTTGGGAGCTCCCTTCTCTGGGATTCTCCAGACAGAATGGGAACTGGCCTTTACACATATTCTCTTCCACGGTATATGCCAAGGGCTACTGTCTTTAAAACAACCAGGCAAATACTGGACTCCGCACCCATGCTAGACTCCGATATTCTTATTCACATGGATCAGTTAGTACCTTAGGCCTCGATCCTCAAAGGTGTTTAGGAGCCTACCTCCCACTGACTGAAACCAAGCAGTCCTTTCAGTGGGACTCCTTGAGAAACAAGGCACAACTGCACATCAGCCAGGGTATCAGAGTTTAGCCTTCAGTCTTACTTGGGCCGACCTCCCATTAATTTCAATGAGAGCTTTGCCTGAATAAAGACAGAGTAAGGACTTCAGGATGTGGCCCAACAGATTTAACAACGTGGCAATGAATGCACCAAAGGCATCTGTCAACGATTCCTGTTCCTTCCATCTAATCTGTCTATTCCACATTGGAACCACACTACTGCCTGCTTTACCCGAGAGCATCCAACCCCCCATCAGCCGCTCTGTCTCAGGAAAGTTATTATCTTCATTTCTTTTACCCTTTTTGTTCTGTGCACCCACGCAGAGTAACAGAGTCTGGAGGACTCTCCAGGAAGGCTTTCTGGTTTCACCCAGCACTTGTCTGGGTGATAGAAAACGATGCTCTGGATGACAGAACAGCTCTCCTAGATCAGCATATTTATTTATCATACACATTTTTCGGAGGTCTCTGAGGGTACCTCTACCCTAAAGGAAAAAAAACCAACACAACCACCACCAAAGAAAACCCACAGCAGTGATTCTCAGAGCGCAGGTCAGCTGACTCAGGCTCACGCAGCGGAGCTAAAAATAGCAGTGTAGCCATTCCTGCTCTGGTTGGAACCTGGGCTCTGAGACCCATCCACTTCACTGGGGGGGTTTGCAGTGTAGACGTACCCTTAGTTAAGCCACAGCTGGTTCCCATTCCGAAGCTCATATAACTACGACAAGCTGGTTTTAATATAGTGATGGCAAGAATAATGCCTACTGCTTATAGGCTTTTATTCAGTTGCATATACACTTAACTTTACGCCTACGCAGGAAAGCACTTAAGCACATGCTTAACTTTAAGCACATTCCCAAAGCCTATTGACTTCAATGCACATAAGCACATGTGTAAGAGCGCTCCTGAATCAGGGCGTACAGCGTTTTACGTGTTCCAAAAGCTTCACACACATTCACCAGGTACCTCAGGGACCCACAGAGCTCCAGGACCCTGTTCTTAGATGACGTAAAGCCGATAACATTAAAATGGTCTCACATTGGAGCCAGACATGCCTTTACCTTGACTTTATTAATGCTGCTATTATTTGTCTATATCTTAATATGCCATACATTGGGCCATTCAGCCTGGGTTTATGCCATCTTCTACAACATAAACCCAGGTGCAGGTAGGGTGACCAGACAGCAAATGTGAAAAATCGGGACGGGGGCAGAGGGGTAATAGGATCCTGTATAAGAAAAAGACCCAAAAATCAGGACTGTCCCTATAAAATCGGGACATCTGGTCACCCTAGGTGCAGGCCTCCTGGGGAAGAAAGTCTGTTGGGAGGAAGTGGTTGTAGGAGAAAATGACCCTAACCCCCTCTGCTGGGTTAGGGAACATAAGGAGTCAGAACAGCCCAAGACGGGGCACTGCCAGCCAGTCCAGGGCACGGTCCAGGGCACGAAGGAGATGCAGCATCAGCACATCTCATCAGCAAAGCCTGTTGCATTGTTCCCATTAAACTTCAGCCAAACCTTAAAATCACACTCCCACCCCACACTTCCACAGAACACCCTGAGTGGCAGCAGCAGTAAGATGTATATTAGCTCTTCCCGGGGCCAACTCTGGTGAATCTGACCTGTTGACTATGATGGGCTTGTTTATCTGCTTCTCCTCTGCACTGAAGTGTTCGATGTATGAACATTCAGATGATGACTTGCGATGATCATTTCGTTAGCTGGTTGTTTTAACACACACATACCCTCCCATCCCTGGCAATTTTATTGAAAAAGTTTGAGCCACGACAGAAAGCGACTGGGGATCCATTCAGCGCTCTAGATAACGACTATAACAGTAAGGTACAGACTGCCTGCACCAGAAACTCCCTGAAGCTGTGCTTACATTTGCTCCTTCTCCCATGAAAAAGAGTGAGTCTACCTCCAAGGCCTGATTCTCCCTTGCTCTGCACCTGGTGCAATCCTTTCCGCCTGCGTAAAGTGTGTGCAAATCCTCCCCATTCTGATTTAGCAGCATTTCCCGCGGTTGAACTGACCACACAAGGTACAGCAGAGCAACGGTGAATCATATTCCGCAGAGTCTAACAACCCCAACCACCGGGGCTTTTAAACACTAACATTTAGGGCCAGTTCAACAGAGCCATCCTGATTTACAGCAGCCGAGGATCTAGCCCTATACAGCTAACAGTCCAAAGAAGGGTGATGAAAGATTAGAATCAGATCCCTTGATTTTACCTGAACTTTCTTTCTTATATTGACAGCCAAACCCTCATCTGGTGTAAATCAACAAAGCTCCACGGACTTCAGCAGAGCTAAATCGATATACAAAAGGATCTAGCCCACACAGTGCAATATCATCACTAATTTTCAACTGTGTATGCAGGTATGTTCAGGCTATGCTTTTATTGCAACAAAAACTCCACGTCGCATCCTCTGCTGGTGTCAAATAGCATAATTCCATTGAAGTCAATGGCGCTACACTGAAATGCACCGGCTGAGGATCCAGCTGTCACTATAAGAAAGGAAGGTTATCAAGTTGATTACAATTTCTTGACCCTGCTAATCATTCTTCATTGTGGTAAATTCGAAGAAAATCCACTTGCATCAAAGTTACACTGGTGTAAAATCAGTGTGATCTCAGAAGCAGGCACATGTTCTTTGCAGCCATCACACAGTTCTCCTTTCTTGTGTATTAAAGAAACAGCTCTGCTGGCCAACGAGTAAGAAATTAAGGTTCTCGTGCTGGTACACACCCTACTGTATCCACCCAGAGATTTAAAGGGACATTTTACGGTTCAGAAATATGATCTCAGCCATGTGGTTTAGGAAAAGAACTTATGGTCTAAGTTGCCCTCCAGACCAATACACTTTTATTGAAGGGAGAAAGAAAAGACTCTTGGCAAAGAGGAGCAATAAATACAATGTGCTCTTGTTCTTTAAGGGAATGAGAGCTGAACATTCGGCGCAGGCTGGAAGTGCGGACCGAACACCCCAACACCTGCTGGACCTAATGGACTCTGAAATGTTGTTTCAGAATTAATCAAGTCATTTAAAATCATAGCTGTAGTCTCCATTGACTACTCCTGCGTGCATAAATGTGCTGATCCCGATACTAATCCATGTCGGGTGACTTGAGCAATATATCACCATAATTGCCGTTTTAGGGCTGCACACTGGAGCTAAAATAACCAGATGCAAAGGAGATGGCCGTATCATACTCTCAAGATGGATCTTCAAAGTTCAAGGAGAGTTCAGGCATGGAAGAGGCAATAGAAAGGGGTCAAGTGTAAGGAGATTGTTCACGTTCAAGAGGAATTAACTTTACAAATATATTGTTTCTGAGGTGGTAATTGTCCCATCTTACAGCTATTCATACCTCATTTAATCTTTGCATTCTTCTCAGCCATTAGAGTGATTCTCCCTCATTGAAATACATTTGATTCTGACAAAATATTCTGTTTTCAAACGGCAGCTAATTTTCCCAAGATTTTTTTTTTTTGCTTTAAATAATTTATTTTAAAGACACACACTCCAAATTCAGCTCTGTGATCAGCCCTGACAACACCGAGAGTTTAACGCCCAGGCCCAAGCCTGCAGTCGCATAAGCGAACTGAAATATTTCCTTTCCGGGCTCAGTCAGTTAGGAAGTCAAACTGACTAAAGACAAGGTTGTAAACACAGCGTCCAAGAGAACATAACAGAGCTGTCACTGGCGCGAACGTGGGACAGCTCTCGAGCTAAAAACACAGCTTAGCACTTTGCGAGCCAAACGCTCGGTTGGTGTCCATTGGCATAGCTCCATTGATTTCAATGGACTTTCACCAGATGCTGCTAGTGGAGAATTTGGCCCTATATCCTCAGAGTACTGTGCAAACATTAACAAACTCAGCCCTTCAATGGTTAGTGAAGTATGATTATGCTGGCTTTACAGATGGGTAAACCGAGGCACGGGGAGCTCACATGATTTACCCAAGGCATGACAGCGAGTCAGTGGCACATCGGAGATTACCCTCTCGCCACCTCTAGCAGGGGAGGCTCTCCGAGCCCAGGCTCCAGCCTGAGTCCAAACGACTACTCGGCAGTTTTAGAGCCCGGCAGCCCAAGCCCCACAATCCCAAATCAGCTGACCCAGGCTCTGAGACTCAGTGCCATGGGGGGTTTTAATCACAGTCTAGACATACCCTCTCTCCCCTTAGAGAGGGATTAGAAGCTGCGCCGCTTATGGTGCTACTGGGCTGGCTGATTGCCTGTCTTTAGGGATCAGGAAACGAACATTCCCATTGGGCCAAACTGGCACGCGGTCTGGTGGGTTTTCCATCTTCCTCGCACCCTCCTACAGGCGCAACTGGGTTGGGAACAATAGGATTGGAGATTCGTAGAATGCCGTTATGAGTACAGACTTGTGACCGACGTCCGGCACAGGGAACGGCTAAAAGGGCCAGCTCCCAGAGGTAAAGGAGACCCAGGACTCCACAGCTGGACTTTGCACTCATGGAGCAGAAGGGCATGAAATCTTTGCAGACCGAGGTTCCTCCGTCTTCCCCCCCCTTCAGCATTGTGCTTCTTATTTCACACACACACACACACACACACACACACCTCTCTTACAGCAGAGGTTTCACAACAGAGCTGAGTCTGGGCAAAGGCTACCCCAAGTTATTGTTTGCTTTGTGGGTAAAGCCCCGCAAGCCACACTGGAACCAATTAACGACCCGGTATGCGAGAGTGAGGGCTGAGCACTGGAGTGCCCCTCCCAGAGGTATAATTAATTAAAGTTGCAGTCTGCCATTTCAACCCATCCCATGCATCTGTCAGTCATTCATCTGCTCGTCCTGGTCAACAGAATTCAGGAGCCCCTGGCTCCCAGACATGTGTCTGTCCAAGCCAACCCCATGCTGTGCCCAATCCATTAGGCCCTACTTCCTGCTGCCTCGCTCATCTGCTGGAGTATTTGCCTTCTGAATCAGAGAACACACATGCTTATTGCTTGGCAAGACAAATAAATCTCATAAGCCACACGTTGGGTAATCAGCCTAGACTCCAGGGACCAGATCTTCAGCTGGGTCCTGAACCAGCAAAGCACTTAAGCAAGTGCATACTTCTGTGTGGGACTGTTCATTTGCTTAAACCACTGGAGCGGCTTGCATACTTAAAGGTAGGCACATACTTAAGTGTTTTGCTAGACTGGGGCCCTGGGGAAATTGACATCACTTCACACCATCTGAGAACCTGGCCCCAGATGCCTGATCAAGCTTTTGGAGGAAGCAAAGCAGGGCTGAAAATCTTGTGAGAACAAAGTCTCTTCTGACATGTCTAGCTCTTCCTTCGTCCATTCCGGGTGGGAATATCCCGAGGAGGAGCTTTCTCACAGAGCATCAGGACGGACCGGTGTTCCTAAACAGCTGCCCCACTTTTTAAAAAAAATGGTGCTTTGTTCAGAGTTTTGAGTGAACGTTCAGGTGTTTGTTTTATTTTCCCTCGAGCCAGTTGCCCCACTCAGGGCCCGACCCACATTCCTTTAAAGTCAATGGGAATCTTTCCATGCACTTTGTGGGTCAGATCTCACAGTGTGAAATCCTGGCCCCACCGAAGTCAATGGCAAAACTTCCACGATATCCTTACAGCTGAGCAGAGTCTGAAAAACAAACCACCCCTGTTTGTGCCAGTTTTCGCTGTGTGTTTGTTGAAAGTGGAAATCCTACTCGACGGCAAATCCTGGCGTGATCATCAGGTCGGAGACATGAAGTCACACATCTCTGACAAGAGACCCCCTTATGGTCTATCTCATCTGTGAAGTTCTTTAGTGAGGGTCCTCTGGGAAAGTTCCAGGCCTGATGTTAAGGCCAAACAAAGTCCACATCGACAGCAGAGAAAACTCATCCAATTGTAATGGGAGCAGAGATAGTGACATGAATTGCCATAAACAGGCCTGGAGAGTTAACAACTGAGGTTGCTGCAAAAAATAAAGCTTTGTTTTCGTGAGCCTCCCGCTACCCAATGAGTCAGAAAGAGTAACATGGTGGTGAGGTAATATCTTTTATTGGACCAACTCCTGTTGGTGAAAGAGACAGAAGCTGGTTCAATCAAAGATATTGCTTCACCCACGTTGTCTCTCTCATATCCTGGGACCAACACAGCTACAACAACACTGCAATCAGCAAGAGCAAAACAATCCTCCCTGCACTGCGTCTAGGATTGTCAACCCTCCCGGGCTGGCCGGGAGTCTCCCAGTATCGGCCTCAATCTCCCGGTGACTATTAAAGGCAATCCAGGAGATTTTAATAGCCAGAGTCCGGTCGGCAGCACAGTGGGGCTAAGGCAGGCTCCCTGTCTGCCCTGGCCCCGCACGGCTTGTGGAAGCGACCGCCATGTCTGGCTCCTAGGCGTAGGTGCGGTCACGGGGGCTTGCTGCAGCTCCAGTTGATCAGGAACCTTGGCCAATGGAAGTTGCGGGGTGGTGCCTGCAGGCAGGAGCAGCACTCAGAGCCTCCTAGCCGCCTCTGAGATGGACATGCTGGTGGCTTATGGGAGGTACGTGCCACCTGGCCTGCACCCCTCACCCCCTCCCGCACCTCGACTCCCTGCCCCAGTACTGAGACCCCTCCCACACCCAAACTCCCTCCCAGAGCCTACACCCCCTCCTGCACCCCAACCCTCCCTGCTCCAGCCCTGAGCCCCCTCTCACACTTTGAACCCCTCAGCTCCAGCCCAGAACCCCTCCTGCACCCCAAATCTCTCATCCCCGGCCCCACCCCAGAGCCTGCACTCCCAGCCAGAGCCCTCGCCACCTCCCACATCCCAACCCCCTGCCCCAGCCCGGCAAAAGTGAATAAGGGTGGGGGACAGTGTGCAACGGAGGGAGGGGGTATGGAGTGAGCAAGGGTGGGGCGTCAGAGAAGGAGCGGGGCAGAGGCGTGGCCTTGGGAAGGGGCAGGGGAGGGGCGGGGCAAAGGCGTTCGGGTTTGTGCGATTAGAAAGTTGGCAACCCTAGTTGCAGCCATGTTAGAAAATAGCAACTAGAATGCACCTCAGTAGACTTGTAAAAGAAAAGAGCTAAGCAGCACGGGAAAGGAAAAGGCATTTTGTTAAGCCACGGGGCAAGTGCAGTAGGAAGTTTTCAGCTCCTCATCAACAGAACCCTGCATGGATACAAAATTTGTATCTGCATCTGATCTACGATCCACAAACATGATACAAAGTGGATATCCACAGATCTGAAGGGCTCTAGATATAAAATTTGGATCTGCACCCATCCGCGATCAGCAAACATAGCCCGTAGATATCTGCATCCGCATATTTCCAGAGCTCTACTCATCAGCACTGATTTAAGTAATTTCCTTTTCTGATGTGCTTCTCTTCTAAGTCATCAGATCAAGCCACGAATCATACCTTCCCCTTTCCTGCTTCAAACTGAATCATTAAAGTATGATTTCAGCCTATTGTGAAATTATTACCAGACCTAAGCATTACTACTGGCATCTAATAAGTCATACGTACAACCAATAGAGAAAACACACACACCATTGTTTCTACAGGGCTATGTCCTAACAGAGACCTACTGCAAGCCTGTGATTTAAGCTGGTTCTCATTACAACTCATACAGCCAAAGGGCCAGATCCTCAGCTGATGTCAATCAGCACAGCTCCTAGGAAGTCAACAGAACTATGCTAATTTGCACCAGCTGAGGCTTTGTTGGTTTGGGTTCCAACAATGGTGTCAGAGAGAGTTGTGTGTTATGAGATATAGCTTTATAAGATCTGTATGCAACTGGCAAGCTTCAGAGAACCAGCAGAGGCAGAAGTTTATTATTACGGATGATAATTAAGAGGATAAAATATTTATTTTTAACATACAGTGGGCATATCTCAGACCTGAATCTGATCTCGCTTATACTGGCATAAACCAAGAATAATTTATTTGAAATCAGAGGAGCTACAGCTGGGTAAAACACGTGAGATCAGAATCAGGCCCTGAATCAGGTAATTATTCAACACCATATCCCAAATATTTCATTTATTACAAGGGGGTCGTAGTGTCCCTCATAATTAAGGTTGCCCAACATTTTCCATTATAAGACCTTGGTTTTGGTTACTTATATCTTTGCCTGACTATAACTGCAAAGGCTAAATTTTTCCGTGCTGTGTGTCTGCCACAAGCTAACTTTTTTTATTTTAGCCAAGACAATTAATCTATTTCCAAGAATGAGGCAAGGAAAAAAATACATTGTTTTGCATATATTTAAAAAAACTTCTTTGAGCAGTTCTATTCTTTGGAGACTTGAAATTTGGCCAGGGGGCCTCTGCATCAGGGATGTGCCTTTTGCTGTCCCTGTGAAAATCCAACCAAATCCGGCCAAGTTATAAGAAGACACTGAAAAATCAAAATCTGCACATGCTCAAAAAAAACATTTTCAATTTTAGCTGCTAAAATCCCTGAAAATTCCATCTTCACTGAGCATGCTCAAGACAACCCTAATGCTGGCATTTTCCTTTTGAGTGGTTGACTTTGCAACCAGGGCCAGTTCTACTGTTTTCGCCGCCCCAAGCAGCTCGCCAAATTGCCACGGGACGGCGGGGGCAGTCCGTGTGCCGTTAGGGCGGCTCGCGCATTTCCGCGGCAGTGGCAATTCGGTGGCAGCTTCTGTCTTCAGCCGGAAGACTGAAGCTGCACCCCCGCGGACAGATGAACATAGAAGCTGCCGCTGAATTGAGCCGCCACGGAAATGTGTGTGCCGCCCTAACGGCACACGGACTGCCCCCGCCATCCACTGCTGCAATTCGGCGCACTGCTTGGGGGGGCAAAAACACAGGGACTGCCGCCCCTTGCAGATTGCCGCCCCAAGCACCTGCTTGGGATGCTGGTGCCTGCAGCCGACCCTGATGGCAACCTCAATAATGGTCTTTTAACATGAGGGAGGGTTGTGTGCAATTTTCAGAGGAGCTCAATTCACATTTAAGCACCAAAATAAGAGGTGAGAATTTCAAATTTTCTTTTGGAAGTCAGGTCATAAATGTCAACATAATGGGAGCTGTTGGGTGCCAGCCTCTTTTGAAAATCTGTGGGTGTTGAGCACTTAATCTGGCTGGTAGGGAAATGATTTACCACCAATTTACTCCAAGTTGGTAACTTGCTACACTTGGATACAACTAGAGTAAGGAAGTGAGGAATCAGGCCCCTAGACTTACCCCCACCCACATATTACATACATACACATACACACACACACATATATATATATATATATATGAAATGACAAGTGAACTAATGAGGGGTCCTAACTTGAACGCGCTCATTTCACTCATGACACAAACAAATGCCCTGAAATCCCTTGGGCTGAATAAACGTTCTGTCTCTTTGCTTTCATGATAGCCCACTTCTAAAAAAGTCATCTGCAAATTGTAATTTTTCCCCCCACCTTTCATAAATATCAGCAAAAGCGCAGCTCTCTGCCTCTCTCTTTTTCTTATTCAGGATATCAGGCAGATAGGAGTTATCAGTAAAGGTCATCCTCAATTTCTGTACAGAAATGATCTGTCTCCGGTATGTAATAAACATTTATCCATGCCTTTATTAGCTATATTGGATCTGACAGTTCTGTTAAACCATTTTCTTTCATTTTGCTAGGTCATGACGGTTAATGCTGCTAAAAAATCTCATCACTGCTTTTGATCACTGTATTGTCTTCCCTGTATTATCAGGATTTTGTAAAGGTAAGCACTGGCTGGAATGACCTATTAAAGTTACAGCCCGCTGAGTTCCTGTTTTTTTTCCTCACCACAATAAAAAAGCGAAGGAGTGCAAAGCATAAATTCTACTTTCGGGGTTATATTTAGTTGGGCCGTTGACATTTAGTAGAGCAGTCACTTTAAGCCCGCGCTTTGCACTGGTTTCACTCCATCTTTTTGCACATCCTTGAGCTCATGCCGCAGAAAATAAACCCAATTAATGGGACCAGGCACCCAGTAGTGACGTCTCTTTTAACCCTTTCCATGCTGGCAGCAGTGATTATAGCTGCTCAGAAGTTTTAAGCTACTTGCTGGCATTTACACAGCCCTTTCCGTCCAATGGCTGACAGGCATTTTACACACATTAATTCTCACAACACTCCTGTGGGACAGCTGAGAATTATTATTTCCATAATACAGATGAAGAAACTGAGGCACTGATTCAGGAACCTATTCAGCAAAGCACTTAAGCAAGCTCTTAACTTTAAGCACCTACTTAAGTTTTATTGAACTCCCCACACACACACACACCACTTCTGTGCTGTAAGGAATAGACCAGACTTCCTCTCAGCTTAAAATTGTAATGTGCTCCTGACATATTTGCATAGTGCCCTCTCCTGAGTCTTACCTGATTAGGTGCTTATATCACGCTAATCACCCTGGTGTCTGAGTGCAGGAAACATTTTAATACTTGCTATTTCAATCGGTATTTCAGAATATCAAATGGAAAATGCACCACTGGGCCAATAGTTTCTATTGCTTTCTGTGAGTCAGGTCCAGTTCCCACTGAAGCCATTAACTTCAGTAGTGCAGGATCAAGCCCTTAGTGCTCTGACCCTACAGGCCAAATCCTGCCCTGATTTACACCCTGTGCAATGCCACTGCAGCCAACAAGGTTGCAGCAGGTGGAAGTCAGGGTAGGACCTCGTGTCCTGGTGGTACATAGCCACATTCCAGTTCGAACAGCTCCGAGCTGGTGTCTGTGACATGCCATCATTCCCAAGGGCCTTTGCTGCTTACTGAAAGTCAATATGTAGCATGTTTTGTTGTGGAGTAACCAGGAATTGTCAGGGGCTGGCGCGCTGCTAAGTAGCTTGGAGGGCTAGAAAGTGGACATCTGTGTGGACAACCTACAGAAGATGGCAGTAAATACTCCACGTATCTGGGTTTCTTATTCAGTTACAGGCTTTCAATAGGCTGCGGGAGCGTGAAAGAAAAGTTACCATGAATGTCAGTAGTGAGGCCTAGAGCCCTCACTGGAGATTGGAGACCCATAGAGCTAGGCACTATATAGACACATAGTGAGAGACGGGTCCCTGCCCCACAGTCTAAACTGACAGGACGGACAAGCTTGGGCGAGGACGCAGTTGGGAAGTGACTTGCACTAGATCACACAATTGGCTACTGACAGACTGAGGTCTCATAACTCCCATGCTGATGCCCTATCCCCAAGATCACACTGTCTCTGCCCTCAGAGGGACCATGCCCTATGGATGGACTGTGTCCCAAACACCTTTTCACTGGCTGCCTATACTCCCAGAGTTCCTGCACAGCCCCAAAATGTTTCTATCATGTGCAAGGGCTGCCACCATTTCAGGGGCAAGGTGGGGCTTCCACACAGCTTCTACTCTCCTCAGAATGGTTCTCCCCAGCTCACTTCCGATTGGCTCCCCTTTGCAACACACAGTGAAGGAAAGCACGTGGGTCTAAGACAACCCGCCTAGTAGATCCATGGGTCGTGCATATCAGGAAAGTGGTATTCAAATAAATCCAAAACGTGACAGGGAGCCAACGTAAGGCTCTTGAGAGCGGAGTGAAATAAGCACGATGTCAGCTGGAAGCAACAAACTGGCAGAAGTTGGAGTCCCACAGTTTTCTCAGGAAAGCCATATAGGCATTGCAGAAGCCTACCCTTGAGATTAGAAAACTATAGGCATCAGGGTGACAGTGAAGGCAATCCAGGTCCCACCGGTTTAACATGAGGTCTGGTACTGCACAAAGGAAATAGGGTTGCCAGGTGTCCAGTGTTTGACCAGAAAGTCTGGTTGAAAGGGGACCTGTGCAGAGTCCGGTCAGTACTGCTGACTGGACACCAAAAGTCCGGTTACTGCAGTAACCACAATCGGCCTCCACTTCCAGGAGGGCAGAAAGAGCAGCTGCTGCTGGAGGAGGAGGGAGCTTGACAGCAAGTGGTGTTTGAGGAGCGGAACCGGCGCCCCGGCTCACCACTCGTGACAGCCCGTCCCACCTTCTCAGCCTCCCAGGGCCCCCGCACACTCTGACACCTCACTCCAGGGACCGCCTCCCCCTGCTAATCGGGCAGGCAGGCTCTGCGTCAGCTCCTCCCAGCCCAGCTCCGCAGGCAGTATGTGAGTCCTGGGTGGGCAGGGGAGCAGCGAATGACTTTGGGGGGATTGAGCAACAGGGATGGGAGGGAAGTGAGTGATGGGCAGGGGAGGCACGTAGTGTCCAGTTTTGAAAAACTGGAATGTTGGCAACCCTGAAAGGGAAATCAGAAAGAGCCATGGTTGAGTGCCGCTCATGTCACGCAGGTAATAAAAGACAGTCCTGAAGACTGACATGATGTTAAAGAACAGGAATCCAAGGCATGTGCAGAGATTGCCACATATTTAGAGGCAAACATCAAATTATCCAGCAAACTTCATTCTCAGTGAAACTCCTCTGGTTTCAATGAGACACCACCAAGATTAAATTTCGCCCATTGTGTACTATACAGGAACTCAGGAATTGCCATACGGGATCAAAACCGTGATCCAGCTAGTCTAGTATCCTGTCACCAACCAGGGCCGCCCGGGGGGGGGCAAGTGGGGCAATTTGCCCCAGGCCCTGCAGGGGCCCCCACAAGAATATAGTATTCTATAGTATTCCACCTTTTTCTTCTGGAAGGGGCCCCCAAAATCGCTTTGCCCCACGCCCCCTGAATCCTCGGGGCGCGCAGCCCTGTCACCAACATCGGCGAGAATGAACTGCTTCAGAAGGCACAAGTAACCACATAACGGCTGCCCACAGGGGAAGCTTCTTCTTGACCCCAAGTAGTTAGTAGTCAGCTGATGCCCAGAGATGCATGAAAGTTTATATTCCTGTAAGGTTGATGGCCTGTTCCCCAACCCACTTTCCACCCCCAACTCTCTTTCACTGCACAGTTTTATTCTTCAACATAAAACTTAGGCAAAACATCCAAACAAAAAGCATTTCTGCTCACCCTGGGCTACAGTTCCCAGAGGCTTTTCTGAAAATGGAAAGGGAGACACAGCCTGTCCTCGAATCTCCCTGCTTCGGGGCCTACTGCAGGAGCTGCCTTCCACCTACAGCTTCTCTCAGCTGAGCTCTGCCAGCCCTTATGGGGATCACCTGACCCCTTCTCAGCTGAGTCTGATAAACTGAACAGAGCGGGCCGGCCCTTAAGCCACCCTGTTAAAATCCCTTATAACAGAAATGATTTATCAGTGATGAATACATAGCATCCGACGAAGTGGGTATTCACCCTTGAAAGCTCATGCTCCAATATGTCTGTTAGTCTATAAGGTGCCACAGGACTCTTTGCTGCTAGTATGGTATATTGACTTCATTGGAGTTATGCCAATTTACAGCAGTTAAGGATTTGTTGCCAAGGCCTAATCATGTTAAGTGCTTGATCTCAATAATATAATGTGGCAATGAGTTCCCCAGGCTAATTTTGCATTGTATAAAAAACATTCCCTTTTTTCCACTCATAAATTTGCCACCTTTTCATTTCAGTGTGTGTCTTCTTGTTCTAGTATTATAGGCCAGGCTCTCTTCAGACTTACCTCAGTTTTGACCTGGTATTGCACCACTGAGTTCAGAAGAAATAATCCTAATTTACACTGGTATGTATGAGGAGAGACTCCAGTCCAAGGTTTCTCTCTCTCTCATGGAGTCGGCAGAAGCCCACAGCAAAAATTAGCACTCTCCCCAGCGACGTATAGGTCAAATAAGTTAATCTTTGTGTGTGCATCTCCAAGTGCTGTGTTTGTTCTTGTTTACAGTAATCTGTGATACATGCACACAGAAATAGAAGAGGCCCTCTTCTCTGTATAAAGGGAATGTTATCCTTACACTGAACTAAATGCCCGTCCCCGCCCCCCACACCCACACTTGGGCCTCCACTTCAGTACGCCCCAGTGAAATGCAGATGCTCCTGTGCTGGTTTCGGATGAGGTCTGCTTTGTGAATGCTGAAAATCCCACAACTTTGAACAAAGGAAGATCAAGGGTGCTAACCTTGATGCCCCAGCTAGCTTAACCCACACATCGCCCCACATACCCGCATTTGGAAAAAGGGGCCTCTGGCCTGGCTCCAAATGGCCACCCAGCATAAATATCTAGCCATAATAATTCATGATCAGGCTTCAAATGGTTCAGCCCGGAGGTGGAGATTGGCTCAGATACGATTATCCCTTTCCCCAGACTAAGTTACGAACAGAGACAATAGATGCACGGACCAATAGATGCACTCTGACCTTGATGGTTCAGACCACCAGGCTGTTGAACAAGAGTCAGGACCCCTGTGGTCATGGGAATCTCCGGCTTGTGCTCAACGCTCTAAGATGCTGTATATTAGTGAATGTCGCCTCAGCCATCTTAATATCTTCTCAGGTGCATAAGTGACAGCGAAGATATTTCTTAATCATAGCCACTAATGTCCAGTCATTCACCCTTCTGCTGTTATACCTACCCCGAGGTTCAGCTGATGGAGAAAGAGCTGCTAACCAATACTTCTAATAACATAAATGGCTAAACCCTACTTCCATTGAAGTCTAAGGTGTTTTTCTATTGATTTCAATGGGATCTGGATTTGGCACAAGATCTCTGGTTCACCACATTTGGTTTATTCTTATTCAATCTAGAGATTTCCAGGATGGGGCTGTGGGGAGGATGGAATTTGAATAAACCGCCCCATCCTATACCAGAACTCATCCGGTAGCCAATTTAGCTCAATTTATCCTCATCTCCTCTCTGTGCGTAGTTTGATTTACAAATCAATACGGGGTTCAAAAACAAACGATATAAATGAATTCTGAAGGATAACCTCTCCAGGAAGCATGGGATTCCTGCTGCACTGTGCACGCTAGCCTATTTTGCCAAAAAGATAAGGCTAGCCACTAAAATCCAATAAATGACTGACTTGCCAAGTTTGTTTGTTGTGCCTTTAAGAATGACATATGCAAACACAATCTGACATATACTAGACGATTTTAGATGTGGGAGTAAATACGGGGGGGGGGGGGAGATCCAGATCACGTAACGAGTAATTAACGGTTACTACATAGAGAGCAACTCAAATATTACCTAGTCTGGATTATTTTGCGGATTTGCAAAGGAAGAAAAACTATTGATCTACGAGCAAGTTTACGGCAACCTTGAAATAAAATTCTATTCAAAAGCTAGAGGCCTAGCTCAGTTTTAACAGTTAAATCGTTTACTCCCCGGCAAAACAAAAAATCCTGCCCTGAAGCCATTATCAGCATGATCCTCTATTTGAAGTCTTGCAGAACATTCAAAGAACAGCCCTTGTGGTTTGGCCAAAGGGAAACAATGCACTCAGTGGCTTTATACAGACCAAGGAAAGTGGAGGCTCCTAGGATGAGAATATTAAATTATAGCTTTTTGCAACAGGGGGCACAATTGTTAGTGGGCCCCCTCCCACTTATGGCCAAGCTCTGCTCTTCCCTGCAGCGAGCGTTCATTGTCATCCCTAATATTTGCATGCTTTGATAATAATATGATTGTCAAGATAATAGCAGGGAAGTTTCAGTAGAAACTCAATTTTCAAAAGCCAGCTGTGCACAGCCCTGATCGCTCTTCCTAAGAAGGTGCCTTCAAAAAGCAAAATTAAACACTGCTCATAAGAAAAAAAGTCATTACGCCAATAAAAAGGGGGTCGGGGTTGAAAACAATTTCCCGGAGAAATTATTTTCATGTAAGTTTAAAACTTTATTTTTTTTTTGCCTCAAGCATTTTAGTCAGTGCAAGCAAACCACACACACACACAGAGAAGTCTTAAATCAGAGAATCATTACCTTTGTGATGTTTATTGATTGCATTGATCTAGTGGAGACAGTTTGGGTGTCTCCCTGCCCCTTGCTCTCCCCCCCGCCCCACACACACTCTTTCTCTTTGCGTGACACAACCATTCAATAGCTCAAATGAGGTGGGAGATAATGTGATTTTTGGAAAGAATAGAAGTATTGTTGGAGTCTTCGAAATCTGTATTTCTTAGGGTTTGGGGAAACTTGTTCTTTTGTCCACACAAAATAACAGCGCTAAAAAAAATCACCTCCCCTCTCTCTGTCACCCACACTCACCCACTTTTGCTCTCCCTCCTCCCCCCAGCACTTTCTTGAGCTAGCAACACGAAAGAATCTGCAGAGGCAGACATATCGGGCCAGATCCTCAGCTGGTGTGAAGCAGCATATCGCCACCGAAGTCAGGGGACTACAGCAATTCACAGCAGCTGAGGATCTGGCCTGTTGTCACGCATGGGTCTGTATACCTCCTGTTCCATGCGTGACCAGGAGTGTAGTCTTTCTCTGTTTAAATAATGAGACGAAATACATCCTCAGTCCAGTACCATACAGTTCATTTTCCATCACTTGAGACAGGGGAGTAGTTAGACATTTGTTCTTGCAATCAATAAATAACTTTCCACTTGTGGATTCTATTCTATTCTATTAACCATCCTTATCCTGAAGATGTTTCTCTCTTACCCTTCCCTAAAAGAAAGGGAGAATGGATTCTAACATGTAGTGTGACCCAAATCTAGAACAGATTCCTCGGGCCTGATCCTGATATCACTTACCCCAGTTTTAGACTAGTATATGCCACTGACATCAGTGATGATTTCCAGAGGTGTGAAATCAGAATCTAGACCCTGGGCCTTACTTTATGAGCTTGAGTGATCAAAAATGCCATAGATAAAGCAAAGCAACCACTGTCTTGATAACGTGATTTTGCTGAGGTTTACCAACTACTGCCTCATTTACTGGAGGTACCCCTAACACACTGACCGCCTCTGGGACATAGAGAAATAATTGCCAATATAGCGACCTGCAGGAGAACAAAGGGAAAGTGGCATGACCAACTTTTATTTTCCTTTCAGTCCTTGAAGAGTTAGATGGAATCCTGTGGGTGACAGTGAATGGGTTGTAAAAGGAGGTGAACTGTGAGGTTGGCAGAGTAAAAGTGTGATGTGTTAATGTGGCATACCGGGGCATTGCTGAAAGAGGGCAGAGTTAAGGTTGCATGGGCAGCCTTAACTCTGCATTTTCTGGTTTTCAGAAGTTTGAGCTTTGCTCAGCTCAACGTTCTGCAAAGACATACAACGAAGCAATATTAACTCTGCATTAACAGGGGATTTTTTTTTGTCATTGACTTAGTTTCATACAGGGCAGTTTACAGACCACAATGAGCTCACAGAATTCTGCAAATATGGTTCTAGGTCACTATGATTCAAATCAAGATATAACATTGCATTCTGGGATCTGTAGTCTCCACAAGCTGAACCTTTGTATTAAGGACAAAGAAGCCACATTCTTCTCTCAGTTACAGAGGATATATCCACCCCTGCAGTTTCTCTGGATTTTCAGCAACACAACAGAGGACAGAATTTGCCCCAAGGCTGTTTGTAATATGCTCCATTTTATGCAAATTGGTGCAGCCCTCAAGCTACTTATAGGATCACACTGGCAACCTTCAAACTCATCTGGGTAAATATGTCACTATTTCTAGTTGACTGTTTTGTGGTTTCATTGCTTTGTTTGTTTGTTTTTAAATACATTGCAGTGAAGTTTATCCTGTCTGGGACTGTGACACAACTGTTTCCATGTTCAAAGCAGAGAATATTCCAGGTGACAAGCTGCCTTATTTCATAAATTATCTGCAATTCATTTCCATTTCCTCCCCACCCCTGTTTTAGGATTGCTTCTTCACTTTGTTCAGAACTAAACTGAGTCAATCACAGAAGTAAATCCAAGCACCAATTAAAAAAAAAAAAAACCCCATACAACTTGTTGCCTGTGTTCCAGGCATTGCACAAAACCTAACCACCTACCACATGACTGCTGACAGAGACAGGCCAGATGCTCAGCTGGTGGAAATCAGCATGGCTCCACTGCAGTCAATTTACAGCACCTGAGCTCTGGCCCATAGTTTTCAGCAGCACAGTTCCTTACACCAATTTTCTTATATTTTCATGCTCTCTCTGCCCTTTTAACTTCAGTTACTAATTTTTCCTCTTAGACTTTGATCCCTTCCAGCCCATAACCCATCCATCAGCACCCATACAATTTTTTTTATATTGAATCCCTCCCATTGATGTGGCTTTCCAGTGCAGTAGGGAAGATATAACACATCTCCCTCTCTGTAGTTCTGACTCATTTTTGAGAAGCTCATTGATGGATTGTGGTGGTCACAGAATGATTAGATGTCCAGTGACTTCTCTTATCTGAGCCAGTCCACAAAATGCAGCCAGCCCATACATCTTAGCTAAAGACTGTGGAGCAAACACTCTTCTCCATGAAAAGCACCACAGAGCTGGATGCTTCACTCAGTTTTAAGGTGCCCTCTAAAAGGCCTCCATTTCAGGGTTTTGTAAAGGGAAACACATTCTACTTACAGTACTGCAGGCTGGGAATGTGCTGTTTTATTTTCCTATACAGCAAACAGATGGTGGGAAACACCCACCAACTCAACAGGAAGTAGAGGAGGGGGTGGATCATAGCACCAACCCATAATACTTTGAGTAACAGAGTTAACCCTTTGATGACCACTTTATTACACCTAAGGTTCATTGAGTCTCTTTCCACTTTCACATTGGTGACCAGAGTCACACCACTTACAAGAATGGAGTGATGTTGGTGTACGTGAGATGAGGATCAGGACCACTGGTTCCACCATGGAAAGATAAAAGGATCAGGGAGCCCAGCCAGGATCTGAACCTGCTGTTCCAGGGAGTCCAAAAAGCAAAGTCTGCTACAGCTCTAGCAGGAGAATTGCAATGACTGGGACATCAACCACACTGGAATTTTCCAAGAGCTTCCCATGCCCCTTGCCGTTAATTATGCCTTAAGTAACAATAACACTGAAAACAGTTTAATCAGCCAGGGCCAGGTTTTCAAAGCATAGGGCCAGCAATGGAGCTCCACTGAAGCTAATTGACCTACACTAAAGGACCTGTGCTATGGCTTCTTGATTGCTCCTGAACAGCTTTGCATTTCCAAATGCAGTTGTTACATTCTCACTTACACACTCCCATCACATTTTTGTCTGCAACCTGAGAGCAAATCAGGAGCAGCTAGAATTTAGACAGGCAAAACCGACCATGTGTGCACCTAGATTATGATGGACAAAAATGGTCTACGAAAGATTGTGCAGACTTGTCTTCTGTGTAGTTATTTATAAAGCAAAAGACAAAGTGACCATAAAGCGTCACCACTGCAGCTATACTAGCAGTAGCATTTTTGCACTCACTTTGCACAGATGCAAATACCTACACAAGGTGCAAGAAAGCAAAGAATCAAAGCTGGCATGGACCCAGTTGCCAGGCACAGCTGGAGCATGATTTGTGGCCTTTTGAAAAATGTTTCCCTTAAGGTTTGGATTCTCCACAGTATCTGGACAGCTCTTGAATGAGCTGATTACTACCACTGCAACAGCAGCTGAGGACAAGGAGCAGAGAAATTGGCTAATTTAATAAATATCAAATAAATAAATATCAAAACAAAAATAGGAGGAGAAAACAATGTTACAGGTAGAGCAGTGAGTCATTTTTCAAATCAAAACATTTTTCTGCAAAAATGCAGCTTCAGCAGCACCAAAACAGTTTGCAAATTCACATCGATTTCATTGACTTATTTTGAAGAAAACCCCCAAAGTTTTGAAAAATGAAAACGGTTTGTTTTGCCATTTTCAGAATGAAAATTTTTTATTTGAAATTTATGTGGAGACTTCAATTTTTTTATTTTAAAATGCTCAAAATCAAAACAAAATGGTTTGTTTCACCTGAAACAATTTTTTCCCACCTTTTAATATGCCCAAAAATTCTAATTAAAAAAAGTTTTGGTTGAACCTGAAATGCTTCCTTCCCCCCAATTTTTTGGAATTGCCGGCAAACTGAAAAATCCATTATGTGCCCGACTCTAATAAAAAGGTTGCCTAACATTGTCATCTTCACAGAGATTTGAAGAGGAGCTTACAGCCCAAATTGCTCATCAGCTCCCCCTGCTGGTTGATCTTCACTGTAGTCACACAGAGTAATATTATTTATTATTGGTATTGTCACAGCGCCTTTGCACCCCAGGCCTGGAGCAGGACCCTGTTGTGCAAGGCATTGTACAACCACAGAACAAAGAGCATACAAAGGAACAGGGAGGTAAAAAAAAAAAAAGATACTTTTGCATGTTTCTCCAAATATACTCTGCAATACTATACAGTTTGGTTTTTTTAATAGAAATGCTGTTAGTGGAATAAACCCACCAGTGTACCAAAAGATAAATGCAATAGAAAATTAACCCATTGGTGGTGCAGACACATCAGATAGAGACTCTTCAGGGCTGGCTCATCATGGTGTTACTTCTCCAGTTTTATGCTGGTGTAACTCTATTAATTTTAATGGAATTCCACCGGCATAAAAGGCAGTGGAGAATCAGGCCCTTGATATTCACCAGAGTTAAAATCTGTGTCTTAAAACAAGGAATCCGTTTAAATTAAAGGATTACGTTAACCAAACAAAGCTTGTGTGTGTACTGACTTCTGTGTAGGTGAAAAAGCATTTGATGTTAGCTCTTGAAAGAAGAGCCTAGAAGCATCTTCAGTCAGCTAGGACCAGCAGCTTTTCATAACAAGTAACAGTGAGAGTCATGTGTATTTTAGCACAATTAACACTGAAGGCTAGATTCTCAGATGAAATCAGTTGAGGACTGTGCAAATTTACACTAGCTGAGAAATGGGTTATAAAAGTAGCTGTAGATGTTATTCACACACAGTCTCTCTCTTTCTGGGTCTGCACTGATTTGAGTTTTGAATCCTTGATGCACCATTCCATTGTTTTTGAGAAATTGAAAGCTAAGGGTACTGTACCTTGCAGAAGGAGGTAGGAAATCTTTTAATGGAGAATTAAGAGGTGTGTAAAAGAACTAAGATTCTGCTGTTGTGGCACAAAAAAAACACATGTATAGCCATAAAAATAAAGAATCCCATTATACAGTGTGTAGAAAAAGAGAATTTTACTAGCAATTTTTTCTTAAGCAAACAAGAACGCATGTTGCTGTCTGGCCGCTCTCTCTCTCACAGACACAAGTTTATCCTGAAGCTAGCAGAGTTGTTTCTCAGAGAGGTGCAGTATGGGACAGAGAAGGGGGAGGGAAAAAAAACCCTTTCTTTATACTTGTGCTGCTCTGAATGTGGACCATCTGTGCCCCCAGCTGGAGTGCTGGAGATGGTCTGGCACTTGAACCACACCATATTTACAGATCTAAACACAAATGGCTACTGCCTGATTGTTTCATGATTCATTAGTCAGACAAGCTCTCCTCTCCCGCCAGCACAGCTGTTACAGAGTAAACCTTTGTCACTTAATAGGCCTGATTATTACTTTCCATCAAAGGTATTGATCTGTGTCAGCTCTACTTAAGGGAAAGGGGGAGAAGAAAAAGGGGGGGACCACAATGTGTCAGGAAGACAAGAAAAAGGGGGGAGATAATGGCATTTGTTGTGGCTAGCTACACTGGTCAAAACTCTGAATCTCTCCTGGATGTACTGTATTCATTTACCAGAGTGACTGTGTTACTCATGGAGATGAAGTGTCTCACATGATGTGGCATTCCTTGCACCACATCAGACTGCTGCAGTCACACCATATAGCCATGCACATAACTGGTGAGTGAAATACACAATGTGAATTTAAAAAAAAATAGAAATCAATTAATGAACTCGGCCACCAGAAGATAAAAACACAGACTCAACATTCTCTCTCTCTCTCTGAAACCCTTGAATCACTTTGGGCAGGATCCCCAGCTGATGCAACTCACCAGAGCCCCAGCCATTGAAATCAAAGGAGCTATGCCAGTCTACACCAGCTGAAGAACGGGCCCTTTATGTTTAGGCAAATGAACTCAGGATATGACACAGTCCGCTACATAATTGTGATGCAGAGTATATTTACCACAGCTTGAGAGCTCCTGGTTGCTCCAGTAGCAGCCTGACAAACTGCCATGAAAAAGATTGCAATGTTACTGCAAACTCCCAGGCTCTGTTCACAGAATTATGTTTTAATGCCCAGACTGGTGCTTTCATGGCTTCTCTTCCTGCTTGATTCCCCCCCGCCCCCTGGTTATGCTAACCAGGGCACACCCTGCTGTGGGAAGTAGCTAATTAGATCATTGCAGAGGGGTGTAGCCTGTGTGACTGGATTAAAGGAAGGAACGGGTAGGGAGCTTCCAGAAAAGGCGGGCTTTACCCTTTAGAGTTGCCATTGTTCTTCAGTATAAATCAGACAGCTAACCTGTGTGGGCCAAACTCCGCAGTCCTCACTCAGACAAAACCACCGGCCGTTTCGCTTGGACAAGGAGTAGCAAGCAAAGGCTGCAAGGGTTGGCTTTCATTAGTACCACGTAATCGCCCTTTGCCTCAGTTCTCCATCCATAAAATGGGGGTGACGATTGTTTACCGTCTTCCACCCAGGGCCGGTGCACAGTGCAAGGATATTTTGCACCCTAGGCGAAACTTCCACCTTGCGCCCCTTCCCCTCCCCCCCAGAGCATCGCTTATTATAAACTTTAAAAAATGAATACACCGGAGTCACGTCTTACGCAGGGGTTAGATTCTGAGGTCAGCGCGTAAGAGGAAAATCGCTTATAGTGAAAATTACCATAAAGTACAGTGCACACAGTGTGCACTAGAACAGGGGTCCTCAACCTACAGCACACGTGCCAAAGGTGGCAAGCGAGCCAATTTTTTTTAATGGCAGACTGCGGGTCCTGGCCGCCACTGAGCCCGCTGCTGGTCTGGGGTTCCACTGCCGGCTCCTGCCAGGCGGGGTCCCAGCCGCCGGCTCCACTCAGCCCACTGCCAGCTGAGGTCCCAGCCGCCGGCCTCCACTCAGCCTCCTGCTGGCCAGGGTAGCGGAACCCCAGGCTGGCAGACAGAACCCTGGGTGAACGGAACCCCGGACTGGCGGACGGAACCCTGGGTGGACGGAACCCTGGGTGAACGGAACCCCGGACTGGCGGACGGAACCCTGGGTGAACGGAACCCCGGACTGGCGGACGGAACCCTGGGTGAACGGAACCCCGGACTGGCGGACGGAACCCTGGGTGAACGGAACCCCAGACCATTCACCCAGTCCGGCAGGAGGCTGAGCGGAGCTGGCTGGGACCCTGGCTGACAGTGAGCTGAACGGGCTGAGTGGAGCCAGCGGCTGGGACCCCAGCTGGCAATGGGCTGAACAGGACCGGTGGCTGGGACCCCAGCTGGCAGCGGGCTGAGCAGGGCCGGCAGCCGGGACCCCGGCTGGCAGGAGCCAGCAGATGGAACCCCCAGACCAGCAGCGGCTCAGCTGAGTGAACGGAACCCCGGGCCAGCAGCAGGCTCAGCGGTGGCCAGGACCCACAGCCTGCCATTAAAAAAAATCAGCTTGCGTGCCACCTTTGGCACGTGTGCCGTAGGTTGAGGACCCCTGTCCCAGTGTATACAGTGTGTGCTGTGCTTTCTGGTAATTTTCACTATATGCGATTTTCCTCTTACGCGCTGACCCTAGAACCGAACCCCCGCAGAAGATGTGACTACACCGTAGTGTAAAAAAAAAATGGGGGGCACAGCTTTATGGTGCCCCCAAATCTTGGCGCTCTGGGTGGCCGCCTAGCTCGCCTAGTGGTTACGCCGGCCCTGCTCCCACCTTCTGTCTGTGTGGCCCTAAAGCTTGTCTTGTAAACTCCTCAGGGCAGGGACTCGCTCTCACCGTCTGCTTTTCCAGTGCCTAGCGCAATGAAATCCCAATCTCAACTGGAACCTCCAAGCCACTGAGTCTCTGCCTGGCATTTGTGCCCCCAGATGAGGTAGCAACCAGGTGTCAGGGGGTCAGCACCACCTCGTCCTTTCCTTTTTGCTAAATGGGAGGAGGGTCCTGGCTAGACGGAAAGGGACCCTCATGGTTGAGCCGATATGAAAAAGGGGGTCTTGCTGTAGAGAAGGTTGCAAACCCTGGCTTTAGATGGTCATGTCCTCATCACTCTCATAACCACCCTGCCCTCGCCGCCTCGCCTGCCTTTGCAGTTCTGGTGCTGCATATACTGCAGGATAATGCGCGTGCTCTTTACAGTGCTCATAACTGCTGTGGTGAGCTGAGCGGGCTCCATGCTCGCCGTGCTATGGCGTCTGCGCGGAAAAAAGGCACAAAACGATTCTCAGCCATTGCTCTCATGGAGGGAGGGGCGACTGACTGTAGCTATCCTACAGTTCCCGCAGTCTCCGCCAACCATTTGAATCCTGGGTTGAGCTTCCAGTGCCTGATGGGTCAAAAACATGGTCATGGGTGGTTCAGGGTACATGTCGTCAGGCTCTCCCACACCCCTCAGTGAAAGCAGTGGCAAAAAATTGTCTCTCTCCTTTTTTCACTGTCATCGTATGTCTCCTGGGAGCTGCTGGCAGACGCGGTACTGCAGTGCTAAACAGCAGCATCCCCTTGCCTTGCCTTGCCTTGCAGATGGCAGATGGTGCAGTTGACTGGTAGCCATCATCGTCGTCCCCTGGGTGCTCCTGGCTGGCCTCGGTGAGGTCGGTTGGGGGCGCCTGGACAAAAATGGGAATGCTTTCAGGTCATTCTCTCTTTAAGTTTTGTGTAATGGAGATTCAGTCCTGCCTGGAATATCATGCCAGCTGGAGGCTTCTACCTCAGGCTCCTCTCCCAGTCAGCAGCACCGTGCGGTCGCACCTACCCCAGCCTACCCCTTGCTCCGATGGCTCATGAAGCCTGGACAGTAGTAAGGAGCAGTCCAACTATAGGCTGAGCAAGTGCAGAACGGCGGTTCGCTCTACTTCCCTGTAAGCCAACTGCCCTCCCCTCCCTCCTTCGATCTCTGCTTGCAGAGGCAATAAAGTCAGTGTTGTTTCAAATAATGCATTCTTTATTAATTCATCACACAAATAGGGGGATAACTGCCAAGGTAGCCCAGGAGGGGTGAGGGAGGAGGGAAGCAATGGGTGGGGTTGTTGCAGGGGCACCCCCTAGAATGGCATGCAGCTCATCATTTCTGCAGGATGTCTGCGGCTATGGCCCAGAGTGGCTGTTTGCCTCTCTGGTTCTTTAGCAGGCTTGCCTGATATTCTAGGCAGGACTGACTCTCCATTAGACAAAACTTAAAGAAGAGAATGACCTGGGGAGTCATTCCCATTTTTGCCCAAGCGCCCCCGACCCACCTCAATGAGGCCGGCCAGGAGCACCCATGTCTGCCCAGGCGCTCCCAACCGACCTCACCGAGGCTGGCCAGGAGCAACCAGGAGACAGCGGCAGACGATACAGTATGACTGGTAACCGTCTCTGCCAACTTGCAAAGGCAAGGAGCTGCTGCTGTGTAGCACTGCAGTACCGCGTCTGTCAGCAGCACCCAGGAGATGTACAGTAACAGTGAGCTGAGCAGGCTCCATGCTTGCCGTGGTATGTCGTCTGCACAGGTAACCCAGGAAAAAAGGTGATAAACAATTTTTTGCCGTTGCTTTCACTGTGGGTGGCGGGGTGGCTGACGACATACCCTGTACCCAGAACCACCCGGGACAATGTTTTTGCCCCATCAGGCATAGGGAGCTCAACCCAGAATTCCAATGGGCGGCGGAGACTGCGGGAACTGTGGAATAGCTCTGGAAGTCAATGCTAGCCTCGGTACTGTGGATGCACACCGCCGACTTAATGCGCTTAGTGGGGACACACACAAACGACAGTATCAAATCAACTTCTATTAAATTGAACTAATTTCATAGTGTAGACATACACTAATACTAACAGTAGCAAGTAAAGTTATCCCTCAGAGAAGAGACCATGTCGTGATAGAATCCTGCAGGGATGATGGTATACGTTGTCTCTCTCTTCACTGGCACACAACACCCAGGGAATCAAACCCGCTTCTGACAGACCAATGACACATTGCTAAGGATACCACTGGGACCTTTTTACATAACCACTAAATGGGCACCACCCCATGCTTCCCCGCACCGCCCCAGCAGCGTTCATCGCTGCCAGCTGGGAGGGTATTTCACTCTTCATGCCCATGCCTCCTTGGCCAGCTCTGGTGGTGATTTCTATGAGGGGGAGGGTCACTTACCTAAGTGAGTTAGGCACCTAACTCCCATTGATTTCAATGGCGGGTAAGAGCCTAACCTACTTAAGTACTTTGGAAAATCCTACTAGCGGAGATGCCAACCTTGCTCCAAGATTTTTAGGCAAATTTATGAAAAAAATTAGGAATTGAGGAGGTCGTTTGGACCTCCTTCTCCCCCGTTCCCATCCCTGCCTAGGGACAAGGTGGGGCTGGGACCCTGATCCCCATTCGTTGTGCCCAGAGACCCCCGCCCAGAGAAAAGGGGAGGATCAGCTCTAGGAAAGCTGCCCTCCTATGCAGCTTAGGGCCTCAATTACCTTGGCCAGGACCAGGTCTGGACACCCTTCCCAGATGATCTTCCTCCTGATCTCTCTCCTCTGTCACATTCCCCCCTCCTCCTCCGCCGCTGCCTCCTGCCTCTCCAGCACCTCCTCCCCAGCAGACTGCGCAGCCAGGCAAGCTGCAATGATTGTCAGCGGGGTGGGGGCACTAGATTCACCTCCCAAGCCACTGGCCACATGTTCCACTCCAACTGCCCCGTGTGGATCCTCCTGGAGCACATTGACATAGTCCAGGAGGGTCCACATGAGGCAGCTGGAGCACCCTGTGGCTTGGGTGGTGAACCCAGCAGCGCCCCCAACCCATTCAACATTGCCCCGGCTTGCCTGCTATGAGAGCCTCACTGCACAGTCTGTGTTCATGCCACGGGGGGAGTGGACAAGAACGCCTCTTGTCTCCGCAGCGTTATTTGCTATGTTTGCTGGGGCCAAGTGACACACACACTACAGATTATATCAAATTCTGCAAGCACCCGTGCAGATCTATATTAGGTATATGCATGTTTGCTTGCAAAATGTGTAGATTTAAATTAGTAATTTTGTAATATAATGTAAAAATCAGGAGGATTAGGGATAATTAGGGAGGGTTGCAATCTTCTCACTAGGCACATATCTGCCTCTTTAGGCACCTAGATACCTTTGTAAATCTGGCCAGTGCCCATTATGTATGAGACTGAGAATACCAACGCATTTCACATACAGCAGCCATCCGATTTAAATGATACACTATCACTACCAAACTGGCCTGATTTCAACCAGTATGCTAGCAACGAAGGGCACTGTAGCCCATTTCCAGGCCTCTGAGGTATCCCAGTCCCCAGCATCACTCATCTTACCTCTGGATTCAACTGGTAATAAAGCCCTAAGTATGTGCGAAAAAGTCAATCAAGAAGAGCAAAATGTGAATTTTGCCATTGCAGGGTTCAGCTCTTAGCAATACTTTGGAAATAAGTCCAGGGGCAAGTAGAGATATTGCAAACTGATTATTCTGGAGGCTGTTCTTTCCGGGTGAGACCCTCTCCTCCTGTCCCCAGTTTGAATTTCCTACGGTCACTGCAGAAAAGCAGCCTTTTAGACTTTCCTGCAGTTGAAGGGCCTAAGGACAATACTGTTTAAAGAATGGTTCTCCTACACCAAACCATGCCATAGTTTACACCAGTGCAAACCAGTACACAACAGATCTAGGGTACATGCTGTGTTACACCTGGAATCCGAGTCACTACATGGCCAGAAAGGCTTAGAAATCTATAAGCCAATAGTAAATAGTTAACAAGGGAAACTCCCCTTCCTTTCTGCTCTCCTCACACGTGCAGCACATTAGGCTGATTGCCCTATTTTAAAGCAAAAATCCGTATTCTCATAGGACCCCCTTCCTTCTCCTACAGGATCCGCTTCCTCCCACCACTCCCCACACAACTCAAGACTGGTCTGTAAATGCAAGCAGCTAGTCTTCAAACCATATCAGATATTTAAATTGAAGAAGCAGTTTAGAAGCAGCATTGAAAGCCAGTGTTCGTTAAAGGCAAAGCAATGTTGAAAGGGGGATGGAGAGAGATGAACCTTAATTTTAACCCAAATCAGAAACATTTGAAAGAGAAAAGGGGAGAGAGATTCAAGGGCCCAGATCCTTGGCTGGTATAAATCAACCTATGGAGTTCTGCCAATTTACACCCAGCTGAGGATCTGGAGAATGCATCAAGGGATATATGTCAAGGAATTAAAGTTGTTAAAGGCCAGAGACTTGTTGGCAGATATGGCATAAGATTTTCTATACAACCCAACTCCTGCCCAGAGCCCTTGGGAAAACAGTATCTATCTGTGTGTGTTGGCTAATCAGATTGGGTCCATGCCTGTTTTAAGACAAGTCCCATCCATCTACCCTGCTATCTGAAACATGCCAAGCAATGCCCCACACAGTTTGCTGTGAGGGAGAACATTGCAGCACGAGACACCAAACAAAAGTTGTGGCATGCAGGATCTATTGGGAAGTGTCACTTGGCAATACTTCATGTGCCCAGCCTCCCCGCTGAGGGATGGGAATTGTATCCATGCCAGAAATTAGGCATTCAGCAAGGAGGCAAAGCAGCGGCCACAGCAGGCGCAGGAGCAGAAGGAATCCGTCAAACCCTAGAGACACGCTTGCTCTCTTCCCCCCGTGCACCACGACAAATAGTATGAGGGGAAGAAATATAGAAGCCGAGGAATGGCCGAAACCCGCACTGCACAGCACATCTACAGAGGTTGTTCGGCACCAGCAGGAAATGGCCTGGATGAGTGGAGTAAGTTTCAGCTGAATTAATTTATCTTTGTTGCATTGACTCCGATAGGAGCTCAAGAATAGAGGAGAATTGTTTAGAATGGCACAAGAGGTAACTGGTTTTTTTAAAAAGGGAGGAGGTACATTTCTGCTGAATACTCTTCTCTCCAGTGAGAGCTCTCTAGCCTCACCAGGGAAGAGGGGTCACTTAAAAGTGGACTGGAGAAAATAGTGTAATGCTAGGAACAAGCCTACAATGGCAGGGAGAATAGCTTAATGACCTGATAGGTCTTTGCCATCTCCGATTCCTATGAGCCTGTTCTATGGTTCCATGTTTGATTTTGCTACTTGGTGGAAGGAATTTAGCAGAATCGAGCAAATAGAGGGCAAAGAGGGTTGCCTTGATACAGAGTTTTCCTTCTATTTATCGCTTTGTCTGAAAACTCCAGTTGACCCTTTTACTATGGTTTGGTGTTTCATGCTTTACACACACACACACACACACACACACACAAAACTGTAGCCTTCCAAAATGTCCTTTCCAGGACTTGCTGACAGGATGATTTTACTAATGATCCATGGGAACAAGTTACCCCTTGAGCTATTGCAATTGCTGCTAATCAGCTTCTTTATGTCCTTTGAATAAGGTGCTGATGAAACACCAGATCTAAGTCTCCTTCCCATTTAGCCTGGTGTAAATTAGGAGCAATTTCATTTAAGCCAATGCAGTTACACTTGTGTGAGACCTAAATCAGGCCCACAGTGAGGTAAATGTTATACCCATGAAGCCCCGGGATGTATAGTATTACGCATTATAAGAGAGACCAGTTCTCAAGCTTCAGGACATAAGGTGATCACCAGCTAAAGTCAGGTAAGAAACTTCTGCTGTGATACTGAATTACATAAGTAGGCACAGTATGTGGGAATTCCATCTTGGTACCTCGTATTGGTGCTTGCTGGAGACAGGATGCCAGACTGGATGGACTGTGTCTATTCCAGCACGGGAGTTCCTCCATTCTTTTGTTCGTGCTTTTAAAATGTACTCCTATGTCAGGCTGAATGTATACAATCCGTCCAGCACTTCTCTGGTTATAAAGCATGGCCCGGTGTATCCCAAGTTACACAGTTGGCCTGGTTAGTCGCTCACTCACATCACTTTTATACTGGTTTCAGAATGGAGTTGATGTGACTTCTGATTTACACCGACGTGACTGAGACAAGAATCAGGCTTAATGGGCCAGACCCTCAGCTAATATAAATCAGCAAAGCTGCATTGAAGTCAATGATTACACAAGGGGGGATCTGGCTCCAAGTATTCAACCCCATCCCAACTGTAACTTTTCCCTCTTCACCTGCCACGTCAGAGTTGTGTCTGTAACAGCCCAACATGTGTCACGACTGCTTGTAAAATACACCTCCGGCAGCCTGTGAAACATTTCTGTAGTGCCCTTCCAAGCTGGACGGTGCTACAGCATTGTGCATGTAAGGAGGAACTAGAACATGCATGAAGCACTGCAATATTGATTCTGAGCCTTCGTTATTAATGAAGGCAAAACATCAGATGAGAAAATGAACATATTCATAGTGAAATAACAGGCCTCTCCTGATCTGATGCCACACAGCACAACCTAAGCAGGGCACCGACCAAGAGCGACCATCTCCAGTTTGCAAGCTACTCCTGAAAAGTCCAGGCCGATCCCCTGGAGAGTTGTTCTTATAGCTGGAGTACTCTTTGCCAGGTTGTGCTAATAAGCGGGGCGCAGGGCCAGCTCTCTCATACAGGCAGAACAGGCGGTCGCCTGAGGCAGCAAAAACATTTCATGACTCTTGGCTGCGTGAGTGGCTGCCACCTGCAAAGGGGGCCAATAGTTCCCAGTTTGCCTAAGGCAGTGAGCACCCTGGAGCCGGCTCTTAAAAGGCTCCTTAGGGTGAGCAGTATGAGGGAGACGGGAAAACAAAAGAGCTTTCCTGTCATCTCCCAATCTAAGGCGAGGGAGCGTGATGATGGAGGCTACGGCCGTACCCAATGTACTTCCTCAGGACAGTTTTTCCATATATTTTGCAGCAGGTATAAATCGCTGTGGTCCGGTGTCAGGTTCCTTCTGTGTGCCTTGTGAAGTGCTGCTCTTTGCAAACGAACTGTGTCGTCGGCTAAGACATCTTCGCTGCAAGGGAGGGGGAGGAAAGCTTCAGGTCAAACGATTGATTACGGTTTTGAATTACAGGGGGCTATTGATTTTTCATTAAACACCATGCACTGCGGCAAAGGGAAAAAACGGTAATTCATTGATCAGAGCTGCGGGCCATGTTCGCTTATTGGCTTCCTGCCACATCCCATTATTCCCAGTTCTAAATGTATATTGAAGTCAGTTTATTCTAATCATTGCGTCCTGTCACCAGAAATGTCTCTCAGTAACTATTAGTTTAATCATCCCTTTCGTACAATGGTAATGAGTGATAATATCCAACATTATGGCAGATTCATGAATATTATTCATTGTATTACAGGGTTGCACTGCACAATGCTATAGTTAAGGGTCTGGCAGCATCTCCATTATAAACCCCCAGACCTAAGGGGGGTTTATAAATCACTTTCAAAAATTGGCTCATGTCAGAAATAAGGCACAGAGGGTATCTCAGTCCAGGAGATAATTTTTTTAACTGCTTTCTAAAAAATCATTTGGGGCCATTTTTTCGTTGCAGTCAATGAATGGGGGAGAATGGGGAAAAAATGACTTTTGTCAATTCAAGCTGCTTTTTCCACTAGATTACAATGCCCTCACGTCAAAACAGGATGAACTCCCAGTTACGATTCTGAACTGGGATTCAGGAGATCTGAGTTCAGTTATTAGCTCTGGCTCAGACGTCCTGCGTGACCTTACGGCAAATCAGTTAATTGCTCTGTGCCTCAGTTTCCCCATCTGTAAAAAGGAGATTGTGATACTGACCTTTGTAAAGCCCTTTGACACCCCCAGGCGAAATGTAATACACGAGTTGGGTAACAATGATTTATTCTGTACTGGGGGGACATATGTTCAAAATACCTGTGGTGGCACAGCCGTCCTGATTCAATCTTTTGGAGCAATTGCCAGTAAATGTGGGGCAAAATGGGGATAATAAATAATCTTTCCTTTTCCCCACCTGACTGTCTTATCTATTTAGACTGCAAGCCTTAAGCCTGTTTGTACAGTGCCTCGCACAAGGGAGCCTAAATCCTGGGTGTGTGCAGAAGTTTGTTCTTAAATCATACAGGGCCACATCATGTGGTCCCTGATTTTTAGTCAATACTTGCTCAGTGAGGTTTTAGTAAAAACTCTATACTGGCTTCAGGCTCCAGTCCAGAGGTTTAGAAGGAATCAGGTCCAATTCAGCTGTCGTTTACACCAATGCAGTCCCATGGACTTTAGTGGTTTCAAGTCACAATGCCTTCACTGGGGTTATATTGGGCAAACAGAGCAGAATCTGAACCCTCATTTTCAAAGCTATATTATACCACACTGCAGATTTGGTTAACCGAGTAACCTGTCTCACACTAAAATGAAGCCAATGTACGAAACCCAGACAAACCGGATATGTATGATCCAGAGCTGCATACTGGAGATACAAATCAACAAGCCCAGACACTCATTCCCAACGCCTCGCAGCAAGAGAAAGCAGCAGCTGGTGACTGTGCTGTACAATATACTTGAGGCATATAAAATACCTGTATTTAAAAAATCCAATAAATACTTTCTTTTAAAAGTAACATTCCCCTGACAGTGATATGAAAAGAGTCAAAGAAGCAGCTGAGAAAATAAAAGCGAACTCGTACAAATGAAGATATAGCAAAGTACATTTTGCAAATTATCCAAATAATAGTTTCTAGGTTATTTTCATGACTCACGATGATCATCAGCTCTGTCGTGATGGTCTGTATGCCCCCATTAGGAAGTCTCCTTGACAGTTTCTTTGCTGACTCTCACCGGCCCACTTTTTGGTTATCTACATGGTAGCAGCATATGTTTCCCTGATTCATCCATTCCTGTAAATTAACATATTCTGTAGGCAGACCAAAATAGGTACAGTAGAAACATCACACACGGGGCAATAAATATCAGACAGATTTATTTACACCAGTATATGAAAGCATTAAGAACAGAACAGACCCATTACGGAAGAAAACATGGAAACAAAACAGATGAGCACTAAACTCAAAACTGAACCCTAGAGCTAATTAGTCAGACTGCAGTGAGTTAAACCCTCCTCCTGTCACCAGTGCTCACATACTGCTAGCACCTAAATAGCTGAGGAGCTGAACCTTGGATTCCCCCGTGCGGTTAGCACTCCAAGGCAGGGGCCTGCTCCTCCTTCCATTCACACCAACGGCAAAACTTGCTTTCACCTCATCAGCTGCAGAAGCCCTGAGCTTTTGCAGAGTAACCCCTGCCCCAGTTTTCAGTAGAACTCTAGAACTCAGAGAGAACAGCTCCCTGCACTCTTGAGAAGCAGGCAAAACTTCTTCCTGCTCTGACTGAAAGCAAATCCTCAGTTGCCTGCCTCCGCAGCTTTTCCTAATATGGCTGCCCATGCCCATCCTTCCCTCATGGTTTGGCTATTCCTAACCCAAAACATGGAGAACATGAAATAAAATACAGAAAAGATGCATACAAACCATTAGGATGAAACACTGCTGCTCATCAGCTCTCTCACGGTCAACATTGCTCCTGGGGAGGATAGGGGGTCTTGTTTCTTTCTGGACACCTGTCTGCACAGGTGTGCTGTGGTGCTTTACGGCATCCATGATCACGTGTCAGCAGGGGTAGGGAGTGAGAGCTCTCAGAACATTCAGACTTGGAAGCAGTGGTTAAGGCAGACTGAAACAGGAAGGGGAGCTCACCACACCTATCGAGACACAGGACAGCTATGTAACAGCACTGCTTTGCCAATCCAGGAAGATGCTGGGGAGCTCCCCTCTGCTTTTAGATCTCATCTAGCTTATTCCCTGGCTGGAAGTGAATGTCAGATACATACAAAGACAGTATTTCACATGCTTGCTTAGGGTAACAGCCCATGTTTTCCTGTGCAACGCGCCTTTAACGCTATGTTTCTCAGTGCATTGCCTCTCCCAGAAGCCAAGAACTCTGCAGAAGCCACTTGTACATTGCTAAGGAGAAGATGGCGCTTGTTGTTTTCTGCTTTGGGGCCCAACTGCATGTACTTGGGAGGTGAATAAGGGCTCAGCGTCACCATCTGGTAGGAAAAGAAACAGCAAATTTCAGCCCCAACTTGGCTGGGGCTAAAGTTCCCTAAACTACACTGGTTGTTCTGTGGCTATGGCACTATAAAGAAGGTTTCTGCAAATAGCACCTACAGGAGGTGGTGGACGAGCCCTGCATTGTGGTATTGTCTTGGACTTCAGGTCAGTGCCCACAGTGAATGAATTTTGCCAAGGAAAAGGGAAGAATGGGGAAATCAGCCAGAGATATTCGGAAACTGGGGATTCTGGAGGGAGGTGGGATTGTACAAAAGACAGTGACAAAAATGGTACCAAGAGAGACCATAATTAAGAGGATTCCCCTGCTAATGGTGCCAAGATAAATGGCATCCGTCAGTCTTTGACACATGCATAAGCAGAGGCCTACTCATGTCATATACTTATATAGCCCTCAATACCATAGCATCTGAGTGCCTCACAATCGTCAATGGATTTAGTCTCACCACACCCCTGTGAAGTAGGGTAGTGCTATTGTCCCCGTTTTACAGATGGGAAATGGAGGCACAGAGAGACTCACTGACCTGGTCATGCAGAAGTTTAAAGCAGAGCAGGGACTTTAACCCAGATCTACGAAGTCCCAGACCAGCTCTCCAACCACAGGCCACCATATCTCATTTACACAAGAGAACTATGCCCAGGTGTTAAGAAATGTACTTGATTTGCCAGGATTTCTCTATCTTGTTCCTAGAGAACAGGGCTTTAGAGCTGATACTTTTCACTAGCACTAAATTTATTTAACATTTTAAAAAGTTGTAAAGGAATCAAAGTTTTTGGTGCTATGTTGGCTTGGTTGCCTCCCAAACAAGCTTCTACTGACATCAGCTGGGGTCATTTGAAACTGGGCTGGACAAAGCAGAAGTAGTGCCACAAAGAAAAATCCTGTACTGGCAAGGTCTTTTCTCTCTGTAATGTCTATACGTCATGCCAAGTAATGCTGATTTCACATCATTTATAAGGGACAGAAATTCTTTGTGAAGCTGCGACGTGCCCCCTCTCCCTCCGCCGCCCAAAAAAACCATCCCAGGATAATAAGGTTTCTTATTTTACAGTAATTTTTTTAAGTGTCACCTGACAAAGCACACAATGATATCTGCTTATTGACCTTGGCTCAGATTCTCAGCTGGTATAAACTGATTTAGTTCCACAGATTTCACCAATTTACACTAGCTGCGGATCTGGCGCCTTATCTCTTTGTATCACTGTCATTATTAACACAATTCCTTCCCTACTGCCTTTGTTATGACCAAAACATGTTATTGTTCAATCATGCCGAGCTCAAGCGGCACCGTAGCTCCATAAATATGCATGCGCTTGTTAGGAGCACAACTACAGGTCTGTCGCATCTTACGCTGGGGTTACGTTCCGCAGTCAGCGTGTAAAGCGAAAATCGCGTATAGTCAAAGTTACATTGAGTGTAATGGCGGGTGGAATCGCCTGCACTACAGGTACAGTATTAAAATTGTTATTTTTCTCTTTTTCTTTGTGTTTTTGCTGACCGTGTAAAGCTGAAATGGCGCATGTTAAATGCACGTACGATGCGACAGACCACTTAAATAGTTAAAGTGCTGTAAATATAAATTCAACAGCCGCTGTAATTCACAGTCCAAGGTAAGAAAGAATAGCTGATGTAAACTGTATCAGTGCACTATCAACGTAAAGCAACGGGGCACAATATATTACCAGGTGACCTGAGCACTTCACATAGATCTCGATACCATCACCATTTTGACACCAATCAGTTCAAAAAATAAAATACAGTTTGTCAAGGCGTAATTTTAACACTGCCTAAAATGGCTCAGACCCACAGGAAAAACTCATCCTCTGTGCAGTCAGGATTGAGTAAGACAACCAAGCACAAAACAATATAGCACATGAGAAGGGCCTTTGATGTCAATAAAACTACTCATGTGCTTGAAGTTTTGCATGTATGTCAGTGCTTGGTTTTAGCATGTCCTGGGGCTTCAGCATGCTCCAGCAGTCCCTTACTCATATGGAGTAGTCCTTTCTCGCCTTAGTAGTTCTATTGGCTAGTAGTTCAAATATTACTTATTTGAGTAAAGGTTGGGGTCCATACTTCATTTAACTCCAAACATTATATCCTCATTCAAATTAAACAGAAGTAAAACAGCAACCTCTATCTGACCACTCGGTAGTTAATCCTCCCGGACAGCTCTTACTGTTACCATCGGGTTTTTCCTACTCTACCTATACGTTGCCCTAGTGTATCTGTGATTCCGTGTGCATGTCATCCTGGTCCCATTCTCAGAAAGCTGTTTACTTTGCCTCTTTTGGATCAATAAAATCTTTACATTAGATATTTCAGCAAACAAATCTCTCTCCAGCCACAAAGATTTATACTTCGCTCAAGGGAAGGGGCAGCAGTGTGTGGGAGGAAATTTGGCACTGAATATTGTGCAATAATACATTGCACGTTCAAAAGGATGTTCGCGATTTTGACTCCTTGAAGGGAAAATACCTGTGCCTTTGCTACTGCAGTATTTCCTGGAAAGGAAAGGTTTCCATCTGACCGACCTCTGCTTCCAGGAAAATGGGATACTACTAAAGCCTTTCAGTTCCTTGACTCTTTTGCATAACTTTAGCCCTATAGGAACCCCTTGTCGCTCAACTGTTTCTCACTTTAAACCCAACTTTGGCTCGGTCCCAGCTAAGACCCCAATCCAGCAAAGCCCTTCAGCATGTGCTTAGCTTTAAACTGCTCAAGTCAATGAGACTACAGACATGCTTAAATTTAAGCATGTGCTTAAGAGTTTTGCTTACCTCAAGACCTAAATCACTGCACAGTATACTCCTGTGGGTGACTTAGACTTCAATTCAGCAGGACACTAAAGTACATGCCTGGCTTTAAGCATGTAAGTAGTTGCATTAAAGTTAGGCATGTGCTTGAGAGCCTGGCTGAATTAGGGTCTTAGATCAGAAGTGCTGAAGGATGACATTGAGTCTCTGTTGGTGCTGGGATTATACACTGGCCTATCCACAGTCATTCTCTAATGTTATCTGTATACTGTAGTCGCTGTTACAATGGTGGGTGATAATAGGTGTTGGGTTATATGGGACCATGGAGACCAGGCTCCACCAGTATTCTGAAAAGCAGGGCTAGCCTCCTTCCACATTTGAGCCGGCAGCACAACCAGAATTTTGCTAAGGAGGGGCCCACGGGGCCTGCCCGCCCACCCTAAATTTGAGAGGTGTTGCAACCTGGCACATGGGGTCAAATGCCACTCAGATTTGGCCCGTCCATCCCTCCGTCATGCTGTGCCAATTTGGGGACTTCACTCCCTGACCCCTGGACTCCACTAAAAATTTTACAAACTTGGAGTCGATGTGAATGATTCCCATGACTAGTCCAAATTGTCTTACTCAAACACCAGTAGTCAGAGGCAGACCTATCCTCAGAGACAAGGCTCAGAGTGGGCGGTGGGGCAGACACGGATGCATTCTGCCATGCCATAGTGAGCACTTGACTATTACTAAGCATTACATATTGCTAACCATTACAAAATATTGACAATCTCCAATGAGGATTTAGCCAGTACAATTTAGTAAATCTGTAGAGAATAATGCCCATAAAAATTAATACATATTCAATGCAATAGAAATACTGCTGAAGAGTAGTACATTTTGCTTTGATATCGCATACAAGGCAATACTTTATTGCCTTCTGTATGATACAAATGTATTATATTTTTTTAAACCCTGGAGAAAGAGACCCCCAAATAGCTACAATGGCCTTATCATCATCTAGTCTGCAAAAATTAAACACTGGGGACCAACATTTTGCTCCCACTGTAAATCCAGAATAACTCAATTCCAGATTTATACTTATGTAACTGAGATCAGAATTATCCCTGGAGTGGCATCTTGTGACCTAAAGTATTTTTGAAAGGGCTTCCCTGTGTTCTTTCAATTTAACCTTCCTGGATGTGTGTGTCTTGTTTGTATTATCCCTGGTTTGCACATACGGGGCCAAATTCTCTGCTGGTTTAATTACACTGAGTTACAATAGTGAAGGATTTGATCCTTATTGGGTAATGCTTGTATTCACTCCCAGGAAGGCTGGCTTGCTTTCTGCTTTTATTATCTTAACATAATAATATTATGCAAGAGGGGTCACTCAATGTTTTAGGACTGTTGTGCCACATACAATACGCCGTGTTGTTGTAGCCGTGTCGGTCCCAGGGCTTTAAACAGACAAGGTGGGTGAGGTAACATCTTGTCTCTCTCTCCAACAGAAGTGGCTCCAATAAAAGATATTACCTCATTCACCTTGTGTCAACTACAAAGCATCCTGAAAACGGGGCAGCTGACCCTGTGAGATGTCATCAGAACATCAGTAAAAAAAAATTAAAGAGGCTAAGCACTTCCAATCATGTTCAGTTGCTCGTGTGTATTTAGGTATTAAATGCAATTTTCCAAGCATATCTGTCACAGTTAGACACAATGAGTTAGCCTGTAATTAGGAGGTATGTGACCCCACCAGATTTAATTGGGGAATACCTACCTCTCCTCCATTTCCCAAATAAGAGCATGCAGCCTGCATTAAAGGAGAAGTTCAAAATGTCAGCTGGCAGAATGCACACAATACCTGTCGTAATGGCAATCAGTTCATCATCAGGACTTTGTCAATGGCTTGTTCAAGTTGCTTGTGTACAAACACAGGAGACAGAAACCAAATTATAGCAAAACAGCGTCTATCACAGGGTGGGAAGAACACAATATGCAAAAATCAGACCTACTGTGAGCAGCTACAATGAGTAGAGTTTCACTTACTTACTCCAAGTCTCAATTTGGCCCTTCATTGTAGAAGTACATACTTGCAAGTTACCACATGACAAAACAAACAATATGAAAAAAACAATACAAGGAAAAGCTGCTTTTGTTCAGTGATAACACAGAAACAAATCTGAAATGGACATGGAAATCCACTTTCCAAAACAAAAGCCAAGCAAGACTTACTTAATCCTATACTTGCTTCAGAACTACTTCTGAATCCTTTACGAACTAATGGAACAAGCACTCAATGACAGTGGTGCATCTCCACTGAATCTTGCACCAGGTTAACTGAGAGCCAGATTTGGCCTAATGTCTATATCATACCCAGATTTGGGCACCGAAGCTCAGTGAGTGCAATAAGGTACACGTACCATAAATATGGTTGTTGCCGATGGTTTCAGCCATAGACCTCAGTCTTGCAAAGGGATCCATGCAGGTGAACTATACACCCACAAGGAGTCCTGCTGAGATTTTCAAAGCAGTGAAAAGGAAGATGGAATTTTAATGACCTATTCATGGCTAAATCCCCTGTACTACTTGGAACATCTCTACCATTGAGAGTCCATCCTTATGGATACTTTTGCAGGATTGAGTCCATAGTATGGGACCTAAATAGGGTTAACTATGTAGCACAGTAAACAAAATCGTTAGCATTTTATACAGCAAAAAATTCCTTGCTATTTGCAATGTGCTAAGATATCTCTGTATCTCCGACTTCTGGTAGAGATTACGACAAAAGACGTATTTCTTTCAGGGCAGATGAGCATTCTAGTTTTGTCCACTTGCCTCTTTGGAAGCCAGATGCTAATCCTTTGGATAGTCCAGTCTCTACATTCTGTCATGCCCGTTGGATTGGAGCTGTAAAATTTGTTTGATGGGGGTTGGGGGGGACAATTTCAAGGATCCTAATGTCCCACTTTGGAAAAATGAAGTTTTTTTAAAACTCTCTTTGTTATTCCAGGTGGATTCATCCATTACACTATATGCTTCATCCATCAAAGGACTAAATCAGTACCAGCAGAAACATGCAGGTTTGCTCTGAATAAAACTGTATTTTGTTAATGGTAACAAAGTGTGTGGTTACAGGACTAGTCTGTTGACCAAATTACTAGTGTTTGGTTACAGAAGAAAATAAGATTGTAAGGGATGGGATAAATGATGTTAGCTATGGATCCATAGCACAATCATTCCCAAATGTTATTCTGTATATGAGTAAGTGCCGTTTGTCTGAACCAATTTTTTGAATTTCAGAATATCCTAATTTCAGCTTTATTCCCCAAAATATAGGAATTCATATAGGAATGAATTTTCATCATCCAAAAATTGAGGCTATCTGTATTTTTTGGATGTCCCCAAGGCCATTCAGAAAGTGGGGCTTCTGGGGAGATATAGATAGCGTGCAACAGGTGTAATGCAAAATATTAGATTAGGAAGAATTGCTGAGATTGTAGCAACTGTCCAAAGACTGAAGCACAATATGCATGTATCTTTATTTAAGGGCATTTCCCCCTATTTAAAACTTTCTGTAGTGGCTTCCAGTGGGGTTCCTCCCTGTCAGCCTCAGAGGGAGGCCACTCCATCTCACTACGCCACTTAGTGGCTGACAGTCCTCTGTCAATTGGCTAGCACGGTATGTGTCTGTAACAATTCTAGGGCCCTGGCCCCTTGAGGCGGCACAGGGCAATTAGCAGTCTTTAGCCCAGCTCACTGGCTGGAGCAGACAGCAAACAAGTGCAGGTTGTCAAGCCTAGGGTGGGTAAGTTGCCACCCCAGGGGTGGAGTGGTAGTGGGGGAGAAGGGCAATGAGGAAGCACCATCCCAGCCTCAGTGCTATTGTGCTGCTCATTGTATTAACTCATAACCTGGAGATGAAGATCTTACAATCTAAGCATTATACAAGAGACAACAGGTGGAATCAACTGAAGTCTTTATGCTTATTACAAGTGAACAACAACTTCAGTGCATTAAAATGGCTGTCCTTGTGGAAGATACCAGGGCCACCTGTCAGCTTCTCTTGCCTGTGAGAGGAGTAAGTTGATTGGCTTCTCTCCTTAGAAGGAGGTGTCAGCTTGGTCTGCCAGCTTCCTTCTCTTGAGTGAAAGACATCTGGGAAGATGACCCACTCCATTCTCCAGAAGGCAACCAGCTTCTCTGCCCCAACCAGAGACACTGGAGGAGAGAAAGGTAGAGCTGATCAAAATACAGAATACCCGTTTGGTGGGAAATGGAACGATTCCGAAATCTGGTTTCTTCCCAATTCAAGACAGAAAATTGAACTCTTAACATTTTTCATGAAACAATATTTTGTTTTATATGTTCTTTGACCTTATTGAAGCATTTTACTGTGGCTTTATTGTTTCAATTAATGTAATTAGTGAAACAATAAAGTTGAAATTAAACATTGGGACTTGACTGAAATGAAATATTTCAATAATTGATAGTTTCTCATGAAACATATTGATTTTGTCAAGTCAGCATTCTCCAGTGGGAAACTGTTAGTAAATTGTTGACCAGCTCTAGAAAAAAGGGTCCTTTAGCAAGATGCTCAGAGAACTGGCAAACATACTGACCAACCGCTTCAAGGAAAGAGCAATAGCAAAAAACCTAATTTGCTCTTGTGCCCAACTCTGAACCAGTGTGGTTGCAAAAATTCAAGGTGTGGATATGTCCGTACTATATGTATGTGTGTGATACACACAATGCACAAATTTAATTTATGTTCCAACAATACTGTGCAACAGTTTACACAGAGAATACAGCCTTAAAACGTACAATAAATAAACTGTTATGCGGTGGTGCTGTGCATACTTGAAGAGCTGGCATGTTCCAGTCCAGCGCTGCCGGCATGCCTATGACGGGAAAAGCGATATAGATTAGAAATATAGACAGATAAGATAACGCTCACGTTGGCACCTTTTTGCATGAAAAGCACTACATAAATATGGGATGCTAATGTAGAGTTCTTTTACACTTCGGCTCCAGAGGTGAAAACTTAACCCTAAAAGCCCAACTGCAAGATGCGAATTACACAGTAAAATTGGCACGGTATGCTCAGTACAGTTTATATCCGTGCTGGGCATCCTCAAAGGGATCAAGACCTCTGTAAACGGAACATCAGCCAAAACATTTTCCATCATAAAACCAGCAAGAGGGCAAATACGTCCACTTTCCTTTTACACAGCTTTCCACGACTGCGTTATCGATTCCACAGATTCAGATAGATTAGGGAAAGATCTATCTGGTTAGGCTATGCTACCTTTAACCTTTCACTAGCACATTGCAGTACATAACATAGACACCTGAGGGCCTGATCCAAAACCCACAGCAGTCAGGGGACGTTTATCCATGGACTTCAATGGGCTTTGGTTCAAGTCCTAAAAAAACGAGGGCCGTTGACTATAATTTACAGCTGAGGATCTGCCCTGGAAAACAGAAGGGACACTTTTCAGATGCTGGTCAATTTCAGTCATTTTATGTTTGGGTAAAAATGTTTAAATTCCAAAAATAAATACTCAGGAGTCTTGAGTCTTTTGTCCTGCCGAGATTGGATAACAGTACGTGCTGCATGGCATGTCAGTAAGGAGAGGTGTTTCATGCAGTTGCCTAAGACGAGAGTAGGACAGGGTTAATAGTGCCTTTATACGCTGATGGCTACTCAAGAAGCAGTGATCATTGCAGAAACAATTTCTGGATTTGGTCAAAAGCCAAAGGCTCCTGGAAAAGAGAGAAAACAAAGAAGAAAGTTAGGTTAACCAAGTTTTAAATCACTTTAATATTGAAGTTAGTTTTGTTTTCACAGGTTGGAAAATAAGTTGCCCATTGACTTTATAGGCTAATTTGGCTTCTGCTCAATTCTACATTTAATTTTGGTGTTGTTTCTTAAAAAAATAATCAGACAGGATATGCGCCTGTATTTGCACCAACAGAGAGGTATGCAGTAGAACCAAGTAGTAGGAAACTCGGGCAAAAATGAACATGTTAGTTCACAGGGAAACAGAATGAAAGTGTACAATTATTAAATGAGTTACAATGTGCAAATTGCTATTCCAATGATGGTGAACCTCTGCTTCATAATGAAGTCGTTCTGTAGAAAACAAGTGACTGCATCTCCACTGTACCTCATATTGTTTTTGCTGGGAGGAACCTGCATAACTGCTTTATATGTGGTGGATGACATGTTTCAGATGGACAGCAGGGAGCATATGCAAATCAGATGTGTGGCGAGCCAAAAGCGCAAACATAATGAAGTACATTGGGTAGGTGTTAAAGAGCAAAGCAACATGGCTGTGGAATAGAATGTCTCTGTCAGCATTATTCTTTAGCCTTAACTCAAAGAACCGGAAACTCCTGAGAGCTGGCCAAAGCTGAAGTCTCCCTGTAGGCTGTAGTAAAGCACGCTGCCTCAGTTCATTGGCTCTGTACTAGATCAGGTCTGTCCTTCATGCCTATCTTGGTATAACGTATCTGGCATCTCCATTTGGCTGCTGAGGTTCCAATCTATTTCCTTCTGCCCTCAGCACAGGTCTGTCTCTCCTTGGCAGTCCAAATCCTTATAATAGAGGGGCTCTGTCCATGGCATTCACTCTCTGCGTCCTGATTAGTTCATGCTGCCAGCAACAGATTGGTCCTTTCCGGATCCTTCACGGTCCCATTTGGCTTCTACTTCACAGGACTGGAAGCCTGGGATGAGCTCAGGACATGTATCCAGATCCTTTCCTGATCCTCCCTGGTTCTTTCCCAAAGACAAAATGGAGGGGGAGGAGTGAGTAGGCTGCTACAATATGCTAGATTTCTATTCAGAGTGTAACAGGGACACTGACCCCACCCTCTGGCCAGAGCTTCAGGGATGTATCCAGGCCAATGAGAGAGAGAGAGAGAGAGAGAGAGAGAGAGAGAGAGGTGTGCTGATTAAGGCTCCCAGCAGAGGTAAAATGTGATTCCCAGTACAAACTGAGCAGCGTCTAATAAAAAGGACTGTTAAAAGCCATCCAGCATTTGGTAGATGAGATTGATGAGACAAATAAAAAAGCAGAGCGGAGGTACGGTAGGTGGCTTATTACACTATTTGCGTAACAAAAAGGAGGTGGGCAAGAGGCCTTGGGGACCTCCAAAACAATTAAACCTCTCTCTGTGTTCATAAACAAGTAGGCCTGGCTGCTGTATGAGCAGTGCACAAGCCTGCAGGCATGGCAAGCTCCTCTCTGCAAGCTGGCAGAGCTCTTCTTCCGAAGAGTTACATGCAAGAGCTGCAGAATGTGCAAGCAAAACACAGAGCTGTTTAAAACTGTTTAAGGGGGAAAAAAAGTGCCGTGTGTGTAAGGAGGGAGCCGAGACCAGCGTTGCTCCGGCACACGGCTAAAGACTGGAAGAGTACCTCATTTCTTTAAACTCATCTTGCATTCAGCCAGCTGCATATAAATTTCCCTCTATCTCATCAAGCTCTCACTGTTTGGCCTCCTCTGACTGATACTGGCTCATCATACTTAATCTAGGGTGAAATTTCCTCGTCTGAGCTAAATTACTCGCAGCCATCAAGGGAAGCGATATTTATTTTTCGTGGGGCTAATGACCTGTCCCCCAGACCCACCCACTGATGGTTATTTACTAGGGCCCAGATGCTTGAGCTCAAAATGAGTGCTAATGTCAGCAGGTGCCATCCCTCATTCAGCTCTCTGATTGAATTGGAGCGATCCCATTGACATTGACTCGGTGACTTTTAAGGCCATTACCCTCAGCAAGAGATGAACCTCTTATCATTGCTCCGACACTGACAGCTGATTAGCAACAAATTACAAGCCGGAAGAACCCAAGACTTTGTTGGGCGGAGGTGGGGGCAGAGGGAGAAAGGAGCAGGAGAAGGTGCGGTGGCAGGGAATACGAGAGGAATGAGAAGGAAGAGAAAAGGATGCATCTCTTTGTGGCTTGTATATGCTTTAACCAAATACATTGACAGGGCCTGATCCAAAGCCCCTCCAGGTCAATGGAAGACTGTCATTGGCTTCAATGGGCTTTAGATCAGATCTAGATAGAAGAATCCTTCCCTTTTGCTAGGTCGGTGTGAAAGGGACACTGGAGACAGATCATGAGCTGGTGTAAATTGTCATAGGGCTAGGAAATAGGGACACAGCATCAGCTGGTCCAAGGTATTCAGCAACAGAGATTACCCTAGTGTTTATTCAGAGGCTCTACCTGATGGAATAAATTCTGAGGAGGAGAGTAGAAGCCGTTTGAGAAGGAAAGGCCACTCGGATGTATCAGGAGCCACTGGGTTAATCCTGGCTCTACCCCTGATTCATGCTGCGTAGCTTTGGACAAGTCACTGCACCTCCCTGCCCCAGTTTCCCCAGTAGATAGTGTGATAAGTAATTATGGTGTTGTTATTACTATTATCTGAGCTGCAGACATACAGAGGCCACCATTACAGTTGTCCCAACTGCTGTCACACACTGATGTCCAAAACACAAAACTTATTTCTTAAGCAGAAGTGGAACCGTGATGTATCAGATATTTCACTGCATCATAATTGTTGGCAAATATTGACTTTTTAATGATGTCCCCTGTATTTTCCATGTACTTAGTGAAAATAGGAAAGGCAATAAGTAATACTACCTAATAATGTACACTTCTGGTCAGGGACCAGCTTTTCTTGCTGTATCTTGTACAGTGCCCAGAACTCTTCAAGTATCAGAGGGGTAGCCGTGTTAGTCTGGATCTGCAAAAAGCAACAAAGAGTCCTGGGGCACCTTATAGACTAACAGACGTATTGGAGCATAAGCTTTCGTGGGTGAATACCCACTTCGTCAGATGCATGTGTCTGACGTCTGTTATTCTATAAGGTGCCACAGGACTCTTAGAACTCTTCAAGGCTCTATTATTATTTTCATACCAAATTTCAGAAAAACTTTTAAAAGGTTTCAAACCAAACTTGCAATGTTGCTTCGACTGTTTGGTTTCTAAGGCCTGGCTTGACATCAGATGGAAAACCTATTGATCTCAGCTATTGTTGACTAGTAGTGCAATCGTCTCATAGTTCAGCTCAACAGACCCCTGACTCACTTGTGTGTCCATGTGCACAGATGCGTGCGTGTACACACACACTCATGTCATCCATCAAAGAAATGCAGCAGCTGTTCAACAACACACAGCTACCGGTTTACATCCAAAGCTCCCACACATACCAGTTTACATCCAAAAGCAAGCAATACGTGTTAAATTAAAAGTGTTGGAGATAATTATGCTCATTCAAGTTCTACCCATTGTAGTAATAATTTTACATAACTTCATTATAAGATATATTGTGTCTGTGTAAGTCAAAGGAAATGTTATTGACTCCAATTATCTTGTATAAATGAAGCCAGTAGAAAGACTTTGCACCACATAGCTGCTTGTTGCTTAGCATTTCTTTATGAGTGGGCTCCCTTATGTTAGGAACCTCACAAGCCATTGAGCTCCTCACATATTTGAATGCATATTTAAAAGAAAAGTCACTGTGAGAAAATAAATGGGGAAAGTACTTGAGAGGCTGAAGAGCACAGTGGATTAGTGTCTTGTCTTTTATTGCTAGCAACATGGGTTAAAATCTTGATCAGGTCACATGTGCAAATAAATTGGGTGTGTCACCCTAGACCCTAATGAACTTTTGTTCACATCACAAACCCTCTGTGCAATCTACAGGGCCAGCCTCACTGTCACATAATCAGGTAACCCCATAAAATCAATGGAGTTACACTGGTGTAACTGAGATGCAAATCTGGCCCACAGTCTCTGCTCAGGTTGGCCCATGAGTACACATAAGTGATGCAGGTCAGGTTTGGATGTGTTGGCGAAGCTGTATGGGGAAATCTCATATAACACCTGCCTCCCACTACTAATCCTTCACTTCTGTGATTAGCATAGTAAAGTGTCTATCACCTTTCCTGATCTGTACCATTCACCACGACTCCTGAGCTTATGAGTTACAGTTAGCAGGGCACCAGAATGGAATGGCTGGATCAACTTTTCAGTACATTGCAATAAACAATGTAACAAGCAACTGAACAGACTTTCTGCTTAAATACTGAACACTACAGGTTTACTTCAATATGGTCCAGTGAGGAAAACAGTTTGAAAGTCACTTACACTGGTGTAATTCAGGAGTAACTCCACTGATGTAAACAGAGTTTTACCAGTGTAAAACGGGTGTAGTTGAGATCAGACTCAGGGCTCATTGATATACAGCATTGTATAGCAACCGACCAAATTTGTCAAACCTGTTTTCTTTTCTCTCTAAGCACAGTGGGCTCGATTCTGCCTTCAGTTGCAAAGGTGTAACTCCCAGGTGCTCACCCATATAACTGAAGGCAGAATAGGCCCCTGCTAGCGTGACAATCTCTTATACAGAGACAGGTTTTAATTTCTCTCACCTGCTCGTATTCCCGTCCCCAAAACAGATAAATATGAAGGAAAGAAAAAAGAATCCAACCTGAATTAAGTAGTGTTGTGGATAGAGAAGTAAAGTACTCTAATCTGAAAATTAGGGGGGGCTGAAGGAGAGGCCTCAATGGGTAATTAGGGTAGTTATCCGAACGTAGTTATTGCCACACTGGATTAGACCAGTGGTACCTAGACCAATATCAGCTAGACCAATGTCCTGTTCCCAAAAGTGGGCAGTGACCAACCAGCTGGTTCAGAGGAAAGTGCAAGAAACCCTGCAGTAGGCAGTTATGGGATAAACTCTTCCAAACCCCCGCTAGTTATAGGTCAGCTTAAGTCCTGAAGCACAAGGTTTTATATCCCTTCCCAACATTTTTTTTTTCAAATCAGCATTTACTTTTGTGACTCTGGATAATCTTGTTATCCATATAAAGTTAGGGACACCCTGCGCTGGATTGTTCCCTACAGTATATTTCCAGGTGTTTTGTCCAGTCTAAGTAATGGCGCTTCCCCTGAAATACTGCCTTACAGCCTATTGCTGACAGCAAGATTTTCCTGATACTGAGGGAGAATTTCAAAAGCCTTGAAGGGTCATAGAAGCACAAGTCCCCTCCTCCATTCAACACAAATTTATCACAGTACATCATTCTTCATCCTGCTTCATATTTATGCTTTTCAAATATTTATAGGCTTATTATACCTTCCCGTTGTTTTCACTAGAGCTTGTTGACAGTTTTCCAACAGAAAATGTCATTTCAGAGAAATCAAAAAATTTTGCGGAAACGTGTCAATTTTGACAAAATTTTGTTTTGGAAACAAAAACAAGAATGGAAGAGTGTTCCAATGGGTCAAAACGTTCCATTTCCAGCTTTTCAGAATGAGTTTTCATTTTATAATAAATAAAAAAGTCAAAGTTGCAGTGAAGCATTTTGATCAATCTCAAATTAAAATTTTTAGGATTTCATTTGGTGAGAATTTTTTTTGTTTTGTTTTATGTTATAATGCAAAAAAAAAATCCCAAAATTGTGGAATTTCCCATGAAGTGGAAAATCTGGTTCCCATACAGCTCTAGTTACAACATTGCCAAACAAAACCCTTAATACAAACAAAACTTAGTACAGTAATAATATCAATGCTTAGTGCTTTTATTACACTTTACAGTATCAAAATATTGCATACAAATATCCAATATTTCCCCTTCTTAAAAAAAAATGCTTCCAATACACCTGGCCTGCAAAACAAGCTGGCCTTTGAGATGCACACATACAAAACAGGAAATGATTGCCTAGGAAGGAGTACTGCGGAAAGGGATCTGGGGGTCATAGTGGACCACAAGCTAAATATGAGTCAGCAGTGTAACGCTGTTGCAAAAAAAAAAAAAAAAACCAAACATCATTCTGGGATGTATTAGCAGGAATGTTGTAAGCAAGACACGAGAAGTAATTATTCCACTTTACTCCGCTCTAATTAGGCCTCAACTGGAGTATTGTGTCCAGTTCTGGGCACCACATTTCAGGAAAGATGTGGACAAATTGGAGAGAGTCCAGAAAACATAGGTCTAGAAAACATGACCTACGAGGGAAGATTGAAAAAATTGGGTTTGTCTCGTCTGGAAAAGAGAAGACTGAGAGGGGACATGATACTAGTTTTCAAGTATGTAAAAGGTTGTTACAAGGACAAGGAAGAAAAATTGTTTTTCTTAAACTCTGAGGATAGGACAAGAAGCAATGGGCTTAAATTGCAGGAAGAGAGGTTTAGGTTGGACATTAGGAAAAACTTCCTAATTGGCAGGGTGGTTAAACACTGGAATAAATTGCCTAGGGAGGTTGTGGAATCTCCATCATTGGGGATTTTTAAGAGCAGGTTGGACAAACACCTGTCAGGAGTGGTCGAGATAATTAGCCCTCCCATGAGTGCATGGGACTGGACTAGATGACCTCTCGAGGTCCCTTCCTGTTCTGTGATTCTGCGTCTCAGATATGCTGACAGCTCGGTAGAACAGCCTCTGATCTCAGGCTGCTAAGCAGCAGCAGGAAAGAAGGAATGATTGAGTGTTTGACTGACTCCAGGAGCTGCACAGTTGCCAGGGTGGGCTTGTAAGAATAAGCATCTAAACAGGCTAATGTTCCCCTCATCGTCCTGATTGGTCAATTTGGATGACATATTTTGGGCATCTCTGCTTTCTCAGTGACTGCAACTTGTTCACCATCCACAAATCCCCATCTGCATCTACAGATGGTCCACTTTTTTTTTTCTTTTCTTCACTGTATAACAGCTCTTTGAGTGTGCAGAGAGGAGAGACAGAGATGCAGTTTTACAGTGTACAGCTACATAAGCCAGGTACGCATTGAAATCTATTGAAAAAGGCACAGCCACATGCTGAATTTATAATACCATGGTTATTCTACGCTGGCAAAATGTACTTCCATTGTTCAACCTCACACATGCCTCACAAGTGAACTGCAGCATTTAAACCCTGATGTACAGTAGATCTGGGAAGAAAAAAAAATTGCTGAAGATTGAACTGTATTGTCTTCATTTTTAATTCTGTTGTTTATGTATAAAACTCTGTAGCCAATAAAATGTTTCCTTTGTTCCGTGCTATGTATCCCACTTACTCACAACAACACTGTACTGTCTGCTTCTTGGGGAACAACAGGGCTTTACCCAGTGCTGAATACATTTGGCAGCATCCTGAAGATCTAAAAGTGTCACCAGAGAACCAAGCTTCAGTTTTATTTGAGCTGCAGCATACCCATATGTTTTTATGCATTCCCTGCTCTGGTTTGCTAAACTTCCACTCTCTCTGCATTCAAATCCCTATTCACAACTTCTGTGATGTCTACAAGCAGTGAGACAAACAGTGTTTTTTGGGGGGGGGAGGCTGACTCAGCACCAGCTTACTCCAGTTTTATGCTGGTGCAGCTCTGCTGAAATTAATAAAGTTACACCTCTGTAAAAGTGGTCTAATGCAGTGGTGAATCTGGCCCCAAAATAGAGAACAGCGGGATGAATTAGGAAGCCCAAAAGGACTTTCCAGATAGGACTGAAAATTGCAGTGCTGCGCATGTCTAGTCAGTGAGGATCCCATGGCACTTTTCATCAGAGTAGGGGAATTAATTCAGGTTACCTGGCCACATTCCACCTCAGCAAGTAATAACATTCCACTTATATAACTTCACTTGCAGTTTCATTTAGGTACAGTATTTTTCACGTCTAGTCCTAACCAGTTATATAGCAGTGCTGTGTACTGATAAACAGTTTCCTGTTTTCCTCCAGAGGTGGTTAAATTTCAGTGGAAGATGAAACTCTCTCTGTGTCTAATTTTCATGGAAGTTTGTTTACATTTTAATACACTTTGGAAAGCAAGTTGCTACTACATATAAAAATAAGATACTGCTATTGCCCTGCTCTATTCCTTCCTTTCTCCATGGCTTGGCCTAAATTTTCAAAATTTTGTGACCCAACTTGATATAATTTGATGAGACCTAATTTTTTAGAAACAATTGACTATCCATTCTCTGAAAAGCAAGCCCCTTGAAGGCTTTTCCAGTTGGACCCCAAAAACGAGGCACTCAAAATTACTAGTCATTTTTGAAAATGTAGGCCCTTGTATTTTAAACTCTGCACTTCTATTTTGAATAGGGTGTGAATTGTTGTGATTCGCTGAGTTTTTTAACCTGCTGCTTATCCTTGGTTTAAGATTTAATGCGTTGGCAATTTCTATTCCCTGAAATGTGGAGGAGAAAGCCCCATACATGAAGAACATTAAGATCAAACATAACGATAGAACAGCCAATTGTGTCATCTTTATAATTTTGCTTCAAACTTCTTGCATAACTATTTTCAGAACATTAAAACTATTTTTTACTCTTTCAATGACAAAAAAATAACTTCTCAAATGTGCTGAGGGATTTTTATTACCTTTTTATTTCCTGAAGAGTGATGTGCAGGAGGGAAATACTGTTACACGGCTTGGTAAATATTGCCTGTTTAAGGGCAAAGGTTATCACACTGTATGATGTTCAGTCTCTTACTGCAGGGTGAAAGTCATTGATAAATGCGGATTTTTTTTAATAGCCACTGCTATACTAGTTGAATTGCTGGAAGATCTGTGTTGTACCTAATTATAGCACAGATTATGCTCAAGATTTTTAAAAATGGAGGTGAAACCCTGGTCATATTGAAATCAATGACAAAACTCCCTTTGATTTCAATGGAGCAAGATTTCATGCTGGGTGTCTAAAGTAGGCTCCTGGCTTCTTATCTAGGCACTTAGATAAGTGATCTGATTTTCAAAAGTTCTGAGCAACCAGCAGCTTCCAATAATTTTTAAGAATTAGGTCACTTATTTAAGTACCTGAATATGGATTTAGCAGGCTAACTTTGGGTGCTCAGATTTGACAATCCGGGGTGAAGTTTTGTACTTCTGAGTGCGTATCACAGGACACTGTATTTCCTTCATCCTTCAAAGATGTAGGCTTTTCTGCTTCTCTATTGCAGCAAAGCTGCACAGTATCATTGCCAGTGATGGCAGTGAGGGTTGTGCATGTTAAAAAATGTGCTGATGTCCTACTGCTTCTGAGTGCCTGCCTGATCCCTTTGAGCACCAAAGCATCTACAGCAGAACTTTATCATATAAACCTAGGTTATACCAAGGCTAGCAGGGTAAACAACATTTACTGGTTACTGTTGTTTTACGTGAAAATACTGCGCCTTTTGTCTTAATTTTAAAAGTAGATCAGAACACATCCTTACTTTTTGTTTGTTTTATTGACTATTTTCAAATCAATTCTTGTTTCTATTTTCATTCAGTCCACCAAGAACATTAAAAATAAATAATATTTCCAGTAGCTAGGTTAATGGCCCAGATCTTCAGCTAGGGTAAACAGGCAAACATATTTATAATTATTGACATAAATGGAGCTGCACTGATTTACAGTAGTTGAGGATTTGGCCAAGTATATGTTAAATACGACTAGTTCTCAAGGCAAATCAGCAATAAAATCTGCTTGGTTTTTGTTTTGTTTTTTAAATCATCTGATCATTAGAATGATATAAAACCTATTGGCTTAAATGCTAAATTTACAGTACTGATCCATCCACTATAGACAAATGCTGATTTGCCAAAGCCATTTTTCCTTATAATTAGATTCATACTTTATATATGAAAAGGGAATGTGGTGTGTTTGCAATGCCCTACATGGAGCTAGATCAATAATGTGACAGTGCTAACTGGTACCTATTAGGACACAGAAGCTCGCTGTCCCAAACTGGCTGCTTTCTCTTGATAGCTATAACACTAGAAAACACAACCCCAACAACTTCTGAGCTACTAACAGAGAACCCTGTACTTATTGTAACACCACATTATTCAAAATAATGTAATGAAATCCCAGGAAACATCAGATGCAGCAGGTACATGAAGATAATTTTGTTTTTATAACCAATTTCAGGCAGATAAATACTAGAATCCTTTCCAATTTTCCCCCCATGAAACTGAAGTGTCACTGAGATTTACAGCACCCTCAAGTTCTCTTTTCAGAGGAACATTCATTTACATAAACAGATAATCCCAGATAAAAATTTCCATTAGACAAAGGTGAAATGGATCAATTTTCTCTGCCAAGACAAATCTTAAATCTTGAACAGATAGGGTCATTATTACACCAGCCCCATTTCAGAAATAATGTATTTAAAAAAAAACCAGCCGATAGCAGCCATTTCCAGCTTTCCAATTATCCTTAAGAAAAGCTTATTCTGTGGACAATAAAGCACATTACTGCACAATATGATACAGTCCATAAAGATCACAATGTTTTATGAAAGGTTAAAGAAAGCTCAGCACATTTAGGGGAATGTCATAACCCACAAAGACTTTCAAGACTTAACTGAATCCATGTGCACGCTGTGCAAATATTGTGCTATGGAATGCAGTGTTCCCTTTTCGGTATCAAAACAGTGCACTAGCAAGCATACGCCACTGGCTCTGGCGTGAAATCAGGTACTCACGTGAGATAAAAAGAAAGGGAATGAAGGCACCGGCAGACTTTCTTCCTTCTCCAGGAAAGGCGCGAATTCGCCCATACCTGCTTTATGTGCTGGGGAGAAAGAGAAGGTCTCTCATGAATACCCACCAATCCATGTCAGTCCACTTGCCCTCAGATTGCTACCCCAATAATTTATGCACCCCGCCGCACTAACATACTAGGGGAAATGAGAAATACAGGGAAGCCTCTTCTTGTCTGTTTCCGTTTGTGGTACCCTCGTTGGTAGCCCACCAGTTCACATGGCAGGATGGAAAGTGGGCTCCCCAACCCAGGATTGTGCTGCATTGGTCTAGCACAGACTGCATTATACCATGATGTGATGACAAGCCCAGATTACATAGTTCTGCCTGGACAATTCAGAAGGGCAGACTGGCAGGAGCAGAACTCTAGAGAAATACACTCCTCACTCATCGAAGACACATCATTCTAAAGTACAGCACAAGATTCCCAGAGCTCCTGGGAATAGAGTTTATGATGAGTGACAGCAATAAGAGGAATGAGCTGGAAATCACTGTCTAACAGATGCAGCCATCAAAGCAAAAACAAGCAGCAACCTAGTTGACTCATGTTTTCTTTGAAGAGGAAACATTTCCTTGCCAGCTAACTGCTACTTAGAGACATCACCCTAGGAACAACAGCTTTGAGTGGATGGATAATACTGGATTGAGTGAACCATGCCTGTTGTAAGAAGCATTGCTCAGATAGCAGTAGATAACATATTTGATCTGTTTTTATACCAATCAATGCTAGGTCCCAACCCTGCAAAGTGAGTGCTCTCAGCTCCCAATGAATTAGCAAGAACTGAGCATATACACGAGATCAGGGCCCTTAGAGATCAGTATGCATTAGATTTGAGACAGGCAGTCACACAGAAAGAGCTGAGAATCCTTGTCTGAAAATTACCTTTATTAAACTAAGGAAAACTGAAATGACATGGAAAGAGATAGAAAGCAATGAACTACTGTTGACTTACTCTAAACCTTCTTTTGCTGTTGCACTGCAGATGGTAGCATAAGGCAAGGCAGTTCGGTCTGAGGTGAAACTCACCCCTTTGCAAAGGACAGCACAAGGTCTATGCAACACCGAAGACCGATTTAAGCCAAGAGGGTTTTTGTCTTGTGCTGACCAGGGGTGAATTTATTTTGTCCCCCCGTCTCCCTGGTCCTGCACCCCCACCCGCTTGTTTGCCTCATTTAGACAGTACACTTCTAGGTATAATCGCCATCATCCTCATGCTGAAGAGGAAGAGCTGCATCTGAAGGCTGAGGAAAAACAAGGGGCTAAAACAAGTGGTGAATGAACGTCTATAAATCCATGATGGGGAACACACATCTTCCCTTTTCCAGATGCCTTGTCCCACCCCTCCTCTTACGGATCTCTGTGCAACTGGAGTTCCACGGAGTACGGGGGGGCAGGGGAATGGAAGGGAGTGGGGGAAGCTACTCTCTTCCGTGCCGTTCCCCTGCAAAGCCTGGGGATTTCGGCATCGGAAACCAGATGGAAAATGGTACAACTCAGATATGTATGAACTCTCTCTGGGCACCCTTGGTGCAGCCGCAGGACAGGAGTCATGTCGCCAGGGGGAGGCAGTTAGCGGAGCAGCAACCATTCCTGAAGCATGCCCACAATCATTCTGCCCCCAGATTTGAGGTTGGGGAGGGCCTGGCATCCAAAATATGCCACCCCTCCAATCACAGGGGATGGTTCAAGGAAACCGCACTGACTCTTTCACTGCCATAAGCTCAGCCCCTCTTGTGGGTTCTTCCATGGATCACTCCAATGGGAGCTGCTGAACTGATGCTTGGGTTGGGGGCAGCATGTGGTAGCCCCCATGGTTGCCCCTGCACCTAGGAGCTGGACATGCTGGCTGCTTCTAGGAGCCGTGTAAAGCCAGGGCGCCTGCCTTAGCCTCGCTGTGCTGCCAAACAGACTTTGAGAGGTGCTGACCGGAGCCACCAGGGTCCCTTTTCGACTGGGCGTTCCGGTTGAAAACCAGATGCCTGGCAACCCTAGGCCAGATCCTAGAGGCTATGGTATTCAGGTTCCTAACTTCTATTGATTTCAGTGGAAATTAGGCACTTAACCTAATCGGACGACCTGGGCCTAACTGACTTACCCACACACAGTCACACAGGAGCAGGGATTTGAACCCAGGCCTTCCAGACACAACATTAGTGCCCTAACCATTGGACTATTCTTCCCCTTTAAATATAGCCCCTCTAAACTCAGTCTTTGAATCATATCAGCTTACTTTTCTGACCAAAAAAAAATATCAAGAACCATATAGCCAATGCAGCTACAGAAGCGTGAGCTGGATTCTATTCTGCCACATCACTACAAAGTTTCAGCTGAGTTTGGATTGTAGGGTCTTTAACTAGGAATGCAAAAGTCACACAAAAAAGTCCAGCTTGATTTTCAAGTCCCCAGACTGTGTGCGCAGAGCTGGTAGGTACACAACGTATCTTTTGATGTGTAAGCTAAGCACATTTGATCTGAAACTCACTGAGAGATGGAAAATATGGAACTTCATTTTTTTTCCCCACCATACAAAGGTACTTCAGTTAACTGTAATTTGAAACTTTTCTGTGTGTAAATAGTTATTATTTCAGTAGCTAGAATATCAGTCATAACATCTAACGATGTGGAGATTGTTGCCTTATAAAATTCACAGCTGGGTAGCTACATGACTCAAGGCAAAGCCTATTTTAAAACCCAGTGTTTTAGGAAGGGGGATGTTTATTAAAACATTCTCTGTATTAAAAATATATGATGCATCATTGGACATTCCATGTGATGTGATGCCAGCCCTTTTTTTAGGCAGTCCACTTGGGATGATAGCTGTAAGCCTGGCAAGGATGTGTGACAAGTCCACATCCTAATAATTTACTAGTCTATCAAAACAGAAATAAATACATTCCAAAACCAGAAAGTAAATCACCAGTACCCCTCCCACAATGTGCCCATAAACCTCTGTTCATGTGCAGTAGCCACAGTTGGTCTCTCTGCCGCTGTCAAAGGTTGACATTCAAAAAGGTGATAATTGCTTGATCTCCTCATGTCAGAAGTGATATGAAATAATAATGCAGCCATGGCTTTTTCTAGATGTGGTGCAGAGGAAACACAACGATAAATAATTCTTTTACTCATTCCATGGGTATTTTGCATCCACTTACAGGATATGGTGCACAGAGCTCGGGGAATGTAAGAGGTAGAACTGCGCGGCCACACACAAATCAAAATCACAACCCATCCATCTATCCCAGGCCCACCGTGTGGTATCTGTGCATCTCCCTTTGACATTTCTTATTAAACATAAATATATAAGAGTAATGCTTTGAACCACTGTGGGACATTTTGCTCACCAATATGAGTAAGAGGGGCACAATCACACACATGTATAGGCCCACTGGAGTCAGTGGGCTTACCCATATGAATAACTGCTCATCAATGCAGGGGTGTTCACCATCTGGCCCTGCTGTAGTAACCTGGTTTTAAGCTATAGTGTTTAGGACCATTGCTTTAGAAAACAATCACATCCTTTTTTAATAAGGGGTGCACAGTAGAAGTCATCTTTCCTGTTATGGCCCAGCATCTGTAGAAATTGCCTGCTCCCATGTAAAGACATTGCTGCTGACTACTCAGAGGCCTCTTGTTGAAAGCAGCACCAAATCATAGTCAAGTGGAAGCAACAAACATGAAACAATACCACATCATAGGAAAGAACTCAAGATACAGTGCTGCTATTTAAAGATCTGGCCAGGCTGAAGTCCACTTTCCCTCCCCACCCACCCCAACCTCTGCCCTTTCATTTTGGGGAACTAGAAATGTCAAGGAAAATCTCAATTTTATTTTGTCTTTAAATGCAAGTTCCTAGCTCTTTTCATTGTGAAATGATCTGAGATTGTGAACTAGTTATTGCAGGAAGCTGAGGTATAGATCACTTGCTGGGATCGTCTGGGGATACTTCACTAAATCAATGTCCTGGCCATTGCCGGGGCCTCAGGCACTGGTGCACCTCATCCCCTGCTATTCTTTGACCATTGCGCACACTAGTTCAGTTTTTCAAGGGCTGTGATACTTTGGTCTAATTCTGGTTGTTGGGTTTGGTGTGGAGGTGGCTGGGTGGTGTTGGTGGCCTGTGATATACAGGAGGTCAGACTAGTTTATCTGGTGATCCCTTCCAATCTTTAACATGATGACTCCTGAAAATTTGTCACTAAAGAACGTTTCTACAGTACACAGGTTATTCACAGTCCCCCTGACAGTGTCCCGAGATGGCCTTTGAGATTCATGAAACTCATGACCACAAGTCCCTCTGGTTTGTAGGAAACCTCAGCTCAGCTCACACTTGTGGGCAGCGGTGCCGTCTGGGTTGCTGTGTTTGCTCCCACAGTCAACACAAGCTCCCTTCCACAGTGATCAGCCTTGTGTTGAATTGACTCATCTGCTGAATAGCCAGAGTGGCCTGTGAAGACTGAAGGGGGCATATCAACAGTGTGAGGGGCAACGCGGTCTAGTGAACTATGGCTGGGCTAATAGTGAAGGGACTGCTGTGTTCTGATACCAGATCAGACAATGACTTGCTCTGCAGCCTTTGCCATCTCACTAATGGCCAAATTTTCCCAAGTGCTGAGCACCCACAAAACCCACAGAAGTCGGTAGGAGCTGCAGGTGTCAGCACATCTGAAAATCACGCCACCGAGTTCTAAATTCCGTATCTGAATTGTCTTTGCTACCTTGCCTTTTTTTTTTTTTTAAGGGAAAATATTGTGTTTGAACAGGTGGCTGAGTTTTAAAAAATACCTGGCAAAATGGCTTTGGGCTGCTTTTTATAAAAATGACTTTCCAAGTTTGTTAGGTTGGTGTACAATGTAATTAGGTTTGATTTGTTTTTCAGGTGCTGGGGCCAGAGTACGGTGTGGCGTTAAAAGACAACAAAGTTGTTGAGACTTAGGTGGAATGTTGTATTTCCAACTTTAACTTGTGTTTGTATGAATTTAATTCAAATCACACTTACCAGAACGACAGCCCTGGAACCTGAAATCCTCTATTAAGCCACAAAGCAAGTGCAGCACCAGAAGGAGCAGTGCCCACGCTGTCCCACCAATATCCCTCAACCCTTGAGCTGGAGGGGGCCACCTCTAAGGATGAGAGAGGTAGTTCAGTCTCTAGGCCAGTTCATTCCTTAGTCTTTTCTATTGAGACTGTCACCAGTGGTGTCTACTCTGGTGGCGATTTTTGTGATAAAGACACTTCCTTAGTGGGAAATGCACTGAGGCTCCTTTCACTAGGATACTCAACAGCCATCAGATGATGATGGTTTGTAATCATTAGTGACCACAGCCCTGCTTCAGTACCTCCCATGCTTCAGCTCTGCAGGGAGCCCCTGTCAAACTGAGTCCTGGGACATGCATTGAGTGCTTGCAGTATATGGTTTTGATTATGTTTTAAGCATCTTATATTCTTTTGCACCAAATGGCCACCATCTCCCATTACTTTGCATGGGACTGAAGCCACAAGCTGCCCTAAATCAAGATGGCCACCATTTTGCTGTAGTCTTCAAGGTGGCCACTATCTGCCATTGCTTTCAATGGTAAGTTAGGAAACTGGACTGGAAACCGTGAGGAGGCAGGGAAATGTTAAAAGCAGGCGAGAGAAACTGAGAGCACATTGGACTAGAGGGAGCAGAAGGCCAGATATATTCTCATATGGCAATGCAGGCATTGCTGCCTGCTAGCAGTTTATCAGCATTAGCCACCCAAAATGGAATAAGGTGTTGATGGAGCCGTGGCTTTGTCCCCCCGCACCTCCACAATTTAGAATCATGCTGATCAAGCACATAATGGAGAACACACATACTGAACCTGTTAACATGGTGACAGAGAGGATGCAAATGAGTTTCCCAGAAGTAACTCTACCTGTGTCCACTAGAATATCTCTTGTGCTATCACCACAGCACAGCCCCTCAAGTGAGCCTCTGGCTGCAAAAGCCTGATCTAGCCTATCTACTGAATAATTTCCCATACTTTTTTCCTCAAAAAAACCCACTAGGTAATACTTCAGCATTAAGGACCTCAGTGTAATGTTCAACAAAATAAATCTGACCCCACTGTAATCCCAGTGTACAGCCACATGGCAAAACTTGGATAAAAGTAGCCATATTAACACAGGACAAATGTTCCCAAAATATCATCCTTCCATAATTATTTTAAAATTATTTAAAATTAAAGTGCAATTCTGGGCAGGAAAGCTACCCTATGAAAGGAAGACCATGCTACTGCGCATAGCTGTTCTCTATTTGTCTTCCAAGTTCTATATATTTACTCAGCTTATGTACAAAAACATTTTTTTAAACTACTGTCAGCACGGCAGAGTCAATACAGCAGCAACAAAGCAAGCTGTTCTGCCTCATGCCTCATCAACATTTCTCACTTTCTGTATCAAAACACAGAACATTAGCAAATTCAGCTGCCCTTCAAAATTCCAGCTCTGTTCAGGAGACAGCATCTGTGCCTCCTCAGCTCCTTGTGCAGCTGACCCAGGAAAAGAGTTTGGCTTGCCAGGGATGCCCATATACTCAAATCTAATTGCTCTCTGTGGCTTACGGCTGCAGAGCTGACAGCGAGGAGTTGAATTTCTGCTCTCTTTCCATCATTCCACAATATCGACCCCTCACTCCAGTTACCCACCCAAAATAAATGGCAGCACAGCTCTATGGAGCTTACTCTTAGCTCTAAGCTGCAGTAATTCATTTGTACCACTTGTGTATGAGATCAAAGATGTTAGAAATGGAAAAGACACACCTGAATTTTTGGTAGTATTGCTTCAGGAATGTCAGTTGAAGGAAGTCAATAAATAATAATAATAGTGATTCCTTCCTCTGGGTTTCCCAGTGCATTCTGTTTGCACTATACCATATATCTTACTTAATCTGCAAATTCTTCAAGGCAGTGCCAGCCTGTATTTTGAGTTTTTAATCACTCAAGCATATTATGGGCACTTAAAGAATACATTAATGATAAATTAATAAGCAAAACATCTTCTACATATGCCCACCCCCAATAGATCACAAGATTTGAGTACACAAGATAAAATGCATTAATTGGTCCAAATGACCAACTTCATTTAAAATGCACAGACACCAAAATGAAAAATTTCTGCACACATATCTCTCTCTATAGTTCCTTTGATCTTGAACTTCTAATACAGTTTAACATAAGCCTCCATCACTACTATCTCACACAAAAATCTTAGAGTAAATCAGAAGTGTTCACAAATTAATAAACAATTCCAGGGTAATTCACAAATAAATAATATATGGTAATTCATCAGCAGTGCAAACACTTTCCCTGTGGCCTAAGCATAAGGGGACTATATATAAAGTTAGGTTCTGGATCAGGATTTCCTCAGAGGTCAAGGGAGGGGTTAAATTTTGGCTCAGCATTTTATAAGGACCAGTCACAAAGTTAAAAACTAGATCCACATCTGGATTTGAATCTTCAGTCTGGAGTTGTTAGATCCAGAGGCATTTGGGTTCCGGCCCATGTCTAGAATCTCTTAGATGAACTGCTAAAGTATGGATGAGCACTCCATGCTCTATAATCCTTTGGAATAAGAGGCAGTAAATAATTGCAGGATATATTATTAGCTATCATTCAACATCAATTAGCATTTGTGAGGTTCTCAAATCTAGGAATTCCAGAACTGTAAGATGCAAAAAACTCCATTAAATAGGCACACACTTTAGGTGTGGAAAAGGGATACTTTTCTCTCTCTGTACTATTAACCTTCTTCTATCACCTGAAAACTGCTAGACATGCTGCATTAAAGTGACACCTGTTTCAGTTCACTATTGCAAACTACTGCAGAGCTTTCCCTCTTGGCTACTGTCTCCAGTATATCATTGCTTGCTCCTGGGGGAGTCATGTCAGTGTATTCCACATCTAAAGACGCACAGCAAATGGAATTAAAGCAACAAGACCTGTTGGATGATCCAGATCGTTTCCCTTCAAGTGCAGGATGCACTCCTCTGATAAAGGACATATCAGATATTAAACAGGTCAAGCTTGAAGAAGCCAGCGTTAAATGAATACAAATGCCAGTTAATCAGGGCTTAAATCAGAATCTTGCAGGCCAGAGTTAGGGGCCTATGCTGCACATGAAACATAGGGTGGAATTTTCAGGAGCCTAAAGGAATTAGGCACATGACTCCTCTTGAATGTCAATAAGAATTAGGCACCCAGAGCTAGATTCACAAAAATATTGGGATACCTAAAGATGCAGAGGCACCTTGTAGGATTTTTCAAAAGCAGTGAATGAGGTTAGGTGCCTAACCTGCTTGGGTGCTAAGGAAACCTCACTGGGCACCTATCTGCATCTATAAATACCTTTGAAAATCCTGCCCTCATTTCCCTGAGGCTCCACTGAAAATCCCAGCCTGACTTGTCGTGTATAGGAGAGGTGTTTTTTTAACAAAGTTGTTTTACACAGTTATGATGTCTTAGTAGCACAGATCCTCACTACGGCACTTTGCTATTAAACTTTAGACCTGGTGAATAGAGACTTGGGGGGTTTTTTTTTTTGCAAGAACGATCAGATTTGCGCATTAGGGAATGGAAAAATTTGAGCGTACCCAGCATCAAAATTATTCTATCAACCAAAGCCAAGTTCTGAGTTATCCCCCAGGCCCTACAGTTTCATCCTCACTGTAAATAACTAAACTAAAGCCATTAAACTGAAGAAACTAAGTCTTTACAGTCAAAACATTTTATCTAGAAATGCTTCCTATCGTATTATGATGTCCAGCTGTTGTTTTTATATACAAAAGGTTTTTAAACATGAAAAAACACACTACCAGAATTTCAAGACACCACAGAAAACACTTAGGCAAAATAGTTCCGATTCTATTCCCATTTAATTCACAGGGATTTTTGGTAGGAGTGGGAGCAGGCCCACTGTTTGGTTCCAAAATGTGATTCTTTTTATTATTAAGCAGATGTCCTTTTCTCAAAACGTATGTTTAACATGAATAATGCAACGCCTTTATTTTTGCACACAGCACGTATCTAGTCCACCCTTGTCAATAAATTCCAGTCCTTTTAGTGTTGGATTCTGCTATGTGCATATCTGTCAGCTTAGCGTGGATGGAAAAGATGCTGCTAGGTTGGAGGAAAATAGTAAACCGTGCAGAAAAGGTGCCTTTTTCTCATGTGTGTAGTGCTTTTTTACTGACTGTAATCTCTCACACAATAGGAAAGAGCCAAAATTCCATCCTTACTCTTGCTATTAGCAGCTGTCCTCTTATCACCATAGAGAATTTATCGCACCACTGACAGATGCTGAGATTCAGAAGCTTGAACTGAAAGCCAAAAACCAAGAGATTCAGTGTGTCAAAGAAAGACATGTCAGAGGAAGCAAGTGACGCCCACCAAGTAAAGGTCTTAAAAGTACTTCTTAATAGGAGAAGATTGTGTTAAAAATCACACATTAACAGAGACAGGATACGTGGTTTCAAAGTTACCAGAATTTGCAAGTGGTGGGTCAACATATGATGGTCCCAAGGATTCCTATTATTTTTCTACTCTTAAGCCTCTCCCCTCTTGCAAGACTCTGAATCCTAGTTTCATATATAACAGTACATCTGGCTAATCAAGAAAGTGGGTATCAGAGGATATAAGCCTGTTTCAGATAACTTTGTTTCAGATAGTCAAAGTTGCACTGCTTGTATTTTTGCACAATCACATACACTTGCACGTCTTCTTTCCACCCACGTTACACACACATATAGAATACATGTGTATCACAAACAAAGTATACACATGTATAACACTTACATTCTATATACAAGCATCTATTCAATACACACATAGATGAGCCCTGTACATAAATGTGCATTAATTCCCTGAAAAGAGTTGCATGCATTTATATACAGGCAAACGGAAGTAGGAATTTTTGACACAATGTGACAAAAAGACAGCTCTTTCCTGTAAGCATTTGGACCCAGAAAACAAAAGATCCCTGATATTTTCAAACAAACTGCCATTTTTATATTCGCAAACAAGGATCAACTACAGCAGGGATTGGCAACCTTTGGCACGTGGCTTGCCAGGGTAAACCCCCTGGCGGGCCGGGCCAGTTTGTTTACCTGCCGCATCTGCAGGTTTGGCAGATCACGGCTCCCACTGACTGGGGTTCACCGTCCCAGGCCAATGGGGGCTGCGGGAAGCGGCGCGGGCTGAGGGATGTGCTTGCCGCTGCTTCTCGGTGAGCCACGTGCCAAAGGATGCTGATCCCTTAACTACAGATTCCACTCCTGTGCACTGAAGGGCTCTTGTGTGAACCTTGAAGCAAAGCGGAAGTCTCCACTAATGCTAAGAAGATTCCATCAATGGGTAAAAACAATCCAACAGCCCTTGCCTCGCACACTCATAATTTACTGTATAAAAACCTCACGCTGTACCCATTAAAATTAACAAAAGTTTTGCCATTGAGTTCAAGGAGAACACGATAAAGCATCAACTCAAGACTATTGAGTATCTAGAATTTATACAGAATCTTTTCTTTTTAAACATGCTGAATCAGATCCTGACATAAGTTATACCAGTGTAAATCTGCAGGGAATGGAGCTACTGAGATCAGATTCGGGATTGGGCTCACTGATATATCTTGTATCATTAATTGCAAACCCATTGAACCAGTTCCCAACAGAACTTGTGAATAAAACTCAACTATGACAGTTAAAGAAAAATGTTAAGCCTGATTCTACAGTGACAGAGTGACATCTGCAGGAAGATTTTAGGAGGAGCGGTTATACACGCTTCATACTCTTGAGTTTTCTATACAGGTAACAGATATTAAACAATTATCTTGGACTTCAGTTATTATCTCTTGTAATAAGCTTCCTGTTTCACAACTTCTCTGGCCAGAAAATCAGAATGCAGCTATAAACTCATTCCCCCACTGTGCTGTGATAAGATGCAATGTAAAGAAATAAAATGAAAAATATTATAATGCTTTTAATAATTAGATTAAAAGTCAGGGAAGAATTGTGAAAATTTCAATTATTTCAATTCAGATTTCAAAAGGGAATGAATTTTTTTTGTTTATTCAAAAATTTTCCTGAACATTTTAATGAAATGTTTCCTTTCTTCACTGTTTTATCCATTTTTCTACAGAAAATGGGTGCAAAAGACAAGTTATAAAACATACATTGATTAAATTATTTAAATGAACTAGATAGCTCTAAGTTCCTCACTGTTCTATAGATCTGTTCCTTAAGACCAAAGAATTATTATAAATGTATGAGTATTATTAGCCAAAATAGCACAAAGCAGATAAAAATTTAAAAAAACAAAATAAAAATTGTTGGGTGATGTTTACAATACAAAAACTGAACATGGGAAATTATAACTGAAGAGACAATAAATCAGTTCTATTAATTTAAGGTCTTATCACAATTTTGTTACAAAGCCAAACTTCCCTAGTTCTATAATAGTCCAGGGAAGTGATTTTGGTATTGAAACGGAGCTATAGTTCCTTAAATCCCTTACCTCAAATCAATCTTATCAGCTAATGGAATTATGGGACTGTCCGTGGGAATTTAACCAAACTATTCTACAGAAGAATTCAAACAAGTTAATTTAATTATCAAGGAATGTCAATTCATTTCAAAGTTATCTTGCCCAGGTGATACTCACAGCAAAGCTTTGTCACTGATGAACACAAGGCAATCACACATTAAACCCAAAACAAAATATGCAGGTAATTATTTTGAAGGTATTCTAATTTCTCTGGAATTTCATCAGTGGCTGTTATGCCACTTTGACCAAAGATTTAAATAGTGGTAAAATCTTTAGCTCACAAGCCAATGCAAAGCTTCTTCCTTTTCTTGTCTAAGAAGATGCTAATTTCTCTTGACCACAAAATCTGCGTGAATTTTAGGCTGCTTTTTTTGAAACACTGAGAGCTTCTTTTGGTAACGTACATAGTTCTAAGTTAAAAGAACAGGAGTACTTGTGGCACCTTAGAGTCTAACAAATTTATTTGAGCATAAAAGCTTTTGAGGGCTACAGCCCACTCCATCAGATGAATGCAGTGGAAAATACAGTAGGAAGATATATATATATACACAGAGAACATGAAACAATGGGTGTTACCATACACACTCTAAAAAAGTGATCAGTTAAGGTGAGCTATTACCAGCAGGAGAGAAAAAAAACTTTTTGTAATGGTAATCAAAATGGTCCATTTGCAGCAGTTGACAAGAAGGTGTGGGGGGGGTGGGGGGAATAAACACGGGGAAATAGTTTTACTTTGTGTAATGACCCATCCACTCCCAGTCTTTATTCAAGCCTAATTTAATGGTGTCCATTTTGCAAATTAATTCCAATTCAGCAGTCTCTCATTGGAGTCTGTTTTTGAAGTTTTGTTGTTGTAATATTGCGACTTTTAGGTCTGTAATCGAGTGACCAGGGAGACTGAAGTGTTCTCCGACTGGTTTTTGAATGTTATAATTCTTGACGTCTGATTTGTGTCCATTTATTCTTTTACGTAGAGACTGTCCGGTTTGGCCAATGTTCTAAGTTAGTGTAATGAGTTTCTTCAGCCTCAGCACTCTCAACTGAATTACTGCTTCAATGTAGTTTCTAGACAACTAAGACTAAATTTGTTAGTGAAATGCAAGTACACATCACACATTTTAGTCATTCAGGAGTATGTACTTTCTGAGAAGCATTTAGCTTAACATAGCCAAGTTGTCACTTGGATAACAACACATGTATACAAGTCATCTTTCTCCTATCAGTTGGAACTGGCATGAAGGTGGGCTCTCCAGCTCAACTTCGCAGTTGCAATGACTGTTTTGAGATAAGAGTTCATTCAGGTGACTAACTAAAGGTGACATGATGGGTGTCTTCTTCTCTTTCCAGATTTTGCAACAGTCTTCCTAAACAGAAATTTAAAAGATTGAGTTAATAGGACGCTTGTCAGCTACATGTCTATTTGTTACCCAGTAGATGGCACTCTCCCTGACCAAGTGATTACAGTCCCCTTGACCAGATGGTTTGGCTTCAGGGAGCAAGGTGTGGAACACCACATTTTTAGACATCTTTTGCTTGCCCAGTTCCTCTTCTTGGCAAAGCCAATGTGGAACAAAAAAAAAATGGCCCATCCTTCAGATGAAGACTTGAAGTGCCTAACAAGGCTCAGAGTTATGTTCCTTCTCATCATCTTATGATGAAATGAGCCATGTCCTTTATGACTTCTTAATACTTTGTGTCTGGTAAATTACAGTATCTTTGTGCAAAACATCTTGTGCCGTACCAATTTGTGTACAACATGCTGGGCTGACTGTAAATTGAACCCCAAGTGGCTTAGCTCTGGACAGCAACCTACTTCCACAAGTAATTTCATCACCTGGGTACCAAGTGGGCACAATGGCTAACGAAGAGATCTAATTTCTATCCTAAGTGTGACTGGTTAGTACTATAACGTTCTTGGCCCTACAGTCACATCTGCAGGAATCTGCCTGTGTAAATCCACTTTCAGGACTGGAGTCTGTGTGCATCTTCTTCTAAAAATCTTTGAAACTGACCTCGTAATTCCTGTTTCCAAAGGGATATACATGCTGCACAGCATTAAATGTGAGAAAACCAGCAGACTGAACCTAAAATCAAGAACAAAGCATAGGAAATGGACAATTCAGATGCAAATCAAAGCAGGAAATCATGTTTTTTGGAAGATAAAGCACATTTACAGGGTTAAACAAAAGGGCTCTATAACCTTACTATATAGAGTGAGTGAAAGTGGCAAGAGATGAATAATACTGGAATAAAATACAGGAGTATCTATAGGGTGACCGCTTTTTTCTCAACTCACATCATCAGGTTACTGGCCTTGACTTTTTCTAAAACATTTGTGCTCCCAGCTGAGCAACAGCTGGTAAAGTAGGGATCTATTAGTGGCCAGCGGGCAGGGAAGCCAAGGGGAAAGAAGCAGAGAAGAGGAGCAGCAAACACTTAGGCACATGCTTAACTTTAAGTGCCACTAAGATGTAATATAGCTAATTGACTTTACTGGAACTTAAATTAATGCTTAAGTGCCTTGCTTATAAAGATGGGATTATTCAGGTGCTTAAAGTTAAACATATGCTTAAGGTTTTTGTTGAATTGGGGCCCCTATGGCCAAGTCTTATGAGTGTATTGCTTATTAGGGTCCTAAGACACACTAAAGAAAATATGGATCCAGAACAGTTGGTAGCTAAAAAATCACAACCTGGTGAAACAACTGTTGTTTATAGTGACATGAAGAACTAGAAGCAGGATGAACATGAGGCAGTTTCAGAACATTCACATAAAACATTTAGTGCATGATTGATTACTGGGAACATACGAGAGTTGTTGTGTGGCTGGAGCTGATTAACTAGTGGAACCAAATGATATAACATGGAAGAGTATAACATTTGGGGGTTATATAGTGCAGCTGGCTATATAATACCTTTGTAATTTATAAGGCTACAGCATCTGGCTCCTTGCTGTCATTAGATTTCAAGTAGCCAGAATTCTGAGTCTTTTATTTCACAGCACAAATTTCTCTGCCATGGGAAAATCATGAAAACTTGCAAAGACATTTTGGTGAAGTATTTTTCACATATTTGCTCAGAAAGATCAAAAGGAGACAAGGAGACTGTAAGAAAACAGCAACGCGTGTTATGGGGAAGAATTATCGTCCATTATCTTAATTTTAAAGTTATGTTTATGGGAGCAGATCCTCCGAAGGGTTAAGTCTGCATAGGTCTTTTGAAATCGGTGGAGCTACGCTGATTTACAGCAACTCACAATCTGACCCAGGATCCTTTAGATTTCTATTTATTGCAAGATTTTTGCCTTGGTCATTGTTCATTTAATACAGGGTACACTGGAGCAAAGGAAATACTAACACTGCAAAACATTTTCAATATTCACTGTAATTAACTAATACAGGCAGTGCAAGTATGAAGGGCTTTGTTCTGCAACGTGCTGAGTGACACCTCCTATTAAGTACTTTACATCATCAAGGCTCATTGACTTCAGTGGGAGCTGAAGGCACTCAACTCACTGCAACAGGCCCATAGTTTGGAAAGACTGGCAGTTTGGTGCCCACTGCAACTTGGTCTGTATTGAAGTCTCACTATTCATGTTTGTAAAACTGCTACAGCACTTACATGTTTGAGTGTCTGCAAGAGCGTGGGTAAACCTTTTTCTCCGTTAAATTAAATATTTTCTCAACTAAATAACACCACAGGCTGATGTCTACAGTAAATGTTCTGTATAGACTGAAGGGAATGACTACTGTATTTTTTAAAATAAGCATTTTTTCAATGGCAACTTAAAGAAACTTACCCCATTTTGACCAAAAAAATGCAACTACTTCTAATTTCATATATCTGAAAAGTGAAAATATTCCTATTTTTATGTATTGGAAGAGTCACCCCTGTGCAGAGGATTCACATGAGGACTATGCACTACATAAATCCAATCTTGAGGTCTTCAGTAGTGCACTGGTCTTGTACTGGTCCCTTGCACACAGGTGAATTTCACGCACCAAGAATGGCTCTGGTCTAGCAAATTTCTTTTTGAAACATATTGTGACAATTTTAATTAATTTACCTTATTCATCATAAAAATTCACTATGTGCCATTGTTATTCTTGCATAAAGTGTTTAAAGCATGTATTACTGATCAATAGAAAGTATATTGTTACTAATAAAAATAGAGAGGGTGAACAGAAAGAGGCTGATCCCTCAAATAGGTTGACTTCAGTGGAACTACTGATGTAAGTGAAGTTACCCACATTTGAAGGACTGAGGCCTATATCTGAATATTGGCGTTATCATCGCTCCACTGCGTTACCAATAGGTCTCTCCCTCTAGATGCACACTCCTTTCCTTCTGCCTGCAAACCTCTGCCTTCATTGGCTTCTTCCTCCTCCACTAACATGCACAACAAACATTCTTTGCTCACTGTCTTGTATCACAACCATCACTTCACCATCTTTCCATGGCCACCCCATGACACCGATTCCTGCTGGAGGAATCTTACTGAAGAAGTGAAATGGACAGCAGAGCTTTGACTGTAATTCCCCAACTGATGCACATTTTGTGGCTGCCAAACCTGCTAAGCTTTCCCTAAAGGAGCATGAATATACATTTGCCTGGGGCTTCTTCCCACTGAACTAAGGTAGTCAACGGAAATGTGCGAGCTGAATGCAACTGCACAGGGAATGGTGCCGAGGGATGAAAGGAGGCAAAGGAAGAGGCGACAAGTCACTGTGAGGGCTGGAACACTATCTCCTATTAGAGCCCAATCCTAGCCAACTGAAATCAATGGCAAAACTCCCATTCATAACAATGGGAGTAGGAAAGGGTCCTAAATGCCTAAGAACCTAAGAATCATGCAAGAGAAATCAATGTTGGATTATGCGCTGCTAGTGATATTTTACTAAATGAATACAGAATACATTCTTTGGCAGGGTACTGACTAAGTCATAACAAGTGATGCAACATGCCTGGTAAGAGAAAGTATTGCTGTAGTTTTAATGGAGGAGTCAGGTAATCTTGGTTTGTTTTTTAAATAAATATTTGTTTTTAAATGTGCTAGAGAATCAGCTATATCCGAGTGGTATCTGCAAGAACAGAAACGGCCATGCGGTCGGCCTCCACAGAGGTGGGGTGATTTCCTAACAAGGAGATATGAACAAGCATGGCAAAGGATGGCCAGAGCTAGAGAAGATTGGAAGAAATGTTGTGATTGGCTCAGTTTCAACTGATGAAGGACTGACAGTCTATGCAGAGAATCAAATCTATAACACTGTTTGAACTTTACACAAGGAGTTTGTAAACCCATGTAACTAAAATTAACCACTCTAATACACCACAAAAGATGACTGTCAACACTAGACAGAACAAAGCTGCCAAACCACCAGATAATAGTAAGCTTCCTAAAAGAAACATGAAGGCTATAATGCCAGAGAGCGCAACCCAAAAACCTACAGCCCATGCCCCTTACAGAATTTGGGGAAGGGGAGAAGACTTGCTTCCTAGGCAAAGATCCTGTGAGTTCCTTTATCCGACACAAGTATTAACTGAATCAGAGAATTCAATATTGTGCTAAGGAACTAAGTACCAAATCTTAAATATAGCGCCAGATCCAGAAAAACCTTCACATTGGCAGGTTTGAAGCCCCCAGTGGTGCTGCTGACCTGAGCGGAACGTCTTACCAAATGAAAGCATCCAAAGGTCAGCAGCGCGTTTTGAAGACAGCTCCCGTTAGGTACAGTACTAAATATGTCAACTCACAATTACCTCCCTGCCTCCTGGCTGGATTTTTCACCCATCTAGCCTAGCTGCGGGGGGGGCTGCCTGTAGGTGCTCTTCCACCCACAGAGCAGGCAGACGCTCTGCTTCCCTTTCCACCGCGCCTCTCGCTGGCTCCTTGGCACAAGGGCGCACAGGAGGCAAGAGACAGCAGGAGAGCATTGGCCCCGGGCTCCCCCCAGCTGCACGGGCTTCCCCCCCGGAACCCACCCCACAGCACTCCCAGCTACCCCGTGCAGCAGCGGCGGCCCCTGCAGCACACGCCAAACCCACGGAAAAATGCAGAAATTGGGCTTGGTTTGGGCTTGTTGCTTCTATTTTTGGGCGGGCTCCCAGCAAGCGGGGGCCAGGGAGACGCGGGGTGCAGAGCGGGCGCGCCCCAGCCCCAGCCTGCAGGCCGGTGGGGGGGGGTTCCTAGGGCCTGGCCGGGGTTGAAATGGGAGGAGCCTGATTCCAGGCGGGTGCTTCGTTACCGGTGGCGGTTGGCACCTGTGGCCCGGGGCAGGGAGGAGGGTGGCTGAGAGGGACGCCGGGTGCGTCTCGAGGCCGGGCGGGGGCGGCCTCTCCCCGCCCACACAGCGCCCCCTGCCGGCGGGGAGGAGGGGCTGCTGCAGTGACCCCCCACCGCGCGCAGCCCGAACCGCCGCCTTCAACCCCCCGGCTGCGCCCGCGCGCACATGCGTCGGTTGGGCTGGAGACGTCACAAGCTTGCGACGCCCCCCCCCTCCCCTGCCTAGCGGAGGCTGGGCAGCCGCCGCGGGGACAGGGGCGCGCGTGCACGTGGAGGCCGTCCCTGCGGGGCGGCGCGCAGTGAGTGCGACATCCGCGCGCGGGGCCGGTGGCGCTACTGGCAGCGGGGCCGGGGCCGGCCGGCGAGGAAGCGGCTGGTCCCGCCCGGTCAGCGAGGGACCCGCGCGGGGGGGAGCCGCCCCCTCCTCCGGGATGTGCGGGGGGGGCCGGCCCCGGCCGGTGAGCGGCGGCGGCAGTTCTCCCTGCCCCTCGGGCTCCGCTGGGCTGGAGTGGGGACCCTGCAGCCCCCCGGGCTGAGGGGCGGCGGGCAGCGGGGGGGCCGGCTGTACCAGGGACCCGAACCTCTCAGTGTCTGTGTAAATAAAGTGAAATGGGGGGGGGCGCCACATTCGGGGGGCGCCCCAGCGGCCGTGCAGCCGTTTCCGGGGTGGGGCCTGGCGGGGTGGAACAGCGCCGCGCACCGGCTGGGCGAAGGGGGATCCTAATGTCACTCGCCGCGCCCCTGCGCCGCACTTACACCGGGGCCAGGGCCAGGGCCGGCCCGGGGAGCCAGCTCCCTGTGTCTGCTCTGAGGGAGTAGCCTAGGGCTGACTCGTGGCCGGCGCTTGGCTGGGATGTGGTCCCTTGTCAGCTGGAGGGTTAGTGCTCCCTTGTGCCTCCCCTGTGGACGGAGGGACACTTGCCAGCTACAGAGCACTTAGCAGACAGCGTAGTTAGAGGTGTGAGTCTGTGCCCTCTTCCCACTCGTTTTGTAAATGCAGTTGGTGAGAAAATTGTGCCTGGCCCTTAACAGACAATAATACAGGGAGGGGAATTGCCCGGAAAAGGGGCAATTCCTGACTACAGAAAGGCATCGCTGGAGCTGCCAAATTTTGTGGTGACTGAACTTGTTTCTACCTGTGACATAAGCTGTAATAAGTGATGCAGGAAATTTTGTTGTGTTTTTCAGGCATATTGTAGCAGAGATCAGATGCCTGGAGCATAATTAGATATTCTGTTCAGTCTTGCCTTAGCTGTTGACTGTGACACTACCACCATGCATCAGAAGCTTTTGAAGAGTGCCCATTACATCGAGCTAGGAAGCTACCAGTACTGGCCTGTTCTGGTACCTCGGGGAATCCGCTTGTATACCTATGAGCAGATTCCTGTGTTCCTTAAGGACAATCCGTATATTACAGATGGCTACAGGGCTTATCTCCCTTCTAGGCTGTGTTTAAAAAGGTAACATACTTTGATTGGGATGTTAAAAGTAAGATTTGAGCTTTTGCTAAACCTTTGAATGTTTGCTAAAATGATGATTTTTAGTTCCACACACCATTTTCTGAATATCTGCTATTGTATTTTTTTCTTTTAGTCTGTTCATTTTATCCAATGAGACAGTAAACATCTGGAGTCACTTACTGGGCTTTTTCCTTTTCTTCACTCTGGGCATATATGACATGACTTCTGTATTACCTTCAGCGAGTGCCTCTAGAGAAGACTTTGTTATCTGTTCTATTTGCCTCTTCTGCTTTCAAGTAAGTCCTTTCATGAACTAGTTTTGAAACACGTACTGGAGTTTTTTTAAATATTTGTCAGTCATTTTTCATCATTTTCAGGATCATAATTTAGTTCAATCTTGATAGACTTGACCGAAGTAGCGAAGAAATCTCTCAACAGAAAGGGAAATTTAAAATATGTAGTTATGGTTTTGGAAGAACAGCTGAACTGTCAGTACATCTGGATTTGGGGTAGAAAATTAGTCTCTAAAAAGCCCATCTTAAAACTGCTAAAGGTTTATCATCTATACTTCAAAATATATCCACACAGAGGTTTAGTGGTAGTTCTTGGCTATAGAGTGTGGCAGACCAGAACTTGATATCAAGCAGGCTAGGGAAAAGTCTAGATTTAAAATGTGGTTGTTTGACTAAGATGTAGAATTGTCCAATTATTTTTCACCTAAATAGCCAGATGTAGTATGAAGCATAGATGGTTGAACACAGCTAGAGGGAAAATTTAGCACCTTAGTTGGCAAGGTAAGTACTTTGCTACATCTATAGTTCAGTGACATTTACAAATACACTGGAAGATCTTTCAGCCTTGGTCTACATGCAGGGCAGCAAACACACTGGCAGATTAAAGCAGTAATAAGGGGTGGAGGGAACCCTTTCATTGAACATCTCCTGACAAGTGTTGAGTGTCCTCAATTCCTGTTGGATCCAGGCTCCTAAGTAATTACATTTCACTTGTTCGGATTGTTTTGTGACTGTCATTGGCTAATGGCCAATAGAATGTTTCCTAGTTCATTGCTTACCAGTCCAGAGGGAACTGTTAATATAGCATTCCAGTGCTTTATACTCCATGTTTCTCAATAGTTGCCCTGCCTGATTATATACAAGGCTGTGTCGACGGTCCTTGCTTGGATCCCATTGTTTGGTCCTTTGATAGCTTTTAAAAAAGAGGAGCATAAGGAATATAGAAGATTCCTTGAGGGAGGGAAGAATTTGTCAACACAACAATCCGCACTCCTCAAGGAGATAAAAATCAAAAACAGGTTGAAGTCTGAAAGCTATTAACTAACAAATAATTATCCATAGTGCAGAAAACTGATTCTTAGTAGATACATCAAATTGCACCATCACCTGCATACAGCATATGCTGACAAAAATACTGTAATTGTAACTTGTACATTTTGGTTCCTAAGGAGCCTCTTGGTTAAAATTCAAATACCACCTATCCATTATTCTTTTGTGTGGAGGTCTAATTAGGATTAAAATGTGAGGACTTTGGTAATTAAAAAAAAAATGGAAGAGTGTTATTTGCTGAATTGAGTCAAACATGTAGTTGGAGGCTGGTGTGTATAAACTGGATGTCTGAATTCAGTGTGCCACAGAGATTAACCTATAATATTTTTGTTAAAAGTGGTCATGTTAGAGTGAAAAAAGTATAGATTTGGATTAATTTTTGCATGTGTGCTGGTAACTCAAGGTTGAAACTCAGGACTGTCATACCGACCTTAAATGTATACATCCTGCTTTGAAGCATGTGTAATATGAAACATTACATACTCTTGGAACGCCTACAATGCTTGGGCACAGTGCTACGAGCAGAAGACATAAGTTGGAATCTGTTTGAGCCTCTGGCCCTTTAACAGGGTGTTCAAGTTTGAAGAATTTAATATGAACTCTTTGCACTGATGCATAGCTAATACTATGTGAGGAAGAGGGAGCACCTGTCAAGTTGCTGTAGTAACAGTGAAGTATACAGGAATTTTGTCCCTTTTACTGTTTCCATTACAAAGTGTTTTGGCAAATGAAAATTTTGTATAATTATTGCACTGAGAGATTTTTCCATGGATCCCTGATCCTTAACTTCTTAGTTCTCAATGTTTCATGCTGCAGGTTACACATAAGGGCCACACAGACTATTGATGATATATGCAGATCTAGTTTGGCAAATACCATCCTAGTAGTGAGATCAGCAGCAGTGAAACCTGTCAGATTCTAGTTAATTTCACCTTGCTCTATCAGATGGGCAAAGGCACAAACTCCATCCTCCTAAGGATGGAAGAAATATTTTTCCTCACCAGCCCAAAGGAAAGGTGTGTGGACTCAGGTGTCTCAGAGAGAGACTCCCACCCTTTCCTTCCCAGCAGCTTCAAATTATCAGTCACCTACTTGCCAAAGTCCTTACGAAATATGGGCTCCCCAATGGGCAAGGAGTGGAGAGAAAGACCAGCACTTTCTTGCTCTTCCCATCACCTGTGGTTTGAACTGGGTAACTAGGAAGGGTTCTGTCCATTTGCCCAGTTAGTGACTCCCTCCTTGTAGACATCTCTCTGTGTAGTAGGTGATTGGTAAATTTTTCAAACCATGGTTGTTGAAGACCACTTAGAAAGTAGTCACTCACTCTCTCTCCCTCAGCAAAAATCTTTTGAAAAGAATAAATAAGGAAGGGACAAATATTGGTCCCAGCAGAAGTGGACTGCACACTGAATAAGTCTGGCGTGATAGAATCCTCTCTCTTTGTGCCATTAGAGCTGGATACTCCAGATACTTCCTACTTCTTTCCCTCCATCTGGTGGTTTGGCCAGTGGAACCACTAGGTGCACACCCAAACCACCTCTCTGCACTGAAGCACAAGGAGCTCCTGCAGACTCCCCTTTGCAGACTCACCCTATTGACTTCCATATGTCCCTGATCCCCCTCTTCAGCAAAATATCATTGGTTGCACTGCCAATCAGGCCTTTTGTGCCCACCAAGGCTGGGCAGGATTTTTCCCTTAACTTCTGTTGACCCTTCTCTGAGTAGCTTGGTTTGGTCAGCTATTTCATCATTGGTAGGAAGCATAATTTCATGACACCCGGTAGCAGTATGAAATATATAACAGCATCAGGTGGTTAATTCTATGCTTGACAGCTTCATAAGTGGAGCGGGATGCTTTTTTTGCTTTGATTTCATGTAGCCATAAACTAGGCTTTGAAGAAATTAACATGCATTTGTTTGAACATTTGTACAGGTCTGTATGCTTTGCTCGGTAGGATATCATCTCTTCTGCTGCCATCGCTCAGAGAAGACTAGCCGTCGATGGATGGCATTAGATTATGCAGGAATTTCCATTGGGATCTTGGGCTGCTACGTATCAGGAGTGTTTTATGCATTTTACTGTAATAATGTAAGTTTTAATGTGCTTTTTATGCAATAAAGTGAACACTTCATAGCTGACCTGTATGGCCTTACCCAGATGGTTTCTCAGACCCCAAGCAAGAAGTTGGTTGCACAACATGCGAGGAGTGCACACGATCAAAAATAATTCGACATTGCTGGCCTGCTAGCTGATCCATGTTATTTGAACTTGTTGATTAGCTTGCATTTGTCAAAAACAAGGGTGGTTTCCTACCTGCCACAAATTGCTGCTGCTTACTGGAAATAAATTTGGGTTTTTGGAAGGCATCCTGTAGTGCAGCTGCCCCCAGAAGGCACTGGTTTTTTGCAGCTCATCACGTTACACCAAAAATCATTTTGTTGAAAAGACCCAGTGGTTTGGAACAGGCCAGGATCTAGAAGGCTGGAAGAACTTAAGGGTGGGGAGAACAGGAGATGGTATTAGACGAGAGAAAAGAAAGGGGGATAGTTGAGAAGTTAGGAGAAGAGTGGTTGCTGGGCTTCTAGTTTATATAAACAGGTACAAGTTTTACACAGGCAAGAGTATAGGGAAAATTACTGCATCCCAAGCGACCTTTCAAAAATAGTGATTAGGATGGTCCACAAACCTGCCTTCTCCTCACCATCCATCTGTGTGTGTGTGTACGGAAGGGGAAGGTAGTTTCCCATCAAAACCTTATGTTGTCTTATCCATTGGTAATAAAGAATTCTTGTAAAGTATCTGAATCCGGCAGTAGAACCAATTCCAACCTGTCAAACTAGTGCAGGAGCAAACTTAACTCATTTTAGGGAGCACAGTAGCATATGCAATTTTGTATACGGTGAAAAGTGTGTAGACGAAACAATGGTTAGCCTTCTCTACATTTGATTTCTATTTCACTTTGTACATTTTCTGCCAAGGGTGTTAATTATCTTCACACCTACCCAAAGAAGAAAAAATAATTATTTTCTTTTTTCCTCTTCTGCAGTACTGGCGTCAGGTATACTTGATCACTGTGCTTGCTATGATCCTTGCAGTATTCTTTGCTCAGATTCATCCCAGCTACCTCACTCAACAGTGGCACAGACTGCGTTCTGTCATCTTTTGCTCCGTCTCTGGATATGGAGTCATTCCTACTATCCACTGGGTTTGGCTCAATGGAGGAGTTGGTGCAGCTATTGTGCAGGTAAGCTCAGAAGCAGACACGATTCCTCTGATTTTCTAGTTGTCTCTCGGTTTTTGGAATAGAAGCATGGTTAAAAAATGAATATCTTTGAACTGGATTTACCTAATGCAGAGCTTCAAATATTAAACTCAGGATGTGAACTAAAAACAAGCTGCATCAATTAAATCTGGTTTACAACATACTAATTAAACCTGCCTTGTGAGAAGAAAAAAATATAGGGAACAACTGTGACCCTAGATATACACCTCTGGGACACAACAACCTATGTGGGGTCACCGTACTGCCTGCCTCCAGATGGGTGCAGTGTGCAGTCAAGACAGCATAATGGAAAGTAGTAGTCTGGGTCAGGTAGCACTGGTGCAGATTTTCTATTGCCTTCACCCCCCTGAAATAAAGTGTGGGAGGTAGCGGCCAGATTCTGACTCTGATCCTCTCCTGGGGCAGAGTCCCTTACTTGGAGTTTGTGGCAAATCCAGAAATGAGCCATATATATATATAATATATATATACACACACACACACACCCCTTTGCCTTTTAAGTGACCCATAGATCATAAAATATGAATAAAGTTACTAATGTTAGCAGTTATAAACCGACTAGTAAAGTAATCTGTTGTAAAGGTTACCCAGCCCTGAAAAGCAAGGAGTATGGCAGGATGAAAGAGGGAAATATATACCTGTCTTATGGTAAAACAGGAGTTGTAGTAGTTATATAATGAACTAGACACAGATGAGAACCTACCATGATGCTAATCTGTGCAGGTTCTTATGCTGGCACTTTAATGGACTTTAGACTAGGCCTATAATTAGTGCAAGTGAAAAAAAAATGTTTTGTCTAAGTAGTATTGCCTGGGTATTCAAAGTATTTCTGTGCATAAGTCTGTGTTACAGATCTTGTTCCTGTACATCTAAAAATAGAAAGCTTTGCTTTTGGCAGCAAGACACTGTGGTAATAGGGACTTCTAAGAAAAGGAACTAATATATAGGTTGCTTTCCACTGAACCGCTTCATCCCTTTTTCCCATCTGGTGTTTAGTAGCCTCATGAGATCATGTGTGGCAAGTTATGCTTCACATGGTCAAAGATTCCAAGCTGATTTAGTAATGTTTTCCCCCTGCACTACCTTTTACTATGTCCCTACCTCCAAAAGGAACTTACAGGGCATTGATTGATCCAACTTTTAGTCATTAGTCAATGCATTTAAAATGCATTCTTACTGATGGAAATTCTTCAGTGTAGAGTTGTGGGGACCAACCTAAGGAAATCTGTTCTCAGGCACAGTGTGAATGTATTAAAAAAGAGAGCATCTCCGATCGTGGAATTTCACCTTTCACAGAGAAAGCAGAAGATTGTGGGGTGGAGGGGAGAATTGTTTTCGAGCACAGAGGTGGGGCTAAGCTTTAACCTTTTCTGTCTCCGGTTTTGACTACTTACAGATTTGGAGTCTGTTCAACATTCATGTAAATAAAGTAATAAGAGTAAAGGTGTGTCCTTGCAAAGTATGCAGTGCACTTGCTAGACAAATGTTATGGGGTAGGCATTCATGATCTACTACTAAGCATTAAAGCTTCATTTTATTTTGCAGGAGTTTGCTCCTCGAGTAATTGTGATGTACTTGATTGCTGCCGTAGCTTTTCTCTTTTACATTTCCAAAGTTCCAGAAAGATACTTCCCAGGTATGATTATCTTTTGCATTGTACTTAAGTGGTGATTCTGGAAGGGCATCGAAAGAAAGTATAATGTGTGTGTTTTGAATTGTCATTAAAAAAAATGAGTGAACATGTCCTACATTAAGCAGCCATATCTGTGTTGAATACTGCGCTCTCTATATGCATTTGCTGCACTCATGCTAGTAGCTTCTCTGAGCTGCAGGAATTCAGCTAAATCAATCTAGTAGTAAGACATGTTAAGGAGAGGAATCATTAACACTTGTATAAAATTGGAAAAAATACAACTAAATCATAAAAAAGTGTCAGTATGCCAATAATCTCAATTTAACCTCCAAAAGATCTTGGAACCTTACCTGTACTATAAGATTTCTTGGTATTGCACACCCTTGGTCAACAGTTCATCCACTTGTGGCAGGTGATGATTATTATGATTATTCTCCTAACAAAATGAAATGGGAGTTGGGAGGCTAACTCGCTTTGGCTCCTTGAAAAATCCCAGCTCCAGAGCTTGTTTCCCCACCCCCCACCGCTGATCACGCTCAGCTCTCACTGACTGCTGGCTATCATTTTCCCCAGTTCTAAAAGGGACTAATTACCTATGTCTGTGGAGTGCTTTGAGATCCTTTGATAAATAGTGCTCTGTAAGTGTAAAAAGCTGTTGGGTTATAGGGTTTTCCAGCTAGTATGAGTGTTGGGACTAGACTAGGACAATCAGAGGATTAATGTCCACTGACTGCTGTTTTTTACGGCAAAAATGTCAAATTACACCTCCAGGTAAATTACTTGTACCATTGTTTTATATAGTAAATTTATGTCCAATAAATTATTGCTATCCATATAAACCCCAGCTGGAGAGTAGCCTCCCCACTGGTGCATTCCCTTGAGGCTGGGTGTGGTGTGGTGTAGCAGGCTCTCCCCCCGCCTAGTGTCCCCTGTCGATAGCCACTCTAGCCCTGAGATGGTCTCCCTTGGGTCCCTGGCCTGCTTACCTTCAGTCTCACACCTTCCAGGCTCTGCAAGATTGTCCTGCTCTTGTGCAGCGCAACGTGTCTGAGGACTTTCTTCCTGGAGGCTTGGCTCCAAATAATAGTTCATTCTCCTTTTTGTGTCTAGGTGTTTCCATACCATCTTTCCTGGAGGACTGGGAGGGGAACCCAGGTCCTCCACCTCTTCTGGGTTCCAGTCCAGAGATCTTATGGCAAGCAGCTATGGTCTGCTGCCTCACTGGACTTTGTACCTTACCTTTCCTTCAGGTCCTTTCTCACAGCCCCCCGAGCATACTCTGTCTGCCTCTAGGCCTTTCCTCCACTCTCTAGTAGCCAGAGAACAGCTGCAGAGGTTCTTTTTCCCCCCTTCTCTCCCTGCAGCCTCCTTCTCATCTTGACTTCCTCCCTTTATGCTTACCACCCAGCTGTGCTTCATCTTCACCTGGGCCTGGCCCATCTTCCAGGTGCAACCAAGTGCACTAATTGCTGTCTGTCTCCAGTTAACTATCGTTACCTGTGGGGGCACATACTCCATCACAATTCCCAATCAAGATTGGAGTTCAGTTGTGTTAGACATTGTACATATATAATGGAAAGTAAGTCCCTACCCCAAAGAGCATACTCTAAGTCTATAACAAGAAATGGGTGACTATGACAAACAGATGACAGGAGCACACAATAACAGTAAGACAATTATGATTTAGTATACTGAGCAGCAGTCACAGCACATCAGCTGTCTACTCAAGATTGAGTGTTTTATAGGCATCACAGGAGGAGAGAGATTTAAAGGAAAAGGTGGTAGATCCACTCACACAGAAAAGACCTTGGGTGTGGCCAAATGGCACATCATTTCATTAAAGGGAACGTGGTATTTATCGCAGAGAATACCACCACTGTAATATAAATAGAAATTAAATTGTGATATATTGAAAGTTAACCACTTGCAATAAATTCCCATGTAGAGATTCAACTTTGGAAAATATTTTAATTGTACCAGTGACAGGTTCCCTATTGTAGTATTATAGTATTGTAGTATTATATTGAGTACTAGGATCCAATATAACTTTTAATTAAAAGTTAGTGAAAGGACCTTATTAGTTTCCATGGGGTTTGAATTGGGCCCTGGAGGAGGCTGGTAGCTAGTGAGCATCCACTTTTTTGCTGCTTCTCTAGTCCTTGGGGTTCAGTTATCTCACTTGGGTATTAAACACCAGTCGGGTCCAGATTTTCCAGTTAGATTGCTCCTTTGTTTGCCCAGGTGTATCATGCATGCTCAAATACCCAGTGTGCCCATGTGCATTCTGTATCTGTACACATGGCAATTGCTTATGGGCACTGGGTTTTATAGCCACCCATATAGCTGCACTGTTACAAACCCCTAGTGTAAATGTCGGGTATTAGTGTAAACTGGCTCTTGCATTGTGTCCTCACTAAGGGTTTGTACCAGTACCTAAAAACATGAGTATAGACAAACCCTTGTATGCTTAAGTGGTCAGATGGGCCTGCAAATACATAATCTGAGCATACACTTAATGCACTTGCATATATTTTCTGTTTAAAGCTGGCCCAGAGATATACAGTACTTTCCCTTCAATGCATGCATGTTTATCAGAAATTATTCAAATGCATGAGAGCTTCAACCTCAAGGCTAGAATTGTTACTGCAGTAGTTGTAGTGAATATAATAAGACAATCTTTTTGCTTTTTCCAAAAGGACAATTAAACTACCTCGGCTCTAGTCACCAAGTATGGCATATCCTTGCAGTAGTAATGTTGTATTGGTGGCATCAATCTACAGTTTATATCATGCAATACAGACACAGCAAGCCCTGTCCTGACTACAGTACACATTTATGAATGAAGGTATGGCAGTCCTATATGCATGGAGACATGAAGAGAGAGTGGGTGGGGGGGTTGATCATCTTGCTTTGAGCCTTTGTGTCACAAGGTTCAGTTTGCCTTCTTTCCTTAATTGTGCTAATGCTCCAGAACAGAACCACGGGGTAGCGCTTTTTATCCATGAAAGATACATCACTTGAAGAGTTATATGCAATATTCTCCTAGACACAGCTGAAGTGCCAGATAAGATGCTCCAGGCAAAACTGGAGAGCTGGTGGGTGTTCAACATCATTTGTACATGTAGGTGTAGGGGAAGCTGACACTACGATCAAACTCCACAACTGAATATTGGCTTGCTTACACTAGTATAAATTGGGCCAAACTCCATTATAGCCAGGGACGTTACATAGTTGTTAAACTAGGATAAGCCAGAGGAGACTCAGATCAGTCCATCGCATCCTGGTTACAGGGACGCTAACTACCACTTAGATCCAAACTTCGATTTACAATCTGATAGTAAAAGTCCTGCATGTTTTTACTAGTGAAAATTCAGGCTATAATTTTGATAAATTGTTATTATAATATCTCAATTTATTTTGTTTATTTTCTTGATATTTAATATTCTGCAATAATACATATGTTTACACTGCAGTTTGCTTAGATTTTTACTGTACATTACATTTTTTTCACTAAATTGCTTCTTCCTTATTTTTCTCCAAAACTTGTAATAACACATCCACACTTTCTGCTTTCTCCCCTAAAGAATAAAAGCAAATGTGTAACAGCACAGGTAGATGTAAAAGCAAAGGGATCACACAAGGCACAGATATCATCTGGCATGATGTAGTGCTATAGATGTTGCAAGTAAGCAAAGACAGCCAGGTTAATTGCAGCTCCATTCAAAGGAGAGGAAGACTTAGTGGTTTTCAAATGTGGAAAGTACAAAATTGGCAAAGGCACTTAAAGTGCTAGAAGAATATAGCTAACCAGTGAAAACTATAAATAGAAAACATTTTAGTGTCCTCTGGGACAAGACTGAAGTGTCTTACCTGTAATCTATCTATAATTGCACTTAAGTTAATAAGATTGGTAATGGACAAGGCATTTGTCTACACTGTCTATACTAGAACTCTTTCTAGAATACTTGCTCTCCCCAAACTCTAATGCTAGATATTGCCATTGAAATTTTAGATGAAAAGATACTTCCATTGCATTTTTCTGTCCTTGCTGTCTGATGTGAAATTTCTCTACATGAAGAAATCCCAGCTCTGTCCAACATGAAATTTATCTATATGAAGAAACAGTAATTTTATTTAACAATTTGCATTGAGACAAATTCTGCCACCCTTACTCACGCTGAGTAACATCTTACTCCTTCAGTAGCCACTCTGAAATCAGTGGGGATATGCACAGAGTAAGGTGCTACCCTGTGAGAGAAAGGATGGCAGAATGAGCTCTCTGACACCCTTCTTTTCACTCCATTTTGTTAATTCCCCCAACATTTGTCCATCTTTTTTTTTTTAAACAAAAGTGTAGACAGTTGATGTTTGTAGTCTGATGAAACTTGTCTCCCACTATCTTTCAGAATTCTCTTACTGCAACAGAAGTTCTGACTATGAATGTCTAGTCCTTAGTCACATGCTGATTTCCAAAACCATGCACTGAGGCAGCTACTCTCTCTCACCTGCAGGACTGTGTTTCTACTTGCTGGGATGGCATACCAACAGAGGTTTTTTTGAGACAACTGCTTAGGTCTTCAAAATGACTCATTCACCTCAACCACTGTACATTCTGCAGTGAAGCAGAGAACAACTGTGCAGGTCTTCCTATAGAGAGGTTATGTAATCCGACCATGTGAAAACAGGATATGAATTAATTACATTCCTTCTTCTGACTGGTAAAACATGAAAGGCAGCGACATGTACTCTTGGTTACAGCAAATGACTCTCTCCTTGATTTGGACTTCACTTTCAGACTTCATTAAAGAGTATACTGAAGAGATTTGCCCTAAACAGCATGCTTCTGAAGCTCCTATGATAAATTGCTTCTTGGGACCTGGTCTTAGACCTTTTTCAAATCCACACAGTGTGGTGTACGACCTAGACTTGCTATCTAATTGTTGTGTTCATGCTATGACATTGCTGTTGTATTTAAATCTGAATTCTGTGGATTCTTACTTTTTTTACAGGAAGTTTTTTCTTTTTGAAAGATCAAAATGGATGCTCTTTCTCCACTCCGTTTCGTCATCAGTAACTTTAAAATTAATTCCTTCATTTGAAATGGACAGTGTCACTAATTTGTGCCATTGAGTTTCCAGGTTTCTCTCAAGAACTTAAGTGATTCCTGTGGTTTTGAAAATTTTACTCTTGACATATTACAAAGACTATCCAGCAACTGTAGAGTTAAGTTTATTAACCAGTTGTGGTCAGTAGACGGTAGTATTACACATAATATACATTGCAGGAGTTTACACCAGCAATTGGCCCTGTATTAGACTGGTATAAATAATCCAAAGTAACTGTCCACAAAAATAATCCAGATCTAAAGAGCAAATATAGCCTTCTGATTAATATGAACAAATGCATCAGTGTTCTTTTAGCACTGTGTAGTCTTATTTAAACATGTCTGTTACCATAAGTTTTCTATAGCGATTAATAAAAGGAGACTCAGTATTTGCCTCTAGATTAGTCTCTCCCAGTCTGAATCCTGGTTTTAAAAATTGCAGTTTATTTTAAATTTATTTTGCCTTGAAAAACTTTTAAAATAATTTTACATGTCAATACAGGAAGTGTCTGGATTCCTTAATGCCAACAAGATACCTTAAACTCCTGAATAGTTGTTTTGGTCTGTTGCAGGTCTGAAAGATTTTTATTTTATTATATAGATTTCAATGTGAAGCTGGTTGGAAACTCTTTGTTTTTGAATGGAATTAAAATCTTAAATAGCTTCTGGAGGGTAATTGCTTGTGTTTACATTCACTTGACCAGTTGCATTAAATGCTGCTGGCTAATGTGATAAATGTTATAATCAGTGTTTCTCTGAAGTTTCTTCTACACCAGTAACCAGTATGTTGGCAGATCTGATTACAACTGAGTAACAGACCTGTATGTCAATTGTCAGGGAAGCACAGTTGTAATCATATCCTCTAACGCAGTAGTTACTTCAATGTGGATGGGATGATATTCTAAAGGAGATGACCCCATGACAGGCACCTGTTTCCTTTACAATTATGTTGAAGTCCCTGTTTTGGGAATGACTATCCAGGGTCATGCTTAGAATCAATAGAAACATTTAGCCTAGTGGCTGATGCATAGTCTCTGAAAATGTCAGCTACATGTTTGGCTACTTTTCTTGATCACCTTATTAGCCACAATGAGAACTACTGAATGTGACCTTTAAGAAAACCACCTTGGCCAGAGAAAAGGTACATCACCAGTCAGCGGGCTAAAAAGAAATATAACCAATAGCCCATGCTGGAATGCCTAAAGCTGTGTAACTATTGTAAGCCTTTCCTAGATAGGGGTCCCATCAAATGGGTTGGGGAGGGTAGGAGAAGGGGAGCTAAGCGAAGAAACAAGTTCCTCTTTGAGAGAGGATTTTTCCCCGTGTTTTATTTTGCTCTTAACTTCAAGTAGCTAAGCCTGTTTTTTAATTCTTGTACAATGGAATTGTTTGTTAACGGAGGTAGAAGGAAAGTACTTCTCTGAATTTCAAAGAAGGTCTTTGGCAATAGCCATGTTGTGGATGGAGATGGTGACTTATTACAGTAGATACAGCTCTATTGTAAAGCCTTTGAACACTAACTTATGCTTGTGACTGAGAATTCTGGCCACTATAACGTTTGTACTAATATGTTTGAGTATGTATTTATTGTAAAATTGTAGATTGTTGACGAGTCTAACCATGCCGAGTTCCTTTGAGTTCTAAACTAAATTAGTTTCAGAATAACGTGTTAGCATTTAATAATACTGATGGATTACCTCCCAAACCTCTGAGCCTTTCAGTATGAACACCAGACCTTATTTATTTTTTTAAAAACTTGTCTGCAAAACAAGTTTAAAGTGCACTAATAACTACTACTGAAGCCTGACTAGAAACTTGCAAATGAAAAAGCCTGTTCTAACAGACTTCATGTACAATTTATACAATCTGCAATTGTCTGTGTTGGTGGCTGCATTTTGATTTCTTTAGGTTGCTAGTTCATTTTTTAAAACTACTAATATAATTGTAGCATTTTCAACTACTGGAAAAGGAAATTCAAAGTCATGGTGTGTTTCAATTCCATGGAGTGCAATTTATCAAGCTGCATGACTAAATGTGTATTATGTGAATATCTAAGCTGTAAATAAATTTGGGTTTACTGAATATATACTTAACAATATTATACACAAGAGTCATGTCTCATTAAAGTGAAGTGGATGCTGCTCCTTCAGTGCCAAAACCTTGAGTTTCTACAATGCAGTTGGGCATCTTGAAAACTGAAAATATGAGGATAATGTAAAATTAAACTTCATAGAAAAATGAATGACAGGGATACCTATTCATTCTAATACCTCATTTAAAAAATTTTTAAATGAAACTGTCAGAGAATTTCCAGGCTGCTACACCAAAATGCTGATGAACTCAATGGTCTTACTACAGCATTAATGTCCAGTTTGCTCCAGAGTAGACAAGGCCTTGTTTGAACAAGAAGAGCTCTGATCATTCCACTTTATGGAAACCTCCCAAATTTTGATTCTTGGCACCCACATAACCTGGAAAGTTTGTCTTCTCCTTCCATGCCTCCCCCCCTCCCCCCGATTCCTAAATGTCTCTTGGACTGACCAAAAGTGATTTGGTCACACCCTAAAACGGTAACTGCATTGATTTGGGAGGTGGGGAATCTGATGTTTATGTCAAGCACTGAAAAAAGAGGTACTATTTCTTTTCACTTCCAATCCCAGCTGTCAATTACTTCCAACAAGGTAAAAGGATCTGAATGTTCTTCTACAATGTTATGACTGTATGAGTGTACTACCACAAAGCAATCTGAGCCACTATTTATTGTGAGTTGAATTGGCATCTCAATTAGAAGATGGGGGTGGGCAGCGAGGGAACAGAAAATTTCTTACCAGTAATTTCCTTTCTGCTAACAGCATCTCCCCCAAGTCTGGATGCTGGGGCTGCTCTCCTCTCTCTGAAGCTTCACGGCAGCAGTTCAGCATTTTGGCTCCACATGCTCTGGCCATGCCTCCTCTGCTCTCGCTTGCCGCCAGATGAGTCATTCTGAGGACCTTGCTAGAGTATGTCGGTCTTCATGGAAGCTGGAGTGGGGATTCCAGTTTCAGCTCTATGAGATCCAAGAACCAAGCTCTCCTTGACCAACAATGAGTTAAATGAATTCTCATCTTATTTTCTGGACCACCTTCCCCCAATATTGGAAAGGGCGGAAATGCATAAAGTAGGCCCTGTGACCAATTGTGCGATATGGCATCTGCCCCCTTGGCTCTAGGATGTGTCTCCCTTATGAAGGCGAGGAAGCAGCCTCATAGGCTATGAGCTGCAAACAGCTGCTTCCTTGCCTTTGAGATCCTATATTTAGGGCCCTCGCGGATACAAAATTTGTACCGGCATCCAAGCCGCAAAAATGGTCTGTGGAAATCCGCAGCTATAAAGCTGATATCTGTGGATTTGCAGGGCTCTAATGATATGTTACAGTAAGCAGAGGAACAGAATAGAAAATTGAAATCAGCTATAGAGAAACTGCAAAAAAGCAGTCCTGTCCCCTATTATAAATCTTGGTGGACAACAATAGGCTTCAAATACTTAGGCAGGGCTTGAAGATGGAACCTGGGATGACTGGAATAGATGTTGGAATGGGGACATGTGGAATGACCCAGACCAACAGTCATCCAAGCAGTCGACGGGCAAGGGCCACTGCACAACTACTACCACTGCATGAGGAGAGCCAGCTTCTGGCAAAACCAAAGCCAAAACCCAGAGCAGTTTCTGTATGACAGGAGAAGTAAGTGCAGAGGGAAAAGAATTATCAAATGATTTGACTAGGTTGGTAGATAAGATGGATGAGGAAACAGTCCAGTTAACAAAGCACCTTGGGAGACAGAGGCTGTGACTTGTTTGATGAAAGAGAATATAGAAATAAAATGAGGGTGAGCTGGTTAACACCTAGAATGGATGCATTAACGTGTGGAGTTGCCCAGAAATGGTCAACTGCAGCAGGGAAGGGCATTCCTGCAGTCCGTTTGGCACGCACGCAAAAGCAACAGACACTGGGGGAACAAGTTCGTGTTTTGCAGGAGCAGGTGGCAACCCCCACTCTCCTCTCAGAGCCAGGATAAAAATGAGGTCCCAACCCCCACCCCCCAACCCATGGAAATGTACTTCCCTCAGAGCTAATAATATAACCTCTCAAATATTATAACCTCTTTCAGTTTGCTAAACTCACTGCTGCTGCCTTTAACTAACTTTGTGAGGTTAGTTTAAAGTAATCTCTCTTGGCTTCTGTCTCCCTCCCTACATTGCCTTCTCCTCACTTCTGCCCTCCCTTTGTTTTTAAAAGTTATAGCTATTAACAGAAGCCACTCCATCACAGAAAGAAACTGAGCAACTGAAAAAAAAACAAATCATGATGCTTAAGGTGGTAACTTTACTTAAATAAATCCAATAAATTAATTATTTTAACCCTTCAGGCATGGAACAGCTGAAAAGACTTCAGTTTCTTGAAGATATGGTTGCTAAGCAACAGAAATGCTAGCTCTGCTAATCCTAGCCACTAATATTTGAAACATGAGTTTTCCTTATTTCTAAATAGTAGCTTTTCTAAGATAAATGTCTATAAAGTAAAGTAGGAAAATAATTTTTATCAATTCTTATTACAAGTTTTAAACAAAAGGTAATATCTTGTTTAACCCTTTTGTGTTTACCTTTTAATTTTCTAAAATGCATTGCCTTTAAGCCTTTAAATGCCTTACTGTTCATCTTTAATTGTTAGTTTGTTGTGTGTTGGGTCATGTGACTTTTTTGTTTTTATTTTGTTGCAACACAAGTCAATTTGACATTCATAATTATAAAAAGTTCTTTCTGGTATAAGTGGTACCACACTGTTTTAATATTATAGTCAGGTTAAAGCCATCATAATATAATTTTTTTTTTTGCAAAGCTCAAAAAGGCCTCAGTTATAAATATATGTATATATATTTCTGCCTTAACACAATTGCAAACAAAAAGGGTTCTCTTATTAATCAAAGGCTTTTTGTTCAAAGAAAAAAACTAGGGGGGAAACCAACATTAATGCAAAATTGACAAAAGGTTAATTTCCTTTTTGGGAATTGGATAAACTTAGTTGCACCTTTACTAAATATTAAAATATAGTTATAAGAATCTTACAGCAAAAATGTCAAAAAATATAAGTATATGTAGCATATCTCATTATGTTGCAAAATGTTAAAGCTAACCAAACAATTTCAATAGGCTTCCACCTTTGTCTCCCAAACAAAACCAAATGTCGTGAAAGTTCAATACCCTCAAAGTGTTTGCATAGACCTGCATTTAAATTTCATTTTCCTTTAATTTTTATACTTATTTTGTTTGTTTTGTTAAAGAGAAATAGTGGTGGTTAAAGTTTGTGCTTTCAAATATTAACAAAAGTTTAATTGGTATAACAAGCAAAGTAATCCTAAAAGAGCTTGTGTAAAAATTCTTGTACAGTACTAACTCTTTTGCAAAAACAGAGTGCTCAGTGGGGGAGAGCAATATACTTGATCACAGAAAATTGTGAGCATTTATTTTAGCAGTCAAACACCATTTATTATGAAAAACTAGTAATGCACATATTAAGGAAGTACAAATTATTGTCTATGCAAAAACTGCTAAAAACAGGTATATTTGTGCTAAAGCATTGGAAAATTCAGTACAAAAGCTTAGCTCATGTTATAAATGATTTGGTCCTTATTACACTGTTGATAAATTTATCTGTGTATAAATTAGAGTTACTAAAAACTAGAGAAATGTAACACACAAGAAATTTATCATGTTAAATATCTTAAGTGATTTAAGGGTGCATCCGACAGACCAAGACCCCAGAAATCAGTACACAGTGAAGAAACCACAAGCGTTGGAAGAAGAAAACATAAAGTGCTTTATAAACACACCGGTCGACTACACTTCAGTCTACCATATACGGACAGCTGAGTATGCAATCGACTATAGAGACATTATAGAAACCAGTAGCTGGGTCAGGTCTGTTATTTAAAATGTATATTATTAAGCAAAAGGAGTTGAGGTACCTGTGGTTTTAAATCTTTCTCACTGAAATATGGCTGAATTTGGTTACTGCGTAAAAGCATATATCATTACTGTATACTACTTTGTTAATTAATATATTAGCATCTTATCAGGAATGTGCGCAAGACTCAAGGGTTGTGAAAAAGAAATTTCTGCAGTCTGGCATCTTTCAGAATAGGAGACCCCAAAATCTAGATTGAATAATTTGTTAAATTTCAAGATTATTTAAATCTGGAATATCCATTCTGAACAGGGGTAATGTGGAAATATAATGCTGTATACAGCTATATACCACATTAACTATTTTGACCACTAGGCAGTGGAACTCTAAACCTATAATTCCTGGTATTAAAGGCTTGGCTATTGAGAAACATTACACCATTTACAATGAGCATGCCATTGCTAACTTGTTTAATAAAACACCAGTAAAAGTTAAACTAATTACAACAAACAGTATGAAGGCAAGGGAAAAACTGGGTTGGTAAAGAAATTATTTGAACTGCTTATGGGAGTTACGTAATATTAGATAACTTGGTCGCTGCCTTAATAGGTTACCTGGAAGGCATCGTGTACAACAAACAACTAGATCTGCATCAACTACTGGTGTATCATACAACGCTAGCCTGAAGAGCACTGCACCCTGCTTGTTATGCCAGGGATTTTTTTCACATCACTATTCCAGTGGTCACAATGGTTCAGTCCAGTACAATGTGACGAAGAGGGTAACCTCTCCTGTCTCCTGCCTGGTGAAGCTTATCAGATGGTGACAACCATCAGTAAGGGTCACCTACAATATGAATGGACAGTAGTGTAGTAACTAATTACATGAAATTTAGATATGAAGGCCTCACTTGTAATGTCAGTACTCCAAAACTAATAGGAATGTGCTGCTTTGTGGCTTACCAGAATAAAAGGGCTAAATTACAACAGCAGACTGGGAAAGAATTAGTTTTGACCATTAATAAAGCTGTGGTAACGGAGGAAATTTAAAACTATATAATGATAGCATTAGCAATATGCACTTATTATTCCAGATATCCTTATATAATGCATATCATCCTTATATCTATGGGTATTGTTATCTAACTATAGCAATTATATACCACTATCTCTGTCCTACACACACTGACACCAGGCCTCAATAGTAAGACTACACCTCTCAACTAAAGTCCTGGACCGAACATTCCCAGGCCCACTATATGGGACTAAGAACAATTGGAAAAAGGAAACTGTCTGTGACGGTGCCCCCCCAGAAGGCTTTATGGAAATATGCTTATGAATATATGACATAACTGAAATATGTTCCATGCTACATATGCCATGTAACATAGCTATGTAAAGGTTATGATCTAGGTAATCTATTAATCCTATTTGTATGCATGGATCATTTTTGTATCTGAAGTTATGAGTATTGGCCGTGTGCTGACTTGATTTCTAAATAACCTTAGTAGAGCATTACTTAAAAATTCCCAGTTAACATTGAGGTTTTATTGGTTCCTCTCCAAAGATCAGGCCCAGTATTATTAGAATTCCTATGTAAATGGGAGCCCTATGTAAATGGGAACACTCACATTTTATTAACACTTAGCAAAGGTACAAACACTCCCAGCAAGGGAGGTAGAGAATATAGACTGGGGTGGCTGACCTGAGCCTGAGAAGGAGCCAGAATTTACCAAACGTACATTGCCAAATAGCCACAGTAATACGTCAGCAGCCCCCCACCACTCCCAGCGCCTCCCACCCACCGACAGTCCCGCCAATCAGCGCCTCCCCCTCCCTCCCAATCAGCTGTTTTGTGGCCTGCAGAAGGTTGGCGGAGGCAGGGGGAGCAAGGGCACAGCGGGCTCAGGGGAGGGGGCAGGAAGGGGTGGAGTGGGGGCAGGGCCTGTGGCAGAGCCAGGGGTTGAGCAGTGAGCACCCTCACCCCCCGGCACATTGGAAAGTTGGCACCTGTCGCTCCAGCTCCCGAGTCGGTGCCTATACAAGGAGCCACATATTAACTTCTGAAGAGCCGCATGTGGCTCCGGAGCCACAGGTTGGCCACCCCGATATAGACTGAGCTGAACATCCATATACTCCCACTATCCCTTGCAGAACAACTTGAAGTGTTAGTTATCTGCCACCTCATTATCATCCCCATCAGCCGTGGCAGTCATCCTGGCATCTCCTAAGGGATACAGGCCTGGATACACCACTTATAATATGTTAGACTGGTGCCAATATGCCTAATGCACATTCAGTAGGGGTTTCAGCCCCTTTTCTTTATTTGTATTTTCTCACCCTACTAATGTTGGGATGCTCTTCTCCGATAGGTTATTAATCCTCTTACCTCAATTTTAACCAAGTCATTGGTTACCATGGCATTCTTGTGGTTAGACATCTGCTGACGTCCCTAATTTAAAATACACCAAGCATAAAATACAAGTTAGCATTTTGTGGTTACCTGTTAGCAGTTTAGTCATTGCATCATTCTATCTTGTGATATATTATGATCTAGGGTTAGTTTTGGTTAGCTACTTTGCTAAGGTTTTTTGGGCTTTGCGCCTTCATTGGTTTAGCTGAACTATTTCTTCCAGTAGGTTCATTGCATTACTGCCTCAATTTATACCTATGCACTTAGACCACCAACTACACACATGTAGTGTCAGATTTTTTGTTCCTCTTGGTTGTTTAAATAGGCTTCCATAGTCATGTTATGTCTGACTGAACCAAGAAGTGGTTCCCCCTTGTGGGGGAGCAGGGCTGGAACCATCACACAGCTAAGCTGACCACTCAGCTGCAGGAGTTTTATTCTGTGAGCTTTTTCCTCCTTGCTCCGGAGGCCCTGAACGGTTTGGGCCCCCAAATGAGCTCCTCAAACCCGCCAGACTGGCATCAGTTATGCGGACTGAAGGCTCTTGAAGGCAGCTGGGCATGCCTTTGCAGACATTGTCATGGACTGACCAAATTTGGTTGTGTCAGAACCAGTACTTGACCTTTTCATGCATTTCAGAGAATGGTTCCACTCCTTCAAAAAGAAGGCTTGAAGCGCTCTGATGTGCCCATGAAGTGATGCCTATGCTTGATACCAGCAGTTGGAGATGGTATGCTATGGCATGTCTTCTGTGGCTCTGGAGCATGTTGATAAAAAATTCCTGGATTTTCTCTAACCTTTTTAACGCTGGTTAGATCCTTGCTACCAAGGCATCTATTTCTGCCCTCCACAGCTAGAGTAGTCTCATGGTCAGAACCAGGGAACTTTTCTTGGCACTGATGATGAAGCCGTACACCTGGAGGAGACTCGAAGTCCGAAACATGGTCCTATGCACTGCACTGATCCAAGTGTCATCCAATAAAAGGTTCCCTGTAACCTGAGTCTGTTTATTATCACCACCAACATATTTGTAAAAACCCTGGGGGCTGAGGACAGGCCGAATTAAAGAGAAGGTTACTCAACGTGTGCAGTAATTGAGGTTCTTTGAGGTGGTTGTCCCTGCGGGTGCTTGTAATCAGAGATTTGTGGTAGCACTGCCCAGTTGAGCAGCGCATGCTTTGCAGCCGTCTCGCACTGCACCAAGCAGCTACATAGCAGTGAGCGGCCAACTGTCCTCCTGTTCCTTCTCTACCTCAGAGAATCAGCCTGAAAGTCCAACGTAGAGGGTAGTGGAGCACCCACAGGGTCAACCATCTCGAAGAATCTGGGTTACTGCACAAGGTAAGAAACCATCTCCTCTTCTTCAAGGAGTGTCCCTGTGGGTGCTCCACTTCAGGTGACTGTTGAGCAGTGCCCCTCAGTGGAGGGGAGGGACTTCAGAGTTGGACTATTGACGGTGGATAACACCGTAAGTTCAAAGTGAGCGTCTGATGTTGACTGTTATTGTAAAGCATAGAGATTAGTGAAAGTATGGACTGATGCCCAGGCAGCTGCTCTGCAAATGTCAGTGACAGGCCACAAATGCTGTCAGTGCTCTGGTGAAGTGTGTGCGAATTCCTGGTGGAAGTTGTAGATCGTTGTTTTGGTAGCACAAATGGATACTTTCAGATATCCATTTAGATAGCCTCTGTTTTGAAATGGTTTGACCCATCGAGCGTTCTGTTATGGAAACTAATAGTCCAGGTGATTTTCTAAATGTTTTTGTTCTTTCACTGTAGAAAGCTAATGCTGTGTGACAGGGTCGGCTCTAGCCATTTCGCCGCCCCAAGCACGGCGGCATGCCGCGGGGGGCGTTCTGCCGGTCGCCGGTCCTGTGGCTCCGGTGGACCTCCCGCAGACGTGCCTGCAGACGCTCCACCGAAGCCGCGGGACCAGCGGACCCTCCGCAGGCACGCCTGTGGGAGATCCACCGGAGCCGCCTGCCGCCCTCCCGGAGACCAGCAGAGCGCCCCCCGCGGCATACCGCCCCAAGCACGCGCTTGGCATGCTGGGGCCTGGAGCCGCCCCTGCTGTCTGAACACCCAGTGTGTGGAGTGAGGCCTCCCTCCTGTCCGCATGTGGCTTCGGAAAAAAATACAGTTAAGTAAATGGGTTGATTTAAATGAAAGGGGAAGGCGACCTGCGGTATGAACTTAGGATGCAGTCACAGGATTACTTTATATTTAAAGAATGTTGTATAAGGTGTGTGCGCCATTAGGGCACCTAATTCTCCCACTCGTCTTGCGGTCGTGATGTCAATGAGGAAAGCCACCTTCATGGATAAGTGCATCAAAGAGCAAGTTGCAAGGGGTTCAAACAGTTTTTCCATGAGTCCGTGTAGAACAAGGTTGAGGTCCCACAAGGGTGTAGGAATAAGTGTTTTCTTAGTGTGGAATAAGTGTTTTCAATGCCTTTTAGGAGGTGTTTAATTGTCAGGTGAGCAAACATAGTGACCCCCTCCACCTTGTCATAGAAGGAGGTAATAGCAGCCAAGCGTACTCTGATGGAGCTTGTGGATAGCCCTGATTTTTTAAGCCCTAATAATAGTTGAGGATCCTTGGTGTGGGGGGACAACTGTGGTACGATCTGTTTGTATTGACACCAGGTGCAGAATCATTTCCACTTATGGATATATGTGTCTCTTCTGCTTGGACTCCGACTGTTCAGTAATATATCTTTTACTTCCTCAGAACAGGCCTTCTCGACCCCAGTCAACCATGGAGTAATCAGGCCTTTAGGTGGAATACTGCAAGGTTGGGGTGACAGACGCGTCCCGCATCTTGTAATAGAAGGTGAGGTACTAAGGGAAGGATTCGAGGCGGTTTCACTGCCATCTGATGCAGGTATGAGAACCACGTCCATCTGGGCCATGTGGGTATAATGAGAATGACCCTGGACTTCTCCTGCCTGATCTTGTGAATGACTCGGCTTAGGAGTGGAGTCGGAGGAAATAAATATCAGTGGCGCCTCACATTTTATGAGGAGAGCGTCGCCTAGGGAGTGGTGTCCCAATCTCGCCCTGGAGAAATATTGTGGGCACTTGGCATTCTGAGCTGTTGCAAATAGATCTATGGTGGGGAATCCCCATAGTTTAAATATGGATTTGAGAATTCCAGGATCCATCTCCCACTTGTGGGTTTGTGAAAAATCCCTGCTTAGTGGATCTGCTGTTGTATTCTAACAGCCCAGCAGATAAGATGCTGATATCTCTGTTGTTGGTGATGCACCAATTCCAAGACGTATCGTCTCCATACATAGGGAGTATGATTGTGCTCCCCCTTAGCGGTTTCTATAAAATGTGCATGCTACATTGTCCGTGAGAATCTTGATGGCATTGTTCTTGATTAAAGGGAGAAAGTAATGGCATGTATTTCGGACTGCCCTTAGCTCCAGTAAGTTTATGTGCAGGTTGGGACTAGCGGCCTGGAATCGTATTGTTGAATAGATGTGTCCCCCAACCTATTAGGGAAGTGGCTGTCGTGGTTGTCATGCTTGGAGTTCTTTATTGGAAAAGTACTCCTGAGCAGATGTTCTTTGGTTGTGTCCACCAAGTTAATGAGTCTTTCATTGTGCGTGGCATTGTGGGACGTCTGTTGTTGAGAGTGTATCAGTGCGGTATATATACTGTTCGAAGCCAGGCCTGCAAACATTTCACATGGAGTCTGGCATGTTTTACAACAAACGTCGTCACTGGCATATGTCCCAAGAGTTGTGAGCATGTTCTGGTGGCTGTTTGCGGGCCATCCATCACTGCTGAAATTAAGTTGACTAGAGTGAGGAAGCGTTGTTGGGGTAACATTGCTGTTGCTGTGAAACAATTGAGGTAGGTTCCTATGAATTCCAACTTTTGGACAGGAACCAGTGTGACTTTTGTACATTTATTTGCAACCCTAGGTCTGTGAACAGGATTATCGTGCTCTACGGGGTGTTTATTACTTTTTGCTACGTTGGTGCCCTTATAAAGGCAGTTGTCTAAGAATGGAAATATCATCACTCCGTGTCTGCGAGCAAGAACTATGGAAAAAACCCTCGGGGCAGTGGAAAGGCGAAAGGTAGTACTCTGTACTAGGAATGCCGTTTCCCTAGGGTGAATCTCAGGAATCTTGTGTGTGATGGGTGAATGGTGATATGAAAATAAGCGTCCTGAAGGTCGAGGGCCAAGAGCCAATCTCCCTTCTCTAATGCCGGAATTATTGCGGTTAGAGTCACCATTTCAAAATGTTGTGTTCCCACGAATTTGAGTTTTCATAAATCCAGGATGGGTCTCTACCCACCGGTCTTTTTCTGAGTTAGAAAATAATATGAATAAAAACCTCTCCTCTTGTGTTGCACTGGTACGGATTCCACGCACCTAATTGTACGAGGTGGTTTATTTCCTGTTGTCACAGGGGTTCATGAGAGGGGTTCCTGAAGAGGGAAGGGGAGTGGATAGGAGGAATAGAAGTAAAGGGGATGAAGTAGCCCTTCTGGATATTCTCTAAAAACCATGTGTCTGTCCTGATGGTGTTCCAGATTGGGTACAGGCGGTCTCCGAATGGTCAGGGGACTGTTTCTGATTCTGGAGTCAGAGTGTGTGGAGATCTCAAGCCCTCAACCACACCTTCAAAATGATCGTCTAGAGGTGGATGGTTGAAACGTTGAAGGCTGATCTTGGTTCTGCTGACATCTGTTCTGCCTTTGTTTATGCCGTTGGTCATACTGTCTTTAAGGCTGAGAGTATGGAGTAGCCGGAACCTCTGGCTATAAAACCAGCCTTGTTTCTTTTTGTTTGCAGGTATGTAGATGCCCAGGGTTTTTAAGGTTTCCCTGGAATCCTTTAAGGTGTGTAAGGACACATCAGTTTTGTCAGCAAATAGTTTTTGACCCTTGAAGGTTAAGTCCTCAACCATTGCCTGGACCTCCCTTGGGAATCCAGAGATATGGAGCCAGGATGCATGGCACATGACCACGGATGTGGTGATGGATCATGCTGCCATGTCTGCAGAGTCAAAGGAGGCCTGTAGGGCCATCCTGGCAATGACAGACCCCTCGGAAATGTTCGCCTTATATTGTTCTTTATTGTCATCTTGCAAATTTTCAATAAATTCTGAAGTTTTGGAGAACAGATTGTGTGTATATTTAGCCAGCAGGGCCACGTAGTTAGCTATGCGGAACTGAAGTGTAGCTGAGGAATAGGCTTTCCACCCAAAAAAGTCTAGCTTTCCTCAATACTTATCGTAGGGGGTTATTCAGGACTGATGTTGTTTCTCCCTTTCTTTGATCGCCTCCACCACTAAGGAGTTTGGTACAGGGTGTGTGAATAAAAATTCAGCTTCTTTTGCTGGTTCATAATATTTTTTGTCAGACCTCTTACACGAGGGTGGTGCAGTAGCTGAAGTCTGCCAGATGATTTTTGTAGGCTCCATAATACACCTCTACCCCGATATAACGCGGTCCTCAGAAGCCAAAAAAATCTTACCGCGTTATAGGTGAAACTGCGTTATATCGAACTTGCTTTGGCCTCGAGCATTTCCATTAATAGTTAGCAAATCATTTTTGTTAGAACTAACATGATGTATGCAGTATGCTATGCCTCCCCAAACAGCCTGGCCCCACCCCCTATCTGACCCCCACCTACTTCCTGTCCCAACTGACCCCTCAGAACTCCCAACCCATCCAACCCCCCTGCTCCTTGTCCCCTGACTACCCTCTTGAGACTCCCCGCCCCAACCACCCCTCCCAATACCCCACCTCCATCTAGCCCCCCCTGCTCCTTGTCCTCTGACTGCCCACTCCAGAACCCTCCCTCCGTCCCTAATCACCCCAGGACTCCCATGCCCAATCCAACGCCCCCATTCCCTGTCCCCTGACCGCCCCACCTCCAGAACCTCCGAACCATCCAACCCCCACTGCTCCCTGACCGCCTCCCGAGACCCTCTGCCCCTTGTCCAACCCCTCAGCCCCAGCCTGGCACCGTTAACACGCCGCTCAGAGCAGCGTGTCGAAGCCAAACACACTGACACGCTGATCCACCGGAGCACACAACCCTGCCCCCCAGAGAGCGCTGCTTTACCACATTATATCCTAATTCATGTTATATCGGGTTGCATTATATCGGGGTAGAGGTGTAGCATCATTTATCGGCAGGGCTATCTTTGCCGATGGGGATGCCTAGAGTATGTCCATGAGCTTATGTTGGGCTTCTGGTAGCTGTGACAACCAAATGTCTAGGGATTCAACAACCCTTTTGAAGAGTTCCTGAAGCTAAAGGCTCCATCCCATCCATTCTTCATCCACTCATCTAGTTCCAACAACCCCATAAAGTGTAATCTGATCTGGAACAAAAAGCTCACCTTCTGGATATGGGAGTGATAGTGTTTCCTCGGAAGAAAGGTTCTCTGGGTTCTATTCCATCTTCTTCATTGTGCAGAAACACACGGGGAGTGTCAATCATTTTCGACCTCAAAAGACTCAAGTGGATGAAGAAAACTAAGTTTCAGATAAAAGCAGCAAAGAATCCTGTGGCACCTTATAGACTAACAGACGTTTTGCAGCATGAGCTTTCGTGGGTGAATGCCCACTTCGTCGGATGCAAGAGTCATTCACCCACGAAAGCTCATGCTGCAAAACGTCTGTTAGTCTATAAGGTGCCACAGGATTCTTTGCTGCTTTTACAGAACCAGACTAACACGGCTACCTCTCTGATACTTAAGTTTCAGATAGAGACCCTGGCTTCTCTAGTGTCATCCCTGTCAGGGGCGGGGGCCGGGGGGGCAGGAGGGGAAGGGGAGAAGGATGGGGATTAATTGAATTCAGTAGGTCTAGCAGATGCATATCTCCACTAGACTGTGCCACCACAGACTTCTGAGGGTTACTCATGGCAAGAACCATTACTGGTACCAAACACTACTACTTCAAGGACTGTCCCTGTGGGTGTTGCACATTAGGTGTCTTGATGCCCTGTGCTTGTAATCAGTTGGGCCACGCACACACAGCAGCCATCTCACACCCCACCGAGTGGCTACATAGCGTCATGCAGCCAACCATCCCCCTGTTCCTTCTCTACTGTCTTTGCTGTCCTCTCTGACTTCAGATAAAATTTATAGTAGATCATTCATAGTGGTAGCGTTAGCTTAGTTGTAGTTAGCTTCCCTATCCCCCTTGCCCTACTCTAATTTATTTAATTTCATCAAAAAAAATTCCCCTTTTTAACTCCCCTGTCTCTCCGGCAGGCGTACAGCCTTAGTCTCAGACAAGGTTTACCCTTGTTTTTTCTGTAAGAGACCAACTCTCTCATGCAGGGCTGGCTCACCTGGTTTTAAACACTGCCTGACTTGCAGACTCTCCATACCAGTCTCTGACAGCCATGCTCAGGGTGTCCGCTGCCTTGGCGAGACACGTTACTCAAACGTGCCCACACGGCAGAAAACAGAGCCAGGGAACTCCAACTGAAGCGCCTCATGATGGAGAAATCCCTCAGACCAACCTCCGACCCTGAGTCCAGGTCACCCCATGGCTAACAGCTGCCAACGGCAGCCTCTGATGGGTTCTGCTCCAACAATGGCTGCCAAGGAGCCTGCTCCTAGAAAGGCTACAAAAAGACAGTCACTGACATCCCCGCACCAAGAGTCACCTAAAAGAAAGTGATTTCCAGCTGAAAAATCTGCCCCGGTACCAATGGCACCGAGAGCGCCGGGCCACAAGGCACATCTGGCACCGAGAGTTCCCGACAAGCTAAAGATCCTGTGCAGGCAAGCTCTAATGGAGCGCGTTGCACTCAAGTGAAACTTGGCACCCACGGAGCTGAAGAAGATCTCAGCACCGAGTGGTACAATGGCTCCACCTGCTGTACCAATGCCACAGAGCTCTAAATCCTCAGCACTGGCAGCTTCAATTCAGGTTCCTGGGCTGCAGTGGAGGCTCAGAAAGGGTTAAACTGAGGGAGAAGGAGGAGGAGAACACTCGCTCCTTACTGCCCAAAAGCTGCAAGAAACAGCTCAGATTGCTAAATAAGGGCAGGAGCAACAGAAACGGCCACGGTCTGCTGCCACAGAGGCAGAGAATCTGGTGGCAAGTGGTAACAGAACGGGCATGGCCAGAGCCTGGGAGCCAAACGATCTGCCTCCGTGAAACTGCAACGTCCAGAATTGTGAGACCCTAGGCTGCAGAAAGAAGAACGGCCAGATTGGGTCAGACCAATGGTCTATGTAGCCCAATCTCCTGTCATCTGACAGTGGCCAATGCCAGGTGCTTCAGAGGGAGTGAACAGAGACAGCAATCATCAAGTGATCCATCCTCTGTTGTCCACTCCCAGCTTCTGGCAATCAGAGGTTAAGGACACCCGGAGCATGGGGTTGCATCCCTGACCATAGATGGACCTATTCTCCATGAATTTATCTAACTCTAATTTTACTGAACTTGTGTAACACTGACAGACTGGTTGTCAGTGGGCGATTGAACCAGGGACCTCTGGAGCTTAGTGCATGAGTCTCTACTGCATGAGCTAAAAGCCAACAGGCTGTTAGCTAAGGCTGTAGAGCAGACTCATTAATATCTTTCTCTCTCTCGTCACCACTAGATGGGACAGAACACCACACCCAGGTGTGTGGGTTACATACTTCCCCTAGCTGAGGAAGTGCATCCTGAGCTTCAACGATTTCCCAGTTGAACTCCTGGATGAGCCCCCACTTGTAACGCCGACAGACCCTGGTAGTCAGCGGGCAGGATCAAACCTGGGGCCTCTGGAGCTTAGTGCATGAGCTAAAAGTCAGTTTGCTGTTATAGCTAAGGCTGTAGAGCAAACTCATTAATCTCTCTCTCGCTAAGTGGTCTTGGTGCCGCTAGATGGGACAGAACACCACACCCAGAAGGTATGTGGATTACACTTGCACTCTGGTGCCTCTCAAATGCTAAAGCCTAAACTATGGCAATTCATGCCGCTTTTGAGTTCCTGGATTTTTGGGAAATTCTGTCAAAATTAGTTTGCCTGTCCTCCTTAAGGCATTGATAACGGTGCTCTATCGCAGATGTTAAAAATGCTTTAAGAAACTTTAGTTAGAGCTTTGGGCCCAACCGTCTTAGCTGTGAGGTGCATTTAATTCAGACGGACACCAGCATTCATCTTTCAAGACCCATCACCACATTCAGAGGACCTCTTCAAGCTGTCAACTTCCTCTCAAGTCTCCATCTACACGGTACCTCTAATAGTGGGCCTTAGAGAGCTCTCTTTAGAGAGAGGTTTTCCCCTGTGGCTCAGAGGCCAAGACAATCTTTATTACTAACAAATGGTTGTTAGAAACTTGAAAAGTTTAGCTTGTGCAATTTTAAAGAATCCCCATTTCACTGTTACATGAAGTTGCGCCCTATCTAAATGTGGTCTGCTAATCCTTAGCAGTTTTTTCATTCCCCAAAGGAGGAAAACCTTTAGCCCCTTCTTGATCTAAAGAAACTTGACTAGATTCTAAGAAACACTGCATGGTTTCTTTGGCTACCAATATTGATTCCCTCCGTTTGCAGGAGTGGTTTGGGTCAGTCAGATGGATCTTGGTCATGTTTCAATACGAAGTAATTGCAGGAGCTTTTGGGTTACAGGTTTGTGTTGGACAGGGATGACTTCCTATACAGTCCTAGTCAGTGCAAAGGGCACAGGTACATACATTGTGCTTAATCCCAGACATAGGAGGGCCTGGCCCATGTCCCAACCTGAATTAAACCAGTTCGGCCCAAGTAAAGGGAGTTCAGCTGTGATGTTTCTCTTACCTTCCTCAATGATACATTCCCTCCTTCTCCGCTAAGCATGGTTCGTGTTAGAACAACAGGGCATCGTTTTCCCTCCTCTTCTTGGATGCATTGTTACAGGAAATCAAACTACCGTAGGCTTAACAGAGCCCATAATAGTGTTACCATGTAATCTTGCGGTAAGTGTAGCCTACATCAAGATATTGTGTATGAAAATGGGTGGGTTTTGGGCTACAGCAGAAAAACTGCTCACATCTATTCCTCTACTTGATTCTTTCATGAATCCTAAGAAACTTTAACAGTAACTATACTATCTCCCTGAATGTTGCATATCCAGGCTGTGTGTTTGTGTGCATGTTAAATACTGCAATTAGCTGCAGCACAGGCATCAGAATAAGCTCCACCACACACGGTCCCCACAGAAGTCTTACCAAAATGCTGACATCTTTAACTGGAAAGACCACTTTAATAGTTCTCAGCATCCCCCTCCAGCAAGACCTGGTGTTCCAACAACCCCACCCCATTTCCTTCCAGCCAAATCAGACTCCGTTCTGTCCCTTTCTGGAGCTATAAACAGAGTCCAGCAAAACAATCTTCACACCTGACATAAACCAAAAGAGTTTCCTGCCCCTCCTGGGCTCAATGCTCAGTCCTTCACCCTTCTTCCAGAAAGCTGGCTCTCAGGTTTCCTCCCCTCAGAGTCCACACTTAGCCAACACACAACGGGTACCCACTGCTTCCCACCAGGCACAGCCCTCCTGCTTTGAGTCTGCCTAGCTCAGTTCCAGCCCTCCCAGAGGAGCCAGCCAGACAACCGGCCTCTCTTAGCTCCCTTTGCTGTCCGCTGCTTCTCCTGGGAACTTGGCCTCACACCACTCAAGGAGCAAACCCTCCTTATGTGCAATCCACCCAGCTGAGCCTGCTAATGAACCTATCTAAAACCCCCGCTGACCAACATCATGGGGGGTAAGGGAGGCAGCTCAGCTGGCACAAGTGTGGCTGGGTGGCACAAGTGTGGGTGTGACCCCCCCCCTTAAAGGGACAGCCAACCAGTAACAACCACCTAAGAAGAATGAGAGGTTTTCTGTGCCTATTCAATCACTGGGTCCTGTGCTGAGACTGCTAAAGGTGGTGCCAACTGTTTAACGTAAGACCATAACCAGCTGTTGGTAACTTTCACTCAAAAGCAAACTGAGCTGGATTTGAAAAGGGACCTACAGATGAAAAAAACCTCATTAGCCGCCTTTTAACAAAGCTTCTTTTATAGATGTGCATCATTTTTTGAGATTAGGTCTCTGAATCAAGCGATGGTGACTGAAGGACAGAACACCCAGCCATATCACCACTAATACGGGGTACTCATCACCAATGACTAATACTGGTTTCTTCCCTTTCACTTTACTGTTACATTTGAATAGGGGTAACATTAATATTGCCATTAGTCTTTGATAAAGCCCTACTTTTACCCCCGTCTGCTCTGGGGTTTTAGTAGATTGGCCCAGAGTAGTTTTATCCTAAAAAATGGTTAGAAAATCAATTGCAGGGCAGAATATGTATAGCAAGCATATAGACAGTATTTAGTCTTCTAGCCAGGAATGTAAATTGGCAACGTTTGGCTTCCCTACCCTATTAAGAATCTGAATGTTCACATCTGAAAATCTTCTGCAGGAAGCAGTCAAGTAAATATGTTGCAGTCCTGGAATTATAAAAGAATGTGTAATCCACTAGGATTTATTGCTTTAAGAGAAAGCAGATTATTAGGCAGCAGATATGATAAACAATAAGAAAAAAATATTTCAAACAGAATGAACTAGGGACCAAAATCAAGTCTGTAGCAGTGAAATGGTAAAATGCCATAAAACTCAATTAGTGATTAAATGGAGAACGTTAACTGCAGCTCATCAGGAATATGATATTACACAATTAGTTGTTTAAGGAGGTCTGCAAAATCACTATCACATTTGATTATTTTTTTTAATAACAATCGCAAGTATTTGATGATGTACATCAAGTTCACAGAAAAATTAAAGTTCTCTGTTTAGTGGTACACAAAAAAGCTTTAGAAACTTCAAGTCTAACAAGAAATGGAAGTGTAATTCAGAAAAGTGCACTTAAAGCTGTAGGCCAGCAATTTAAAAATAGCTTGTATGCTGTTTACTATTAGAGGATGCCCTAGTCACACAAACAAACTTGGTATACACACAATTATTTGATTTTCCTTTTGAAAGAAGTACTGTAGAAAAATAACTGGGCATCCACCCCCTGGCATTTTTCTCATGTCTCCCTGGCATTTTTAGTGGCTTTTGTTCATATTCTCTTTTCCAGTCACATGAAAATGATTGTGGCTGCAATGATGTTTAAAAAAAAAAGTCACATTGACTCCAAGAGATATGTAATGTGTGAGTGCATGTGTATATTTATATATATAAAAATACACCCTATAGTATAAAAATCTCCAGATAAACTCTATTTGTTATTCTCACAGTAGTAAATATATCCATTTATTTTCACAGTGGGTATCTCCATCTTACTAACTGGAACATGTTAACAATGAAAAGATATTTCCGTAAGTGTGGGACACACTAAATTAGGTCCAGCTCTGGTATAGTGCAAGCCAGTAAAAAGCAATGCAGATCTCCCAAAACTGATGCTTTGGGGTTTGCAGAGAAGCTAGACTTATTTTCAGTGACTCTTGCCCTTAGCCAAGAAGGGCTTATTAGTACCTTCTGACAAGATGTGCAATCTTGGAAAACCCACTCAACGCTTGTTAAGACAAACAGCTGGGGTGTAAATGTACATCCTGCTAGCGTGCTGTGCACTGATGGACTGTGTGGACTGCTATCATGGCACTACGTTCCTTAAGTGCTTCGACCTACTGCGGTTTGAAAGTAGTTGATTTGTGAAGATCTCCCGTGCTGCCTTTTATATTCTAGAGGGAAGGATCAAACCCTAAAATGATACTCCCTGCTGGCTAACCAAAAAAAAGTGACAATTCCCTACCTGCCTCTCATGGTCTTATACGGCATCGTGGTACAAATTTATCATAGTATGTTTTTTCCAGTATTTCAGGTATGGTCGTGATATAATAATCCTTTTTAAAATACATACATGCATTCATACATACACACAGAGTACAGGCAAAGGTATATTTTCCCCAGTGACACCAGTTACTTTGTTTCCATTAATAGATCTTAATGGAAATTAAACTCAAGTTCAATATCTTCACAGGCCAAGTCTACTGCACAGCCAACCAGGCAAAGCCAGGTTTGTAAGGCATGCTAATATAGTCTCTCTTCACCAACGCCACCAAAAAATTACTGTAACAGAAACATATTAAAAATATGTCATTTCTGAAAAAGATCTGCTATATAAGTAGAGTACATAAATCAAGGTATATTAAGGCCATTAGGAAGGAAAGACCATAATAATGAAAGGTCAGAGAAATGTGCCAATTTTGGAATTACTTGGTTTTACAGTATTTTTGTCTCCCTTGGTTATTCATTACTGAGTCTCATTTTATCTAACCTATACCTTCCTTCTGCGGCGAGAAGGAAAAGAAAGGAAACATTTAAAATATTCTCCAGCTTAAACATGTGTCAGGATAAAAGTCTTCGAAATCTAATTGGGATGGCAGTAATCTGCCTTCTATGCTCATTTTAACTGATATTCTAAGACAGGAGTTATCTTAGTACATAACCTTTTTTGGGGCCCAATGTTCGCCCCATTGAAGTAAAAGGCAAACTCCCTTTCACTTAAGAGAGCCAGAGGCAAGAATCCCTTTGTGCAGACAGTTAAATTCAGAGGTATAATTCCTGTGTGAGAGATATATCTATGACTAAAAAATGAATTTTCCAATTTCAGACATGTTTGGCAGGTAGTTAAGATCATTCTACACAAATGAAAGCCATGACCTTAGTGTTCTAGACCCGATTTCTATAATCTCCCAGTCCACATTACAGGATTTACGCCCCCAGGAGTAATCTGATCACTTTTGGAATTAACATCTTCCAACAACTAATTAGGTATGTGTGTGAAATTTCAATAAAGAGCTACGTAAAAGCAGTTTGGTGTGTTTCTTCGTAAATCAATGTTAACCTGAGAGCCAGAAAAAAATGCAAGCTCGACATCTGCTTCTTGGCACAAGAATAGGAAAGAATAATAGGGACAGAGCCTAAAAACTGGAATATTCAGATGCAGGTAGAGGTTACCCCTTATTAACTGTCTTTCTCAAAGCTAAACATTTTAGCACGAGAAGGACATCCCTAACTCAGCACGACTTTGTATTTGAATTTCATCTGTTTTGTCAGAATAAAGGAAAAAGAGAGGAAGAGAAAGAGATAAAGACCCATGTATGTATCCTATTTCTCATGTCTAGGACTAGAGACATGAATACTTTAGCTACAGGTGGTTTCTAGTCGATCCAAAAAAGCAATCAAAGAAAACTGAATAAAGCCAGCAAAGGAGAGCAGCAATTTTAAGAAGTCTCCTTTTTATTTTTGTGCTTGAAAAGAGCCAGACTCCTCTGGAAAAAATCTATGGAGGAATCTGCACCTAACTGTATTTTTCTTAATAAGACTTTCGGAAGAAATGTGTTAATCTAGATTTTAGCTAATCCGGAGAGAGAGAGAGAGTGTGTGTGTGTCTGGGGGGAGGAGGGCAGGTGGGTAGGAAGGGAACACTCACTGTATCTGCATATACAATTCATTCATCCATTGATTTGTCTCAAATTTAAAATTTGGCTTTTTGTGCAAAATGTCAATATTCAGAGCAAGATATACCATGTTGAAATAAACAAAGACGACCCGATTCCTTCCATCTAGTGTCTAGTCATTTACACCTGCGAAAAACGAATGTGAAATGGGTGTCAAATACCACCACTCTGATTTCTGCTCACTTTGCAACAGGTGTAAGTGACTAGACCCAAGGTACAAGACAGTGGAGAATCAGGCCCATATACAGGTAGTATATACTCTTATAACAGAACAACTAAATCATGTATTCACCAAGTGGATTAGCATCACCAGCCCATCATGACATACTGTGTACTATACGTTTTTAGCACTCGTGCACTTGTTGGCTTAAGAGGTACTTCGTAGCAGGAAGTGGGTCCTGTCTGTAAGGCCTTGTGGTGTGAAATGCAGTTTACTGACAGAATAGTAATCAGCATCTACAAGCTACCTGCTGCTTACTGCTTCTCTTCTGAAACTCTGTGGTTTCACGGTATAGCTTCTTCATAGCTCAGTGCATTTAGCAGAAACTCTGATAAAACAGACTAAGTACAATAATAGAGTTGTCAGAACTTAAGAATATTATGTGACAATTTCATAGTTGTTGTTTAAAAACAGTTTCTAAGATATACACAGATTTTGTTTGGAATAAAAATCCAAGAGAAAAAAAAAGTGGTATTTTCAGATGCAAACCCTAACTGATAATTGAATAAAACTGATTTGTAATCTTTACATGTTTGCACTTGCTGCCAATTTTACTGATGATCTGATATACTCCCGCTGTGCTAGACATCGCATCCAGGTAAATCAGCCCCTCTTGTCAAGTGTACTGTGTAGTCTTCAAAGTGCTGCAAATGCTGGCTGTAGCCCTGCTACTTTGTTACCCATGATTTTATCTGGCAAACCAATATATTCTCTATATCTTTAGTTTTAACTCTAGACTTTCATTTTGCTATTTTATATTAATGGCACTTACTGTAAAAATATTAATGTTCAGGCACACAAAAATTGCCTTCCACCTCTACTTGTGCACCAGTTCTCAAGCCACCACCATGCTCTGAAATCTTGAGACACACAATCCTTTGAGTAGGTTTCTTTGTTAGGATTAGAAAAGAGCTTTCATTTAGAAGGTGGAGACTGAAGAATTCCCAGCAGATCATGGATACCAGCACATACATATTATCTCAGGTCTCAGAGAGAGTCAAAGGTTTGTATCATAGAAGGATTCCATTCCATCAGACTAACTGGATGCATCATGGCAGACCTTCTTCCATGGTTTCCCCCCTCGCCTATGAGCGGAAAGGCCATGCAAAAGTGCAGAACAGTATATTTCATGGCTACAAAGTCAGTGGCTGAAACAATAGCTCATGTCGGATTCCTCTTCTGCTCTGGAAATGCGCTGTCCTGTTGAAATGCTTCCTCCTTTTTCTGGGTGTTTTGTACAATACAAAAACACATGATTTAAAATTCTGGGGGAGCGCTGGGCATGCAGTACCGAGGCTGAATAAACTGTACGAAAAATCAGTTTCCTGTCAATTCAACCAGATGGACTATTACACTATTTAAAAACAAAGTTAAATAGTGCAGAAAACGAGAAATAGTCTGGTGGAAGCATTTACTGTTTGGAAGGAAATGGAGCTGCCCCAAATGGATCTAACTCTAATGCCTGTTGCTGCTGGGCCTGCTGTGGCGTTACACTCTGCACAACCAGTTCTGTGAAGGGCACTGCACCAAAGTCATCTGTTTTTAGCCCATCACCACTGTGAACGGCCCCGTGCAGGGAGCTCTGTCGAGGTCTACCAGGCACTACTATATTATGGTCCCCACGGTTGTCACCCAGTCCTTGATGTTGTGGGTTCCGCATCAAGTCTGGTGGGTGGAAAGGTTTGGCTCCAAAGGGGTCCAGCAGATTCTCATCCGCTTGCAAAGGGTTGCCTCGATCTTTGCTGTCAGTCAATGCAACGCTTATGTTTTCCTTGGAGTCGGAGATAGTTAGGAATTCGTTGCTGCTTTGGGAGTCCCTGCGGCCAGTTTTTTTGTGCCTGCGGGCTCTCTCTGGGGTGCGGTAGCTGGGTTTCAAAGCCTTCTTGGTGCTGGTCGGGGTGCCATGGTGGCGCTTCCCATTGCTTTTGGGCACCTCCTGTTTCATACGTCTTTGCCGGGAGGAGAGCTTCTGCAGGTTCCGCTGCTGCTTCACCTTCTGTTGCTGCTGGCTCCCTGTAATCTCCTCAAAGGGGACAAGCCCAAAGAGGTCCTCTCTGCTTTCACTACTCTTTGAGGTGGGAAGAGGCTGGAAAGGGGTGCAGCCAAAAATATCCACACTTCGGGGAGAAGTAGGGGAGGTTTGGGTCTCAGCTCCTACAACCGGGCCATCTGGCTGGGCCACCTTCTTGTTGAATGGGGCTTTGGTGAAGACATCAAAGTCATCCTGCTCTTGCCTCAGGCCAAGAAAAGAAGGCTGAGGAGAGAAATCTGTGTCACTCTTTTCTCTTGGCTGAGGTTGCTGAGTCTGAAGAGCAAAGAAGGGGACAGCTCCAAACACATCAAATTCTTGGCCAGGGCTCACTGTGGCCACAGTACTTGGTAACTCAGACAAGGAAGAGAGTGCTACAGTGGGTTCTCTGTCTTCATGACTGCCACCCACCTCTCTGTATCTACCACAAGGGATTCCTTCCATGGGCTTTCCCTTGGTGCGATCGGAATCGGAATCAGAACTCTGCTTTTCTTCCTCCTCTTCCTCCGCCTCATCTTCAGAGTCCATAAGGAGAGGCCGATGGCCTAAGTTCTCAGGCTCTGTATCATTGTCATCATTAAAGTCTCCATGCTCCCCCTGTAAGACATCTTCCTCCTCCTGTTCGTCATCTTCCTCACTGCTCTTGGGAGAAGGAGGATCAGATTCAAAGTCACTCTCTGACTCATCACTTCCTTTCTGCACTTGTCCCCCTGCAGTTTTTCTTCCAGGATGGTGCTCTCGAGAGGCTTGACTTGATTTTTCAGCCTTGTTTGGGCTCCCTAAATTATTTTCTTGGCTGCTGGCTGAGTTGTCAATTGCCTTTCCTGGAGAACCTGCAGGGCCAAAGAAAATATAAAACATAACCTTAAATTCACTTTTACAACAAACAGTTCTTATTTCACGTACACCATAGAGACATGTAGAAGGGTGCAGGTGCATTCAGATGTGCCTCTTTTGCAGTTATTCACAGAACAGAGACTGAAGGTCCACATAGAATTTCAACTTTTGATCTGATGCTAATGAAACAGGTAAAGTGTCAGACCTTTGTGCCCAGAGATTACTTCTAATACACCTGGCCTGTGGGATCAACACTGTTTCTCTCCTTTGACAGCTCTTGGTATCAATCTTCAAAAGATAAGGCTACAATATAAACAAGTAGGGCCAGGTGTGAACAATGCGGCTCCTACTGAAAATGATGGGAACTGCTGGGCGATGAGCGCTTTGAAAATCTTTCCGTTTCTTTAAGATGCCTAAGTGGGAACCGGTGGGGTCCTGATCTTTTCAAAATCTAGCCTGCAAAGCTCAATTAATGGGAAAAAAAGTCTACCAGTGTGAGCTAGTCACATTTCATCTAATTTGTCCAGTTTCTGTACACCATGTAACAAACACGCCTTCCTACCAATCACAAATCAGAAGGCAATACAGTTGTATGACAGCATTTGACTTTGAAGAGGCTTCTTCATTTTTGGAAGACAAATGTGCACACCATCTTACTGGACGTGTGCACTGTACAGCTGCAGAGGTACCGTCTGTAGCAATACTGATGTTTTTATATTGATACAGAACTGCAATATAGACTGATAGCTATTGCAGCATCCTACATCAGTGGACAACTTGGCTATGCTTGGACCGTGAAAACAAATTGCAAAAGAATATAATGCAAAGAATGGAGATTGCTTAGTACACATACAATTCCTTCAAAAAGGCTATCCACATGAGGTCCCAAAAGATTAAATGAGACTGGTTTAAATTTCTCCAGAAAGTCACTTTCATTTGACCTTGTCTATACTACACATTTTTGTGCCTATTTCCAACACTGATGCACCAGTGCAAGCACTAGTGCAGCCCAGGCACGGGTATTTTCAGCATGGTATCAGAACCCAGCTCAGCCAAGGTTTTACGGCACAGTATTGAAAAGGCTGGAGAGGGGGCCTACATTAGCACTCACACTGGGTATGGGATATTGGGGTGCAGATGCTGTATTAGCAGGGCCCCCCAAGCCCGTACTGTTGCAATCCATAGTGGAGCTGACTACACCAACTGCTACCAATGTTCTGAGTGCAGTGTTTACCTAGCCTTGATCACAGGAGATCTAATTCAGTGATTCTCAACCAGGGGTCCGGGACCCACTGGGGGGCTGCAAACAGGTTTCAGGGGGTCTGCCAAACAGGGCCAGTGTTAGACTTGCTGGGGCCCAGGGCAGAAAGCTGAAGCCCTGCCATGTGGGGCTGAAACCCGGGGCCCTGAATGCTGCTACCTGGGGCTGAAGTCGAAGCCTGAGCAACTTAGCTTTGCAGGGGGCCCTAGGCAATAGCCTTCCTTGTTACCCCTAATGCCAGCTCTGGCTTTTACATACAGAAAAAAGTTGTGGCACAGGTGGGCCGTGGAGTTTTTATAACATGTTGGAGAGGGACTTGAAGAAAAGGGTTGAGAACCCCTCGTCTAATTGACATGGGGGAAATCTTTAAAGGCAGAAGTGCCAGTCAGGCACCTAACTGCCCTTGAGACAGTTAAGCTAGGTGCCTGCCATTTGTGCCTTTGAAAATCTCCATGGAGCTTAAAATGGTTGCAGCAGTGGGTGATCTGTCTACCTTAGGACTCAGTATTATTAATGCCAATGAGGCTGAATTGGTGGTAGCAACAGTAGGAAATTTTGGAAACATTTCTTTGACAAATACATTCCAAGTACTTGTCTTGCTGTTTTTCAAACTGGCTGTAATCTGAAAAATCATGCTCTAAACTGACATCGTGAGGTCCCATATTTATTTTCTCCCATTAAACAGTTTACAAATCATGAAAGGACTTAAAAAAATAGCAGCCTCAACTTGGGGTCTGAAAAATCAGTCTGTTCTTGCTTTGATATCCTCCTCCTACCTGAGGATGATTCCGCAATTAGAATGTAGCTGACAATTCCACTTTCAATGAATGATGCACAATAGGGATACAATCTACTCTTTCATGGGTACATTGGCTTGGTAGTGTTAGAAGTAGTAAAAGCTTGTTCATGCCAGTAAAGTAAGCAGACATGACTTCTACACTCAGGGACTGATATGTTAAGAAGGTGCTATTTTTACACATCAAGAGTCACTTTGGGGTAATTACTCTCAAGCTTTATAGCTGGGATATTGTATGTTGTGAAGATCTCTCTTACTTTGAAGTTTTCAAAGTCGGAGTTTCGGTAATATTTAGGTGGGAGAAAACAGTAATACAGCAACCAACAGTTACAATCAACCGAAGAAAGGCTTTTCACTTCAGTTCAATACAATATACCTGTACTTGTCAAATGTCCCATTCTTCTCCCCAGAACATAGATCAGTTGCAGCTCCATCACTTGAGAGTGGATCATAGAACAATATAATGGTAGTAACAACGCTGACTAGTGTCGTTGCAGGAGCTACCAAAGGGTGAAATTCACCTTTTCCTGCACATAGTCTGATTAAGAAGGCTTTGTGTGAAGAACTACACAGATGAAGAAGAGGTGGGGGAATTCAGCACACCAGCAAGCCACATGGCTGCAATACAGTCCCAGAAATATTTTTTTAATACAGCACCATGTGTCGGGTGAACGATTGGTGAACGTGACAACCTGGTAGTGTCTCTGGATCAGCATATGTATAAGCATATGTAAATTCCCTACGAAAAAGCCAGCAAAAACAGATGCTTGAGCAGTACCACTTATATTTATAAAAAGATGTAGCTGTTATGAAACACTGTTTTGTTGCTTTATTTTAAAAGTTCACGTCTCCTCCCTCCTCCCCAGAAGCACATTTTAAAAGCTATGTTCTAATTGCTCACCTACTACAATACTTTGGCCCTGCTTCAGCAAAGCACTTACTTAAGCATAAACATGTGTTTAACATCAAGCATAAGTGCCTTACTGTGTAATCAGTTCATTACACTGATGCACTAGAAAGACTAAAACTACAAACATAAAATCAAGTCTTATGAAATAGCATAAAGAGGATACACTGAAGGTTCTTTCTTCAGTCTCCATGGAACAGAGATTATGGGTCCTGTTTCAGTTGTACAGGATAGTAGGTTTGCAGAGACAGATCAGAGAATATTCTCCCTACTCCAGAAAAAGGTTGTACTTGAGGTAGGAGAGGCTCAAGTCTATTTACTGGGAATACCTTTGTTAATTATGAGGCCAAAACAGTGTCTATAGAGCTTGTAAACAAAGGGAGGGGGAGAGAAATAGAAAAGGCAGCTCATCTTTATTTAGGCTCCATCTGAATAGCACAAAATTACCTCTTTCATTAAATGAAATTTTTCTACAATGCAACCCCAGTTTTATGGGTGAGGCAGAGTTGCCTAGTGGATGAAGCAGCAGACTGTTATATAAGAGAGCTGGGTTCTATTCCTGGTTCTGTCACTGACCTACTGGGTGGCTTGGGAAAGTCACTTCACCTCTCTGCCTCAGTTTCACCAGCTGTAAAATGGGAATGATATTGATCGGGTGGTCAGTATTTTGTAAAGCCCTTTGAGATCTATGGATGACATGTGCTATACAAGAGCTAGATATTCTAACTCAAGTTATCTGTTATTAGTCTGATGTGCTATGAGTGTAGTAAACCACAAGCAGAGCTCTTAATCACCTGCAGGGGTGGAGCAGAGCCTCCTGCCAGGGGTGAAATTTGCTCCAGCAGAACTTCAGAGCTCCCCTGTTGCAGAAATTAGGAGTGCCACTGGAGTTTAGCTTCAGCCTCAAGGAGCTTCAGCGCCCTTTCCTGCTGACTCAGCCAGCCTGTAACTGAGGGAACAGGGGTCACCTGAACCCCTGATTTTACATAGGTATCATGTGTTCCTTGAGATCTTTGTAAAATTCAGAGTTCCGTTATGCTAATATTTTAATATCTTACAGGTATCGTATACAGCACCTTTCATCTTAAAGGGCATCAGAAACGTTTACTCTCACACACAAAATATGGAGAAAATTTATACCTTTGTAGATAGATTTCATTTCACCAGCAGAAGATTGCTTAATGAATACAGGGCTCACATTTATAGCATCACACCAAAGTACAACAATTTATTTACTGAAAATGCTCTACTTCCGGACGGCTCCGGTCCTCACTCTTACTGAAGCACAGCACTGATGATCTTTAATGAGTCCCTTTTCAACTACAAAGAAGGACTGACTCTCTCCTAGAGCAGCAGTTTTATTACTCGGGTTTGCGGTCCCTACAGGGGAAAATATCAAGCTAAGCTCTTGTACTGGCCTTTACTTCTGGCTTCATTAATTATTGACAGCAGTGCCTACTAGGAGCCAGGCGCTTTCCGAACACTGAACCAGGGTAGTCCCTGATCTAATACCTCCAATTTAAGGACAGACAAGTGACTAGAGACTGAGGAAAGAGAACAAGAGGCTGATTTTAGGGGGTCCACCAAGCTGGATTGGCATTAGACTTGCTGGGGCCCAGGCCAGAAAGACAAAGCCCTGCCGCATGGGGGTGAACAACCCCGGGCCCCTAAGCCCCACCCTCTGGGGCTGATGCCAAAGCCTGAGCAACTTAGCTTTGCACGTCCCCCTGTGGCGAGGGGCCCAGCGTAATTGCCCTGATTGTTAATCCCTAATGCTGGCCCAGGCTTTTATATGCATAGAAACAGTTGTGGCATAGGTGGGCCGTGGAGTTTTATAGCATGGGGGGGAGGGAGGCTTAGAAAGAAAAAAGGTTAAGAACCTCCAAACTAGAATCATTATAAGCAGCATCACACAAATGTTTCCTTAAGAGGGACTAAAATGTGGATAGGGTCAAGTCTTTGCAGATGAGCTCATATGTAGCATAGAGGGTCACACGGAAGACCCCACAGAGAGGCTTGTGCAAAAAGCTGACAAATGAGCGGACAAGGGTCAGAGCATGGGTGGAGTAGAGGGGATGAGGGGCAAGACACAGCTTGACAAGGAGAGATTAGTAGGGAGGACCAGAATTACAGCGAGCTTTGAAGGTAGTTGATGAGAAGCTTAAGTTGGATGCAATGGTGGGTAGGCAGCCAATGGAAGGATTTGGAAAGAGGGGGATGGTTACATTGATTAAACTGATGGGCAAGGAGGAGGGGATGAGTGTCTCTTTTAATGGTGCGCAATAAAGGGAAGTGAGCCACTACCGTATTCCACTCCAGACAGGAAAAAAAAGCAACTGCGAACACCTACCAGCACAGCACTGCTACACTGAAGTGCTTCGTAATCAGCAGGAAGGGGTGGTATGGAAACAAAATTACTCGTTGGCAAAAGCGTTGAAAATACAGAAGGGCAAATTACCTCTCTTCCCTCACCTACACTCCCCCCACATGTAACTCCAATCTTACAGCAGTTAATACATTTGAAAGCGTCATATAAGAGACTTTAAAAGGCTTGTTTATTTTTAAATTGAAATATATTTTGAATTTATAAAAAAAATACTTCTTACAACTGACATACAGTCACCTACTTCAGAGATGGGCCCGATTTGTAACCCCCAGCCCAAGGCCCTGCTCCTACCAATACAACTGTAGCACAGTAGGGGAAAATCCGCCTAAAGGCAAAAGATCTCATGCAGCTCTTCCGTTTTGAGTGTCAAGGGCAGGATTTTGGCTGTGAGTTTAACATCTATGCTCCATGGACTGCTTCCCAGCTCAGTTTAATTGACAAGGCCATACGTGGGTTGGGTCCTGTACAACGTGAACAGCTTCCCCTTCCTATGCCTCGTCATCTCCGTTGAAGCTCTTTTGCTGACCATGCGATGATGTTTTCATGTAGGGAGTTGAGGCTGGTTAATTTCAGGAGAGTCCCCTAGCATGGAAGCCACTTCTTCTGGGTGAATCACAAGAGATCACTTTTATCGACCTTCAGAGCATGGAACAAAACATATTTTTGATCAAGCATTTGCTCGACTAATTGATAATCACTAGCTGATTTATGGTCAATTGAAATGGTTTGTGCTGGGGGGGGAGCTATTTGTACTGTCCACTGTGGACAGTCTAAGTCAGTAAGATTCAGTAATATATCCATATGCAACAGTCATTAATGCATAAATATAAATCGATAACTCATTACATCACAGTCAACACCCAATGTAAGTTACAGGTAGGACAGCTATGTACCGTTAAAGCAATTTACCACCTTTGTAGTACTGCACTTGACCCAGAACGTCCTCAGCTAAGCAAAATTTACATATACTTTAATGACAGTGGTACTTGAGCAAGGATTAAAGGATTGGGCCCTCTCTTTTCATAAAAAAAAATCAGCCCTCCCTGGATTATAAGCAACTGAAGATTGTTCAGAGTACAGGGCAAGTTTGCATGTTTTTTTTTTTTCTTAAATGATTAATTGGTTAGTCTGAGTAAAAAGTTTGTCACTCTACTCGTTGGTTTCTAACTGGTAAAGCTTCTGCTGTTGACTTATGGTTTATTCCTTTGTTACTCAAGGAGTATGCAACTTTATCACCCCAAGCAAGGTCAATATTATCTTTTGATAGTCAATGGTCTATTTCTGGAAGAAAGCAGACGCTTACGGAACTATCTTGTTGTATTCTATGAAAAAAGTAGAACTGAATAGTTTTTGATAACCATTTTTTCACCCCTAAAACATGCCCCCAGTCATAAGAAGAATTTAGAAGTAATGTATGTTTTTGGTATGGATTTAAGAACAAAATGACCAGAAACATCAGGTGATTATAGCTTTGGACTGTTTGTTTGCTTCTGGTGTTGAACTGCTTCTTATCTGTTCTTAGTTTAAATAGCACACATTTGGTTTACTGTTAAATTAAAATCTGGATTATTGGACACTTTAGATTTCCCAAAGGTATAGCCTTCATGTTGGGACTTGATAACCCCATGTCTTGCAAATCCTGACATTTCCAATATTTGTTGAGACACTGTAATTGTTAACATGAATGTGATTAGTTTGCAAAATGAAAATAACCTAAATCTATCTGATTCAGGGTAGACATTCGCAACATTAGGTTCAGAAAGGCAAACCTGTTTTTAAAATGTGTACTAAAGTATGTGTATATTCTGCTTTTTTGTATATACCTACACACACCTATTTCTGTATGAAGAGAGTTGAATACTTGTAACAGGTAAATGGTTCAATTTCTGTCTCATGAACTGAAAATTTGGTACACTGAAAATATCTAAATATCACATACTAGTCTTTATTCTAATCTTCATGCTCTCACCCTGATGATGCTAGGAGACTAACCATCTGCAAACTGCATTAGCAAGACAAAAACTGTAAGGGCTATGTCTGACTCCCTGGAGCATATACTGTGGCAAGATTTATCCCATATTATGGTGCATGTTTAGTTTTCAATGGGAAACATTTTTATTACATGTGTTCTGTCATGGCAGACTTGGGGCTTGAGCCTGTGCCTGTTACAATCAATGGTGCTGGATCTGATCTATGCAGTTTAAAAGTCCTAGCACACTAGGCCAACTTCACTTTTGTTGACCTAAATTAACATCCTAAAGCTTAGTTTTTCAATATGTGGACAATAACCCTGTAGAGGAATGGGCTTGAGAATGGAGGAAAGGGGGAAGAAATTGGTTGGGAAATAATTTTTTCATTGAGCTTGTTTGCTATGTCTACTGCAACTATACCTGAAGTGGTTAGGTGGGTTTTGTTTGGTTACTGGGATGAACATTTGCTGTTATTGGGTCTGATCACCCGAGCACCTCTTATTGTCAACATAGCCATTATTGATGTTTTTCTTTCAGCCGTAATAAAGTCAAGAGAGCATTGAAAGATTTGGGAACAGCTTAATAGCTGACATAAAATAATATTTAGTTTTCATATTTAGAGCACTCTGCAAACAAATAGTCAGTATACGACTACCTGTTCCATTGCCAATCAGCTTTGGTGCCCCCATTCCTTGCTATGGCATAGGAACAGGCAGTCCTATTGAGGCTAATGGGACTAGTCACATGAGTAGTGTTACTCACTGGCATGTTTCCAGGATCAGGTCGATAGAAGGGTTGTGTGTGTCTGAAATTGTTCTTTGGAGTCCTTAGACATTGTTAGCATCCATATGTCACTAATGGTAATACTGAAGAAACAGATCTAAAGATCTGCACAGAGGTGCAGTAAGAATCAGGACAGAGCATGGAACAGGAAGAATAAATTGCTAGGACTAGTGTTATTTGAGTGCTCTCTTATTTATTCTAAGTGTCTAATTAATTAGATTTGAAGTCTTCTACTGTTCCCGCCTATCAATCTATTGAACAGAGATCATATACATATGAGAGGCTATTTCAGAATAAAGATTATGCTATCTGAGCATTGAAGTAGGTAGATCACACAAAAATAACGACCTATATATTTATAAAGAGACCATTAGTTCTTCACCGAGTCCCTTGCCTGTATATAGTAAGTATAGCAGTTTTAACCAACTCAACCATCTCCTAACCAAGGGTTTCGAGAACATGAACATAATGGTAAAGTCCTAAATCCATATGTAGGTAGCTAAATAAGTGGCTTGGTTCTTGAAAGTGCTGAGCACTGATGAGCTCCCCCATTACTTCTGTGGGAGCTACAGCTCAGTATTTTTGAAAATTAGGTCACTTAAATGTCTAAACAACCTCAGAAACCCACTCTAGATACCCATTTTTGTACATTTTTAAAATTAGAGAAGAGAACATATCATGCATAGAAATAATGTCCTTTCAACTTGAACTTCCTACTTCTTCAGCTTGTGAATGCAATGCAGTTACAAAAGCATCATATCTGTTGCTATGGGGTTGGAAAAAAGAGCAGTTTCTGAACAAGTGTTGGAAAGACTAATTATAAGTCTCACAGTAGAAAAATAATTCAAAATATATTATTGTTGTGGTTACAGGCTTACTTGGAAGACATATGCAGGATTTTCATTCTTTGATGACTGCCAAGTCATTTTCTCGTTTGAATGTTCCTATCCTACATGATATAAAAGAGTGCCCACTTAAACTCTAAAACCAGAACCGTGTAAGCGTGGGGATTGGAATCAAAGCTCCGTCTCCTCAGCTAGTGCTATAACTCAACGAACTTTCACACAAGTGCACTGCAAAGACCTTTGTTCATCCCTTGCTCCCCTTTCAACCTCTCATTTAAAAAGATTTTAACAAAGCAGCAGCCATGCTGACTCACTCACTCTGCCATGGTCTAATGTGAACCACTGCAGTTTAAAATTGGTGACAAACCCCCTTAAATATAGGAGACAACCCAAGAATAGTTTCTTGTTCTCTATGTGGGGGATTTGTTTCTTTAAACCTGTAAGATCTTTCCTACCCACAGCTTTGTGTCAACATTCTGTTACCATTTATTGACAGTAACGAACGGTGAGATCAAGTTTGGGTGTCTTGGATGTAAATCTGAAGCTTACAAGACATAGCTTGCAAAGAAGTGTGGGTGAGAGAAACGTTCTCTTAATTCTCATCCCTATCAAAACCACCCTCAATATTACCCACTCCATCTGCAATTTTGGAATAATCAGATTTACAGAATATTTTCCCCCAGGACAGTTAATTATTTCGTAGTTTAGGATTGGGTTGTCCTTGCTCCTTATCTGGATGCGATTATTAGCAATTAAAAAATTACCTCTGGTTACTATTAGACTTAGAATAATGTCTAACTTGCATTTAAGTAACACTTCTGCCCTAAACTGCTTACTTCTCATACCATGTGTACAAGCCACAGAAGTATGTTTTCCTTGTTTGTATGCACAGATTGTTTTTGTTTAGATCTAGAAATAAGTGGTCTCTTCGCACCCTCCCCAGGGTACTTGTAAGTGCATACTAAATGCCAGTTTATGGGAGTTAATTTGGAATAGTTATTTAATGACTCAGCAGTACAAGGCCAAAAGTCTTTCTACTTCTATTAATAGCAGATAGATTTCTTTTTTGTTATCTGCAGATAAAACTGTGGAAAAACTATTGCCTAGAGGAAGAAGCAGGTTTTATTCAAAACCTGAGATTAATTTCCTGACATACTCCCCACTGAAACAGTAGGATACTTATTAGAATCATACAAAAGCAAATCCAACAACCCTTATTTCAGTGAAGAGATTCACATTTTGCTTCGTATGATTGTCATGAGCTTTGCTGAGGAAGATATGATATTATGGATGTGTTAAACTTCTGCAATTTCTAAATCATATGATGAGATAATATATTTATAGAGATAGCAAGCCTGGTTTTCCTCTCACTTGGAGACACTGTTGTAAAACCAGTGTCTCCATTGCCTTCAGTGGAATTACTCCAGATTTAAACCAGTTTAAGAAAGGGGAGAATCAGGCCCTTTTGGAGGTAAAAGGAAGAGAACGCCTATCAGAAGGTTACAGCAGTTTCTGAAGAAATAAAAAAAGTTTTCTTTACTTTTTATATACACCAAAAAACCACAATGAAACATGTCCAAAAGAAAATCCTTTTTAAGCAACTATTGATTTTGAGATCGCCTCAAGGAATATTACAGTGCTAGACTTAGCTGGATTGATCATTGCTTGAAGAAGCTTCCACTACATACCTGCACACATTATGATTAAGCACAGCTCAAACATGCTGTTAGGGAATGAGCATACTCCCACTTGAAATCAACAACAACATTCCTGGTGACTTTATGGTCAGAGTCGCTGTTGGTTAAATTAATGAGCAACAAATTCAACCTTAAACAAGTAAAAATAAATATCCAAATACAAAGCCCCTGTATTGCTGATAATTCACAAGTTTAAACATTACATAGTTTCGCTGTTACTGATGGAGGAAAATTTCTATTTTCAACCCCAAAAATAAAAGTTGTCAAACTATACTTCATTTACCAAAAATTTTAAAAATGTATCAAAATAAATGCCTAAAAGGGAAAAAATGAATTTTGTTTATTTAATGACATTCTAATGTTGCCAGAATGCACTTCAAAATCAACATGGCAGAAGATTTCATTTTTTTAAATAATCTTCTCAAACTGTAAACTGCTGCAATGAAAATTTCAAATATATATTTATACAAGCTGAAGAAATATGCAGTAACATCTGTTTGCAATGTACTGCTCAGATTGCTACACTTATAATCAGGTTTGCATCTTGTAGGAGACAATTGTTCTTCACTCAAATGCAAGGCAGGTGGAACATCTTTAATCATATAAGAAGATCCTAATCTTCAAGGAAATTTTCTGTTCTGATGTTCTTTTTCTAGACATCCGATTATAGGAGGATGAATGGCTTGTAACAACTGCAGTAATTACATGCCTTCTGCTGGTTCATCATTTTAGGGGCTGGGGTGGGGCGGAAGAGTAGGGCATAAGGGCCTTACGCTTTCTTTGAATTGGTAACATACTGCCGCCATCATTTCACAGCAATTTGCCACATGTCAGGCCCGGGATTACTGGGACATTTCAACTAAATCTGCACTATTGCTTTGACGACAGGCAGAGCAGCAGCTGCTGAATATTGTAAGAGATTGATGCCGCTTGCTGCTCTTGTTTTCAAGACAAGAACTGGAAATTAAAACAAACATTTGGTTCTTAGAATATGTTTTTCCCCTTCAAAACACATCTGTGAATAACTGTACACTTGTTACGTCTTTGATGGTTTTTAAGTGGCACCTCTCTTGTATCATGCAACATGAGTGGACTTACATAACGCATGATCCTGATGTACTGATCCATTTTAATGATAGTAGAAAACCTACTTCATTATTTACTATAAAAGGATGCCTAGTTATACAGTCTCCAAAGGATCTCTGCTCATCCCCAAAAAGGAAAGGACTGAAGATGATCACACAACAGAATGAGTGACAGGAGTATACTTGAGTCATTTCACGGGCAAAGCAATCAGTGTTGTTCTGGACCATCAACTTGTCACAGATCATGAATTCCCACTGTAGTAGGAAACGGACAGCCAGAGTTTAATAAAGAAAGATTACTGCAATATAAGCTATGCTTTTTTTCCCCCCGTCAAAGTCCACAATATTAAATGCGAGGTTTTTAAAAAAGATTTTTCCCCCCTAAAGTGAATTACTCCATGAACTCACAGATATTCTTACTGTGAAGTGGACCACTGCTTAGTAGATGATCATTTAGCCAGAGATACTGGCATGAGTTAACTGCATCATCTACCAGGCAACTCAAAAGTACCAAAGTAAGTATGTTTTGCATACAGCTGGAGAACTGTGCAGTCATAGTTGATATTTATATAGGGAATCAGGTGTTTTATGCAAATTTGCCCCACTGACTCAACTCTATTCCATATTTCTTCTGCCTAAATTTAAGTGAAATGTGCCTCACATTTACAAATCAAAATCTATAGTAATCTGTGTGTTATAGTAAAAATACAATTGGGAGAAACTTACCACAGGAGTTGCCATGGTTTTAGATCTATAGGCATGATTTTAGATCACGCATCATCCATTATTCTTGATTACTATAGTCTGAGGACTGGGATACTTTCACTATAATTTACCTGTTCAAAATTAATTTTTCAGGGAAAGCTAGATGATATTTCTGGTAAAAATATCCATTAGTTTCATTAGAGATGCTTTGCAATAGTAAAGAAACGAAAACTCTGCTTTTTTTTTTTTAAACCAAAGGCTAGAAAATGCAACTTGATTCAGAGAATAATTCCAGCCCTTGGGAGCCTGAAAATATATTTTTTTAAAAAGAGTCTTCAAGTTCCTGGGAACTGTATGGATCTAGTTTAGTTATTCTTAAAAGGCTGAGACCAAAAGAAGACCAAGACAGTTAACTATCTATCACATTACCACTGAGTACCATTTCTAATAGCAGAAATTTATTTATGGGAATGTTTTGTTGTTGTTTTAACTAAAACTCTACCAGAAGTTAACATACAAAGGACCAATTCGTTTGTAGGATTCAGAACTCTTTCATAAGCTGTACCAAATTGTGCCAGCCATCAAAAGACATTATAAACTGCTTTGAGATTTGACAGATTGTGGTGTAGATAGGCTGTCAAGAATTTAGGGGGAAAATAACTGTCACCTTGTAAAGAAAGGATGTTCTTTCAGGCTTCTGTATTTGCTAAATAGCACAGATTCATGTTCAATGCCTCAAATTGTCCTTGCTGAAGAAATTAAGCTAATAAAGCCACTTTTGAAAGCTGTGTTTATAGTATCCACATGAGGTTTAGTGGGGAGGGTCCCCCAGGATTAACATAACACAACACTAACACTATTTACAAAGCTAAATTTTATTTTAAGGGGCAAAGCTGAAGCTATGGACATGGAGAGGTTCCGACTTGCACCAAGCAACAGTGAGAAGGAACTGGAGAGGCGGTCAGTCTGCCCTGCCCTTTATTCCCTCAGTCAGAGGCACAAGGTGAGCAAGAGAGCACGTGCGGATCACTGGACACTACTTTCAAATTCTCTGGCTCCAGACACATTGTGTGAGTGTGTAACCTGCAGTGGAATACAATAAGGACCATCATGCGAAGAACACCACTGACATTTGTTGCAGGGTTTTTTCCCACCCCCCTAGTAAAAGAGCCCAACATATGCTAGGCCTCCCAGACTGCTGTAGTGTAAGAATTTTTATAACCAACAGCTAGAGAAGATCTTTTGTAAGTCTCCTCTTACTTTTCAGCCTTAACTGATCCAGGATTGTAAATTATTTTTTTATTTTTTTAAATGGAGATACCTTTTTGTAAGTTTTATAAATGGCAAAAGTCAATAGTGAAGGTATATAGTTTTTCTCTCAAGATCTCCGCAGCTCTTCCATTTCCTGGACTCAAGATTATCCTAAATATGTAAATGGAAAAAAGTGGTTTTTTTTCCATTATATGATTTAATAAATTCAGTTTAATTATCTGAAGGTTATAGGCATGGCAGGCTGAGAAGCAGTAGCAGAGTAAAAGCATCAAAAAGTTGTCAGAAGTTAAGGGACTATTAAAAGTTTCCAGATCTAAAAAGTATCACAAGGCAGGAAACCTTTTACTTTCCTGATCTTGATACAATCAGCAAGCAAACAGCAATGTTGATTTGGGTGGCCACCACACAAAGGGAACCATTTCTTTCCTTAGTTCACATTAATTCAGCCTTGCCTATAAGGCAAAGAAGAGTCTTTGCAGATACAGCATAATGCAAATCGTACGGAGTCTCTAGTTTTATGGAGAACACACAGTCCTTAGGACAGGCTTAAGAGACCTGAGCAATGCTAGAACTCTTTAGAGCAGGGTGATTGGAGGTGGTAATTTAGTGCTTGCTGAGCAGATATAATGGAAGAAAACTCAGAAAATGTAACAATGTGAGCGGAACCAGTTTAAGGCATCCTGACAAGGAAAAAGTTGATCGAGAATGAGAACAGAACAGCCTAGCTCTTAATGAGTACCACAGAGAACAGAATGCCAAATATTATTCTGTTCACACCTGGTTATGTATGGTCAGAAAGGGCCTAAGTCACACAAGGAGATTCACAGAAATGCGAAGTGAAAGAAGAAAAGGGAATGTGGCTGCAAAAAAAGTACACAAGATTGAAGACAAAGTGAAATCTGAGCATATTAGAGGAACCATTACTGTGGATATGGACAGTGAGAAAAATCACACCAAGAGCGCATTTTTAACTCAACATACCCACAACTTTGAGCATCTTTAAGTTGCACCTTATTTTACTCATTGCTGGCTCCACAGTAGTACAAAGTAACAAAAGCTTTTTTTAATGTTATGGAGGAGTGCCCTAGATTCTATTCTACCTCATGCCTTAAAACGGTCAATGAAGTTCTTGTTGCAGAATTTTTAATAACTGGCAAGTTAGTAAGCGACAGAGCACAATTTGGTTTTTAGATCCCAGAGTTCACAGTAAAGTCAGAAAATCTGTCTCTATAAAGAAAAAGTTATACAGAGTCTCAGTGTCGTAAGTGTGACTGTAACCAGACTTGAAGCTAAGCTCTTTATCCCTCTGCTGTTCCACCTGGAGGTTCTAATAAAACAGAGGAACCAACAACAAAAATAGAAGACAGAAAGGTTGGTGGCTGAAAACAATAGAGGAAAAAGTAGCAATACTCTTGTGTGACCTAAAAAAAAAATCTAATTCTATTAAGGAAATTAGTCATTTAACTGACACGGTTGTATTAAATCCAATAGATCATGCATGTGCAATTTTTGAAATGTAAAATGTATCAATGCATTTGGTGCTAGGTTAGATTTAAACTTCAAGACATTCACGATAACATTAGAAAAAAGTTACAGATCCAGACTAACACAGCTACCCCTCTGATATTAGAAAAGTTGTCCTCTATTCAATCTTCAACCACAAGGCTGATGATTCCAATTTGCACTGGTTTGGTCATATAACTGAACAAGCTTCCTTTGAGAGAGAGAGATTTAAATAAGAGGTAGTGATGTTACATATGTAACTTGCCTGGGTGAGAAATGAAAGGTACAGAACCAAAGGGATCTTCAGAAGGATGGTTCTGTGGAGCAGAATGTGGCTCCACATTCTTATCTGAGGATGCTCTCCTCTCCACGAGCCTGTCTGCAAAAATAAATGAAACAGAACAAAAAATAAAATAAAATAAAAATGGCAGTTCTTATGCCAAATTAATGATACGTTTAATAGATTTGTGTTTGTTTCAGATCCTCTCCTTGTACCCTGACATCTATCCCATTTTCGAAGGCCTTCATCTGCAAGAGTTCATTCTTGTTTTACTTCTCCACTCCCACCCCGAAGTAAATTGTGACAGATGATGAAAATGTATTATAACCAAAAAACAATATCGTCAAACTTCTCTGAGCAGTGCTCGTAAGAGACTAATTTTCATTCTGTTCCATTTAGGTTCTAATATCACAAAAACACACCATGGTATCCAAAGACCCAAGTCAGACGCCTTGTGTTACATTTTTATTTTTTATGCCTAAAATCAGTTTTAAAAAACAATTCACCAACTTCCCTAAAGGTAAAACTTTTCTGCTAGAACCACAATGAAGGATACAAATTAGTAATCCCACCAGCATCCCTTTTAAATTATGGGATTGTACTAATGATTGCAATACCAGTTTCTGAGTTTCACCAAATCCAAACAAGTACAGTTATATTTTGTATGCTCTTTATTCTCTAGAGTCCTGGTCCATGCAATGTGTTTTAAAATCGGATACATACAGTATTCAACATTACAAGAATAATGCAACAAAAAATTGGGAATGTAGTCTCCTCATTTATTGTAGCCTAGTGTTCCAGGGGTCATCAATGATGAGACAAGAAGGTAACCCAAGTAACTGGAATTCTGTGAAATCTATCTTGGCGCATTATTGCTCAAGAGTCCTGGAACTATTTCAAAGCAGTTACCCAACAGTACACAACTGATAGTCATAGCTATGCATTCTGTGGGTATAAAAGGCCCATATCCTCAATTGTCCACAGCGTCTCTCCATCTGGCTAAACTCCAATTTTTGATTCAAAGGAAGAAGGGATGGAGGGCAGGTGAGCAAGGATCTGCAGAAACTATACATTCAGATAAAGAAAGAAAAGTTACCAGTAACCACAGTTAATATAATTATCCTTGTGGTATTCCATTGTAGATTAACAAGTAGTTGGAATTCCCAGGTGGATGAGCAATGTTTAGTTGGACAAATGATTTGACAGAGTGATCATATTGTCTAGCTCTGGTATTTTGAGAGAGTATTACTGAGCCAGATACAAACTGAAAGCATTATAAATCTGATGGAGGCAAGATAAAGAGGTGGCCATGTCTCTTCTAAAATGGGTCATAAACCCTTCTGGCAAATTCCCACACAAGAGTTGAAGGTGGTAGTGGTTCAACTGTGTTGATTACAGATGTGTCACTTATAGCGGTACCCAGTCTCAAGACTTCATATGGATCTCTGTGTAGGGGAAGGAGATGGTGGCAACATCACTGTGTCAGACCTGAGCAGGTTCTTGAGTTGTATGTGCACTCAAATTGCTCTAAGTTGCACCAGCTCATCTGTGCACCAGGTCCCACAAGGTGCCAGTGTGTGTGTTCGTGTTCATCTATCAGATTGTTGTATTAAAAGTCTGTCAATTTCTACTCTGTTACGGCAAATCCTGAAAGTCCGAGTCATGGAAGACTTCGAGTAGCTCCTGGTCAGTTTAAGTTTCAAAAATGGCATTCTGCAGAGACCATAGTAATAAGCACTGTCAAATTAAAGCATAGTACAAGACAGGTGTGTGGGAGGCTTTAAAAAGCATTGTTTCCTCCCACCATCACACCCATATGCATAGGGCCAATCTGAGGAATTTGATTAGTTGTTTTTTTGCATATACTCTACTTATATGGCCTAAAATTAACTGTTTAACTCTTACACTTTGTCTCCCTGCCCATGATGATCAGATGACTCCAATTTTTTCCATTTCTCCCACAGTCATCTTCACATTTGTTCCTACATGACCCTTATACAGGTAACATCTTCTCTGATCTGGTCTATGTGGACCTTTTTTCAAAGTGCCAATTACATCAACTGACTATTCACGGGGAGTCTGAGGACCAGCTGGAGATAGCTGATAGGGTGGAGGAAAATACCTTCCCCCCCCCCCTCTTTGTTTGCTGCTTGTTTTAGGTTGTGAGGTCATCAGGACAAGGACTGCCTCTTACTGCATACCTGGACAGAGCCTGCTGCATTGTGGCCTCTACCATAATACAAGTTTATATAAAATGTGCATATGGGAGGCTTTGGGTATCATTCCTAGTCTCCTGCTGTAGGCAAAATGGAGACCTCTTTTTCCACAGAAAAGACCTCAGAATAGGGATGGGAAGGAGGCAGATTGATAGGGAGAAGGTTTTCAGACAGCTAGATTCCAAATAAAGAGTTGGGATTCTTAGCTCTCTGGGAACATCAGCTGATTCAGAAGATGAAGCTAATGGGATCCAGGAATGCTTTCACTGACTTGGCACTCCACACCCTGAAACTGCCTCTGTTGAATTATTTCTGCTGAGGCTGGTTTTCAGTCTGTGTACCATTACAGTTATACTGCTGCTAGTAGAAAAAATGAGTAAGCCTTCCTTCTCAACTGATCTAACCTTTGGTGTTGATGTCACAGTGACTTGCCTCCCTTTGATTTGTAAATTTACAGTTAACAAGGAGCCCAAGGAACGAAGGGTGAGGAAGAAGATTAAATCTTGCTGTCATTTAAGAGTTTGTCCAGTTTCCTGATTAAGGCCAGGGCAGAAGCAGGCTGACTCCATAGTTTCTTGATGCTCAAAACACCCTCAACATGTGGAGAAAGCAAGATTACTTTGCATGTGATAGCCTGGAACTGAGGGATAAAAAGCTTGCATGAGCTTTCCTTGAGTGTCAATGATTAAGTCAATCAAGCACTGGTTAATTTGCTTAAGACATGGAGCGGATGGTTCCTCAACACAGCTGGAGATAAAATAAATTGAGGGCAGTTGGGCCCATGGGCCTTCTATACATTTCTCTAGAATGCCTGCAACCCTAGGTCCATATGCACACTTGTTTGAAGTGATTTGGGGTCTCAAAAATAATATGATTTGGAAGGATCTGAAGAGGAATTCTATTTAGGAGAATGGGCAATTTTCAGTCTCAAACCCATAGGTTCCAGTTTAAGAGTACAGGAGCTTAGAAAGCAATAACTCAGCAATAGTAAAATGTTCCCATTTGGGAAAGCATGTTTTAATTTATTTATTTACACTAGGAACAAAATCTTCAAAGACTTCAGGAGCCAAGATAACAGAAAATCATAGTGAGCCGAGATGACCGTTTACTATTGTTACCCAGATTCCAGTGAGTGTTTTACTTTGGCTCCAAAGTGTAGTACTACAACTGAGTGTTTAGTCAGTAAAGAAACCATTTAGTCATAACACAATTCTATAATTTTTAGAAACCCAATTACAATCAATCACTCATGTTTGGCCTTTGCAGCTTCATTGACATCTTTAAAACCATGATCATGGAAAAGGAAACGATGCAGGAAAAAAAAGCCAATAGCTAATGGAATAGCTAATTTTGAAAAAAAATGTTTTTACTCAAGAGAGTTCTCACTCAGCTTCATCTACTGGTTAATTGTCAAGTGACTGCCTCTGTGAAAGTCAGATCTTTTCCACAGCATATATAAAATAGCAAGTTTATTCATTTCTCCTGCAGTGAACATGGAGAACAAAAAGCTGAACCATCATAGCATCAAGAACTTTAGTTCTCTGTGCATACTCTACTATGCATGCAGATAATGGTTTAACCAGTTTATAGGAGAGATTGTGCCCAAAGATGAAGATGCTGATAGCTGCAGATAAATCATATACCCTAAAAACCTTGACTTTTGAGTCCCAAAAGGGAGAACCTAGGAAACTTGATTAATAGTGTATAACAGTGAACAAAACTTTAAATATTTTTAATGTATATGTAAATTGTGACATGACATAAATTAGGCTTTTAGAAAGAAAAAAACAAGGGTCAACCTTTTGTGATTTGCCAGCCCAGTGAAACTGAAAGCAAATGAAAAAGTTTATTTCAAAAGCTTATAATGTGTGTCAATTATTGGGCTAAGTAGTACAGCAATGAAATTTTCTTCTCTGGATTCTTATTCTTCTGTCCTTATTCCCTTAGATCAAAAAAGCAAAAATAAACCTAGAAAATTTACACATTCTGTGATAAACAGTGGCTCTCTTGTAAAAACTGATGTCCTCTCCTGTAGAAAGGAATTTGGTGATTTTTATGAAAAGAGCAATGATATATCTTTAAATACATCTGCACAATGTCAAACATTTTAGCAAGTATAATCTCATTAATGTACAATGAAAACTAAAAATAGAATTATGTAAATTATCTCTGTAGAGGTGTATGCCTCTACATTTACCAATTTTGCCATTTTAACTGTATAGTGGTAAACATTTGTGCTTTGATTTTAGAAGATTACTATAGGTATTACAGAACATACATTTAGAACAAGACTGCTAACTGTCAACACTCAAAATCCATAGGCTAAAATTTAATGGAAGTATTTTATCTATTTTGTCTACTATTGCCTTAATACAAGGGATCTGTTTTGCGACAGGATGTCAATAATTACAATGAGAAATTCATTAAGGAAATCCTCATTGTCAGAGCGAAGACTGTGGAAATTTATGATCTATAGTAGGGCTTTCCACTGAGGCTTTTAAACTTGACTCAAGCCAAAAGGCGAGGAAGAAAAACTATTGCACTTCATGCAGTATACTAAACCAGTCTGCCACCTACTGTATTATTTGTCAAACCACAGCAAATTACGTCTCAACATTTTTCTGGGCAGTGCTGTCGTGTGGTTAAAAAAAACTGAGTCAGGAAATCTGAGTTTCTAGTCTTAGCTCTAACAACTCATTGAAGGACTTAGGGTAAATCTCTTAACCCTATCTATAAATAGAGTTATTATCTAGTTCAGAAATGTAATGTAATATTAAAAAATTTTCAAACAATTTTTTTTTTAAATATAATGCTACCTACAAGCTAAGTACTAAATACTGAATAAATGGAACAGTGGTCAGGTACTTAATTTTACAGACATGTGAAGTGTTAGTGGATTACTGATCATATCATAAGCTTCTTGTACAACAGTAAAGTCACTTTACAGGCGAGGGTAGGGGAAAGGCAAGATACACCAGCACTCACTGTTTGTTTAGTCAGTTATACTAGCAGGGTATAATACAAACATTGGACAATGGAAGTGACCAGTAACTGTTAATGGAGAATCAGCAGAGAACATACAAGAGATTGTAGAGTACAAGACATCATTAGTTTATTTTCTTCATATAATTCTCTTGCACAAGCTCAGTATACTTGAGGAAATAAGGAACAACTCAAACAAATGTTGGCATTCTGATAACATAAAGTCTAACGTCTACTATGCTCTAACTTTTACTACATATTCCTCCCGACTTAACAGTAAAGAGCAAAAGAGGAGAGAAAATTGTGTGGTTTCAAGCACTCTCATTTTTACAAGGATTGCGTTCCAAGAAACATTATCTTAAGGCTACTACACTAATTCAACGGCAAGCATTATATATAATGAACGGAATATTAACAGGAGCCACCAACCATGTAAAAATGGTTATAATTCTTGTCATTTTTACAATAATTCTTCCTTTTTATGCCATCACTTTACAGGCCCATCTTGCTCACTGTGATGTTGGACTAAAGCAATTGTTGGCCATGGCTATACTAGCGAACTTATAGCGGCACAGCTGTACCGATGCAGCTGTGCTGCTGTAAGGTCGCGCATGCAGCTGCTCTATGCTACCTCCAAGGAGCAGCGGTCGCTCTGTCGACAGGAGAATGTCTCCTGCTGACATAGTGCTGTCCACAACAGCGCTTCTGTCAGTGTACTTATGTCGCTCGGGGGAGGGGGGGGGGGGTTTCCCACACACCCAAGCGACATAAGCTATACCAAAAAAAAGTGCTAGGGTAAACATAGCTCTAGTCTACAGACTGCACAATAATCTTAGTCAACTATTCTTTGTATTCTCCTTAATCTTGCACTGAGAATACCACCAGTCATCTCACTACATAGCGTCATGAGCTCTCTATCAGGTGTATATAAAGGCATTACATAACTTCAGGGCCTCTGAGACAACGGTGTTAGAATTTCCTGATGAGATAACCTTACGCAAAGTTCACTAGCATTTACAGGAAGAAATCAACCTCCTAAAACCTTCAAAGAAAGCGGCTTTGCATGAAAATAGCATTACTTTAGGATTTCTATTTTGCTGGAATATTAGAATATGATCACACTGTATGAAAAAAAGTTTTAAAATCTTAATCTCCGACAATCTTATTTTCCCTTCTTAGAATCTGTTTAAGTTGTCCATTTTTCTACATCTTTCACCAAACTGAACAGAACTTCGGGTATGCTAAGTATAGCCAGCCATTCTCAGTAAGCACATTTGCCGGATGGCAGCTAGTACATTAGTCATGAAGCCACTTAAAATATTTTTCTGGTCAGTATCTTTTATTTTCCTTACATCTATCGGAAACGTGGCTCAAGACTACTCAGTGAAGCCAGATGCAGGACATTTAGCATAATTATGGTCAGCAAAGTGGTTAGGAATTATGAGAATGGGCAGTGCTATGCTGACCTTTCACTTTTAAACAAACATTCTCCAGTTGAGTATTATTTTGATTTCCAAATCCTCTAAGGCTCCTTTTGAAGGAACTATGCTTAAGATTTTCAACACAATTACTGGAAAGACAATAGTTTCAAGTTCCAAAACAATTTTTTTTTTTAAAGAATGGTTATTTTCAACTAGGACAATCTTAATTTCCCAAACATTAACAAGAGCAACTTTTGTGTTTTACTGGAAAATAATTCATTTTTTGCAATGCTACTTTGACATCTCTTAGAAAAGTGGTACAAAAAAAAGCACATATGTGCAATGCTACGGTAAGTTTTTGGTTCTGCCCTATTTTAGACTGACTTCTTGAACCTAAATGGTAGAAAAATGATTTCATGCATGTTCTTTAATATTCTTACGTTCACTTTGCTTGTTGGCATTCCACATTCTCACAGCAAGCTTACAAAAAAGTAGTCCCTTGGAAAAATTAAGCCACCGGAAATGTGAAAGAAGCTAGCTCTATTAAAATTATAGTTTCTTTTTCCATTAATTCCCCACTAGCTATTTTGTTGCATTTTTACTAGTGAGAAATCTGATCCTAGCTGTCAAATGATTATATCTGTAACTTAGAAGTCAATGTCATGTTTTGCTACATGCTAAAGGTCTTTTTAAAAAAAAACAGACCTAGTCTTCCTTAACAAAATTACATTTGAAAATAGTATCGTGATGAATACCAACAAGTTGACTAAAGAAAGCGATTTCAAGTAAAAACATTGAGATAGCTGACTTAAAGAGGAAAAAAGTTTATTCAACTATTGCCATGTCAGAACAATAAAGCAGCCCTTACATGTAGCCACTCATCAAAGGACATTACAAAACATTAACATAATGTAATAGACCAATTTTTCTTTCAGGCATTTTCAAAGGGCATTTCAGACCAACAGAACCTTCTGTTCTGGTGTGCAAGAAAACAGAGCTGCAAATGGAGTAATGCAAGCAGCTAAACTGTCTCGTGTATCTGAACACCATACTACTGATATTTAGAATTCTTGACAATCAAGGAGATGAGAAATATTTAAGAGTTAAAGATTATATCAATAGCTGCTAATGCTAAACAGTGAATTTCTTCTGCACACAACATTTTCCAAATGGAAAGAAAAGTGAAAAGGCGGACCTAGTTCTGCCCTCAAATGCTCAGAAAGAATTTTCTGTACAACAGACTGCATGGCCCTTTAAAAGGACAGTCTTTGGCACTGTTGAGTGTACCTACAGAGCCCTTATTTACTGTGAAGCGAAATAAGCCTTCAAGCGTCCCTTACTTGATCTCAGAAGGTCAAATTCCCTGTCCAGTAGCTCCTCCTCTGTTAGCTTGGAGAAATTGTCCTCTCCAAATGGGTTCCAGCCTGACATATCAGGTGGGTTACTGATGTTCTGCTTTGGGTAACTGGAAACGGCCTCTGCATCAGGAACGGCTGAGCTGTGAAGTCAATTTGGGGAAGCAGATAAAAAAACATTGCAGCCTATTGATGTAAAATTAAGCATATCAGAATTTCGTCATTTCAGAGGTCTTTGTATATTTGTTCTTACACACAATGTGACAGCTTCCCAGTGACATAGTTTAGCAATAATTTAGAGTTTTGTTCCACCTTATTTTATATTGTTGTATGTAATTCACTTCAACTTGTGTTTTACCTTATGGGTATTTTTCTCCATTCATTCTAAGCATGGCCAAATCGCAAACGCCTTCTAATGTAAATGTGACCTGAAATAGGAAAGGTGGTGTAGCTATTTATTTCTGTATTATATTAAAAATAGCCAAAATGTTTATTTCTGCTTTTTTGGGAGAGGGAGAGGAAAATATTGGGAATGTCAAAATCTGTTTTCCCCGTTTTGCTGCTTTTTTGGGGGCAGGGGGGGTTGGAGAAAAATGTATTTGTAGATTGGGAGCTGCTGGTCCTTATTGAAGGGGTGGGGCTATTGACTAAAAGGGTTCCCCTTCCCCACTTATTTATAGAGTTCACTAAGTTAAATAAGTGTTAACAAGAAAAAATAACTTTAAACAAAATAGTCGCTTTCTCTTTAATCACGTTTTTCCTTTCTTGGAATCTTAATACTATTGGTTCTTTGGTTTTCATTGAAAATAAGGGAAGAAAGGAGAGAGATATATAACATGTCAACATCTAATGAATGTGGTTTTTAAAACTTTTCAGGCCTTTATATATCAGCAGCAAAAAAAAAAAGAGACAAACCCATTTCCTTTGGAGATCACTTCCAAGGAACAAGGAAGAATGTCTAGTATGTGAATGTCCAAAGGAATGTTTACACTAGAAACACTACAGTGGCACACCTGCAGTGCTGCAGCTGCATCACTATAGTTCTGTGGCATAGACAGACACTACCATGATGGAAGAGGTTCTTAAACCGACCTCTCTGAGAGGCCATAGCTATGTCAACTGTGTCCACACTGGGGCTTAGGTTGGTTTAACTACGTCACACAGCGCATGACATTTTTCAGTTAAAGCAGACATAACTTTATAGTGTAGACCAGGCCTAAATAGATATGTAAATATACGTTCATTCTTTCCATTTCTTATTAACCGGAAACATACAAAATTTTGCCCTGGCCTCTTGATTTACGTCTCCTAACCCCTTCCACGTGCCCACCCTCCAGCTTTTCCAATTTGTATAAAAATCATGATCCCATATCCGACGAAGCCTGAAAAAATTCAACTCAAATTTAAAATTAAAAAGCTAAGAGAAAAAAATGGTGATAACCCAATTCCCTTTGGGGGTGGAAATATCACTGGCAAAAGCAGCCAAACCAGTAACAAACTACAGTCTTTGGCTTTAGGTGAAGACTTATGACAATGAGACCAACTGACATGGCCAGCCACCAGGAGGCAGGAAAAACCCAATTATCCATGGACAGTTACTTAGAAATTATGGGAAAGATCTAAACTCTGACTGAAATCATACTAAAAAGCATGATGTACTTAGGAGCCTTGTCTGAATGTCTGGAGAAGGAGCGATTACTTCCTTACAGTAATGCTGAGTTCAAAATGTTGTGTCCCTATGGGTGCTCCACATAGGATGTGTGCGCGCTCACATGCTCTCAATCACAGACTGCCAAATAGTGTCTGCGGGCCCATGCCTGCACAGAGCAGTGCCTGCCTTATGCTTCAAATGAGGGGATAAAAGGAGATGCAAGCCCACTGCAACTCAGTTCCTTTTCAAAACTCCACAGTAGAGGGAAAGGAGGACAGGAGGTGAAGTATCCATAGGGACAAAACCTCTTGAACTCAAGTTACTGTAAGACAAGTAACCTCTCCCTCTTCAAGTGTGTGTCTCTGAGTGCTCCACTGTAGCAAATTCCCAAGCAGTAACAATGAAGCGATGGGTGGTAAGAGAGTTCAAATGATTGTATCACCAAAGGTGGCGTCATCGCTAGAAGCAAGTAAAATGGCATAATGCTGGTCAAAAGTAGGGAAAGATGACTACGTTGCAGTTCTGCAGATTTCTGTTATAGGAACGTCCTTCAGTAGAGCTATAGATCCAGACTGCACTCTAGTGGAAGAAGTTGTTACTTGTGTTAGGAGACATCTGAGGTGCAGCCTCACATGGGTAATCACAAATCCAGAAGCAGACATGTCACCCAATAGCTCTACACAAGGCTTTAAGGTTGTTTGTGGGCTGAACTGCAGTGTTGAGATTAACTGGATAGGATGGAAAAATCTTTCCTTGGGTAGATAGGCTCTTGCTATTGTGGAGTCTAAAGTGGCCCCTATAAAATCTATTTTTTGAACCAGAAATAGTATGGATTTCCTATGATGGCTCAGAGATTACAATAAAGTTAATGCCTTGCCCACTCATGACTGGACCGCCTCAGGTGACCTGCCTTAGAGCAGCCAGTTGTCCAAGTACAGGACTATCAAGCTGACAGAGAAGCTGCTACTGCTGAGAGGATCTTTCTCAACACCCTTTGAGCCACAGAGTGTCTGAAAGGGACAACTCAATATTGGTAGTGGTCTGTTCCTATTCTAAACTGTAGGCTGTGCTTGTGGGATGGGTGGATGGCTACATGAAAGCAGACGTCCTGTAAGTCGAGGGCAACAAACCAGCCTCCCAGATCTAGGGATGAAATAATGGTAGCAAGTGTCACTATTCTGAAGTGCTGTGCTAGAACATAATTCAAATTCCTTAGTCTCACCCTCTCGGGAACTAGAAAGAGATCGGAATACAAGCCTCTTTCGATAAACTGTGGCAGAACTGGCTCTATTGCTCAGAGGAGAAGGGAGATTGAACTTCTTGTCTTACAAGTTCCTCATGAGAAAGGTCTCTGAGGAGGGACAGGTAAGGAAGAGTGAGAGGGGGGAGTGAAAGTGGATGGAATAACCAACTCTGATGACCTCCAGTATCCACTTGTCTGAGGTAAGGAGTGGGACAGAGTCTCCAAAAGGGACACGGGGAAGTAATTGCACAAGAGAGGATCCAGCGGAATGGGATACTCGATGCTCTTGACTGAGCTGTCAAAACCACATCTTAGAAAGAACAGACTGACTAGAAGGTGGGAGAGGGTCCTCATTTTTGCTGTTTGTATCTGCCCAAGAAGAGTTCCTGAGGCTTAGAGAAGGTGTGCTGATGATACTAGAATGGACTGGATCTTTGAGCAGTTTGGGATCTACTAAACAATCTTGCTGTTGTAGGAGCCTAAATCCCCAGTGGCTGCAAAACTGCCCTGGAATCCTTGAGTACGAAGAAAGAGGAGTCCATATTCTCACTGAAGAGATTGGGTCCTTCTAAAGGGAGACACTCTCCATAGTGTTTTGCACCCCTCAGAAAATCTGAGGCCTGGAGTCAGGATGCTCTTCTCATGACCACAGCCGTGGCTATGGCCCTGGAGCTGTGTTGGTGACATTTAGGGTAGTCTGCACAGAGGCTTTTGCAACTAATTAGACTTCCAAGATGGACTGAAATTGATTTATCTGGTCTTGTGGCAGGTGTCCAATAAAATGTGTAAATTTTGAGTATGTGGTAAAGTCTTGTTTTGCCACAAAGGCCTGATAATTGACAATATGAATTTGAAGAGCAGAAGATGAGTAGCTCTTCCTGCCCAGCAAGTCCAGCCACTTGATCCCTTGTCCACTGGAGAAGGTCTACAGTGTGCTTGATGGCTCCTTTCGTTGGCTGCATCCACCATCAGGAATTAGGGCTGGGATAGGAAAATAAGTGTTCTATTCCACTTGATCAGATATAATACATTTTATCTACCCTCTTACAGGTGGATGGAATTGTGGCAGGTGTTTGCCATAGGGTACACACAAGAGATAGAGAAATTAATAGGCAGGGCAATCTTTCCTTGGGGATTGATATTCCAAATATCCACCAAGGAACGATGCTACTCTTGGACTTCTTCTAGCAGCATTTGGAGAGAGCCCACCAGCCACTGCATGAAGTCCTGGAAGGTCTTGATGTCACCAGCATAGGAAGGCGGTGATATTACTGCCACCTGGTCCAGAAATAGAGAGGATCTGACTGAAGGAGAAGAGACCCCCTGAGGTTCTTGTCCCTCCTGTGTATCATCCGGTACCAAAGTAGTGAGCAAATTGTCTGTTGGTACCCATGAACAGTAAGGTACTGGTAGGTACTGATCCTTTATCCCCAAGAAAAAAGTAAGACTTTTCAATGATAATCGGACTCTCCAGACCTACAATGTCTGGTAGGTACCCCAAAAATCCTCTTCATTAGAGGGATTCATAGGAGTGTAGTGGTACAGTACATGGAAGAATTCCTGTACCAAGATCTGAGTCTGACCAATCCTCTCCTGAGCTACCAATGGAACCTCAAGCTAACACAGCCAGTTCTAAAGGCTGGTGACTCAGGAGAGTTTCGACTTGTGGCTGTCTGAATGGTACCAGGGAGGGAGCTTTGACAGATCTCAACAGTGAGACTCCAGCTCATCAGAAATTATAAGGGCCTCCAAATCTAGGAGCTGGAGGCCTCTGATAGTCTTTAATAAAGACTTGGGCTGTTACCAGAGGCGGAAATGCCTGCTGATGAGATGGAGATTGTTGCAGTACCAAGGAAGCTGCAGGGTCTTCAACCATCTGTGAACTGTGGTAACAGACCGGTATCAATATATGCACGATAGCCCTGTGTATACAGCAGTGCCATGAAGGATCAGGTGATGCCACTGCAGTAGGCGCTCTGGGGCTAGAGGGTTTGTCTATATGGGGCTTCTTATGTGGTACAAAAACCTTGGTCCTGGACTCAGAGATTCAGCCATACCCTCTGAGGAATGCGAAGTCTGAGAGTGGGTCATATGGGGTGACCTACCTCTTTTCTTCATCCGCCTGGCCGGGGAGGTGTGCTTCTTTTCCTTTGAAATCATCATTTCTGGAGCTGCAGATGAAGCTCCAATGCTGGTCAAAGCAGCCAGCAATGCTGAGGCCAACATAGAGGAGGAGGGAGCAGACCCCTCTGGAACTAGAGTACGTTTCATTAGGCAAGAGTTTTAGTCTAGTTTCCCTGTCCTTTTGGACCTGTCTTGGAATCCCAGATACACTTTACACTATGAAGTCCCCCGAACACTGCAGGCAACTCAAGTGTCTGTCACTGCAGGGAAAAGTCCTGTGGCAGTGTAACCTCTTAAAGTGTAACAGATTGTGCTCCGGCACAAATGAATGGACCAAGAAGAGGAAGGGGAAACACTTCGTTGCTCCCAGGAGCACAAATGTGCTAAACAAAAATAGAAAAGGGGATAATTAAGTAAATAGATAAAATAAATAAGGATTTCACAAAATGAAAAAAATGGCAGAAACCTGAAGACAGCAGAATACTCCACTCTGAGCTGCAGGAAATGAAGAGGAAGCTGAGTGGGAGAAGGCTCATGTCTCCTTTTATCCTCTCGGTTGAAGCACGAGGCACAGCTCTGAGCAGAAGCAGCCCTCTGAACACTAATTTGCAGTCTCCGATTGAGAACTCATGCACATCCTAAGGTGGAGCATCCATAGGCACGAACTTAAAGAAGAACTGAAACTTTTATTTATAGGTAGAAGTGAAACATACTGGGACAATGAAAACAAAAACAGTCAGTCAAGGCCTTTTTTTTTTTTTTTAAATACAAAATGATGAAAAAATCCACTTCTGAAGTCTTTCAAAACATAATTAACTTTCACCAGTATCTACCATTGACAACATATAAAAACCCAAAAAACTCAAAGGATTGGCAACTTTTCATCAATGTTCTGGTGTTTTGTTGTCTGTATTTTCCTTTTGATTTTATTTTCTGTTGTAAGCTGCAGAGGTTTAGGGGCTGTGAAGCTGTGACCGAGTGAACTCTCACATGGGAGAGAAAAAAGGACCCAAGAAGCTGACTCCAATTAACTACTATTTTCAGAGTTTGCTGGAGTTGGAGGAGGCTGGGGTTTATGCACGCCAGACTCAAGCTTATTCCAGAGAGGAGGAAGAGCATCACCAGCAGCACCAAGAAGAGTAAGCTGAAGGAGTGTCAAGAGGAAAAACTGCCCCAGAAGGGGCTGAAGGAGAGGCAGTCACCTTGGGGGGAAAGGTATTGAGATTGGGGAGGATGGGGCACCAACTGGGACATGCATTGCTAAGAAACTGAACTTGCCTGACAGGTAAAAGAACTATGTAGACTTTGGTTGTAGATGATAAACTACTGACACGTCTTTAGTAAGGTCTCCTACATTCTCGCTGGTGTCCATTGTCTGTGGTGGTCAGGTCATCTTGGCTCATCAGACAATGCCTTGGTGATATTTGGAGCTCTGGGATTTGGGACATATCTGGAGGGCCACCTCACCTTAGTGATCTTCTGCTGAACTCCCTGGGGCTTCTGAGAAGCACCTGGTTAACAGAAGCTTATCAAACCTCAGGCCGTGGTTACTCCTGAGTTTTAACAGCATACTTTAGCTGTCCTGGATGAAGACGATGCCTCTTTATCTGATATGGTCTCTGCGGATTCTTGCTACTGTTCAAGAGGAAAATTTTGCCTGTCATCTGAATGTTGCCTTCAGCTTCTGAGTCTCAAGTGTGATCTTACATCTGTGGAGAGGGCTCCCAGATGGTGCCAAATTTAGCCTAATTTAACACAACCCCCACCCACATCTGACCATAAAAGCTCTCTCCTTTACCCTTCAATCTATGTCTGTTTGGTTCAGAAAACTGATTTAACAAAATCACAGCTTTGTAAGTAAGCTGGAAATATTTTAGCTGCAGCCTCATTCATATTTCCATCATAACAAACTTAAGAAATTAAGCTGATTTTTTGGAATTATCTTTTCTTTCCGATGCATAGTGAATAAAGTAGAAAAGTTTACATCGTGGACACCTAAAGTTGAGGCCTGAAAACTGAAAGAAACTTAAGACATAGCTTGTGTTGTGGGGTGCATAAGTAACATGCAACAATAAATCACGACATTCGCACACCTTTGAGCAGCATATCATAAGGTTTTAATCCTGCCTAGAGATAGCAGAATGGTAAATGGCAGCAAGTGTCAAGTTCAATACCTGAGCAACTTAGCCCATGACCAACCAAGGCAGGAAGTGAGGTTAGTCCAGAAGCAATCAGCTTTGAAAGGTGTGTTCTGTCAGTAGCAGAACCTGAACTGATTTGTAAGTCAGAGTAACCAGAGAAGTACCCCACCCCAATATAAATAGCATCAAGTTGAATGCAGATTGTAGGACACATTTTAAATAAATTTCAGAATACTGAAGGAAACATAAGCTCTTGAGAAAGGACCAGCTAAGTATTTGTACAGTGACCATCACAACAGGACCATGTCAATTAGGGCCTCCGGCACTACTGTCTCAACAATATGCGTACTTGCCTATTGGCCGTATAAGGAGAATCCATCACTGCTCCAACATGAGCTGGAAGTGATGCAGAGTACGAAATTAAGGCGGGTGAGAACTCTTGAGGAGAGGTAAGATACTCAGGAGACTGTGGATGTTGAGGTTGCTGTTGATGTTGCTGTGCAAGGATCCGCTGATGTAAGAGAGCTTGCTGGTATTGTTGCACCTGAGGAAGATACTCACCGTTATAAAGTAATCAGAATTCATTTAGCCATTAAAAACAGGCCACTTTCATTTCGCTTCTCATAGAGTATTTGGACTTGCAATATGACTCTCTCATCATAGTTTCCAATGTTATTGTAGCTGTACTGGTCCCAAGATATGAGACATGAAGAGGGTGAGGTAGTATCTTTTATTGGACCAACTTCTGTTGGTGGAGGGGGACAAGATTTTGAACTCCCCAGTGCTCTTCACCTTCTCCAGACCTGGAGAAGAGCTCTGTGAAGCTTGAAAGCTTGTCCCCTCCACCAACAGAAGCTGGTCCAATAAAAGATATTACCTCACCCAGCTTGTCTGAAATTAATATACGAGGAAGCCAAAAAACCATCAGGCTATGGCAAAGCCAAAGTTACATATTCCTGCTGAAACTGCAGGAAACCAATATTAGAGCACTTATACTACTAATAAAATTGCTGGTTTAATAAATCACTCATTGAAACATATGAGTTGGAGGAGGAAAAAAAATCAAACTAAATATATAATGTTACCATTGCTTCTAATTTTTTTTTTTTTTTAAATTACACACTTTCAATACACCTCTACCCCAATATAGCGCTGTCCTCAGGAGCCAAAAAAATCTTACCATGTTATAGGTGAAACCGCGTTATAGCCGAACTCGTGTTATATCGGGTTGTGTTATATCAGGGTAGAGGTATATATTGAGGGTACTGTATGGCAGCACAGAAGAGCCCTTACAATGCTGTACTGGATGTGCCATCAACAAGTTATGTTTTACTATATCCATTAAAGGATAAAATGCTGAATAATGTTCATTTTAGTAATCTTGGTGTAAATTATCCTTGCCCACATACCCAGATAAATCTGTTTTGATGGGGGAGTAAAATCTCTGATTATGTTAGAGATAAGAGAGTGTACTAATTAGATTGGGCTAATTATTTTTCCATGACTACATACAAAGCTGGAGTAAACTGACAATATTGTATCTATTAATAAAAATATAAACATTTAAAATTAGTTTAATCCCAAGTCTAATGAAATAGAACCTGACTACAAAGATGGTTTTAAGTCCAGAGGGATTGCATACCCCAAAATACGAAATTATTCCATCTGGCTAAGAAAAGACCAAACCACGTACAAAAGCTCTCTCAAAAGCAGAAAAATTCTGAGCTTAAAGTTTCCACCATGACGTACCTACATACTGCAGCACAGGTACTATGTAAGAACATTTACTTGTTTAGTGAAATCATGATACATCAAACAGTAAATAAAGGAAAGGTTTTAACTTAAACATCAAAAAATATCAGTTAACTCAAGACTTTAGGTATATTTTAAAAACTGCATTTCATATAAACAAACTTCAGTCAATGTAACATATACTTGATTTCAAATGCTTTATCATAAGCAAGTGAAAAACTCTCTCTGCTCTGGTGCCCATCCTATATTTTATGGCATACGCAGGATATTAATTTATGAACAAATAAAAAGTAAAAACCAGAAAATGAGATGTTGCACAATAGTATGCATTTAGTAGCCAAGTTAACATTACTCTGAGAAAGTTAAGGTTCTAATAATAATGTTAGCTCAGCCACGTTTGTGCATACAACTGTCGCAATTATTAAAATATTTACTGGCAAAGGCAAGCAAAATTAATGCATGTTATGCTGTACTTCAATATCTACTTGCAAAAGCAAAATTATAAATATTTTAAATGGTGACTACTGTAGTGCTTTATTTTCTATTTTTGTCTTTAAGGACCAAACTTCCATAACTGTGTTCAAAATGAATGTTCAGTTAATATGACTGCATGCAACTGCAGAATCTACATGTACTGTTAGCCAATTGTGTGTACAATTGTGATAAGTACCAGTACAATGAGGCCTGAAAGGGAGCTGCTGGATATTCAGCACTTGAAATATTCAGGCCACTTAAGAACCCAATTTTAAGCAACCACTTTTGAAAGGCTTAGCCTGAAAAGTTTATTTCAAATATTGGATTTTATAGTGCTTTCATTTTCTACCAACCTTTAGATGTTGAACATCTGCCTACATTCTTGTAAACCAAATATCTCTCAGTTTAGTAAGTAACTACACCGCAGTGTTTCATGCAGTGTGCATTAATTGTAACCCAGTATTAAAACAAATCTACACATTCTTTAAATTGTGCTCATTATAAAATCAGCTAACAGATATGAACAGAGAAACATGTCAACATGGGCTATTTTGTTAGCACTGAAAGCTGTAGCATGTTGGGAAAAGAATTAGATGATTCGCTGCCCAATATTTAAGATGTCTATTGCAGCTCAGATACCTATTAAGACTACTATACGTTGCAGTTAATCTGTATAGCATACCAACTAATCAAATAAAGAATAATAGCATCTACAGGCAACATACCATGGCAGGATACTGGGATGGGGAAGGTTGCTGTTGGTACATAGATTGCATCATAAGTTGTTGTTGGACCATTTGCTGGTGCATTGCTTGTTGATACTACATTTAGAAAGAAAGAGATATTTCTGAAAAAATTAACCAAAACAATTCAATGAGTAATGATTTTAAACAGCTTGTTTAAAAAACGCATCTATAAGCAGCCTTTTCAATAAAAAGGCGAGCCACAGTTAAAGAGTAAAACGCACTATACACAATTGGTGCATTTTAAAACATGTTGTTCTGGTACTACAAGATATAAAAACTGGGCCAATAGTTAGTCTATTTTGCAAGTGAACACTTAAATGAAAAGTAGAGTCCGGAGGGGGGAGGGGGCGGGAAATGATGTATTATGGACCCACAGGATCCGTCAAACCTGGATGCTCTTTTAGATTCCCTCTCAGATGGTCTTTATTGTATCACTCACCCTCAAGTGTGTTTTAGGCACCACACCAGTACAAGTAAACTGATGTGATCCTCAGGAAATTTAGGCAGCCATACTTAAACTTGTGTTCTGTTGAGTAAGTCTTTTAAGGATACACAGTGTTAACAGAACAGCTGGAGCAATGCAGAATCAGTCACCAAAAAGGGAACACCTTTGCTGACCATGGTCAAAAAAGGGATCATAATGTTTCCAAGGTAGTATTTACAGGGGGATCCAACAAGAAGGGGATCTGTCTTCTGCTCTCACTGCTGCTACCCTCCAGGGTCAGAAAAACCTCAACAGCTATGGGAATTTTACACTGACTAGGCAAAACCACAGAATGAGAATCCTACACAGATGGCATCTTTAGAGAACAACCTATTGCTGACAGTCGTTGCCAGTATCACGCTGTTTTCCTAGATTGCTGGAATGCAAGGGTGTCTCACACATCACATCATTTACACCTAGTGCTAAGTCAAAATCCAGCTAGGACCCAAGTTCAAGCAGCCGGAAGAAATAGCAACTGGTTAATATATAGAACGTAACTATAAAAAGAGTGTTATGCAACAGATGCAGGATAAAGGGGAAATAAAACAGCCCATATTGCTCTCTGCCTGAAAAAGGCAGAACCACCTATAGTAGTAGAAAAGTTTAAATGTTCATGTGTAATTGAAATTTAGAATTTAAAATGTGGGCTCACCCACATTTAATTATTTTTTAAACATGGCATTTTCCTTTAGTAAAATAAGCCTGTACCTGTTGCATGTAAGCCTCCTGAAGTAATTGTTGCTGGTGCTGGTGATGCAAGTGGTGCAGTTGCTGTAATCTCCAGTCCCCCTGCTGCAGTTGCTGCAGTACTCTATTTTGTTGTGGAGGGTGCTGATTGGTCCCTTGAGACAAGATCTCTTGTCCATTTCCTGGTCTTATGGTTCCTATAACATTTTTAAAGAAATTTTATTAACTCGTGTATTTCTGAAATCCATTGGGAGAATTGTCAGTAACAGTCACATTTTTATTTTAACACTCTTACTGCAAACAAACTGTTTTCTAAGTCCGAGTATGTAGCTACTGCGGTATTACAACATCACTCAGGGGTGTGAACAATCCAGATTATATGGACCCTAGCCCCCCACATAGACAGCACTATGCTGACCAGAGGGCTTCTCCTGCCAACACAGGTCTTGCTTCTTCAGTCAGTTTACAGCGTCTTCACCAGAAGTCTTCACTAATTCAAGTTTGTAGCATAGACCTGCCCTAAAAGTTTCCTGGACCAGTTTGGGAAATGGAAACCTTAGAGAAGTAGAATTGCAAGCTAAATTTTATTTCTCTGAAGATATCTTGCACAATTCTCACTCTAAGATTTCAGGCCTTCAGCCTGAGTCATGTGGGAAACTCCCTTTGCTCTTATGATACGACTCTATGGCCTCTGTCAGCTGGTTCGAGGGCTCTTTACTGAGAATGCTCAGAGGTCCCAAAACATTCCAGTGAGTGGGAACTTGAAATTGAAATAGACAGTTCCCTTTATTCCATTTGTATCCTTCTGACTCCTTAAAGTAATGAATGTACCTTGATGCATAACTCATCCATTTAGGAAAATATGTATTTCCTTGTTGTGGATCACTCCACATGCTGGCAAGTTAGGCACATGAAGTGTTCATGCATCAAGTTAAATCTAACTTCTCACACATTATAGCTGCTTACAATTTTAAAAAAATAGCTAGGGAAAAAATATTTTTGTATCTTCAGCGATTCAGAGCATATTGACACAAACATTTGCAATATACCCCCCCGCACACACACACACACACAGGTCCAGATAGTCCAGTCCAGAGAGTCCTCTTTGTGCAGCCTTTATTAGACAAGTAGTTACTAATGTACTATACACTGTTGTCTAAGTAAGATGAAGTTAGGTAGCTCATGCACTGTGTAACATTCTAGGCCAGTGGTATAAAACTTGTGCCCTGGGGCCACTTGAGATCATCAAAGCTTTAAGCAGTGGTCCTTGAGAGCAACTGGGTTAAGAAATAATTACAAACTGAAAATATATTTTCATAAGTATCCTGCCAGTTTTCAAATTAAGCACCTGAATCAGTCTTATCACTGTGAGGGTGCACAGTCACCAACGCCTGTTGCAGTTGCTCACCAGTTCCCCTATTGGCCATTTACTGCTTTGCAGGGGGAAAAAGGAAATTGGACCTATCTACAGGACAGGAGCCCTACGGAGAGTCGGATAGGAGTCTGATTGCCTTTGCCTGTGCCTAGGAGAGTGTAGCCAAGAATGGTTCCCCTCCCACACACAGTTATGTGGGAGAGTCCAGGATATAGGAAAAAGGAGAAGCTGAGAACCAACCACCTATTATTAAATATCCCTGATTCTTTGCACCAGTTAGAGCAATCTGAGGGTTGCTTTCAGTTGTTCCACACAATTGCACTCCAGCCACTCACTGCAACATGCCCTCTGCATCACAGTCTGTAGAGAGGGTGGTGAAGGAGCAATATATGCTGGCTCTACACCTACTGGAGATTCCGACACTGGGGTACTTTCAGGTAATTTCTGTTCCCTTTACTGCTGGGATCAGAACAAAAAAACCCAACCTCA